>NW_024884364.1:22567819-23167819 GCF_019232065.1 Centrocercus urophasianus
CAGCACGTTCAGATTTAAGGACTTGCTTGAATTTCTTCTTGGGTTTGAGAGATTTACAATGTGGTTTGGTCTCTGGGATGACAGTCTGTTTGACTTCAGCTGCAGTGCAGTCAGCCAGCTTTACAGTTCAAAGGCGGTTGCAAAATCTTCAGCATTTCCATATAGTCTGAAAAAGAATAATGAGGTAAAAAATAACTTCAGGGAGTTTAAGTCATAGTTGGATGTGTATTTATGGTTTACTGATTACTTTGGTGCTTAAATGAAATAATAAAAAAAAAATTACTACAGCTTTTTAAGTAGCTGTTTTATCCACAATACAGACTTTTACTGCAATAAAAGTTGTCAGGTTTTTCACCCTAGCTAAGCTGCTATCATTCAGGCATAGCAGGGAAGATTAGTTTTTTCTATTATGTTGCATGTACTGTTTCAGGAGGTTAAAATAGGCCAATCACTAAGATACTTATAAAAAGCTTCTAAGTAAGGAAGCACTCATTCTACTCTTTGTTCTTCAAATTTCCAATGACTTAAGTAGGAGCTGAGTATTTCATTCCTCTTACTTGTCAATGAGCACGTGTAACCTGTGATACTTTTTACACTGGTCCAAAAAATCATCTTCCTTCTCTGCAGGAGGATAAAGAGAGGATCTATTTGTGTGCTCCAGCCTTCTCTTTGCTGTGCTGTAATGATACATTTGACATACAAGAAGAACAGTTGTAATTTTCACTGGAAGAATTTTACTCTTTGGAAATGGAAGTACTAAAAGTCCCAGTTACTCCTTTAAATAAAATCACTTTATAGCACATAGAAAGCATGAAGATTATTACCTTGAATTCACATATACCTTACAAAATTGAGAATAAAGTTACTGGGTCAGAACTCGAACAAACTGTATATGCACAAGACTGACATACTTAGTCTAGAGATACAAGATACTTTCTGGAGATACAAGAATAGTACGAATATTTAAGAAATTAACAGAAGAGGTTGTCTTGCAGTAAAGATAGCAGAGCAGACATTTCTTCTGCAGGCTTGCTCATGTGCTTAAGCTTTTAGCTCATAATGGTAACTCAAATAACTCAAAGTTATTTTGCATAATGGTTTGCTGATTTTAGCTTTTTGGTTTTTCGCTGTCATATTTTGATCCTGTTTATTTTTGTTACTTTTAATGTAGCAATTATTATTGATGGATAGTCAGAACAAAATGCTGACAAGGACAGTTTGATGATATTTTGTTTGTTTTCTTAGGTTCCTTATAGATTGCATGCTGTGTTGGTTCATGAAGGTCAAGCCAATGCAGGACATTACTGGGCATATATTTATGACCACCATCAGAACAGATGGATGAAGTACAATGACATTTCTGTGACAAAGTCAACTTGGGAAGAGTTGGAACGGGATTCTTTTGGTGGTTACAGGAATGCCAGTGCATACTGTTTGATGTATATCAATGATAAGGAACAGTACTTGATAGAAGGTAACATAGTGCTTGTGTTTTCAGCATGATATAGAATTACTGAATGCATTTACAAGAAGAGCGTTTTCCTGGTGGATTTCCAGATCTTCGAAACAGCTTTAAAAATTATTGAAAGTTCAATTTACAGTCACAGTTGTCAGTGAAATTGCTTCTACAGATTAAATAATTTATTTTCAATTTTCAGGTTAATAGAGATAATTGCAGTGTTCCTGTGTTATTAAGAGAGCAAAATTAACTAAGTTTGCTAATTTCTGAAGATTTTGGATCATCATATGCTCAGTGTTTTGGAGGTGTTATCTCCTGAAGTAGAATAGAAATAAGGAAATGTAAAGTGATCCTTGACATTAAAATCTTCTTTTCTTCATAAGCTCTGGGACTCACATGAACTTTATTGGAGAGTGGAAGCATCACACTTTTTGCAGGGTATTGAAATATATCCCTATATAGACCCACCACCAACCATATGTTAAACTAAAGTAACGTATGGATTTTGATTTTTCTTTTTTCAGGTTATGTAGTTATATGTGATTATAAGGCTCTTGTGAAAATACTGGGAGGGAGTGGAAAGTTCCTTAGTATGATATTTATAGGCCCTGTTAACATTTGTTAGGAGTCTCATTGAAAATGGTCAGATTCATAGAACTGTAGAATGAATCATAGAGTGGCTTGGGTTGGAAGGGACCTCAAGGATCATCAAGTTCCAGCCCCCCTAACACAGGCAGAATTGCCAGCTGCTAGATCAGGTACTAGATCAGATTGCCTAGGGACCCATCCAACCTGGCCTTAAGCACCTCCAGGTGCATTCAAAATTTCTCTGGGCAGCCTGTTACAGTACTTCCTCACTCTCAATAACAGATGACTGAAAACTTTATGTTCCACTTTATTCATGGAGTTAAATGCTAGAACGTGCATTTGTTCAGTTTTTAAATGAAAACTGATAATAACCTTGATGATTCTATGCTACCAGGTTAATGGTAGACTTGCAGCTATCAGCTTTATGAGCTCTGTAGTAATTTGGAGGCGGGGGGGGAACTGGGGGAAGAGTTAAAGCGGATTAATCCTTCAGTACTTGATATACTATTACAGAATCATAGGGATTGAAAGGGACCTCTGGATGTCCAGAAGTCTTATTGTTCAAAGTAGTAATGATCTGATGATGCCTGAGAATTTGTCCGAAGATTGAAAGAGCAATAGCAATATGTTCTATTAGTAGAAGAGTGCCCAATAAATGTTGAGAAAAATTAAAAGTAAGACAGTTTGAGAGATTTGATGTAGTATTACATGCTTTAAGTAATTCACTTGAGAAAATTTGACATCTATATTTTTCTCCCTATTTTTTGTCTGAAATATAATTTGTATTTTACTACAGAGGAGTTTAACAAAGAAACGGGGCAGGTACTTGTAGGAATGGACACACTACCTTCTGATCTAAGGGATTATGTTAAGGAAGACAATAAACGTTTTGAAAAAGAACTTGAAGAATGGGATGCAGAACTTGCTCAGAAAGCACAGCAGGAAAAATTGCTATCTCAGATTCCCAGAGCTCCAGCACCCTCACCTGCTCCAGGTTAGCTGTTTCTACTTGTTTGTAAAAGGAATAGAATGAAAAATCATTGGTTTGCATATAAATTGTTTAGCTGCTTAAAAAGGGAAGAAGTATTAATTTGTGTAATCTTGAATTTTAATTATTTACCTGATCAAGGTAACTGAATTTTTATGTTTTTGTCTTCTGTTTCTTTATCTTCGCCTTTTCTCCCCCAGTTTTGTGCTCATTTTTTATTTCGTGATTATTTTGCAAAGTGAAAATATATCTGGAATTCAATTGTCTGCGGATCATTTAGTGTACTACTAAAATCTACATAGATGCTCATTTATTTTCTCAGTTGTCCCTAACATGATTGATCATCCCTTACTCAAGCTTTAATGATCTCTAGTCAGTGCAGGTATCATTGTTCCTAATGTAAAATTGTGAGTCAATTTATATGAAAATGTTCAAAATGTCATAAGGCACAGACTGACGAAATGTTGGATCTGTGAATGATGTGACCTACCTGCATCTTCTGTGTGGGTTACCTTATCTGTGTGATGATGATCCAAATAAAACTGCTGAATTTAGAGTTCATGCTTCTGTTAACGTATGGAATTATCTTATTTCTGTCACTAAGTTCAAGCAGGAGAACCAGAATATTTAGAACAGCCATCAAGAACTGATCTTTCAAAGCACTTAAAAGAAGATTCTGTACAAGCGATCAATAAAGCTTTAGCTGAACAAGAAGATAGAAGTCCAGAAGCTATAATGGATACGGTGAGGATATTTTTAAGCTTGAAGTAACTCTTTTATTTTGCAAGTGCAAAGGATGATAGCTGCTCAAAGGTGAGGGGGAGGGGGAGAAAAACAAAAATGAGCGAAAATATATTTGTTCTTCAGGGCCTCTTGAACACTACAAGTCCATCCAGAAAGCGTATACTATGTCAATGAACACAGAAGTAAAATACTGTAAGAAGGTGTACTCTCTGTGATGGAAGTACTTGCTGAGAGTGCTGTATATTGCTCAGATGACAGTCATATTTCTGCCCCGCCATCAAACAACTTTTCAAAATGTTAGGTGGTTCAATTTATTTTGAGGAGTTAACATTGACATTCCATATAAACCACTTGAGAAATGCTGTTTTAAACACTGATTTTTACCAGAGTAATTTGAGAATGTGAGTTATCTTGAAAGAGCTATGGAATTTAAAATAGCTTTCAGATAGTTTTTTCTGAATATTATGTTTATGGAAGAAAGTTCAAAAATGGTCAAAAAATTTGTAATATGATAAAACTCTTAGTTCAGCAGTATTCTGTAATTTTAGTGCAAATTACAAGTTTGTGAAAATTAACTTTGTGATTAAGCAGATGTATATGTTATAATGCTAATAAGAATTACTGTTGGGTGATACTGTTTTCACTTCATGTCTGAATAAATACTGATTGGAAATTGGAAATTAACTGCTTCATGAGCTGCTAGAGAAACATTTAAGTTCTTTCTTTCAGCAAGTGTGTCTTGCTTCTGTATATGAATAGCCAATTTATTTGCCAGAAAAAAAAAAACATATCTTTTAAAGAAATATGTTTGTCTGACTTGGAAGCATATACCATGGAATGAGACATGCAAAATATATAGTATGGCTTGTTTGGACACAGCTAGTAACAAATAGTGATACGTAGTGATACAAACAATTTAGATATGCTCAAAATGTCAAATATGTTTCCTAAATTCTGGTACATGTTCTCTTTAAACAAAAGCAGTCTGGGCCCAGATAGCTTTGGGGCCAGCAGGAAAATTTTTCAAAGCTGTTGAAAATTATGTGACAACTTGTTAACTTTTCTACCTGAAATGTATTCTATCCCTTTTTTCCTGTGGTGTGAGAACAAAGGAGCATGCTTTCTCTGCTAAATCAAAATCAAAACCAGCAGGGAAATTAATCATACGTTAAGATGTACTCTACCACTAATAATTTAAGCTACTGCATACTTGGCTTTGTTGAGTTCTCAGAGCAGAGACCAGTGAAATGGGAGCCTGTTTAATATGAGTTACCTCTTATGTTAATACCTCTTATACTTAGCTCTGTGGTAGTATGGATGATCTCTGACGGAGTAGCCATGCGGATATCCAGGTTGGCATAAAATGTCTTGCCTGATGCTATCCTCTTTCTAAGGTCTCTGGGTATCCTTCTGGTGGGATTTGGAAGAATCTTAGAAACCTGATTCCATGGGTCAAGTTTCTCTGTTTAGGCTCAGTGTTGTATACAATCATCACCTTAGATCTTTGCAAGATAGTGGCTGGGAAACTGCTGAGTAAGGCAGATACAGGCCTACTTATCCCAGTTATTCTGATTTCTACTGCCTTGTTCTGCAACAAAGGGAATGGTTCTTCAAAAGCAAAAAGAAAAAAAAAAAAATAAAAAAAGAACACCTACAAAAAAACAACCAACAAAACAAACCCAACAACACAAACCAAAATCCCACAAACTCTCTTATTTAGAGACATTATGCTTTTAAAATATAAAGCTGCTTCCTAGGTAATCTGAGGCACCTCTGTTAATGGATAAGAGCTACCCTCTGTTTACCTGAATTTAGATTAGATAGAACTATACTTCCTTTGGAATGTATCATCATACTCTTTAATTGTTCTACTTTCATCTTCATTCTGATGTGCAGTCACATATCCCTTTCCTCCACTTTTTGTTTGTATATTTTAGAAAAAGGAAAAACAACATCAGAACATACAACAGAATTATTGGTTACTTGCCACATGATCATTTGTGTCCATTTTCTGCCCTTTGTTCTTTCTATTTGTTTCTCTGCAGTCTTCCTTTGTATTTCTGCAGTGTTGGGTGGTGTAAATGGATACTGTGTGCGTTTCTGGAATTTTTCTTAGAAAATAAAGGCATTATGATTGCTGTAGAACAGCAGCACAGAATTCTTTCTGCACTCCGTGATTGCTTAGATTAGAGTTGAAGTGCTGCAAGTGTTGTAAACTGGCGATCATAAAATGATAGACTGCAGTAGCTGAAATCATCTCCGTTCTTTACAAGCTTGTGTTAACATAAGAATTTCAGTGACTAACACATCTTCCTTTGTATCTCTGTGCAGTTATTTCTCTAAAAAACAGACCTTTTGAGTGTAACCCACCTTTATATATTCTTTCTAATACCTTAATTGCTAGAGGCTTTTTGTGGTTTTTTTTCCAGTGCATCAGAAATTGTTAGCCTTTGACTTTTTGCCATTTCTTAGCATGAATTCTTCAGATACCTTGGTTATATTTAGTAACTTTTTGGTGGAGGATATGACAGTATGAAAATAAATGGTGGTTCACAGACTCATCCCTTTAAAAATGCTTTGAATCTGTTGCTGCAGAGCTGCAATAGTGGCATATTAGGCTATGAAGATGTAATTAGTGAATAAAGAAAAAAATGTTTTTTTTTTTTTATAATTCTATTTTAATTGTATAATGTGTTACTTAAAGTAAACTGTAAGTAACTAGAGAATATATATTCATCATTTTTGTCAGAAATGTACTTCTGAAGTGCATTTCATTTTATTTGATCAGCCTGTTAGCTTGTGATTTTCTCTGCTGTGTGATTCCCCCTCCCAACACACATACTGATCATAATTTTCTTCTGCAGAGCTCTCATAATGCCTCAGCTCAACCAGCTCCTAACCAGCGAGTTGTAGAGGTGGCGATTCCTGATGTAGGGACTTTTGTGATTGAGTCAGAGGAGGGGGGTTATGACGATGAGGTACATTTGATTGCAATTGTGTGCACCGCTCCTACTTGGTGCTTTCTTGTGCTGCCTGATGAGAATTTTTGGCATGTTTGCACATCATGACACCTAACAAATTTGTGCATAACGATATGCTTAACAATTTGTAACCATAGCGATGTCTTAATTTGTAATGAAGTATGAAAGGAAAGCACTAGCTACTCTAATTGGGCACGCTTTGCATGGTGCTGTGTACACTGGAGGTATATTTGTCTTTTTAGCTGTGGAAGTTGAATGTTTGTGCTAGGCCAGATAATCCTTGAAATGCTAGTGGTAGCCTGTGGACTATTGCATTATTTTAAGAATATCAGGATAGAGAGTGGTGTTGTTAATGTTTGTGCTTTCTTGTCAGTCTGATAAAGGTAATGTTCAAGTCCAATCTTTTATTTGCCAATGTTAAGCTTTTTAGACTTTGAGGATTTAATTATCCACACAACTAATCTGAAATTGATATGAGTGCTGGAAGTGACTTTTTTCCCAAGCTTAAAAAAGTAAATTGGTGGGTTTTTTGCAGTTCAGACCCAGAGTGGTAAGTGTCCCTGATACTATTTGAGGAACAGATGGTAGAATCTCATTCTTTCAGGAAACAGTACTTTCTTCTGGCCTACTTTAACAACAGAAAGCAGCACAGCCAGGGTCAGTTCTGCCTTAACGCTGCGTATTCCGTGTTTGTTTTGGTTTGGGGTTAGATCTGATGCGGCCCATATTCTTGGCTATCTGGGCATGTGTTATTGGTGGGCTGTGAGAAGCTTTTGCTTTGGTGCATAAAAGGATATTTCAGGAAGTTCTGTCCCATAATTATCAGCAATTCAACTAAGAGTGGGGGATGATAAAATGATTTAAATGCCATCATCGCACTGAGTCTTCTCACAAGTGTGCAGTCTCTACCTTTAAAGATGTGCCTTTTTTCATTTTTGAGGCACTCTTGTCCACATGCCACTCCTTTTCCAGAGGGTGCTAACTTGCTGCATAATTTTACTGTTTCTTTTGTAAGCATATTTGCTTTTTTAATGCTGTTCTTATGTGTGGGGAAACTCTTCTGGAGGGTTTAGGGCTCTTCATCTTCTTGTCTTGAAGGCCAGCTTTTGTTGCTGTGCCAGTTGTGTTAGCTAGACTGTGGGCAGGGAAGGAAGGAGTGTTTTTCCTTGCTCACAGATATCAAAGAGAAAAGGCCTGTCTGAGTATCCTGCAGGTATCATATTTGTGCTTAACTGATGTGAGTGGCTGTGAGATGTGTGTGTTATGTTTGGTTTTGTGTTTGTTAAATGTTTTGGTTTTATTTAAAAAATTTGTCTGGAAATGCTTCTGGAACCAATTGTGATTGTAGCAGTGAGTCCATTTACTTTGATGTTGAAATATATATGCAATACACGAAGTGTAGTTCATTTGTTTGTGTCTAGTGTATATGAAGTGTGATTGGATGATTATCTGAAGCAGTTTATTTTATCCTTTGGTGGCCATGTGGTAGCATTCAGCCAGTACGAAATTCCTGATGGATACTAATGCTGAACCAGTGCATGCTCCTTTCCTTGGAAGTTTTGACCGTGTACTTTTCAAATTGTACTTGACACACTTGTTCAGTTTTTGTTAAGCTTCCTTTAAGTCGTATGTTTTGCAGTAGAAGTGTATACACATGCTGTGATTGATTTGCAGAACATGCACAACGGTTTTTGTATTGAAACGTGCCGTTTCAGTGTATGCATGCATTAAGTTGCTTTTTTATCTTGCATGAGACTAAAAGCATATTGAATTTAAAACTCAAAATATTAATCATTCCAAACTTTTACCTTAAATCCCTTATGGCAGGTCATGCTGACCCCGAACATGCAAGGTATTATCATGGCTATAGGTAAAGCCAGGAATGTTTATGACAGGTGTGGGCCAGAAGCAGGGTTCTTTAAGGTACAACTAACATTTTCAATTTTTTCTCTGACTTTTTTTTGTTAGATATACCTTTTTCCTCCACCCTTCAATGCATATTAAGACTGTTCCAGCATATATAAGTATTCTTCTATGGCATCAGTCTTCCATTTAAATATTACTATATTATAATCTCTGCTAGGGAGAAATGTCTGTAGCTATTTCCATCTTCATTTAGCAATGTGCTGCCTTGAATTCAAAAGCTTACATATCTTTTTCTATTTTACTTCTTAATAATAGCCACAAGTAGCAAGAAACCTGGATGGGTAATCAATAAGAATATTTACTTTTTTCCCCTGTTCATAACAAAAAGTGTTATGTTAACAAAGACTGTTTGGGACTTCAGTGTTTTCACCAAGGCACACCAGTGTTTAGTCACTTGTTTTTTGTTTAGTCATATTAGCAGAAATGTTCTTGTGTTGTCCTTAAAAGATTTTTTAGTAGATCAAAATCATATTCTTTTGTTTTGATGTCAATACAGTTTATTTGTGCAGAGTTTTATTACTGGGAATTGGATGTTACACTCATTGTGTTTGTTAGTCTACACGCTAAATAGATTAAAAGATGCATTAGTTTTATTAAATACACAAACTTCTGAACAATTTAGCTTGTAATTTTTTGAGTTTTCAGAGTATAAAAAGGGAATTACTTTGACATGTTGTAGAATCCTCTCAAATGTGATGCTTTATTTTTATCTGCTGGAGGAGATGAAAAAGTTTCTTGCCTGTCCTTGAGTAGCACTGTTTTCTATTGAATTTTTATGGTACAGTTATACTGAAAGAAAACATTTGAAACTCCCTCCCAAAAAAGGCCAAAGGAAAAAAAAAAACCTCAAACCACCTCTATAATCCTTTGCAATGGAAAAATTTAAATCTTATGTTTGTTTGTGTGTTTTTAATGTTTTTTTTAATGGATATTTTGTGAAGTGTTATGACCATGTTGCATTTGTCTCTGTTAAACATGCCCACCGTCAGGCATCGAAGAGACAACTGCCATAGCCTTTATTTAATGAAATGGGTTTTGTTTGGGATTCAGTGCTGTGTTTTTGAATTTCTCACTTAATGACAAGCTGTTTTAATTGAAAAACAAAACAAAAAACCCATGCTGGTCTTATCAAACCAGACATTTTTTGGAAAGGTTAATTACACTGATTGATTTACTTATTTTCAATGTGAAGTGTGTTTTGATGATGAAAGCTTCCTGATGAAAATCTCAGTGGAAGTGTGGAGGTTAGGGGCAAAATTTGTCTTTGAGGAAGTGTTTTTAAAACTAAACTATGTTGTTGGAGAGTAGAAGTCTGCTTACTCAACTTTCTGCTGAATCCTGTTCAAAGCAACTTAGCACTGCTGAAACATGCTACATTTTTAGTAATACATTAGTCTGGATATTCGCAGATGAAGTGATTCTACTTAGTACCAGGTTTAATATTTTGAAATGTATTAGGTGAAAACCCCTCCTATTTCTTACAATTACTATCAGAAAGATTCTGTGATATTTTTATACTGCTATG
The DNA here is from genome assembly GCF_019232065.1 of Centrocercus urophasianus. Classification (NCBI taxonomy): domain Eukaryota; kingdom Metazoa; phylum Chordata; class Aves; order Galliformes; family Phasianidae; genus Centrocercus; species Centrocercus urophasianus. The sequence goes on from NW_024884364.1 coordinate 22,578,031, forward strand.
CTCTGGTTTTGTTCACGTGTTTGTTTTTTATAACAAGTGCTTACAAAGACTGAGGTTTATTTCTATGATGTCCTTATTGAAGTGTAATGCAGGTAAAACCCAATTAATGAGGGTCATTGTTACTGCCCAAGTTTGATTCCTACTTTACCTCTCAGACTTCAGACTTAACCTATTGCAAAGCAGCTAAGATCTTTATTGATCAGTCATATTTATCTAAACTTCATTCACCGTTCCTTGCAGTATGTTTGCCTTAAGATTTTTATATATAATTCTTAGTGAGAATCCTAAAGCTTATTATACTTTTTCCTGTATTTTGTTGAAACGAATAATACTGGTTTAGTTTTCTTCTTTTCAGTATATAGAATTCATGAATCTGTAGCATAACATTTGACTTTTTTCTAAATATGTATTTGAAAATCTAAATTTTCTTGCCTTTTTCCTGTTTGAGTAATTCTCTGAAGAATTAAATGCAAAATAGCAATAGCTTTTTGTTTTGTGCCAACCTCAGAAAAGCGGCTTTAGTAACTTAGTTATCTGTGTCTGTTTTCTAATGGTAGAATGTCTTATGATGCAAGATAATAGAAACACTTATGTGTGACTTTTGATAATTATCATTGGTTCTCCAAATCTCTTTTTTAATAATAATACATATCATTAGGATGTAAAAATATGAATATGAATGCAGAATGTTCTTTTAAGTTTTGAAGCTCTCCACACACTCTCTGTTTAAGTCCACATGAATAGTATCCTATTCATGTGTTCAGTCTCAAAACACAGTGTTTCTTGGTAAAGTTTAGTAGCCCAAATTTCCAATATTTAAATGTAAAGAAATATTTTACTGCCAGGGATTTGTAATATGGAATAGGGCATTTTCTGCCTGGTTTGTAGCTTTATTTTGTCTGTATATGGTATTGAAACTACTAATGTGTGAAGCTGCTGTGTTATTTCTTTCAAATTGGTAGTAACGTTAGCCAGCAGTTTGATCACCTGCGTATTTTGAGAGAGAAATTGTGGAGTATATTAAGATTTGTCACCATTTTTCTAATTATTTTTCTTGTTGCTCTTGGTTGTGTTGTGTAGTTTCAATGGATAATTTCTAATGAACATAACAGATGAGACTTCTTAAAATCTAATGTGCTGACAAAGGAATCTCTTCCTATAAGCTCTAAAGTTGGCCTAAAATACTCAGTGAGGAGTCTGTCCTTGCCTTATGGGAGGCTAACACTGACCATATTGAAGTATTTTCTGTAGAAATCATGCAACTCGATTTTTATTGCACAATGATTTCCATTCTGACTTACTGTTTTCAATATCTCACACGTTCATTAAACATTACCTATAATTTATTTGTGTATTTGCATTTCAACTATGTATTAGGGGTACTTCTGGGAAAATCCTTAAAATGAAATGTCTGTTATACTGCTTTAGGACAGTTCATGCTTAATGTCCCTCTTTAGGGACCAGATAAACCTTCTCTGAGGGTGATATAGGGAAGGGCTGGGATTGCTTTTGAAGTACAGGTCCACTTGGGGTTTTGGTAGCCCTAGTTAGGGAGAGGCAGGAGCAGCTTTGCCATTTGTTTATTTTTTTTTTACTGTAGTTGAGACTGTTTACAAGGGTCGGATATGCAATTGTTAAAATTCTTTTGTAGTCAGTGGGCCATGGACATGAATTATTCCTAGTATCTGAAAAGGCTGAGTTAAAAGCCAGAAAGAATAACGTATGTTTTTAAAATTATGTAGGCAATTAAGTTGGAATATACACGTCTGCTAAAACTAGCCCAGGAAGATCCACCACCTGAATGTGATTACCGTTTGCGTCATGCAATAGTTTACTTCATCCAAAACCAGGCACCAAAGAAGATAATTGAGAGAACGTTACTGGAACAGTTTGGAGATCACAATCTTAGCTTTGATGAAAGGTAATAAGATCAGCATGTCTCTCTTCCTGTGTTTGTGTGAGTTCTGTATAAAGACACTTTTATATTCAGATATGCATGTAGAGAAAAGAAGAACAGCTTGTACGTTTGGCTTTATCTTCTAGTTAATAGCTTGAAAGTATAAAATGCGTAGAAGAATAATTTTATAAAAGTTTTATTCTCTATAAAAATCTCTATAAAAAGAATAAGCAAGAAGTTGGGTTTTTATTGGTAGGAAGTAAGGAAAAATCCTTAGTGTTGCTCCTAATTGTATTCAGTTCTCTGTACCTATGTTTTGGAGCACTTAAGGCTGTGAATTCTCTGTTTCTTCAGTGGCCCAAAGCTCAGCAGTAGAAAACAAAGCCTGACATCTCTTAAAATGAGACATCAGACTAGATGAATAACTTATTTGAATGCAAGACGATGTCTTCTATACTTGAAATTTCATGTACTTATAAAACAAAATAAAAAATGTCAGGTAGAGAGTGTTAGTCTGACTCCTGACAGCTGTTAAATCTTTGGTTCTAATCCTCTAATGTTATTTTCACAAAATGAGAGTTGGGGAGCTTCAAGCCACCTGAACTTCAAATTTGAAAAAACAGGAAAAAAAAGAGTAATGCAACAGTTTAGTTAGTAAAACAGGAAGTAATTCTTAAATGGCATGGCTGTGCATCACATGTACTAGAAAAGTATGCCTTCTGCTGATTATGCAGGGCATAGTAGAAAGCAGATTTTTCACAATGTTTCCATGCTGGTTTGTGTAAGGCTGTACTCTAAACTGCTTGAGTTTGCTGTTTTTGTATAGATGATATTTTTGAAAATTTCTTTTTCATGATATCTTGTGGCTTTTTATAAGGTGCCGTAACATAATGAAGGTTGCTCAAGCTAAGCTTGAAATGATAAAGCCGGATGAAGTAAACATGGAGAAATATGAGGTCAGTATTTCTTATGCTGTAAGTTAAACTGTAACTTCAAATAATTATCAGTAAGTTGAGTTTATGTTAGCAAATTTCTTTTTGTCCTACACTGAGAAGATGAAACTAGTTCCTGAAACATTATTTATTTCTAGGAAAGCTGCTCTGACCAGTTGATCTAAAGCCATTTTTTCCACATCTGTAATTTCAAATTCAAATTTGACTTGAGCCACAGATAAATGCCAATGTTGATTCTGTCCATACTCCTTAACATGGTTTGACGTCACTAACAGTATTTCATAATTTAACACCATACGAGCCAATTGGCTTTCTCTAGTCAGAAACTGCTGTGAGTTGAAGGAATGAAAAGGATCTAAGGCCAACCTTAAACATTTAGAGAAATGGGTCACAAGGTTCAGGGTCACATTTGTGTTTTTTGTCCAGCTTTTTTTGTAGCCACTCCCATTCTCTTACTAGCATCTTTCTCTAGGTTCTTTCATTTGCTAAGACCATACATTTTCAATTTGATACTTAAAAAAAACTTTGAAAAAAGAATGGAGTAAATTGCAGACATGATACAAGTTTGACTTATATTTAGCAAAACACTTCATCTCATATTTAAAGCTAAATCTGTAGGTGTCATTATTACATGAGTTCCAATTCTGTGTGATACTGTTCATTAAGGCCTCTGAAAAGGCCTTATTTATATCCTGGGCAGATTCCAATGCACCACTTAAACCTCACTGTAACCAATTTGTAGGTCCAAAACAGCTTGTTCAGGAGGACTATGGGAATAATCTTGCCCTCTTGAGGCAATAAGGGAGTGGGAGGAATCTTCTTCCCTTACAGATGCATGCCACCTTCCTGAGGCAGATAGTTGGTGATTACTCTGAGGACTGTATCTGATTATCCAATATGGGACTGACATTTCATAGAACCTTTCTCATGCATTTTGTGTTGAATATGTAGGTGACTATGTATTACGGTATGTTGTCCCTTACTTAACTATTAATGAATGATTAAAAGCTGGTTAACCAACTGCAAAAAAGACATTCTTTTCTCGTGGGGCAGTCACCTGTAAAGTGTATTAGTAGTCACTTTGTATAAGTGGTGATGCAGCAAGATAAATGTTTTGCATTACCACAGTCTCAAGTACTCAACAAGCTATACAAGCCATTTAGGGCATTCAGCGTGTTCAGGCATTTTCTATGTCTTCCTTAAATGAAATTTAATATTCAGTTTATATGTAAGCTTTCTTTCACTTTTTGAGTAAAGAACTGTGCGTAATGGAAAGAAGAAAAACAGAGTGTTAGCCTTTCCTTTTTTGAGGGGGTGGGAAAGTAGCGATTCTCATAATTCTGACTGTGGTTCTCCAAAAAAACCCTTGTGTTCCTTTCAGTTCAAGTGGTAATGTATTCCTGTGTTTTGTTTATGTTTTTAATAAAAGTCCTACCTGAAACTCATCTAGAAATATTGTAGGAATTTAAGAATCTTATTTTCATTGAGAGAGGGGGGATTCAGACTGACTTTTCCATCATACAAACTTGATAGGAGTCCTTATCACTTACTGTGGGTATTCAGCACTAAGTGTGTAAAATACTTGTATTTCATGTTTGTGGATGAAATTCTATATACCCTTTCTTATATGCAGAGATGGCATCAAGACTATAGAAATTTCAGGGAAACAACCATGTTTCTCATGGTAGGATTGGAGTTTTTCCAAAAAAAGAGGTAAGTGTTAGTATAGAACTCAAATGTGATGGAGTGATTTGAAGGCAAAATGTAACACTGATAAAGTTAAAAGTTATTATTAAAATTAAGAACTGTTTAATGTGTTCTTCATTGTATTTAAAATTTATTCAGTTCATTAATTTCTTCAGTCTCACATCTAGATCAGTTTCCTGCAACTTGCTACTTTTAATCTCCATTTCTTTGTCCCTTATCAACTTACGAACTCTTCTCAGTGCCCCACAAGCACTTCTTTTTCTCCTTCTTTCCTACTCTGAATGGTCTCTGTATTCCTCAGACATAAGAATCTTTCTTCTCTTGTACCATAAGTACACATAAATGTGGACCTGAACAAGCTTGAGAAGGGAGCTCACACAAGCCTAATGAGGCTCAGCAAGTGCAAGGTGCCGCACCTCAGTTGATGCAGTCCCAGATACATGTACAGATTAAAACACATGGAAAATAGCTGTTTAGAGAAGACATGGGGGAGTTCTGGTGGATGAAAAGCTTGACATGAGCAAGTAGTGTGTGCTTGCAGCTCAGAAGGCCTTCTGTAGCTTGGGCTGCATCAAAGGAGGGCTGGCCAGGAGGGAAGGAGAGGTGATTATCCCCATATATTCCTGCCCTTACAAGGCCTCATCTCGAGTACTGCCTCTGGGCCAGAGGCCCCCAGCACGAGAAAGATACGGAGCTCTTGGAGTGGATCCAGAGGAGGACTATGAAAATGAGAAAAGGGCTGGAGAACCTTTGTGTAGAAGGGCTGAGAAAGCTGGGCTTGTTTGGTCTGGAGAACAGAAGGCTCTGGAGACTTCCTTGCAGCTTCTTAGAGGGAGACTGACTTTTTATATGAGAGGACAGTGATAGAAAAAGGAGGAACAGTTTTAACATAGAAGAGGGGAGATTTGGATTAGATGTTAGGAAAAGAATTTCCTCAAGAGGTTGGTGAGGCACTGGCACATGCTGCCTGGAGAGGCTGTGGATGCCCCATTGCTGGAGGTACTCAAGGCAAGGTTGGATGGGGCCATGGGCAGCCCTGCTCATGGTGTAGGGGTTGGAACTAGATGATCTTTAAGGTCCTTTCCAACCCAAGACATTCTGTGGTATCTATATGCCAAACTTAGTTTCTTGTTTGTATGTTGTGTAGCAAATTGCTTCGTAGTTCTCTGTATGTTTCCAAAGAAAAAAAGCTCTAACAAAACAAAATGATAATAACATACTTATTTCTGTAACAAGCTGTGTGTTTGTGTAGTGGTTAACACAATGAGCCATAATTTTGGTTTGCTACATTGCAAATGTTAGTACATTTACTAATAATCTAAATTGGCACATCCCACTTTGTTATTATTAAACAGCTGGTATATGAAAGTTGGTCAGAAGACTGCCTGACTTAATTGGAAAAAAAAAAAAAAGAAAACACCAACAAAACAGTCTGGTATTGCTGGATCCCTTACAGAGGGAAAAAAAAGACATCAGTGTGATATGTAGGAATCCTGTTTCTCCTGGGCATCATGTGTGCTCCAAGCATGAAGTAGTTCTGGTTCCTTAACTCCAGGAATGACAGCTTTGGCCACAAAATTGCAGTGTTTTCACTGTTCTACTTCTTACTGTAATATATTCTCCTTGGGCCAGCAGGAGGTAAACAAGCAGAAACCACAAACAGGTTTCTGTTTGTGCTGAGCAGTATTTTTGTTTTGGCTATCTAGTTTCTATGTTGATTTGAAAAATTAGAGTGACCAGTTAGAAAACAAGCTTATAATGCCCAGTTGTGCATTCTGATATTGGCCAGAAATGTTAAAAAAAATATATGATATTATCAGACTCATGTCCGGGAGGTATAGTGTTCATTTGCTTTGGCAGTAAATGGAATTTCGCAAGTACTTCAAGTGGTATTTAATATAAAGGCACTAAGATTAGAGGTAAACAGGTAAACATGCTTTAAGGGATGCTTGAGGATTGAATATCCGTTGACTTACTTTAAAGGCGTCTACTGAAATTACGCTGCTGCATTTCAGCTACTGGTTCCCAAACACCTGAGGTAGTTATTGAGGTTTACAACTTGTTATATTTTTAGAGGGCAGTGCTACTGTCCATGTTCTGAAAATGAGACTAAACTGATCAACTATTTTGATTTTCCTTCGGTGTTCCCTTAACTGTGAAATCATAAACTGTAGCTTTAAATAGTTATGAAAACATGGACTTTAATAATTCAGATATGACCTTCAGTAACAGGGGTTTGTTTGGAGGGTGTGTTTTTTGTTTTTTGTTGGTTTTTTTTCCCCAGAAACCCATCTCCCTAAATTGACAAACTTTTCTTACTTGAAAAGTCAATTAATGTCTTGTAGTGCTCAATATCTAGGTGGAGCAAAAAAAAAAAACAGCCTTTACTCAGGGAATCTGATTTTCTTAATGGTGCTGTGCCAAGCAAACACAAACATTAAGAATGTTTTTACTCTTTCCTTCCACCATGCTAATAGCTTATTTTTAGAGGTGTTGTTACTGGTGTGCTGGGCATGGAAGACTGTACTTTGAAGGCAAAGGAAACAACAGTTTCTCAGTATTTCTGAAAGTTACCCGGAATATGTTTTTTGCTGAAGCTTTTTGCTGAAAGTAGGCATGATTTAAGAGTCATGCCTACCTTTGTAGTTCACTCATGATCCTTCATGGTGGTTGACAAGGCCTTTTCACTGCAGATAAAGGGTCTTTGAGGCATACCTTCACTGATTATACTATTGAGTAGGAAACTGCTGTGAGTGAGGTGAATGTAGTCAACTAAAGAACCTTGGCAGGGCATTTGCTTGTAGCTTGTTCTTATGGTAGTGACTGAAAAAGCAAACAAACTCTAGACCTTACCAGTTGGATTCTAATTTTTTTTTTTAATAATGGTTTTTCAGTTTTGACAATTTTTTTTTTTTGTAAGCTGTGTTAAAATTTTTTTTATACATGCCTGTGCTTTCCAAAGCCCAGACCCAGTTAGCTCCATAATTCTGTATGTCATTTTAAGTTCAGACTTAACAAACTGGAACTTAAATGCACTTCATATTTGAAAAGCTAGCATCTGTTTGCTCAATTTAAGCTAAAGTAATATTCCTTGGACTCTCAAGGTATATAAGATATTTGAGCCTGGCTTTAGAATAATAGTGATGTGAAATGGCTTCCCTTCCTGTGAGGTAGCACTTGCTGGTTCAGGTAAGGATTACACAACTTGCAGACAGAGCAGGAAAAGAGGATCTGGGAATTAGGCAGCTGCCAAGTACAAGTTTTTAATTTGGATCAACTGAGTTGTTGACACTGTTAATTCAGCCTGCAGTTTCACAAATAACTGAACCAAGAATGGAAAGGAATAGAAAGGTCTGGCTCCTCTAGCTTTGTATCCATCAATCCCAGTTTCTTGCAGTCATGTTTTCCACTGTCTTCCTACATTAATGTTTCTGCTGTCAAGTCAGTTGCATTAGTTAGTGGCTTGGAGAGATTTCATGAGCAGAGAGACTTGAGAAGAGAACCATAGAGAAGAGAACTTCTTGCTTTAGAGGACGCAGTTTTATATTTTGAGGACAAAAAGACAGAGAGTAGCAATTATATATATGTAGGAAATATTTAGGATTACACGAAAAAATAGTGATATTTGAAAGTAAACCTTTAAGTAACCACTGCTATTTAAAGTAACCTTTTCCCTTCCTTTTATGTTGTCTTGTTGGGAGGCCTTACTGTAAGTCTTGAGTTTGTCTATTTTGGAAAATTCTGACATGTATTTTTCATGTATCATGTGCTCTGTGTGCTCACACATAAGTTTTAGCTACTTTTAGTAGTTTGATGTTTTGGTAGTTTATGCCCTAACCTTGATCTTCTGTTCTCACTAGGAGTGTATAATATACTGTTCTTCTAATACTCCATTAGAAAATTTCTCTCCCTAGATTTTTCTAGTTGTTTGAATAAAAACGACACATCTAACTGCTTGTTTGTAGCATAGTTGCCTGAACTGCTTTTCTGGCTGTCTGTCATGACTGGGTTTCTGCAAGTCAGAGAATTAACAACTTAAGGTGTTAGCTGGAAATGGTATGCAGCAGCGTGAGGGGATTTAACAGGGCGGATGAGATCTCTTATTAACTGTTAGGTTCTTAGGTCTTCTTTTACTCATCCTTCACCAGTTAGGAATGTATTTATTATCTGCATTTAGATTACAGACAGAAGTGCCAATAGAGAGATACTTCTGGTTTTGAAATGCTCTTGTGGCATCATACATCACTTTGGATTTCATTAGTCCAGAAAAAAACTTAGTGAGGCTGAAAGTTCACAATTTATTTTTTAGGTTAATTTTTATTGGTCAGGCATAGAATGCTATCAGGGTAATGGCAATTCTAATGTGACATAAATGCATGCAGGGAAAAAAAAAAAAAAAAAGCTTTCATGTATATTCAAGGTTAATCCAAAGCTATTTTTGAAGTGGATGAAATGATATAGGTTTATGTGAGCTTTGGATCACAATTCATGTGCAAGTTTATCTAGCCTGACAATAAAATACATTGTTCTAATGTATACAATAGAAGAAACAATGTGGTAGAAAAAGCAATATTATGAAGAGATGGATGGGGAGGGTTGGATTTACAGTCAAACAAGTAAGTGAAATTACATGTCCTATGAATAACACAGTAGTTAACTTGAAATAGGTGTTACCTGGATTTGCATCTAACAACTTCGTTTCTTTACTTTGCTTTAGCTATATGGAAGCCTTGCTCTACCTTATCTATGCTTACCAGAATAACAAAGAACTCTTGTCCAAAGGCCCATACAGAGGGCATGATGAAGAGCTGATATCTCACTACAGACGAGAATGTTTGCTAGTAAGTGAAGGGTGAAATATACTGCAAAAGTTGAACTTTCCATTTAGCTTAAACAAATCAGACAGTGTTGCTGTATTTTCAAAAAAACAAAAACCAAAAAAAACTTTCATTAAAAATTACGAAGATTTCAATAAGAAAAAGGTGAGAGGAAGAAATGTATGTAGTAAAAATAAAGAATGTGTTTGTTTTAAGTAATCAGTTTATCACTTTAAGTGGTGTGCTCACTGCCACTGTGTCTGGGCTAGGTAAAAGCAACAGTGGACAGTATTGGTGGGTGAGCTCACAATGTTACTGCAGTTGGACAGGGACACAAATATTTAGAAAAAGGCATCAGCAGATGGCGAGCTTTTTCCTTGATTGTGTCACCTGTTTCTTAGCAAGAAAAGGCAAGAGCAGGTGGTAGGACCTCAGCCTTGAAAACGAGCAGCTGCAAATGTTGAGTTGGCAGGTATCAACTGAAGTGGCCTGAGGAATAGTACAAGATCAAATGGTTTAATAGAATGTATGTATCATTGCTGTGAATATTAAAGCTCAGTTGTTATTGCAGATTTGCCATAAGGCAAACAAAACAGAATGGTAAAATGTGAAATGCTGTATACTTAAAGAATTTCTTTTTTGTGGTGGTACATGAAGAAACTAAATGAACATGCTGCAGCACTGTTTGAATCAGGAGATGATCAGGAAGTAAATAATGGCCTGATCATTATGAATGAGCTTATTGTCCCGTGTTTGCCATTACTACTGGTGGATGAAATGGAAGAGAAAGATATTGTTGCTGTGGAAGATATGAGAAATCGTTGGTGTTCCTATCTTGGACAAGAAATGGAACGTAAGTATTTATTAGACTACATGATTTTTATTATTTTTTTAAATGTCTTGGTTTGTATCTTGAATGGAGCCTGAATCCTTTGTGTTTTGGTAACATATTTTGAATTACCGTGGCTTTTGAATAGTATGTACACATCTAAATGAACAGCAGTTTTTTCCGTGTATAATAATAAAGGTCTGCAATATTTTCCATATGAAACAGTGCCCTTAAAGGAAACATTTTTTTTTTTCCAAAAGGAAAAACGTTGAAGGGGTATCTGTGCCAACATCTTCCTAGGAACCAATGTGTCCTTCATTATTTACTGAAGAAAGTGCATTATTCCAAGTGAAACTCTTCATGCTCCCATCCCTGTTAAAAAATTAAAAAAGTAAAAGAGTCAGTTTGGGGCAGGACAGGAAGAGGACAATTGCACCTGTGGACATAAAAACTTATGGTTGTGTTCTTCTCTTTCATTTGCAGCTAACTTGCAAGAAAAGCTGACAGATTTCCTGCCAAAACTACTAGATTGTTCTACAGAGATTAAAGGTTTCAATGACCCGCCAAAGTTACCCTCCTACTCCACACATGAACTGTGTGAAAGATATGCCCGAATCATGTTGTCACTCAGTCGAACTCCAGCTGATGGAAGATAAATTCTGCAACCTTCCTGAGCACATTGTATAAACTTTTTTAGTTCTTAAACCTTGCCTTCCTGTCACAGGGTTTGCTTGTTGCTGCTATAGTTTTTAACTTTTTTTATTTTAATAACTGCAAAAGAGAAATGACTGTACAAATTTTAGCCAGACTGCAAACAATTAAAGCTGGGAATCGCATGGCGCTCAGTTGTTTCAACCAGAATTGATGCAACTTGCAAGTCTGATAACTATGGCAAAACTGCTTTTTTTTTGCCACTTCTCTGTTACAGTATTACTTTGCTTTTATCTTAAGATCCTTTACTTTATCAACAGCTGTCTGGATCATTTTGTGACTGCAACTAAATTTAAGTGTCCAGTGCTGTGTAAATACATGGTACTTGGTAGCTTGTAAATGAAATGAAAGAATAAAGTTTTATTTATGGCTACTTCTGTGTTTGCAAGCAGATACCTTGTATATTAGTGTAAAATATGGGTATTTTTAGGAGAGATACAGTATATTGATGGGTAACTCAATTTTATAGACAAGATTCTTCAGGATTTATGGACAGTTAGATGAAGGTAGTCGGAGATTACTGTATGTGAATATACTGAAAAACTGTTGCAGTATTATACACTGTTGGTTGGGTTTCTTTTGTATATACTTTTTTGATCTTTATGATACTGCACCTGAACACTTTTGTGTGTGTGTGTGTGTGTGTGTGTGTGTGGCTATGCCACATATATTCTGATGACAAGGACTGGTTTCTGAAGAAAAACAGTAATGGTACTTTGCTTCTATTCTTAGAAAAAAACTTGGAAAAAAAAAAAAAAAAAGTAAAACTATTTTCATTAGAAATATATTACAATCTCTGAACAAAATTTTTAGGAGTTGATTCGAGAAGAGAAAATAAAGATTTTGAAAAAGTGAACTTCGTGAATCTTCAGGGGCAATTAGATTTTGTTTGTTTGTTTGTTTGTTTGTTTTAAACTGGTATTTTAGTTATGTAAGTGACCAGAAGGTAAACCGTAACTAATCCCTTACTTGAAATGTGTAGCTATTGATGCAACACAGTATCTCAGAAATCTTCAGTGTGTCCTAATCACGTTTCTATTGGAAGTGAAAGAAAAGATCTGCAGGGCTTGCTTGGTAGAACTGAAACTGTCTAGTTTAAACGATGAATGTTTTTTATTTTGTGGAGAAAGAAATTTAATGTGTCCTTAATTAATCTTGTTACCTGACACTTTTGATTCTTACTTGTTTTAGAGAACATTTTATGTTAGAACAGTAAAATATGTGAATGTTTGCTTGTTGGCTTTATTGGAGCGGCACTGAACTTCACATTGCAAGCTTTCTAGTGGAGAATATTCTAATTTCTGCTAATGAAATAACAGAGGGAAGTGGGAAGGCGGAAGGAGGAAGGATTGATTTAGTTCAGACTACCTGGAAGTGTGATGGGAATAAGTGTGGGCAAATCACATTCAAGAAAAGGCTAACTTCAGTCTTGAAAATTACTCACCCTTGAGAAAACAATGGATTGTAATATATAGTAAATAGAATGCAGGCTTGACTTTAAAGTTTTTGTTTGTTTGTTTGTTTTTTTCCCCCAAGAGTATTTTCCTCTTCCTTTTTCAGTATTGAAGTGCTTCATAATGGTGAATCTACCCATTTGTTGTATTAAACTGAGCTATTAGTATCACACTACTACTCAGAAGCCTTTTTTAGGCCTGAAATTACTTGTGTGTAAAATTTCACCTTTCAACGAAAGAATAAATGCATCTTATGAAAATGTTGAAGATGCATTTTAAATGACTTCACATTTTGTATCTGTTGCACTTTCATTTGAATCTGATTAATATGCCTTCTTATCACTGTGTATTTTCTATATACACAGTGAGTATTTAAAATTTGTCCTTTGCCTTTTTAAATAATGGTGAAAGCAACTAAAAGCGAAGGAGGGCTTTTATTTCTTTATTGCTAACAGGTTTTGAATTTGAATGTTTGTGAAAGGTTTTAAGGAAAGCTCTTCTCTAACCCTGAAGGAGACAGTTAACCAGAGCGTCTATGTAATCTTCTGTGACAAAAATAGGAGAAAAGACACTGTTTGTAAGGTAAAAACAGGAAGCAAATATTTCACTTGTGAAGAATAGCTAAGATATTTAAGTTACGAGGACATAAACAAGGACAAGATTTTTACTGTTCTGTTAATTTTACATTTTTTTGGTTTCTAAGAGTATGACTTGAATTCTGAGGAGAACTGAAAAGGTCTGTCCAGTAGAGCAGCAGAAGTAAATAAAAATGTATAATATATACGTATTTTACTATTTTGATTTCTTTGGAGTATTGTGTATGAATCTAAACGATCAGTGAAGTAATGACAGTACTGTTTTGTCTTTTAAAGCTTACTTATTTCACTGTAATAATAGAGCCTGTGTTCACCGTGACTAGCACAAAACCTATACAAGCAACTGTAGAGGACCGATGTGTACAATTAATTTGACTCCCTAGTATATAGATTTTTTTTGTTTGTTTTCAAAATGGAGAATGTCAGGTTTTTATTGAGTTTTCAGTTTGTAGGGTAATTCACACAAAGCTCATTTACTGAATCACCTACACCAGGTATTAAATGCAGTGGTATTTTTTCATATTTTGCTTCATACACCAAAGGTATTGTAGTCCCCCAGAGGCTTGGCACTACAGTCTTTTAGATATGTGCTTTCTTTTTTCTCATGTGACTTCGTTTTAGATGACTTACCATATTGCTTTGCTTTCACTAACATTTTGGTATTGTCAGAAATCCCATAATTTCTAGTTAAAGGTCTTATGTGTGTTAGCCTCAGCCTAGCAGACCATGAGCAGCAGGAGGATTAGTCTGAACAAGAGAAGAGGATTGGTGGATGAATGTGAAGTCGTTAGAAATGATTATCTTGAAATTGCACCAGGTACAAGGTTCTATATTGAAAATTCATTACTGAGTCATCATGGCTTTCTAGACAGCCTGTACTTCAACTGCAGTTAATGACTGATACAGTCAACAGATTTGCTCTAGAAAGCATGAAGAATATGTGCGTAGTCAAAAGCATGTGTTTCACATTCAAGCATTAAAAACCAAACAAAACTGAAACCATGATGTCTGTATTATACCTAAGTATCTCATAGACTGTTCTTAGTAGTAAGCTGGAGTAACTTCTGCTCCAGAAAATTAGATGAGATAAACAGTAGCACAGTGGAAACAAGCTGAGAGTGTCCAGCAAAAGTAAAAGTCTCTGAAGAAGGATGATGGTGGTGGTTCATATTCTTTGTTTAGTTTCTTCTAAAAATACAGTGAGTTCAAGTGTCTGTGGAGGTGTTATCACAAGTCAGGAATGTTGGTGAAAAACTCCAACACTAAGTATATAATAACTAATGTATGCATCACTTTTCAAATTGTGTACTTTTTTTTTTTTTTTTCCCCCAATTCTCTTTGTGTCTAGAGTGATGCAAGAGAAGTCATGGCACTGCTTCTGGAGTGAAGATTACTATAAATATGTAAAAACTCTTATTTGAAGAGGTCTTGTAGCAAAATGCACATTCCTTCAGACAAAACAAAATCGTTTTTCATGTGACTTATGCCCAGTTTTCCTTTATGTATTATGTCCCTGAAGATCTTTCCAAATCCAAGGTTTAATGGATAAGAAACAGTTTCTTGAGACAGCACTTTGAGAGTACAGCTTGACTTACCGGTCATTAAGATCAACTCAAATCTCTCTCTCACTGGGAATTCTGTAATGAGATAGGTTTATTATCAGCATTGCATTCAAGGTTTAGCCTTCATTTTTATCAATTTATTTATTTCTCCTGCCTGGTTGTTCCGTTTTAACTCCTAATTTGCCTTCCTTACCAAGCAGAACTTGTGGTATGGAATCATGTTCTTCTTCTGTCTCCATACCAGTGTAACTTTCCATCTACAGGTGCTGGAGTACTTTCTTTGGAACCATTCTGGTGTGTTTGCATGTGCAGGATATGAAGCTAAAATACCACAGTCCAGACACATGCTGTTTAGCAGCTGAATGTTTTAGAAGTACAAGGAGTACCCTGCTCACTGTCCAGGTTTATGGAGGTTGCAGAGGCTGTGCCCGGCATTGAATAATTGGATCCCTTTGCTTTGTCTAGAGTGCTTAAATTTCAGTCAAACATAAACTTTGGCAAAAAAAGATGCTTTGTCTTGCGCTACTGGCTTTTGCCAGTATGTTCTCTACTCTATATGCATTCAGTATCCATGCATTTCCTGTGCCTTTGGGAGATTTTTGTTATCTGTGTTAAATTTTTCTGAGCCTGTTTATATTTCATGCATGTGCAGTCAACAGGGAGGAAAACAATAATTCTGTTCCTTTCCTCCAAGGAACGAAAATGGCATTTTGTCTGTGAAATTAGTCAGTGACAAACTTCTAATTGATTTGTGGACTAAGGGATTGAAAAATGTATCTGTTTTGTGTTTTGTCTTTTTTTTTTTTTTTTTCCCCCTTTAGATGAAGAATTATTTGGTGGAGGGAATTACTACATAAATATAATAAACTTTTAGGTTAGGCTAAAAGAACTTGTAAGTCCTAAACAAAATAATTCAGAGTTGAATATGCAATTTGAAAAAAAATCATGTTTTCTCAGCAAAGAAGTTGGAGAGTTTAGTTTTTGAGAGAAACTTTGGAACTGGACAAGCTTTGGAAAAGTTAGTGTTTTTCCAGCAAATTGAAGTCTCTAGGTGGTAAAAACTGACTAATCTTAAAACTGGCAGTAATCCCTTAGGGAAGGATAGACGGCATAGATAACGTTTATTCTTCTGTCATGGAGTACAGGCATACAACTAAAATTACTGACTCAAAAATATTTATAATGTACTTTTACCTGCTCTATGGTGATTTAAGTATTTTGCTTTATACATGTTTGCTTTAAAGAGGCTTGTTTTTTATTTACATGATGTCAGTTCTTGGTTATAAGCAAAACAGTGTAATGAGTTCAGATAGCAACTGTATATTGAAAGTACAGTAAGTTGTAATGCTTCACATTTATCTCCATCCTGCTAGCTGGGTAATTACTTCTCCTTCATCCAACCAAAATACGTTTGAAGCACAGCAGTGGGCAGACTATAATGTTTATTATTAGAATTATTAGTATTATTTTTCTTTTTTTTGCGGGGGAGAAAACTTGGTGGAGTGTTACACAAGAGAGTTCTGTCCAGGGCAGCAACCAAAGAATGGTAAGTTCTAGCTAAAAGAAGCTTGTAATATAGCCAGTTTTAAGCTAATCTTTTTTATTTCTGCTATTAAGAGTGAACTGATTGGTTTAATGCTGTGCTAATTGTTAAATTGTTATACTGTGTACAAGCCTTGTGTAACGGTACTGCACAAAGAATGTCTAAAAGGAAGTGCTGGACTGAGTAAATGCTGAAGGCTCCCAACTACTGTAGCTTAAGACATCTTTCCAGAGTGAAAGCATTATGGAGTTTCATCTCAGCAGAGTTCAGTAAAGAAATTTGGGGTGTTAACACCTACCGAAATACTCAGATGTGTGAACAGAGAGAGGTGTTCATATTCCATCAGGGTTTCTGCAGGGTGAGAGGGAGTAAAGGCTACTACATTCCCTCTTGATCAAGACTAAGTCATCTCAGCAGAGTAGTCAAAACTGGGTTTTGCCACAAGGGGAGTAGGAGTAGGGCTCCCTTCCGTAGAGAAGGGAGAGGAAATGGGCATGTTTTGGATGGAAGCCTGAGGGAGTCAGGCACACCATTTCGGGAGCTGGGAATGATAGCAATAGCTGGGAGGAGTTTCCTCTTTTCTTTAGGAGTAACTGACATATGTCATCCATCCCCTCCCTTCTCCTGCATCACCAGCAGAATGGTAACTCCAGGGCTGGTGGTATGGAGAAGTAGGCACAGTCCTGACAGATAAATGATGTTCTTTCTTCCTGAAGCAGAGGATGCTATGAGGAACCTGCGCTCATAGCTGAGTAATCTCAGCTATGCTGTAGTTCTGAATGATTGATGGAAATGTATGCCTTTCTTTCAAATTTCATAGCATTTTCAGACTCCATCAGCCATTGCTTGTATTTCAGTTCAGTGACATAGTGACTTGACTCCTTCTCCTCCCTTCACTAGGAGTGCTTCCTGTGCACAAGAAAACTGTCAGGATTCCACAAAAAACTTCTCTGGAATGAACCATCAGCTTTCAGTCTTAAAGCCTTCTCAGGCAGAGCCATGGGGCTGTAATGGGAGGCTTTGGGTAGACTGTGCTCTCTGCACTACCTTTGACAGCTAGGCTTGAAGTAGGCTTCCTTTGACACCAGCACAGACTGTTGCCTTGCAGTACTATATGGTTTTCCAGAAGCAGTAGCAAATGGCCCAACAGCATTGATAGAAGGGTTGTGTAGATTACCAGGTTGCATATAAGAAGCTATTCCTATGTGCTAGGTCCCCAAGTTAAAAATGTCAGCATTGAGGTTTTTCTTACACCAGAGGGGGATGAACACTTGTGTTAAATGACATAAGACTTACAGCAGATAAAGACAGATCTGTGAAGCTGAAACATTTGATTTTTGGGGGGATACCTTACGTGGTAACAACCTGATAATGTACAGTTCAACTTACCTGAAGTTCCCCATTTGCTCAGTTTTGACCCAACCCTTACACGGTACTGTAGTATTCAGAAAGTTTCTCTTTTTTTATACTGTTTCCTTACAGTAGAAATCTGGGAGGCTTCACCACAGTGCTCAGTGATGGTCTGTGTGTAATGTTTTTTAATAGCTGACCTATATAGCAAGTCATTGAAAATGAATGCATTAATTTGGATAGCTTTCTCTAAATGGATGAAATGTATGTATTATTACAGTGCTTCTGTACTGTGAATTTTACAGCGCCGATGGGTTTCCTACGGGATGGTTGGTTGTAATGCCCGCCGTGGTTATGCTGTTTGTGTTTTAGGTGGCCCAATGGATCAGCACCCGTGTCAGAAACTCCAGAGACGGTGTATTTTCTCAGGGAACGCAGCCTGCTAATGCCTCGACTGGAAGTATCCAGGTCCGGCTTCGGGTGACGAGTAGCCCCAGACCGAGAGCTGGGGACGCCGCTCACTCTTGGATACAACGCCGGGCTGCTGCTGCCTCAGCTGCGCGGCTGCTGGCAGCCTGAACCGACCGCCCTGCGCGGGGACCGCCGCTTCGAGCCGCTTCCGCGACCGCCGGGAGCCGCGCCTCTTCCGAGCTACTGTGAGGCGCGGGCGCCCCCTGCTGGCTGCCCGCCGCCTCGGCCACTGCTCCTGGGAGGCTGTCACGGCGTCTAAGCGCGTTCTGTGCAGGTGTTCTGACGCCCCGTTCTTGGCCGAGCGCTAAAGCTGACCGAGTCATTGGCAAGCTGGGAGTGTTTTTAAACGAATTTGATTTTTTTTCCCCGTTGTTAACGCCATGCCGGCCCTGCAGGGTAGAAGGCGCACTGCAATGCTATCGCCATTGGTTTCACTCGTGACATTTCTCTCCTGCTTCTGCCTGTAGCCATGGGAAGCAGTTCTGCACATTCTGCTGCTGGTGTCTTCCTCTGAACCACAACAATTTACTCCTGTTTCCTAATCCCTAGTTCGGGTTAGACAGGAGGTGTCGATTTTAAAATAAAAAGCCTGTGTGATTGGCCGAGGCATGGTGGGCGGCTTCTTGCAGCGGTTTGTTCTCATTGGTGTAGGCAGTGCTGCTGTTAACTCACACAGCTTTCTGCTATTGAAAATGGCCAGCGGCAGACAGTGCAGCGTTCTGAGTGACCGGGCACTTTGGTCTGAAATTCCCTTTTTGTTTTGTGCCAAAAAATATGGCTTTGGCGGGACCTGTGGGCTCCCAGGAAGCATTCCTAAGAACCTAGTAGGCCTGTAAAGAAGAGAGCCAGGGATGGTGTATTGGGAGGTGTTTGAAAGTAATCCAGCACTGTGCAAAATTAATCATTCTGCTTTGGCGTCGTGAACCAGTAATGGACTCAGGCAGCCATATTTTTGGGGAGCTTAACTTCTTATATTTATGATGGCAGTTGATCTCTAGCAGGAACAGCCAGTGTTCCTCCTGTGATGGAGCAGAGTTTCAGGGGATGCCCAGAGCCAGTTGCCAGCTATCTAGTGTGTTAGTAACTAACTAACAGGATTATTGCCTTTTTGGAAATATAAACATATGAAGAAGCACTACTGAAAACAAAATGATCTGGCATGGTCAAAGTAAGGAAGGGAAAACCTCCAGAGGCTGAAGAAATACAACTGCTCTATTCCAGTATGCATGGCAGGATCCCCTACCCGCCTGCCAGGACTGATGTGTCAGCATCCTGTCTGTTACACCGGGTCTGTGGCTTGAGCTCTTCTGCTTTATTTAGACTTGCTCTGATGAAGTCTTCCTCAGAGTGCTTACCTGATAACAGAGGTGCTCAGCAGTCTTCAGCACCCTGTGTGATGCCTAAGAAGAAACGTGGATGAGGTTAATCTTTATTATGCTTACCTAGTTTGACATTAAGCAGGCAGACCAAAGATTACTTTACCTAATTAGAATCTCTAATTGGATTTGAAAAGTTATTAACCTTTTAAATAGGCTCTCCAGGGTGGTATGTCAGCAAGCACTGAGCTAACTTTCCACCAGTTTTGGTTCCGCTCGCAGGGCTGATGAATGGATGGCAGGCAAGGGCCACCTGCTGGTGGTGGGATGGTAGGAGCAGGGATAAAGTGCGAGTGGGGCCCGCCGACGAGCGGAGTGGTGCTGTGCGTGCTGGTGCGCAAGTTCAGGCTCAACACATCTCACTGGAATGGGTACGTGGCTGAAGAGCCTGATGTCTTGCCTGTTCTATCACTGCCTGCTACTGAAACTAGCTAGGGTTTTACCAGAGGCCTGAATAGAGAAAGAAAACTGTCCCGGAAGTTTTTCTGCCCCTTAACTCTGTCTTGCCATCGTGTTTACCTATTGTCTGGCACATAATGTGATGTTTCTTCTTCCCACAGCCTGAAGGTTCCTCCTACAAAAAGCTGTAAGAGCTAAACTTACAAGGATGCTAACACGGCCAAAGCTGTGGCAGGAACAAAAGCTACAAAGCAGCGTCTTATTTGCAGCATTTATTAGGAGGTACAATTAGTCTTTTCTGATTTTTAGATCAGGACTGCTGGCAGCTTTTTTATTCTTGATGAATTTAAGACCTGCTAATTGTTTGCTCTTCTGTGTCACTCAGTCCTACATGTGCAAGGCTTAAAATAACATTATACAGATAGCTGTGAAAACATGAGAGAGAACCTGGAGTGTTTAGATGTACTCGTGATCAACACTGTGAAGTTGGATGGAATGGGAGTCTGTTGTACCATGTCTACCAGGACTTTCCTGTGAGCGTTTCTCATTGTCATACTTGCTTTAGGACTCTCAAACTGTTATTTCTTTCCTTAATTCTCTGGCGTATGAAATCATGTGGGCAGAAGAGAGGTAAATGTTTATTAAAAACACACCACAATAGGACAGCAAAACTCTTAAGACTGGCACTGTTGCATTTTTTGTTCTGACTGTAATGAATATTCTTCCCCTGCTTACAAGTCACAGCACTTTGCAAGGGCTGCAGAACTGAGGCTAGCATGAAGGCCATTCCAGCTGTTCATGCTAAGGAGCATTGCTTGGGCTTTTTAGTACTGCCGCATCTGCTCTATGCTGTTTCCTTTCCTGCTTCCCTGGCTGAAGACATTTCTTCACCTGCTCCACGGGGAGCTCCATGGGGGCTGTGCTGCAGTGCGAGTGGCTGGCACAACGTCAGCCTGGTGGTGATGGACTCCTGTCACTTTGCACATGGAAAGCTTGGGGGCCAACAGCAACCTCTAGCTGCCAGGGTAAGCTGTCAAAGCCTTGGCACTGAGTGGGAGGAAATATATCGTACTTCTGGCATGGAGCTCCACTTCTACATGCTCTGCTGAAAGGGAGCAATAGGTTTCTTCAGATGTATCTTGTGCTTATTACCAAATACTCAGGGAGAAGCTTGCCAAAGCAAGGAATTGAAGTGGTGCTTGTGGTAGTAATGCTCGGTGACAGATTGCACGGGGAGTTGTTCTTGCTTCTCACCTCAAGGTAAAAACTGAGAAATGTTTGGTAAAACCTCAGATTATTTTAAACACCTCTCATCTTGGGCCTAATTGAGAGGGTACTGAAAACAGGCTTCTTTGTATTTTTCTTGGTGAAATGGAGCCAAAGGACTGTCAAATCTTTTTATGCAGATTTGTTGGGTTTAACCTGGAGTGAGCAACCTGTGACCACCAAAGGTCAAACAGAATCATAGAATCATAGAATGGCTTGGGTTGGAAGGGACCTCAAGGATTATCAGGCTCCAGTCCCCCTGCCACAGGCAGGGCCACCAATCTCCGTATCTAATGCTAGAACATACTAAACAGAGATACTGGATTAGATACAGGATTTTTCCTAAAGGAGCCACCTGTATTGCTCAGGGACATGAAATAAATCCAGCATTGCTTACAAGCTCCAAAGTGTTTTACCCTCCCTTATGTTATCACTAGCTATATGCATGCCTTGTTACAGATCTAATTGTTCCTTTTTTTGTCCCTATAGTCTTTGATTTTGCTGATGTCAAGCTGATGACTAGACTGCTAAGAGATGTATTCAGGTTGGACAGTAGGAAAAAGTTTCTTCTCGGAAAGAGTGATGAGGCAGTGGCACAGGCTGGTGAAATCACTGTCCCTGGAGGTGTTCAAGAACTGTGTGGATGTGGCACTGAGGGAAATAGTGGGCACAGTGTGACGGGTTGGTGGTTGGACTAAATGACCTTAGTGGCCTTTTCCAACCTTAATGGTTCTGTGATTCTGCTGTTCTGTGTGTTGATAGTAAGCAGTGCTCAGCACCATTCCTACTTTGAGGAGTGCATCTGTGATCGGGGTATTGAATCTAACTTCTAAAACCACAAGCTTCCAAAGAAGTTAGAAGGAAACAAAAGAGATGTTAAAAACAAGTCTTTGATGTGTGCTGCCAAGCTAGGCTTCTTCTGTTCCTCCTACAGATTAGGCAAAATAGCTGCTGTCTGTAGTTTGGTATTGGGCACAAAATGTATGTGTATGTATGTGTGTGTATTCTGATTCTTCCTCCACAAAGAAGAAAGTAAAATATACTGCACATTCAGCAAAAGATTGAAGCCTGCAGACTTGCATTCTGGATGACCATATGTTGTCATAGGAGGAGATTTGTCTGTGAGGATTCATTAATTCCATCTTGAAAGCTGATGATCACCATTTTTGTCTGAAGATATTCAGAGCTTTGCAAATATGCAACTTTAAAATGCTTTAAAAGATTTTTGTTTTGATTTTTTTTTTAATATTAACTACTATCTTTAAAATTTAGTTTCAAAAATAGTGAAGCATATAAAAACTATTGAAGAAACTATATAAAAACTACTGAAGAAACTGTGAGAACGCTATGTAGTTATTGCTGAAATACAAGTGTGTACATGTTGGAGGGCCATGTGGGACAGAATCACATTCAGAGTGCCTTCAGTATCTGGTGTATTCACAGTCCAAATCTAATCTCTTTTCTTCCCTTAGATAACATTATCGCTTTCTGGGTAATATAAAAGAAAATGTTTTTTAAAGTATAGTTTTAAGCAGAATAACACTCACTCTACCATACAGTAATGTCAAAGTCAATTAAAATTCAGTGTTATTATGCCAGGATTAAAATACTTCCCTATGGTGTGCACGCCGCAATTACTCAGCTATTAGCTATTTCTGCGCTAAATGGAATTTCAGCCAAGCTTTTTTTTTTTTTTTTGTCAGGTAAATACTAAAGATAAAAGTTGGATTTGAAGTGTTGGTTACAGCTTCTAGTTTGCTCCTTTTTTTTCCTTTATTAGAGCCTTTTTTTGTGCTGTGGGATTCCAGCGACCAGAATCATTTTGTGCATGGCTTGCATGGCTTTTTGCATGGCTACCATAGATCACTGTTTGCATAAACAACAGCAGCAACTTGGATACCAGCACAAAACAGCCTTGTTGAGATGACCGTTCAGTGACAACTGCTTCTGGGATCCGATCTTTAGTCCTTATTTAGTTGTACTTCTCTCCTCTTGAAGGAGAGGGGAATGCTTGCAGGGATTTATTCCCATGCATCTGGTGCTTCCATGCAAAAAACTTCAGCGTGGGGCTGCAAACACAGCACCCTAAGCTGCGAATCCTGTTGTAGTACTGACATGATGACAATGAGTGTGGGTGGTCTCGGCGTTGCTAATTTCTGGTGCTAAGTACTTCTGGTGCCCTTATGATAGTAGTAATAACAAAAATGATAATCATTTGAATTATCTCTCTTTCAGAAACTTGCTTTAGATAGTAGTGCTAATTGTAATTTGGTCATCTCTACATTTAAATCCAAAATTTAATGCCGTTTTTGATTTTAAAGTGGAGAAAATTAGCAGTGTCTCAGGAATCCCAATTTTGGAAGTATTATCACCCTCTGTATTTGATCATGGAAGACAGAGAGCAACATGAGGTATACATTTAAAACATGACTTTCTTTTCCCACCCGTACTGCAGCCCCACGGCGTTTTCTGAAGTCTCATTCAGCAATCTGAGGATAAGTCTAAATGGCCAGAATAATTCAAATACAGATTAAAATATGGCTATAAAAAGAGTACCAAAAACCTAACAACAGCAAGAAGAAGCTCTGAAGAAGCTGCTTTTTCCTTAACTGGTATTCTAATACAGGTGGTGTATTGTGTAAGTAAGGGTAGAGTTTATTTTAAGAAAATAACGCTAGAAAATATTACTGTTTTCAGAAGGAAATAAGGCACCGGGGCTTTTAAGTCTTAATGCTGCAAAAGCATCTTGTGTGCCAAATTAATGTGTTGAGATTATTATTATTTAAACCAAAATTGTTTTCTGTTCTAAATGGTTGGGGTGCTTTTGTAAACAGGACTTTGTTTAGCTTAGGTATTTATGTACTGTGAAAGAAAGGGGGAAGGATTATGCAAGGTGATCAACAATTAATATACTTGTAACTTTTTAAACTTTCTTTTTAATTTGGAGTTAGTTTGAGCTTTCAGAAGAGTCTAGTACATTAGATGTCACAGTATCATTGGCACTGGAGAGTAACACTTGATTTTCTTAAACCATCTTTGAAAGTCTGGATGTTTTTCTAAGAGGCGAAGAAATGATTAAGCTACAGAGTGTATGGAAGTTGTTGACTCTTCCTTCAGAAATGAGGATATGAACAGTAAAAACCTTCACAAACCTGTTCTTCTTACATAGCTGTGCAGGTTTTGATGCTACCTAACTGATGCATGTGCAGTTTTGCAGCAGTCATGTGAGTTTGCCTGTCTTTCTAGCAATAAAGGAAGAGAAGAGCTTCAGCTGTGTTGTTTTAAATATTGACTAATTTTTCTTTAAAGTTGTCTCATGGACATCTGGAAGTCAAATTTTATATGCATTATTAAATGTTGACTTTTCAGAACCTCAATGAATCTTTAAAGACATTGTGGAATTTTATTGCATAGGCTTGGGAAACATTGTACTCTTAACACATGTAATGCTGCCTTTTGTTAGTAGTTCAGAAATTTGATAATACTATTCCTTCAAAAATAAGGTAACATGTCTGTGTAATCTTTTTGTGGGTTTTTTTTTTTTTTTTTCAGAGCTTGTGGGGGCATTATAGCAAGAATGGAGCTGTTTCAGTAGAAGATAATTTGTTCTGATGAAAATATTTTCTAGCTCATCTCATTTGAAATGAATGTTTGTTAACAGCATACGCAGACAACATTTGTTCTTGTGGGGTCAGGTAAGATTAATATACCTTCTCCTTTTAACAGGAGTTTGCTCCTAGCTATGAATTTTTGGTGGTTTGAGAAACCAGTACCTTGGAAGAATAGTTGTATATACTTGCATATTTCCTGGCAAGTTAAAAGCACTCTGGAATGTTTGTAATGGATTGCTGAACTGGATCATGGTAATAAAGTAGTACCATTTGGTGCAGTTCCTACTGTAAAAACTCCTTTAGCAATGCTTGTATTAAACGCCCTTAAGAATTAAGTGTATGTATCATGAAGCCACATATTATTTGTTACAGAACACTGTTTTTCAGCAGTCATTTCCATTAACTGTGCATTTTCACCAGATGAACTATCACTGTAGCTGCTGCTGAAACGCATCACCACTGCCTCATGGTGCTCACATCCACTAGTTTGTCTCCACAAAAGTTGAATATCAGTGGGTGCCATTTTTTGTGCATGGAGGAATTCAGTGACGCACCTTTGCTTCATCCACTCTTCCATGTCAGACGCCATTCAGTCAGATTGCCCCTCTGCTGCCATCTGTCACATGGCAACAAACGTTATGGGATATTGGTGGGAAGGTCAAACTTCTACTTCCATGCCACCAACATCCACCTCTGACTTCATGGACTAACATAATAACATAGGAGGCGTTACTTTCAGAGCAGCCCTCAGAGTTCAGCAAGCCTCAAGGCTGTCAGAAGATGGGTGCATAGAAGAAAAACAATCAAAAATAATCAAATCCTTACCACAGGATTTCACCTAGCATCAGTTATTGGTTAATGTTAAGAGCGGGATATTGAGATGGAAGCTCTTCTGGTCTCATCTAGTCAGTGGTCTCAGCTGTGCCATATGCTTTGGTGGCAGATCCTTCACCACAGTGCACAGCCAATCCAGAAGGGTTGAGGTGACACACTACTAGGTGCCTCCCATGGTCGTTTCATGCCTATCTCTGCAAGAGCAAATGTGGCTGCATTCAGTCTTTTATGCTGTTTGGAAAGCATTCCCGTAGGTTGCTTGGGTAAGGGAAGAAAAGGAAGCAGTCAAAATGAGAAATTTCTTTGGCCACCTTTGCAGTGCTTCTCAGTAGAATGCAATCGTTGTATTTCTCCTGTCTTAACCAAGGCTGAAATTTAATTTGAATGTCCTCTAGCCATGCAATTCTCCTGGGAATGAATCCTATAAAACAGGCTGTATCAGGCCTGTACGAATTGTAGACCTGTTTAGTCTGAATGAGCCTTAACTTCATTATGTTAGTACAGAATAATTAGTAGAAAACTGAAATGCAATTTTGTCTGAATAATGGCAGTTTGGAGGCTTTACCTCACCTATGGCCTTACAAGGCTTTTAGTGTTCTGACAAGCAATCTGTCAGAGCAGGAATGTTGAGTGCATTCATTTTTTACTTCAGTTCTTTTCTTACAGGAGCTCAAGTGACTCCACTGAAACCCTGGCATTTATCACAGGCAAAATTAGGTCAGAAGAGAGCACAGAGGTACTGAACTGAAAAGAGATAAATTCATCCTTAGAAGGAAAAGAATGGCTCGAGCTGCAAAGTTGAGTTTAATTTGTCTCCTCCACATAAGGTAAGAGTTTTCCTAAGTGATTTTCCAGCCAAGTTAGCAGTATCTTCGATGTTAACTTGCACTATTGAGCTATAGGACGACTATAAAATGCCCTTTGTTGGACTGTGTAACTACAAAGAACAGAACAGTTGTTTTTTTTTCCAAGACGTAAAGAAAAGCAGCTTAGGGAGGAAATCTTTTTCAGTTTAATCCACTGGTTGGTATCCAGTCTTTCAAGCTGCTGGGTGTGTTTAGGTGGCAGTGACAGTGGCAAGACTCATCTGTTGTCATTATTTTTCAGGACCCCAGTATTTGCATTCTGGTTACTACCAGCATAGTAATTAAGCTGTATGGATAACTACTGTTGGGCTATTTTCTAATGTTATAAACCATACCTTTCTAACTGATGGTGAAAGAAAACTTTAGCATCTTTGCTGTGGAATATATTCCTTAATTGCACATTCTGCTATAGTTTAGATAAGGTTTTGAATGTCTGTCTGGGCCTAATTGAATGGAAACACACAGAAATGGCATGCTCTTTGGAAATAGTCTCCTGAATAATATGCCTTTGGTTTTACCTAAATATCTTTCAGAATTCACTGTTGTATTTGTGTTTTGCTCTTCCTCTCATATCTATTGAGATGACTCAGAACCTGCCTACAAGGCTCCTTCCTTTTTAAAATCTTTTGTAAGCAATTAAATCTCCTGTTGAATTCACTGACCCTAACAATAAGCTGGTTAATAGCTCTAGATTTTTTTACATCCATTGTTTTTGATTAAAAAAAAAAAAAAAAGTTTATTGTAAACTTTCTTACAAGCAACTTAGAGCTTTCTGCAAGAGAATTATCTGGTTTGCACCCAATAGCAATATATAGCATCTAATATCTTCATGAATTGAAGACTCAGTAGACGGGATGAGGGTAAGAATGCTGGAAAGAGCAGGCAGGATAGTGGAGATGGTGTCTGATGATTTTTCTAGTGGTAATGTGTTGTATCACCTCTTGTGTGCTGGCCCTGTTACTTACCTTTATGATGTGACTGAATTCCTTGAGATTACTCACTTGTGCAATCTTAAGCAACATGTGTGTTTGCAGGCTTGCTGCCTTCATCTGTGAGTTGTGTGAGCTATGCGTGTTGATTCTGAATGAGAATGACTGGGTTCCTGAGTGCACAATCATGTAAGGGAAAAATAAGGCAGAATAAGGTGCTTCCTTATCCAGGAAACCTGCAGGAGGAAGAACTTGACAGGGTGCTGGACACTAGGCTGTGACTGACAGTGAGCAGCTGAGGTGACCAGACTCCTTTAAAATATGTATATGTAGCATGAAGCAAGTCAGCCAAACATGTGCTTCCAGGTGTTCTGTGGCTTGTGTCAAATCAAGGTTATTAATATAAATCATTTCCTCCCCCCCAAAAAAGTAAAATGTTTGGAAATGTAGGTTAATAATTATTTCCTCCAGGAATTTGTTGAAGAGCGTCTCTTCTGTCTAGGTCGTTTATAGTACATCCTTAACTTTTTATATTTCTAATATGAGAAGTTATTTTTGTAAACATATTTCATGAATCGTCAAGTGCGTTAAAATAGTGACTGTATTTGTATCTGTATCTTGAGGTGTCAGACCTTTTTAGCTCATCTATTTTAAGAATTATAATTCTAAACGAGCACTTCTGATAGCAAAATCAGATTCCTGAAAAGAAAGAATACACTTTTTTATAAGGTTGATTAATAAAAGTTATTATGTTAAGATCTTGTTGTTATTGCTAGAACATTTAACTAACCAGCATCTAAAGATTTTCTACATCTGCATGCGGGAAGAATAAGTCACTGAGGTAGAAAGAACAAGACCTTCTTAATGTCCTTGTAAATAACAAGGAAAATCTGAAGATTGCCTGGGAGCTGATGTAAAAGAAAGATCTAGTTTAATGTGTTGACCTGATTCTGTTCCTCTTGATAACTTTGATATAAGGTTTTAAATCGGATGGAGCATATTTGAGAACCTAACAGAAAGCAGTATGGATAATGAAGTGCTTTAATGAAGTACAGAAAGACACTGGGAGTTCTAGTTTTTGATTTTCATTTTTGTCTTTTGTTTCAAATACAGAAAATTACTTTAGAGTGTAAGTGTATATACAGCCCAAAATGTGTTGGTTTGCATGTGCTGTCACTTAAATTTGAAAAAAGAGAACTGTTTGTACACATGATACGTCTATGCCTATACACACAGTATGGTTCATTGAGATGAAAGATGATTGCTTTCTTACATTTTAATGCAAACTTTAAGAACATCATGATGTTTTTCAGCTACTAGTATCCCAAATGGCTGCAGCTATTTTTTCTTCAGATTCAATGGAGAGAAAAATACGGACGCACCTTTACTGCATCGTAAAATATCAGCCCCGTTAGGCAACACAGCTTAAAAATAAGGCTGAGAAAATTAAGCTATCTGTATAGCTAAGCAGTAGTACATTTGCAAATGTATGATAATGTGGGCTACAGCAGCTCAGTCTAACTGCACTGATGTCATATGAACATGTTGCTAGAACATTTCTCTTTGAAATGTTCCCAAAGCTGCAGTTGCTCAAGGGCTGTAAGGGGCAATCATATGAGACAAGGATAAGTCAAGTGTCTCTTTTGAAGTGCCAAATTGTATTTTTGTGTAACATTCTCCAAATGGAAGTTCAGTCTTCTGCGAGAGAGTTTGAGTGCAATCGGCAATTTGGAGAAAAATTACTGTCATTTAAGTATGAGTGATAAGGATTTCTGCTGTCCTAAAAGAAAGTTTGTGACTTCAAAGTTCAGTTTTTGCCTTGCAACAACTGCCAGCTTTTGACATCTAGACTCTGAATCAAGGTTGATCTTTGCTCTCCAAATCACTAATGCTGTCTCAGAGGTTGAAATTATGAGGGAAAAAACATATGTCCCTAAAGCTGAATTCTGGTTTTCATTTTGACAGGCTGCTTCTTTGTAGGGATTGTCAGGGTGGCTGTGTAGTTTTTCATTTGCCCTCTGTCTGTCTTGTATCAATGGAGCTGATAGGCAAGTTTCTAATTAAAAAAATCTGATCTAATTCTGATTGATAAAAATTCTTCCCAACCACACTTTAGGTGTGGAAGAGAATAGGAAACAAGAGGAATGTGGATGTTCTGCTGCTAAACATTAAGCAACTTCATCATGAAAGCTTCTACTGGGAAGCTGAGGTCCACAGGCTGGGTCTCCCCTCTGTTTGTACAAAGGGCAATAACTCTGATGGAGCTGGAGATACTTTCTCCAAAATAGTTGGTGAACAGGTAAAAGTTTTGGAGTCTTAGAGTCCAAGGTTCAACTTCCTTTTCTGAATCACTGAGAAGAATTAATTTTTGAAAAAACTTGAGCACAATCCTTGTGTTCACAAAGGATTTTCTGCCATGCAGAATCTCATGTCAAGCAAATCAGGCACTTCAGTCTTATCTCTGATGGCTAGGAGGTGTGCTTTTAGAGCTAGGATGAATGAAATCTGGGTCCATAATTGAGAGTGAATGACAAACTTTGAAGACCTTCATCCATCCTGATGTGAAATTAGGAGTGAATCAGGGTTCTGAAGCAAGCTGTGCTGTCTGTTAGGTCTCAGCTTTGCTTTGGAAGATGTTGAGGGATGGAACTGGAAAAGGAAGAAATGCAAAAGGAGACAATGGAATTATGGACAAGTTGAGTGATATCCTAAATAACGTATTAAAACTAGACCCCTCTACAAAGTAAGTGAAGTCCTCAATGAACTACAAAATTCTTAGCTGAAGAAGAAATGACTGACAGTTGATTTCTGTGAGCTGATACTCGTTTCAATGGTTTTTATTTTCTTCCTTAGCGGGAACCACTCTCCTATTCTAGATCAGTCTGTTTGGAGATGTAACTTTTGCCTTACTCTCTTGTCTTTCTTCATGATATCCTCCTTGTTCCCCTCCCTAACATTTCCTCCCGGGCATCTTATCAAACTACCGCTGCTTGCTCCTTGCCTCCCTGCATATCCTGCCTATGCTGCTGGCTGTGAGGCATGGAGAAAACAGGCTAAAGAAAGTCTGCCCACACTTTGCTTGGTTGAGTGTTAGGTGCTGACATGCTTCAGAAGGAGAGCCAATGTTTAGGACAAAACAAAATAAAATCTTTGCATTTTAAGTTACAGATAATTTATACACCAGTCAAGCTTCCTTGCTTGCTAAGTCAGGCTTCTTTGAAAAAGGTACCTTTAAATGCTGTAGGATGTTGAGGTGCAGAACAAGATGTGCCTCATTCTCAGACAAGCGTATCTTCCAAAGCATACTGAAAGAACTAATACAGTAAGTGGAGTTCTCTGACATAGGAGAATATGAGATTACTGATGGTGTGTGTATTGTTTGTTTATCCATTCCAGCACTATTAATGCAGCTGTAATGGAGATGTAATGCAACTCTATGTGGCCTAGTGTTAACTATGACAGTTGCCACTAATGGATGCTTAAGCAAGAATGTGTGATGTGTCAACATACAGTGCTACTTCCAGAGAATGTTTTCCTATCCTCCAGCAATATGTAGCTCAAGAAAGGTAGCATATTTTCAGTGAGAAAACTCATAGCTACCCATTTAGTATATGTAATACAGGACTGAACTCGGTAACCAAACATTATATGAGTACATAAAGACTCTGAGTTCGGTCTGTGTAAACAAGCAAGGGAGATGGGGAATTAATTTCCCCATTTGTTTCCTTATTACTGTTTTACTCAAGAACATTTACAGTGTTTGTTAGTTGCTTTCTAAAAAACAAAGATGAAGCCCTGTACCACGGTAAGGAATACTTTGATGAAGGAAACCTAAGAGTGATAATTAGAGTAATATTTAGCAGCGTTCTGGATGTTGTGAACAGTGTTCCTTATTCCCATCACAACACTGATCTCCAAAGGTAAGCAAGTTATTTTAACTGTTGTAGCCATTTTGTTCATTTTGTAGGTAAATTCTTTTATTATTACCAAGATATTTAATCCATATTGCTAATCTATAATATGATAGCGATCACAGCCAATTATTTCTCTTTTGTATAATTAAATTGTAGAAGCTGATACAAATCTCTAGAGAATATTTTCAGATGGTGTGAATAGCTGTTCCATGTAGTATTTCCTCATGTTCCAGTGAATCTTGTGGCAAATGCTTACATGTCACATGTGTGAAATGAGGTAAAGGTGACCAGATTCACAAATCCCTCAGATAGATTAAGGTGAAACAGCATTCTAGACCAAACACAACAATGAGTTTTAAGGAGAATCTCTGTACTACAGTTATATTAACAGTACTGGCACTTTCACAATCATAGCTGTCTAAGCTGTGCAGTTAAACGACACAAATATATAAGAAAATAAGCTTTGCAATTACTTGACAACTTTATGAGGGAAAACAATGAGATAGAGAGAGACAGAGAAAGAGAGAGATAGAGATGGGGGGAGTGTTAGAGTAAGAGGTAAAGAGTTCCCTGGCCCAGGGTCCAGCATTGGTCAGCCAGACCTTTGCTTCATCCACACTTCTACCTAATACAAATCTTTATATACGTGCAGTACACAATCTGAATTGATTTCCAATTTTATGCCCTAGTACTGCAAATTAAAGAATCTAAGATCATGAGATAAGATCATCGGGGTCTGCTGCCTGCAGCTCTGAGCAAACCCTGGAAATGCAGCCTGTTCAGCAAATCTTCTGTAGAGCTGGAGAGCCCCTGGAGAAACTTCCAACGTAGCTTGTTTAGAATCTGTATCTTATCTAGCAGGAAGCAGGATTGTGCCAGGCCCTGCCACAGTAATTATTTTTACATTAGGCTGTTATCTGAAAAGTAGAAGTAATATTGGAGTTGAAATGAGGACCCATTTTATCATTTCCTCTTGTGTGAAAATAGCAAAAGGCCATGTCATTGAGTTCTCTCCTGCCTGTGCCCTTCTAGATCCATCCCTTTTCATCTTTTTATTTTATAGTTGTGCAGACACAGCGGTAAGGATGTAAAGTTTCTGCGTGCAATGTATTCGCTTGGATTGTGGGAGTTACAAGAAACCATTTTTGTAAACACCCAAACAAACGGTGTTAAGGAATTCCTGAAGATAAACTTTTATTCTTCTTATTCATTTATTTATTTATTTTTAGTTATACCTAAAGATAAGCTTTTTAAGCGAAGGAAATATGGCACCTTCCCCTTCTGAATTTCTGACTGTGTAAGTCAGAGAAGTAGATGTAAGTGCAGATTTGTTTAGTTAAGCTGCTTCCTGGATCAGCCTTTTGAACTTGTGTGTCTAACTTACAATTCCTGAATTCTGTTCATTTTAGGTACTTAAATTGTCAGTAGATTTGGCCTTCAAACTGTCATGATAAATTTTACTCATAGACGTAATGGCAGAGTCCATCTTAGATCTTGTCATCATGTGGACCAATTTAGATGTGATTGATTTACTTTAATTCATATGATTCATTTCATAATTGCAAAAACCTCTTTGAGGTATTTTATTTGTGGGTATTCAGCCTTTGTCAAAGAAAGAATTTGTATGGATTTGAGAAAACTAGAACATTGGGAGGCTAGGAAGGTGATTTGAACACTCTGAGGCTGTAATGTTTGTGTTACCTTGGTTATTTGTCAATCAACTATCTTCTTTAATTGGAATATAACAACTCTGGCCATCTGTCAGTGAAGCATTTCAACATCAGTCTCTGGCCTTTTCCTGAACTCTTAAGAATTGTGACTTTTCTTTGAACTCTCAGCTTTTAGTTCCACTGACCCTGTTGCCCATTTATAACTGCTGTGCCATTTATCACTCTCAGGCTTAGAAATATGGTTGGGGGAAAAGACTCAAGTGCAATTATTCACACCTGTAGTCTCTTTGTACTTGGACTTCACAGTTTCTGCGCAGTGTAACAGATAGGGAGAGATTAGTTACAAAACTGTAATTCCATTGAAAGATCGCAATGGTACCGTACCATAAACTGTATACAATGCTCCAGTAGTTTGACATCATCATGGTTCTGAGATTAACTTCCAGCATTTACTATCAGTTTTTGTCACTGTCTGTTTTAGAAAAGGGTCTTTGTGTAGCCCCAGTGTTAAATATTGGAAATACAGTAAGTTAGGAAACTTGCTCTTGTACTTGTCATGGTATTTGCTGTTGAACTGTAGCGTGATGCAATTCCTACTTGGCACAAAAGGACGTAAATATTTATTGTTACCTGATACAGAGATATTCTCTGTATTGACTGTTGGCAAGATCTTGGCGTATCAAACTGAATTGGGACTACTTTGGCATTTTAACATTTTTGCCTTTTAAAATAAATAAGACAATACAGTATGGGAACCTATCAGGAAGAGTTACTGGTGAGCATACAGTATTATTCCAGGAAAAAAATCCATGTGCCATTTAAACGAAAAACAAACCTATGTCTTAATCTCTTGCATTCCCATTTCCCTGTATAGTTTCTGCTATTTGCACATATGCACTTTTCTCATAGGAAACGTGAGCTTTTCCTTCCTTGAGTTCTTCTTTACTACTTGCTTTTGTCTATTTTTTTTTCCATCTCACTCTTTTCTGCCTATTCGTGTGACTTTTACCATTACTTAAGTGAGAAACAGTTGAGCATGTTGTTCTGTAATGCCACTTTGGCTATGGAATGCTTATTTTCTATTTGATTCAGCCTTATGTAGAAGAAATAAGGAATTGCTTCAAAACTCAATCAAAGTATAAAAGCATTGTTTATATTGGCAAGAAATCTTTTTACAAATCATATAAGGCATGCTAGGTAAGGGAAGAATATGGAAAGCTGAATAGCTCCAGTTAAGTTGTTTGAAAGCACTCCGTTGTTCTTTCACTTACGAGAAGAATAAACCCAAATCCAGGATTTTGTGCCATGAAAATTAAAAATGTTGTCTTTGAAAAATGATTTTTTTCATTGCTACATAATGAACCATTTAGAGAAAAAAAGTGAATTCAAATGATTTTTTTTTTATTTGAATTTGGCATTCTCTAATCAAATCCACTGATTTTTGTGTGTGATTTAATACACAAAGTGTTTTGCTTTGTCTAGGTTCAAGGGTGAATGACATTTGCCTCATTTGACCTTCTCCCTTCTGCCTCCTATGTCCAGGCTCACTGGCTGGACTGCCTCTCCCATCCCATACATTTGTGATCACAGCATTCTATGGTGCATTGAGGAATAGGAAGGAAGGTTTGCAGAGGCTAATAAGTCTTTCTCTTAATATCTGCCTTCACTGTACTTTATAAGCACAGAAAAGTGTTGAGTTCCCAGCAAGCATTAAATTTGTGCTTGATAAATACAGTAAGGAAAGAAATCCATCAAACTTCATTGTAAATTTGTGCCATAGCATGTGATGGCTTATCTCGTGTATTCAAACCCTCCTTCATCTTAATCACAAAACACAGCATCCTAGTTTTACTCAATGCTACTGAAAGTTCAATAAAAACTCACACAATTTATTGTAAGGAAATAAAGTGTCTGGTAAGAGACAACGTAGCCTACAGACAAGGTAGTCAGAGTCTCAAGCCGCAAGAAAGGACTCGAAAAGGAATGGGCATTTTTTTCAGCCTTGGATCTGTGGGGGTGGCTTTGAAATTTGTTTAGCATCTAATACCCCAGTGAGACATAAGACTGTAGAGCTGTTTTCAATTCATTCTCAGCATTTCCTTGCTCAAAAAGCTGACATGCCAGTATTCAAACTGTCTCTTGAGTAAGATTGTAGCCAAGTCTGATGATAACCTGTTTATGCTGCAGCTATGAATTTCATGCTTAGTTTTGTAGAACTAGTTTTAAGTTACACTTTGCAACGATCACCATTTATGATAAAGAAATGGTGTGATATCCCAGTACAGATACTGGTTAGGGTGCAGTACAACTTATGTTTAATTGGCAGGTAGTTAGCTATTAGTAATTGCAAATGTTTGTACTGCAAGTGCTTATGACTAGTATTGTTGTGTTTAAAGGGCTTCAGTTTACTTTGCTCATTCAGAGTAAGCTACTTAAGCTACTTTGTTTCTGCATTCAAAGCTCATACTCCAATGAAACCCTGTAAATTTTGTGTCCCTCAGAGGGGAAAGTATAAATTACATGAACCAGCCACCATTACACTTGTGGCTGACTGTTTAAGTTGACGTGTTTTAAACAGTGTTTCATAAATCAGTTGTGATTTAGTGTAGTTTTAAATCCTCTTTTTGGTTTTAAAACTAGAGCTGTAAATGAAGCAGTGGGACTGTGAAGGGGAAAGTTATTCTTGTTTAAATACAAATTGGTTAATTGATTCTTACACCATTAACTGGAAGCTTCTTTGGTGTTTGCTTGCTCCCTGAATTGTGGCTTAGCAGTTTGTAGTTCCAGTTATTTTAACTTACTACTTCTTAAAGAGTGAGACGTATGTTGCAATAAGTTTTAACATATATATTGGAGGTTTTATATTGTGAATATAACAGGAAGGTTAGCATTTTACCTGTTTTCCACAGAAAATGCAAAAGAATGCAAAAGGGATCTCAGTTTATTTGTGGACCATTGACTAATTTGATTCAAATACATAAAAGTTGGTAATCCTCAGGAAAACTATTTCATAACTCACTGCAACAACAAATTATTCTCTAAAACATAAGTACATGTATTTTAGAGCTATCCAAGTGGTGTGAGGTCTATTTTTCCTTAAAGATTCAAAGAGGATGGAGAGGCAATCTGCGCATTGTAGGGACATAACATCATGCTCTTAACAAATGCTTGTCTCCTCACTCTGCTTGGCTTGGGAGTAGCATTTGCTTTATTTTCCTGAGACTGTGAGCCCAAAGGAATTCCCTTCCCGAGTGTGCAGAAGGAATTAGGACAAATAACTTTCTTTAGCTTTTTTTTTCTCAGTGGGCTATGAAAAATTAAATAATTAAAGTTAGACTATACATAAGGCACTGAACTTGCTCAGCTGAGATGCAGTGTTGTCCTTCTCAGTAGGAAGACAATTTATACTGTAAATAAAATGATTACATTCCAGGGATCAAATGGACAAATGGGGAGGGAGGGACTAATGCAAGCTGCACAATGGTAAGATCCAACATTAGTTTATCAAACCTAGCTTTGCTTCACACAATGTAATCAAGACTTACTTTGTCATGTATATGTGAATTTAATTGAATAAACTCTCAGGTGATATGGTGTTGTTTGTTTTTTTTTTTTTAAATTATTATTATATTTGTTTTATGTTCTTGTAGTAAACATTCTTAGCCCTTCCCTTAGATTGAAAAATATTGAGTGGCTGTTGATGCTGCTTTTTAATGTGCTTTTTTAACATTTTGTTCTTCAGATTTTGAGTTCAGGAAAAAGTCTTTTATTTTAGTGACAGCAAAATGCCTACAGCTTAGATTCCTTGAAAACAGTGAAAATGCTTTGTGACATGAATGCAATTTACCCTCTTCACATTCCCCTTATAGTGCTCTTTGGCTCATGAGTGTTATCAAGTGGGACCTTAAGGCATTTTCAATGGGGGTGAAAGTACACGGGAATCAAACAGATCAAAGTGTTCTGAACCTCTGGAAGATGATCAGATTGACCTGCAAACTGATGCATCTCAGCATTTAAAAAGACCAGTGAAATATTACTCTCTCCCAGAACACTCTTGCAATTTCAGATTTGTTGATAATCTGAATGCTTGGAATTGCATGTGCATAGTAAGGATTCATTTTTGGAGGATAAGCCTTTCTAACTATTACAGAACATGAAAATTTAGACACAGAAATACTTTTAAAAATACTGTGTCTTGGTTTATTTTTTTTTTTTCCCTTGAGTGAAGTTACTGTAGGAGAGCAAAAGGAAGAATGACAAATAGCCAAGCAAAACTGAATCTAAAATGAATCTATCTTGGGGTTAATGGGAAAGTCATGAGAAGGAGATACAGCTTTAAGGAAAATAAAAACAAAAAAAAAAATCAAGAATGGTGCAGCCAATTAATTTATTTTGACACTTGATTTTTATTTTTATGGAAAGCTTAGAATTGTAGAATCATCATAAAATCACAGAGTGGCTTAGGCTGGAGGGAACCTTAAACATCATCTTACTCCAAACTTCCTGCCATTGTCAGGGCTGCCACGCACCAGGTCAACCTGGCCTTCGGTACCTCAAGGGATGGGGCATCCACAGCTTCTCTGAGCAGCCTGTGCCAGTGCCTCTGGCACCTTCTGAGTAAAAACTTTTTTAGTTTAAAGCCATTCCCCCTTATCCTATCACTATTAGACCGCTAATATGCGACTGCATGGATAGGTAGTGTTTTTGTCTACAGCTCCAATTCATGTAGAAATATTGATAGATATGCTATAACCAGTTGAGGATCATAAATCTTTTGCACTGAGACTGAAACAATTTATCAATTTCCACTGTCAAAACATTCTCTTTGATTATGTGCCTTACATAATTTCTTCCATATGCTGTAACTGTTAAGAAAGAGTAATAGATTAAAAGGTCTTGGAGAGTTGTTTATGTTGTAGTTGTGCTTAAAAAGTCCAGCCAAAATTGTGGTTCTGCTGTCTCACTTTCTGTACGTGTGGAAAGAAACAAAACTTAAGCTCCTTGTAACTTCATTACACAAGACTTCCTCTGATGAGAAGAAAGTACAATTGTTTGTTTGATAGAGATCAGATCAATGCACAGAAAAATTAGAGAACAAATTTTCCTGACCTGAACACAAGGAATTTAGATGTTTAAGTGTTTACAGTTACAGGTGCTGAACCATCAAACCATAGTTGATCCCATGGCAGTAGGCTGCCTATGGACAGCTAACTCCATATTTCACTCCCTACATTGATACTCAAATATTTCAGGTATATAGGCAGAGGATTTGGAGTTCTGGATATTGGAAATCCTGCTCCACATTGATTTAACAAAAATATTGCAAGTAGAATCTTCCTGATTGCCCAGAGGGTGGTGGATGCTCCATCTCTGGAGGTGTTCAAGGCCAGGTTGATGGAGCCCTGGCCAGTCTGATCTAGTGGGTGGAACCCTGCCTATGGCAGGGAGGGTTGGAACAAGATGATTTTTAAGATCCCCTCCAACCTAAGCCATTCTGTGATTCTATGATGAGTCTATTAATATCCAGATTTGAAAAGGACACGTAACAATCATAGACTCCAACTTCTGATTCCACATAGCACCACTCAAAAATCAAACCATGTTATTGAGGCTGTTGTCCAGATGTTTTATTGACTTGGACAGGCTCAGTGCCACGACCGCTGTCCTGGGCTCAGCCATGGCTAAGATCCCCAGGTGAAGAACATTTTCCTGATATCCAACCTAAAGTTTATCTTGGGACTCTTCTGTTTTCAACTGGAAGCAAACATCTTGTATCTAAATATATATATTTTTTTCAGAGCTGTTTGTCATTTGTACTTTAAAAGTAATGCTGACATGATTTGGAATACTTATATCTTGTTCAAATGCCACTCTTATAAAGAAAAAGACAAAAAGAAAAAAAAAAACCTCCAACTCCATCAGCTTGAAAATGAGAAGCATGACTTTGAATGAAATGCTTGTTAAGCCTCAGAAATCTCTGTATTAATTTCTTTGCCATTAAATACTGCAGTAGGAAATTTCCTGTCAAAGCCATAATTAGCAGGAGGGATATTATTTTGTTTTGTAAAGACAAAAAACACATCACCTAATATATGTATTTTTCTCTCCATGGCATTCTCTTCCCTTGTGCAAGCAACTTGGTTTCATCATGTTTTATAGAAACAGACTGATGAAGTATAGTCTAAGTCTCTCAGGCTTCTGTCTAGCAATATGACCCTTGGCTGTCATTGCTCTTCCTTATTGAGTTTACTGCCTATCAAATACTCCCACTGGATTTGTAAATTTTTAGAAATGGGTGTAAGATGAAGTTGAAAATAGTTTTGCTCTAAGCAATTTTGTACGTTAGAATAGTTCTAAAAATAATCCTTTTCTAATTATAACAAATAATAATAATATAATGCATTTTTTAATCCTTGCATCTTCTCTCATCTTAAATATCAGTAGACCATTGGCTAAGGTAAGTACAGATTGAATGTCAATCATCTTTCAAACTAGTAGTTAATTTTATCTTCTTAGATAAAATTGACAGCACAAAAATCCGTATTTTGAAACTTTATGTCTATAAGCAACAGGAAAAGAAAACTCATTTATTTATATCCACTTTGGAAGCTATATTGCCAATCTGCAGCGTAGCTATTCAGCTCAAGAACTGTTCTTGATTTATAGTAGAAGATTCACTCAGTATTCGGAAGATTTATTTGAAATATATATGCTCTAATCTTAAACAGGTAAAGAGGGTCAAAAACAAAGATGTGAGAGATATGCTTTCTTTAACAAACTTTTTCTGAGAACCAATCTCTTTCCTGATTTACTTAACAAAATCAGACATTGTTGCTTATCTTGAGACTTCTGAATGTAGATATGCAGCCATTATCTCTGCTACTGTTCTGAAGTATTGGGTAGAATTTATTTCAGAAGACCTTACAATGTTGAAAATCAAACTCCTGTTTTCAGCCGGGTCTCTTCTATTTTATGTCACTGAGGTTTTGCAGATAGGAGCTGAAGAACTGAACTGCTAGGTTGTAGCAATTCAAAGCCTCATCAGTTTGAGCTTTACTTTCTTTTCTATTTCAGAAGTGACTGTGAAGTGCCGTTGAGGATCACAATTAATGAACAATGGGGAAAAGGTACTATATTTTTCAAACTGTTCAAAATATAAATACTACAAATTCAAGCTGAGACTTGAGAGAGAAGCTTTTTTATTTTATTTCTTATTTCTGTCTCTTGTGCAGAATCCAGAAAACTTCACTGTGGGTAGATTCCTCAGATTCTTCGACATACAAAGCTCACATAAAAGGCTCACAAACTCTTTGTCATAGGATGTGGTTGCTCTCTTTTATGACAATACTGGACTGTTTCTGCAGAAATTGCTCTTTCTGGAACAGAAGGAGGAGAAGCATGCAGACCAAGCTGTATCCTCAGTGACAGTGGATAAAATGTTGGTGGCTGAAGGCTTAATTAGATGTAAGAAATACCTGTTGTGAATGAAACTAACAGATACAGAAAGAATCAATGCTGGCTGTTTTTTTTTAAAGTTGCCTGCTATTTGTTTGTTTTTGTTTTGTTTTGTTTTTCTCCTAGTCTTAAATGCAAGGACTATTCCAAAAATACTGCCTCCTATTTTATTATGTTGACCCACGACATCAGAGGCAGATGTTGGTAGTATGGCAGTAGAGGTTCAACCTTCTCACCAATATCCCATTACATGTGGTTGCTGTGTGACAGATGGCAGCAGAGGGGCAGCCTGACAAAATAGCATTTGACATGAAAGCATGCATGAATCAAAGGTGTGTCACTGAATTTCTCCGTGCAGAAAAAATGGCACTCGTTGACATTAATTGATGCTTGTTGAACTTTTCTGAAGACTACCAGTGAATGTGAACATAGTGAGGCTGTGCGTGCATTTCAGCAGTGGCAACAGTGACAGTTGGTCACCTATGCTGGTGCAGATTTTGACTAGCATGGCACTGTAGGCTTTTGTTCATCCCTGGCAAAAATGCATTGCTAATGGTGTTTATTTTTTCAACATACTATTTGATAGCTGAGAATTTGTTCTATCAAACAGTATTACTGTGCTCATTGCACCTGTTGCAGTTTCCATATATATAAATATTACTTTTGGAGCAACCTAAGAAATACGCTAATCAGAAGTAAGGATCTTTTTGTCCCATCTTTACTAATGTTCTTATAATGACATTTCAGAGTTGAAATTGCATTACTGTAATGCAACAATCACTTTTTTCTTTATTTTCACCTTTTCTTATGATTTCTTTTAGATTAGATCTAAATAGTTCAGATTTAGAATCTGGATCAGGACCAAAGTTGATTAAAAACAACACATAATGATTATAAATATTCTCTTAAGGCCATTATGAGGTACTAAATAATAAAATCTCTTCTTATGTGATGAGAAATGGAGTCACAGACTTCTCCAAAACGGTCAAGTATGGATATGCTGCATGATTAGAACACAGGGGCTTTCATGGCCCTGTGACCCAACCATCACCAATAAACAAGACTGCTTCTCATTGGAGCTTAAATATAACTTGAGCTTTTGATCTTACACTGAGAAAAAAAATCTGCCCTTGATTTAGAGATATATTTAGTAAGCTTATGTTTCTTCATAAGTGATTTATGTCAAGCAGATTTATCACTCTGTATTATGTAAAAAGGAAGTTGACGTGAGATGCTCCATGACTTGTAATAGAAGAAATTGTATCCTCATCCCCACTTCAGCCTTTATAGTGCTGGATTTGCGTTCGGAAGAAATGTCTTTCTTTGGGTATGCACCAATATGTGCTCTTCCATCCATGTGCCATTTAAATACAACTTAGATCTAGACATAGAATCATTAAGGTTGGAGAAGACTCTAGAATCATCAGGTCCAACCCCAACCCACCCCCACCATGCCCACTGACCATATTCCTCAGTGCCACATCTCCATGGTTCTGGAACACCTCCAGGGACAGGCACTCTTCCCTCCCAATTCTGTGGGCAATCCTTCTCTTCTGTTGAAATAACACTGTTGTAAATACTTTTCTTGCCAAATTCCCTTGTTCCAAAAGATTCTTACTCTCTTCCAAGGATTCTTCAGTCTCTCTGCAGCAGGCCAAAAACAGCTTTTCTGAGAGCTCTGTGTGCTTTGTTACACTAAGACTTTGCGTCATTGCATACTCAAGATAGCTTCAGGTGGTTTCAGCTAATAGTGTGTGAAATGCACCCTTTCCAGAGTATGTTGGAGCACTGGTTTCACGCTCACTATGTGTTTCAGTCCTACTGTGTCTTTATTTTTTTGTTCCTTGTATTCATCTACTTTTATTTTTACCGTGTGTAGAGTGTTCCAAATAAAGACTTAAAGGAGGATATTGACATGGAAGGCACTGTGAGCATTTCAATCCGCATAATTTCTTAAGCAGAGTTTTAATTAAAAAATGTTTCCAGAAAAGATGTATGAATTCTACAGACACAAAGGAGGTTAGAGGAGTGTATCTTCTCATGAATGTTCCTGGAGTATAGCGGTTTGCACCAGCAGCTGAGCAGATATTGATCTTGCAAGAGAAGTCACAGGCTGGAATGGCAGCTCTGACTTTCTGTATGCCTGGCAAAATAGAAAAACAACTCTGCATTTGACTTATCTCTAGTAATTGCTGTAGCAAACACAAAAATTGCTCAAAACATAGAACAACCTATGAGCATCCCACAGGCTCACAAGTCTCTCACCTTTATGCACTTTAAAAAGAATCTTGACACAACAGATTCAGGAGGCTTGATGTCAGTTTTAATGTGTTATTACGTGGCTGGTTCGAAATGCAAACCTACAGATTTCATTAACAGTTTCCAAGCTGTAAGTTTTCTTTACCAAGGATTTACCATAGCTGAATTGTGCAGGGTCTGTGATTTTTGGTGTGCGAACCTGGAAGGGTTTGTTCCTTTCTAAGTACCTGGAACTTTAGCAGAAGGTAGCTTTATTTTCTTTTTTCCATTTCTTTTTTTGGAATTTCACACTTGAATTTTCTATTAAAGTTCTAAATATTAAGGACATGGTAGCATGTTATATGATACAAGTGTTTGTAACCAGGTGACTAAAATCCCTTGTCCCCCTATACTTCCATTAGCTTAACAGACATGCAAAAACGAATATGGATAAATGATCAGATTTTAAAAGTATTTTTGCAGTGTTTCAATATGCTCACTTCTATAGAATTGGATATGGTTGTCCTCTGCTGCTTTACATGGGGCTCAGTAAATGCATTTGATTTTAATGACCTCTTCAGTTGCTGATATGATTGCAACTCTCCACTGCCGTTCCCTACATTGTCTTGTAGTTAATGTTGAAAAGATACTGGGAAATACTTGTTACATCTCTGAGTGATGTCCTGCTGCTCTGGGTTTGCTGATGTTCCTCTATTGCTCTATTTCAGCCTGCGAACGCTCAGCGCTTCCAGTAGGGGTCAGGATGACATTGTCAGATATTTTGTAAACGTGCTGACCTGAATAGGAGCCTTCCAATATTCCCTATTCACGCAGACAAAACCTTTGGGTTGGTTTTGTTTGTTTGTTTTACTTTTTAATATGCAGATAAAGCATGGTATAATTATGTTTGTTTCCACGGGATTTTAGCAGAAACTTTGAAAAGTTTGATGACAAATGTGTCGAGTTTCTTGAGAAACGGTGAAGGTTGGGAGTAGAGGAAAGCAGTGGGAAGGAGGTGACCCTGAAGAACTAACGCTGATGTTGAGGTAAAGGTCTGTTATGCTGCGTGTGTTGGTACGAGGGGGCCTGCAAAAAGGGGTTGGATCTGTTTCCAGTTATCTACACGGAGCATGTGTATGTAGTTGTGCACATACATACATGTGTATACATGTGTGTATGCATATCACACCTACACAGATGGACATGTATGCACATACGTGCTTATATTTTTA
The DNA here is from genome assembly GCF_019232065.1 of Centrocercus urophasianus. NCBI lineage: Eukaryota > Metazoa > Chordata > Aves > Galliformes > Phasianidae > Centrocercus > Centrocercus urophasianus. The sequence goes on from NW_024884364.1 coordinate 22,621,711, forward strand.
TTCTAGGCTGCACTGTGCATGCACAGCTGCAATATTTAAGCAGCCTTTGCTTAGCTGCTCATTTCTGCTTTGTCATTGTAGCTGCCGTGTCTTGACTTAGGAAAAAAAAACAAAACCAAAAAACCTATACAACTGCAGGAAAAGAAATGAGGGAGGATTTTAATTTTTATTTTCACGCACACCAATTAATTGATCAGTTCTGTGGGATTGCCATGCAAATAAAGGTACCCGTGCAACATACCGGACTGCTCAGAGAACAAGGGCTATCTGAGCTGCTGTGGTGATTGAAAAGAGCCAGGGAACGCAATACACGTGTTTTCATTTAAAAATGAAATCTTCTGGACTCTAGAGCATAGTTTTATGCCCAGGGTTCATCTTTTGGCAGATTCTAAAGTGCAGAACCACGAAGTACAGGCGGCCTCATTGCTGAAGTTCTCACCTAATGGTGTAGATTTGCTAGCGCACGTATGAGGGCAGGTCACAGAATACTTCACATCATTTATTTTGTATAGTCCACTGGTGGCAGATGCTGAACTGTGTGTTTCTGTTTTCAAGCCTACTTTGCATTAGGTTCACAAACACACATACACATATGTGCTGTACAAAAGCAGTAATTGTGATGTATTGCACAACTTCTTGAGATCAAAAATTCTGCATTCAGTCTTCCATGTTCTTACTGGCACGCTGTTTATTGGCGCATCAGCAATGTACCTGTGCACATAGCTCTTTTGCAGCAGTGACTGTTCTTCTCTAGATTCCTCAACCAAGCCTTCAGCGGGCATCAGCTCCTGGTGCGCTCATGAATTATTCTATCCAGGGACGCTTCATCTGTGTTCAGAAAGAGCTACAGCAGTCTGTTGTGTACTGCCCCTTTGACTAGCCATAAAATAGCTTAGCCCAGTTTCTGTAGGAACCACCTACAAAATGCATGTAAAATTCAAGTCCTATCCTGCAACATGGTTAACTGGAAGGAAAAGATGATGTTCACCATCTCTGAGTATATAAAATGTTATGGAGGAAGATAAATAACCTAGGGTGAGGGATAATAAGATGAAAATGAAATAGAACCTGCTTTTCCTGATGTCTGCCCTACATTATATTGACAATAAGGGTTTTATCAGACTGGCATACTTTCCAAGTGGAAGTGGTGCAAGTTCGTATTTCTGGTGACGTTAATAGCTAGAATGGAAAAAGACCCACTCTGAGTGCTTATGGGAAAGGAATCAAAAAGTTCAGCAAGACATATGAGGTAGCTCAATTGGTCTTCTTGATCTATTTATTATGACAAAATAAAACTAAATATCGTGCTTTCTCTCTGTTGATTTAGGAATTATTTTATATTCAGATTGATGTTTCCTCTCTTTATTGAAGGCAAAAGTTCTGTGAAATCAAGCAGCTCTGGACTGAGTTGGGTATGAAAAACATAAAGCAATGCTCTTACATGATATGCTCCTGAATTTATCATAGTAGGCAAGGGTAGCTTACAAATGGCAATGTCAGATTGCATTTTAGGAGATTAGTTTTTCTTACCAAAAAAGAAGGTTTCTGTCTTGTAGTGATTCTTACTACCTGACTTCGGCCATGAACATATATTTACTTTCACAGAGAAGTTTGTCAGTGCTCTGGGCATGTGGTACAACTGCTGGATTGACAATGGCAGCATTTCTCTGCAGTTCAGGAGTATTCAGCCCATTAAGGACAAGCTGCTTCTGAGCTAGGAACGCTCTGTGTTCTGTGCACCTTCTGCTATGCCGGAGTGAAGAGCCCTTTGTAAAGCTGTTTGGTAAAACTCTTACCTGTAAAACTATCACCCAGGTTTCACAAACAGAAGGTCTTGGTCTCTTGTACTTCTCCAGCTAGAATGCTGTCCATTCCATTGCATCTTCTGAAATACTTCTCAAGACGGATTTTTGTTTCTGACAATAATATAGGAAAATCATGAAGCTTTAGTTTCTCCTTATATAAAGAATATTTTAAAATTCAATTAATCAGAATCGTTTAATATATCAAATATTTAATAAGAAAAATTTTATAAGCAAATGCCATCATTTTGATAGCAAGAACATAGCAGGTTCTTTATGTTCTCTTCAGTGTAAACTGCATCCTAAATTTTGAACGTTTGTCTGAGTAGGTTTTTTGTGGGAAATGGTATGAGTATTAAAAAAAAAATTGGATTCCATTGTGCTTAAATCTTTGTTGAGCTCTATCCTATTGTATTTACTGTTGCCCTTTCCCATATGCTTCATATTTATGTGCACCTGCCTCCCAATTTAATCTTCATTAACATGCACATCTGCAGAAGCTCTACTTGCTTTCATCCCACTTGAAGAATTAGATGTTTTACACTGTCTACATATCCAGCTCACTTTTTTTTCTGAACTTCTGAAAGAAGCAGAGATGGAAAATGCAAAAGTTAAAATTAACTTTGGAACTCAGTAGTCTTGCTAAATTTTGCTCTGACTTCTGTTTTGTTTGTATTAATTTCTCGTTTCTTTATATTCACTGTAAACATTATTATTGTTATTATTATACAATAGCATTGTACAATTTTTGACCAACTGAATGCTGATTGGAATAGTTAATTTTCTTCCCAGAAAGCTCCTAGTTAGCAGAATCTCTTCAGAAATCTCAAAATTGTGGGACAGATTACAATGGGAAGCAAATTATCCACTTCACTGCAATGTTCAAAGAAAGTAAATTTACCTCTACTGCCATTAACATCAGAAATAAATCATGTGCTCTACACATGTTGTGTACATGTTCAAGTGAACTTTCATTAAAAATCTGATTCTATAACAAGATATAACAAATGCCCACTGGTATAATAGTTGGTCTCTGTTCAATAATAGAAGCACAAAACTAATGCCTAGAATACAGAAGCTGAATTACTTGTTGCTCCTAAGGAAAAAAAGAAATATAACCATTACTTCAGGTCACCACTGAGGTCACTGACAGCACCGCATGGGAGATTCAAGTATAGCAGCATGACTGCAACTAGCTCATGGCTGTGAAAGATCTTTAGTCCACATTGCTGCTATGTGCCTAAATTAGAAGCAAGCAAAGTAAAGAAAAAGAGATAAATTAAAAAATGAAATTTAAAAAGAATGTTGGCTCTGTTGTACGCTGTTCCATGTACACTGGAATGTACACTGTTCCATGAAGACAATGTCTGTTAAATTAGTTAAATCAAGAGTGGGTTGGTGGGCAGGCTCCTCTGACATCTACGCACTGCTTTCTGTAATAATTAGATATGGTCCTGTTGTCCAACTGTTGTCCAGCTTTTATCATTCTTGGCAGACAGAGCTGAACAACGCTCTGGTACTTGACCTGCCCATAAAAACTTGAACAGGAAACAGTAATAAATAATCCACTCAAAAGGCCCTTGAGAAAAGCGTTGCACTTGGTTCCTTATAGGAATTGCATGCTAATCTGGGGGAAAGTATGAGACTTTTTCAAAACATGAGCTCTGTATTGATAGCAGTAATTTTTTTTTCCTATTTCTATTGAATGCCTCAATGGTAGCTTGAAATACAAATGTTTTGTATGTAACAGAGCTGAGAAAGGCTACAGAATGTTTCCAGGTTTATTCCACTTAGTCAACGTAGAAATTGACTTGCAGTGTGCAAATCCAAAACCAAGCAGTGTCTCCAACCAACCAACTAGCCAGCACTTATATCTCACTTATGAAATTGGTCCCAGACTCCTTCAAGTCTGGTTCCTGATTCTTCCTATTCTAGTCAACATGAAAACCTTGAGCCTTCTGCAATAAAATTAAGAGTTTTATCCCATTGTCTACAGGCTAGTTCTTGTTTCTAGAGAGTGGTGAGGTGCTAGAACAGGCTGCCCAGAGAGGTTGTGGATGTCTTGTCCATGGAGGTGTTCAAGGCCAGATTGATGGGGCCCTGGGAAGCCTGGTCGAGTATTAAATGTGGAGGTTGGTGGCCCTGCATGTGGCAGGGGAGTTGGAGAGGTCCATTCCAACCCTGTGATTCTGTGGTTCCTTCCAACCCTCACAATTCTATGAATAGTGCATTCTTTCTTTCTTTCTTTCTTTCTTTTTTTCTTTCTTTCTTTCTTTCTTTCTGTCTGTCTGTCTTTCTCTCTTTCTCTCTTTCTCTCTTTTTCTCTCTCTTTCTCTCTTTTCATAAACAGAACCGAGTGTACAGCTTTAATGCCTTGAAATTTTGGTAATTAGTTTATTACATATCCAGACTGAAATGCACAAGTGATTTGGTAGCAAAGACTGGTAAAACCATTGAATTCTGCCTAGTAAATAACTGCTAGGATGTTAGTGTTGTCTATTTTTTTTTTTTTTTTTCCAAATTTTCCATTTGTAGTGAAAATACTGACTCATGGCCTGAACCAGTGATTGAGCAGCAGGAAGGAAGGGCCGATCCAGGGCAGTTTAGTTGCAAGCAATGCAGCTGTGTGGCTGGAAGAGGTAGAACCAGGATCCACCCTTTCCCAGACTTCATTTAAGAGTTCACAGTGGAGGCAAGGGTATCTCATCTAGAGATCCCTGCCTACCTGACATCTTGCAGGCCTTCCAAAGGTAAGCAGGTTCTTTCCCTTATTTCTGTGCCTGCTATTGTGTCTGAGGAGATCCTCGCTCACTATGGCCTTGGATCTTTCTTCAGTGCTGTCTTCTTGTGCCTTCCATCGCATTACACCATTAAATGTTGAATGGAGTTAAACTAGTGTTGTGTGGCTTTTGCAAACATCCATTCTTGATGCATATATCAAATTTATTTTGTTGTGTGGTTTGTTCTTATACCAAGTATTTATTTACCTACAGCAAATTAATAGGTAGGTGGAGAACTCATGCATTTATTTAGAAATTTTCTCAGTTATTAACTATGCAAAAGTTTCTACTAATGAAAATTCTTCCCCATTGTGAATAATTAATACATTAAGTACACTTCAGATTCCTCCAATAATGATACAATGACAATTGCTTGGCTGATTTAAATGACACAGATGTACTACTAATTATACACTTTAAATTGGCAGTAAACACAATTAATTTGTTGATTATCTAAAACAAAAGTAAACTTTTTTATTATAGTAATTTACTGTAATTTCTCACACAGCCATTTTCTTTGTATAATATTTATGCATTTGACAAACCTACAAAGAGATATGTAATTAGACCTGTTTATCCATCACTGACTGCCTTTTAACCAGAGGTCTTATGTGAACAGCTTACGAAGACACTATCAGATTAAACAAATCATAATGGTTACATCTTTTAAATCAACGGATGGATTTTTTTGTTTTGCTAGTAGTTTCTGTGGATTATTAAAAGTGAATGATTATAATTTTACTTTTTTTTTTTTTTTTTTTTTTTGAAGCTACTTTACTGGGCTGTTGTTTGCTTGGTGGTTTCATTGGCTGTAGGTTACTAAATCTGTTGGTGTTTAGACTGCTCATACTTTTGAAAAAATAGGAAACCAAACAAAACTCATTCACTGACGTTTTGTTAACACCTCCCCACCCCCCAAAACAAACAAACACCAACAGTGAAAACAATAATGCACAAAACAAAAACAACCACACTCCAACCACACTCAGGGAAGTTTAGAACTATTTGCCTATGGATTTAGAAAATAAGCGTGAGGACATTCATAACACTTCATTTTCATTTGAGCATTAAAAGTCTGCAAATGTCCATATGTCCATATCAAGCCCTTTTACTAAGTCATTAGTTTACCTATTTAATTACCAGCTTTAGAGAACTTTTCTGGTGTCACTGAAATTTGTTAGATGGATGGCTTCATTATAATAATCTTCAAAGTTTCTCTTAAAATAGAATACACACACACAAAAAAAATTCTAATTGCTGACTAATTACTGGTGTAGTTCTTTAAATTGACCAGAGGCTTTTAAATAATCTCCAAATGAAGTGAAAGGGTTTGTTTTTATGTTTGTTTTCAGTTGGTGTAGATGTTGTAGCTACCACTAGCTAGGGATATAAATTTTGTCAGAGCATGTAATATCCCCTGATCTATGCTTTTCTTGTGCTTGTTATCTCATACTAGTTTAAAAAAAAAAAACAACAAACAAAACAAAACACAATGAACAAGAAACCAAACATGGTTTTCTTTTCTTCAGAATGGTTTTAAGTCAGAATTTTTGCTTTTGCCTGATGGGTGCAATAAAGCCATGTAATCTGCATTTAAAAATGAAAAATCTTACTATGCGTACTTTTTTTCCAGACTGTTAATTATTACTTCCCAGGAATTAATAGTGTATCTGAGTGGCAAATGAGATTTACTAAAAAGTATCTAGAATTTAGTTTCTTCAGATGCTGTCATTAGCAATGCTAGTAATATTGGGTGCCAGTGCAGCAGTGTGCTTACCAGCAAAGATGAATCTGGAAGAGATTCATCTCCACTCCCTCTCTACCATTTTCACTTGCCCCTCATCATCTATCCCACCTACAATTTCAACCGCTTCCCAAGAACTGTGCTTCCATCTGCCACTGTCATCTCAAACTTCAGAAATGTTCAAAAACAACAGAAAAGTGCAACGCCCAAACCTGTGTTAGATTTCTGGTGATTAACTATCTATTCGTGAGGAAATGTATTTAGTTCTGTTTTATACGATGTAGCCATAACGTTGCAGAAACGTTTGTTACCAATGAGGTTTCTCTTAGGTTGTTTTTTGTTGTTGTTGATTTATTATTTTTTTTTTTTAGTGAGGACAAAGGGGCAGTGATGAGTGCATAGGTATAGATGTGCAGTTGTTCAGGAAAAACTAAGATTTCCTTTAAAAAAGTAGAAAAATAGCGATTTCACCATGTAATCTCATTTCACTGTATTGTACCTTTAAAAAGAAATATGCAGTTGCTCTTGAACTATTAAACTGTATGTGTCACCAATTTATCCTGTTACCAAAAGGATCTCATTTGTCGCTTGGCAGAATGACAGACTTTTTTTTCCAAGGCCATTGTATAAATGTGTTTTGTTAGCTGTTTTTGTTTTATAAATAACGTACTAAAGGATTTCTGAAGATCAAGATTTTTTGATGAAGTATTTTTCTTTGCTGTTCTTTGATGTTGACTTTCCCCCACTCCCATCACAGCAACACATGCAGTATTTTGTTCTCAAAAGTTACCAATTCTATGTCAGGAAAAAAGCGTTTATTTTTCGTGTCAGAGTTTTTGCAAACTGGTTGACTTCATTCCAGCAGATTCCTGAAACTGCTCTAAAAACCTTTTCCCAAGAAAACTAGTTTTGTGAAAATTATCTGTATTTCAAAATCAACAGAGACACCAGTGCTATCCTTCTTCGCATATTTAACTACCTGAACTTGCAAAATCAACACTCTCATAGGTTCTCCTTACTTCATTGGCCCCTTTCTGCTGATTTCCCCTTTTAGCAAAAGTATAATCACAGGGTTCTCTCTCTCTCTGGTTTTTTTTTTTTTTTTTTTTTTTTTTTTTGTCTGCACATTTGAAGTGAGAAACTTCTCCAGTAATATTTAATCTAAATCCCTCTTATTGAAACATAATTGAATAAGTTCCTACCCTAATTTTTGGATAATTGAATATGATCTTATCCTATCTTTTGGCAGTTATGGAGAGAAATTATTCATTGTCTGCTTTGTAACAAGTTCTACATATTAGAAATCTGGTTTTAAGCTTGTCATCCTGCTTAATCTTATCTTATTTTATGAAGCAAATACATTTGCCTTAACCTTTCTTCCCCCATCATGTTTGTGAAACGTCTTGTCAGTCTTAAGGTTTCCCTCAGGGTTCTCTGCAATTTGTCTGCCTTTCTGAATTAAAAACTGACCCCCCTGGATAGAGTATTCCAGCTGGGTCTCCTCATTGCCAGGAGAGTAGAAACTGTACCTCCCAGGTCTTTTGCATGATGCTTTTAAAAACACTTTTTGGACTGACATTTATCTGTTTTGTAACAGCATTATGCATTTTGCCTTCTCTTCACTTTGAGCTATTACAACACATCAGCTCTGCTTCAACTATGGCTGCTTATCCGGGTAGTTTCCCTTTTTAGACTGTGTTTTCTTTTAAGAGTAACATATTTTGAATTTTTTCTTCACTGAGCTGAATCCTATTGTTATTGTAGCACCGTACCTACTCCTCAAATTAATACGAAATATAATCTTGTTACTCAAGAATGCCTGCAACCCTTCTCAGCCGTAAATAGTCTTAAGTGCTATAACATATTTGCTGACCAAGTTATTAATGAAAATATTTCAATCCCATCATGTTTTTTACAAAGACCTTGCACAATATTAATTCCTAGTTTGACACTGAACCTGTTTTTTGGGAACAGCTATTCAAATAATGAGGGATGATATAACTTAAGTAAATGTATGTAATATTTAATGCTGGGCATAATGCTGGGCTCTTCCCTGTTGCTCAGGTATGTGTCTTCTGCCCAGTAGGTGAGCTGCCAGCCTCAAAAAGGGATGTCTCCTGCTTAGGCTCTACCTAAGCATGCTTAGCTGGGATGAGTTTCTGTAGTGCAGGGTTTCATCAAGCAGGTAGCCTACATCTGAAGTGAGACGGAGACAGGAAACAAGCATGTAATAGAGCCTCTCAGACTTAACAGCACAAGCCACTGTATACATGCAGAGATCATATTATCCATTCTTTATTTGCAATGCAACTGCTTTCTGTGGTTCCATGTGTTGCAAAAAATTTCTACCTAACATTCGATTGATCAGGGTACTGGTCAATGGCTCTACATCCAGGTGGAGGCTGGTAACAAGTGGAGCCACCCAGGAGTCTGTCTTGGGTCTGATAATCTTGAACATTCTGATCAGTGACACAGTTGATGGGATTGAGTGACAAGCTGAGAAGTGCAGTTGATACAGCAGAAGGAAGGGATGCCATCCAAAGGGACCTTGATAAATTTGAAAGGTAGATCCATGTGAACTTGATGAGGTTCAATAAAGCAAAGTGCATGGTTTTGCACTTGGGTCAAGGATATCCCAGATGGGTTTACAAGCTGGGAGAAGAACACCTCAAGAGTAGCCCTGCTGAGAAGGACTTAGCGATTCTGGTTGATGGAAAAACTGAACATGAGCCAGCAGTGTGTGCTTGCAGCCTGAAAGGCCAATGGTATCCTGGGTTCCATCAGAAGCGGGGTGGCCAGCAGGGCAAGAGAGGGGATTGTCCCCCTCTACTCTGCCGTTATGAGGCTTCAGCTGGGGGGTGGGAGGGGCTGACATGGGAAAGATGTGGAGTTTTTGTAGAGGGTCTAGAAGAGGACTGCAAAGATGATCCTTCTATGAAGACAGGCTGAGGAAACTGGGCTTGTTCAGCCTGGAAAAGAGATGGCTGCAGGGAGACCTCATTGTGGCCTGCCAATATTTAAAAGGATTTTATAAACCTGAGGGAGATCAACTTTTTGCAAAGGTAGATAGTGATAGGGAGGATAGTGAAAGGGTGAGGAGAGAGGTGAGATGCTGCAACAGGTTGCTGAGAGAGGTTGAGGACACCTCATCCCTGGAAGTGCTCAAGGCCAGGTTGGATGGGGTCCTGGGCAATCTGATCTAATACTTGATCTAGTGGCTGGTAAGTCTTCCTGTAGCAGGAGGGTTGGAACTTGATGATCGTTGATGTCCCTTGCACCCAAACCTTTCTATGACTTTGTTTCATTGGGTCTGTAAGGAAAGTCTTTGAGGTATACCAAAGCTTCTGTTTCTAGGACTCTGATTTGAACTCAAGACTGACTGAAAAATTTACTTCTTTTGGAACAACAAATGTGTGCTGTGGCTGTTCTGTGCGTGTAAAAATGGGAATAGTTGTCCCCTGTTGTGGGCAATATGAGTATGCCATGAGTGGATTACTAACTGCATGAACTTTTTGGACAGACTTCTTAAGGGATGGAGACAGTCCATCCTGCCTATTACTAATAGTTTTATTGTTGTATTTGTACATTGGATGAGCAGCAGAGAATTTTAGAAATAAGTTATATAGTCAAGAATGAAGTTGGGTTTAGAGATTTTTTTTTTTTTTTTTTTTGGTCCAGTTATAAAAACTGTAAATGTAGTCTTCTATGATAGAGTCTCTTAAACTTAACTCAAATCCAGAGCCTAGTGTGGGATGTAAAATAATGAGGAGTTAGGGGGAAAATCTTTCCACAAAATTACTGTGGTCTGAAATTCTGTGCATTGTACCATACTGACTGGGCAGAGAGGCAGAAAGGAAGTTGGTAAAGCAGTTATTCTCCAGCACTCTTGCTCAATGGACACCAATGTATAGAGACATATGATTTTGTCAGTCAGAATGACTTCCTGCTATTGATTTAACATTCATGGTATTTTAGGACATTTTTTTTAGACATTAATGGTAAATCAGAATATGAAATTATTCCTAATTATATTCTGCAAGCACTTGCAGCTGTCCTCATGTCTTCAACCTTATGATATTAGTCTCAAACCACTCAGTCGAAAATGTTTGACCTGATGAGAATTTATATGTTGTCTTAAGTGAACTATGGTTTATAAAATAATATGTGCTGTGTACATCTGAAAAATAATAAAAATTATTTAAGCATAGGAAATTTATAGTTCTGGCTCAGCTGTCATCATCTGACATCTGGGTTCACAACCTGGTATATTTTATAGCTTAGCTGACTAACTGATTTAACAACATGTATTCAAATTGCCAGCTGAAAAACTAATTTTGGCAGAAGGAGTGGCCAGATATATTCCTCACTGTCCTCAGGCTGAACTAGGTTAGTAAGGACTACAAGTATCTTCATAAATATTTTACGACGTCTACATTTTGGTATTGATGTAAAGTATTGGAAGAGAGCTTGTTCAGCTTCATCATGATTTATACTGAGCAGGGTAAATAATAATAATAATAATTAAAAAAAATCCTTACTTTAAATAACAAGCCATTTTTCTCTAATTTCTGTAATATCTTCCTTTTTGACTGACCAAGGCTTGTTAATATCAGCATTCCTCTCATCTTCATATAGAAACTGAAGCTGAATCAGTGACCACATAACTGACAGTTGCTTTTCTCTTTAGCAAGGAAAATACTTTTATCATGGGTGATAATCCTACCCATGTGGCTTTAACTTTAGGAGGAAATGAACTACAGAAGTAGTATTGTTCAAACAAAAAGGGAGTACTCTGCACTTGTTGCTTTTTATCTGCTGTTCTGATCAGTCTCCTCTGTCCCAAATTTAAATGTTAGCTTACAACTGGAGATAGATGTGTCCATGTTCTTGATCCAGTCACCTCTTTAATGAAGCTCATTTATCTATTGAACTTTGGCGGATTACTATCCAAACTTATTAAAAATCGGCCGTTTTGCTTTATCTCAAAAGATGTTCACTGGCAATTTATTGAAAAGAGTGCAATATAGAAATCAAACTAATCAATGTTCATTTGTGTCTCATGTCTACAGGATAGAAGAATCATAGGTTGGCTTTTGAGTTTAAGTTAAATTGAGTATTGAAGGAAGAAGAATAACCACAAAGCAGCACAAGCACATGAACTTGCAAACACACATAACGCATAAACGCAATCCAAAAGTGCCACCAACAGCAAAAGCACAGAAAACCATCTTGTTACTCTAAATGTTGAACTGAGAAACTCCAAGTGAAAATCTGTTTCATTTTTATTTTCTTACTTTTTCAAATCTGGCTTGCCGGTTTGGATTTTTTTTGTACTGAACTCTAAGAGGGCTTTAAAATTATTGTTGCTAGAAAAAAATATGTGGCAATGCAGAGAGAGAGCTCCTCATCTATGTTTTACTATAGAAAACCTCAGCCCTACTTGCTCTAGTCACAGCTAATCAGCAAAGTTTTATGAGTACATTCATTTTGAAGTTCTATTTTAGTAGAAAGAACTTAAGGATGTTCTAAATAAGTGGTGTATGGGAAAGTGCTCTGCTCATTCACCAAATCTATTCCTTAATTTCTAATGTGCAGCTGTCTTTGTTCTTATTTTTAGCAAACATGGGATCTAGGCCACAGAATTTGATTTGATTTCATTCAAGTAATCATTTGGCTGTTCTATGTGTATAATCGGATGGATTAGTATTCCTTGGCTTTGCTCTTCAAATCTGATAGAAACCAAAGTTGTTGTATTAAACGGATTTCTTGCCTGCTCTGTAATTTGTAGAGAAGGCCAAAAACATCCACAAACAATTCCCTTTACTTTTCCTTTCCACAGCCTGCATTGGCACATATTGCAGGTGTGACTCTGGGTCAAAAGTTATTCTTTTATAACCTATTTGAATAACTTTGCCACATGATAAGAACACCTTCTCTTGTTCCAGTAAAAATTATCGAGGGGGAGAGGGAGATAGATAAAGCTCTTATAGAATTATAGAATGGCTTGGGATGAAAAGGACCACAGTGATCATCTAGTTTCAACCCCAGTGCTATGTACAGGGTCACCAACCACCAGACCAGGCTGCCCAGAGCCACATTCAGCCTGGCCTTGAATGCCTCCAGGGATGGGGCATCCACAACTTCTTTGGGCAACCTGTGCCAGTGCGTCACCACCCTCTGAGTGGTATCTTTGTATTGTCTTGGGAAGACTATGATTGGGATGTGAAATTAAGGATAATCCAGCTACTGAAACATCTCATGGAATACGAGGTCTGTAGGCTTTTCTATTTGAAAGACAGTTTTATTACTCAGACCTGTTTTTTTTTTTTTTTCTGTTTTGTTTTTTGTTTTGTTTTGTGCTTGTGATTTTTCTTAATATTATGTCACTGAAAGAAGCATATGAACATATGTATATAAAATAATCCAGTTTAATTACAAAACTTTACTTCATTAAAAATGACTATTGTCTTTTCATGGATAACCAGGCAACTAAAATAAGTTTATTTAAAAATTACTGTTAAAGAGCTTTTTTTCCGGTGTTTTAACTATTCTACTACACCTTAAAAACAGGCAAACAAAAAAATTAGGGCAGTGAAAAAAAAAAAAACAAAAAACCTCAAGTATGGTTCTAGGTGCACTCTATTTTGCTATAGGAGGTAATCACTTCAAGACCAAAAGCAGGTACTGGATGGAGGCCATATGGATATTTCTGCCATTATATTGCACTGGGAAGGGGGATGGATGAGATGCTGTGACAGTCTGGAAGGTTTTTATCTGAATGTTTAGGTGGTAAACGTGTTTTAAGATTGTTTAGATTAGATATATGCACATAGGAAGACAAGTCTCCTTAGAACACCTCTGAATTGTGCTTTGTTGGAACTGATGTTTCTTCCTAGGTTTATTTTCTGTGGCAGATTCATGCTGTTGCTGGTAGAGATGACGTTAAGAGATTGTTGCAGATGTCTCATCTCAAACCTATATTCTGTCAAACAGTAACTGAAATTTCTTTTCTGTTCCCTGTGGCTAAAAGAAGACAAAGAATTCTCTAATTGAGGAAACTGAACTTCATCTTTCTAACGTCAGAGCTCAAACTATGCTAACCTCACAGTTGTTTCCAAACTGTGTGCCAAGTAATGGGAGGATAGAACTGAAACAACAGATCTGGGCATGCAATTCCACTCTTCCTCCCCTTTAAGAATACAAGTTGACCACAAACAATATATTTTTTAAAACAACAGATAAATATATAATATATCTTCATCTATTAACTGTTACCTCAAACACAAGCATGTAAGCAGTAGAAAAAGGAACAGGAAACTCCTCTTTTCCAGCTGATCAGCACACCTTTGTTACAAATATAAATTTAATATATTAAGAAATGTTTTTCATCAACAATAGCTATGTATTCCAAACCTACTAAAAATGCTAGCTTTTATGAAGTGTAGATGCTGAAAATATAGAAATGTCACGAATCTTTTGCTACTGCTTTATGATCAGAATTGTACCAGAACAGGACGAGAGGAAAAGTAAGTTGGGGACAATCTTACTGTATATTTTATGGTATTATCATTCTAAAATATGATACAGAACTGCAATTCATTCTTAGAGATAGAAAAAAAAGAAGTCATCTTATTTTTTCTGAAGTTTTCCATTGTTGGACCAGTGTGTGTTAGTGAAGCGTGAACTGGTGTCAGGCTTTTAATTAACTGCTAGTGACATATATACTTAACATTTCTGTCACAAAGCAGTCAGTTTAATTTTGTAGAACAAATTATTACAATTTCAGTGCTAAGAAAAATCTGAATGCTTAGATATCCATTGATCCCAGCTTATTCATTTTAAAACAAAGTGGATTTAGGTAGCATAGTATCCTAGATGTTTACACAATTTTAGAAGTATTTACTCCATAGTATTTTTGACTGCGGAGCCTTTCTCGTGCTCATTTGCTGTACTGCCTGCCCAATGCAGAATTATATGCAAGACTTTGTCTGTAATGTAGGCATATTCTTATTGGTAGATGGAGAAGAGTATGAGTAGGGTGGATGGTCTTTTAGTAATATAATGTTAGGAATACTAGGTCCTTGACAAAGATTCTAAAGAGCACTAGACCCAAGAAGGACCTGCTATGTATACTTTGTTATACTTTTGTATAATTTGCCACCGTCTTTCACCTGGACACAGAACCATTGCCTGCAACCCAATGGCTATGACCATTCAACCAATTCTTTATCTACCGAACAGTCCATTCTTCAAATCTATCTTTCCAGTGTAGAGAGAAGGCTGTGGTGCGGCATCGTATCAAGTACCTCACAGAAGTCCAGACAGATAATATCAGTTGCTCCTCCTTTGTTCACTGATGCCATCACTCCGTCATAGAAGGCTACCATATTGGTCAGGCATGATCTGCCTTTGGAAAAGCCAATGCTGGCTGTGTCAGATCACCGTCTTGCCTTGCATGCTTCATGGAAGATTTAATCTGTGATCTTCCAAGACACAGACACGAGGCTCACCATTCTGTAGTTTCCCAGGTCTTCTTTTCTCCCATTCTGGAATATGGGAGTGATGTCTCCTTTTTTCCAGTCACCAGGGACTCCACCTGGCAACCATGACTTTTCAAATATAATGAAGATAGGTTTGGCGACCACATCAGCTGGTTCCTTCACAATCCTGGGATGCGTGTTGTCAGATCCCATAGAGCTGTATATGTTCAGTTGCATCAAGTGTTTTTAGACTTGCTCTTCTCTTTATAGTAGGAGAGAGATTTTGCTCCTCTAATACCCACCTAGAGAAAGAAGGAAAAAATGAACAAAAGAAATAAGAATAATGTATGAATGACAGTAATGTAAGTTCCAACTAGGGCTGGATTATCCATGCTTAGATTACATGTGTTCGGTTTTCTGTATTTTTTCATTTTCTTTCCCCCTTAAAATATGTAGTATTTGCTGAAATTAACTTGTCCATTTGGGACTTATTTTGCATATAAACCAGAACTTGTTCTGAACATGGATGTAATTCACTGATTTATGGAAAAGCAACTCTGCTGAGCTCTTTCCCAACACATATTGTGTGCAAACTGTGTGGGAACAAATGAGTTTAGACTCATGGATATAGTTTTTGTGTTAAGACCTAACAAGTAAGCAAATGTGAAGCCCAAACAGTAATTTTCTAGCCTTCCAGGTATTCAGAGCCTTCTAGGCATCCTAAAACAACAAACCAACTGGAAAATGATGATGTCACAGTGAATAGTATTGTTTGGAGATGAGTTTGAGGTATTTTTAATTTACTTCCTCAATTTATCCTTACTGCTTTAAAACAATAACAACTCAAACCCTGAGGCATGTGTAACTCTCCACCTGCAGACAAACATAATTTATCTGTCTTTAATTCTATCTGCAGCCCAACTCATAGATTCTTTCTTTTTGTCTCTCTTTTTATAAACCTTTCTTGATGGTGGTTTGTTTTTTAATAATACTGAAGTGTTTCATATTTTTTTCAGGTAAATTTAGCCTGAATTGTGCTATGGTCTTTAAAGTTATCCATCAGCAGTGATATGTGTCAATTATGATGCACTGAATTGACAGTAAATATAGTTTACATAGTTTGTTGTTTAATCTTCTCTGTTCCATTAATTATTCAGGTATTTGATTCCACCCCATCCTGTTCTTTTTTTGTTGTTGTTGTTGTGTATGAGGTTCTGTAGAAACATCACAGATTGTTATACTCACGGTAACAGGAGTTGCTTTATCCATAAATGCAGAGCAAGTTCTGTATTCCCTTTGCTTACAATTTCAATCTTCTCTCTATGTTCTTATCCCATTCAGGGTTTTTTTGTCCCATCTTCTCCTTTTTACTTTTAGATCTTCTCTTGCTGGACCTCACTGAATCTCATGCCCGTGAGCTCTACTGGCACAGTATTAGTAAGCCATATTGCATTCTTTTTCTTTCTGAGACTTGTTCTCCTGCCTGGGTTCTTATCTTCCTATCAGATAGAAACCGTTTTCTCATTCTTGGCTCTATCCAGTGGATCTGATTACTAGATGTGTGCTCTTATTTTCACTCATCTAGCTGCATTTATGGCTGTGTAGCAGGAACTTCTGTGTGGTTTTTAAGACATCATCTTCTTGACTGGTGAAAAGGAAAGAAAAAGGGAGAGAATGGTTGTTTGTTTGCTTTTTTATCTCAAGAATGTGCAGTTATCTGGAACAAAACAATCACTCTGTTTGTGTTAACCTCGCTAAGGTGTTGGATATGCATCTTTATTAACCTCTTAATACCATGACTGACAGGTAAAACCATTTCCAGACAATATGGTTCATTCAGTATTTTACTGGAACATTTATTGTACACTATGGTTGATGTGAGAAGCATGGTGGATAAAGTCAATTACTACTGCAGCACAAAATGGATCCATGTTAGTTTTTTTTCTCCTTTGCTTTCACTTAAGGTGAGAGTGATTTCTGGCTCCCTATTAGCTACGTCATGTCAGGAAAAGCCAAGTGTTATACCTTTTCATCTTGTTTCCTGGCTTTCCAGTGTTACAATGAAATCTCTCAGACATTAATGTAACACTTGAAAATGTACTGCTATTCAGAGTCCAAAAAATAAAGAATCACATTCCAGTGGGTATCATTTATTATCAACAGAAGAGTAAAAATTCAACAAAAGTAGTGATGCTATCCTTGTATCTTGCACTTCGTCTCAGCTGGTTTGAGTTACTTTCATCACTCATGTGAGAGATTTAATGGCTGAAAGCATTTTGTGGTATTTGTTAGAAATGTAATCTAAACTGCTGTAATAGAGGAACACCTGATCAGCTTGTCAGTGACAAGAGACTGGCTGTTTCAGTTTTGAACTCAGCTTTGACTTTCCAGCATGAGAAAACGAATCCCTTGTTGGTATTGCAGACACCAGGGTACAGCTCTCTAAACATTAGTGCAATGGGATGTGACACTGGAGAGGTCACAGTTTGTGGCCAGACAAGACATGCAGTGTTTTGAAGCTGAGCTATGCAAATTTCCACACCAAAAGCCTGTGAAGCGTTTTCCCTGAGAGGTACATAATACAACTGTTGACATGTCATAGATAGAATCTGTCAATAATTAAGGGAACAAAGCTTTACAAGCTTACTATCCATTGCTTTATTTATTTGTGTTTGTCATGTTGAGTCGCTCCGTTTTCCTGCAAATGGCAAAAATGCATCTTGTAAAGACTCACTTTTAGCCAGCTACGCTTGCTTTTGAAGTTATATCTGGTGGCTACTACTAAGTACAGAAAGATATATCCAACATTCTTTTACTTCTTTATGCACATTTCATGGTACTTTTTTGAGGAACATGGAGAATTTCTGGTACATTGAGTAAAGTGTGTTGGAGTGTGGAGGAGGAAAGAGGAGAAACAAACAAAAAAGGGATGGAGTGCTTTTGAGAGAAGTGATTACTTCAGCTTTTGGAATTTGAGGAAATATGATTCTTTCTTGAATTTGGAATATCAGCTATGGGAGCAGCTATGCCAAAGCACTACTTCTTATGCATGTTCTTCTGTAGAAAATGTTATGCATGTACACAAAGACAGTAAATAATAACGTGAGCTTGGGAATACACATGCCTTTACCATGCAGCAGTACCCACTGGTGGCTACTCAGTCTTTAATCTTTTCCTTGGACATAAACAAGTGCATTTATTGCAGTGTTATCATTCTTTATATTTTTAATTGGAAATACATAGCAGGCTAATGATGGAAGAAAATAATTTGCATCATGTAAGTAACTAGCAAGATCAGATATTTATGGAAATTATTCTAATTTTTGCATATGACAGAAAAAAGTGTTAATAACAATGTATAAATCTTGTACTCCTGGATGACTTTAGTATTTCTTATTAGCAAGAAAGTATCTTCATTAAAAAAAATGCTTGCACCTTTAGAAATAATACACTTAAAATCAACAGCAGTATTAGTGCTCATTAACTAATATCGTTAGTGTGGCTGGTCAATGGCACTGAGGATGTATTTTTTGGATTAATTCAGGATACTACAAGGAATAGTCATATTAAGCAAAATTAAGTCTTTGTAAAGATTTAATGTAACTGAAATTGAGTTTTGCCATACCAAGTTTGAGGGGACCAAAATCAGACATCTGTAGCCTCTGAAAAGCAGGATAAAAAGAAAAAAGGAAAGAGCGGACCAAGTGGATAAGAGCCCTTGATAGTTTTGGTTGTTTCTCTACATTCTACGAGGGAGACTACATATTAAACTACGCATGACATTTATGGAAACAAACTATGCACAGAGTTTCTCGTCATCTTTATATCATAACAAAATATATATGGAAGTGTTGCATAGAGATGTGCAATAAGACAAGACTCTTGCAACTCTTGCTTTTTTTTCTCTCTCTTCTTCTTCTTCTTGGGGGATTATGCTGAATAAAATGGAGGATATATACTTTCCCCTTCCTTTAAGGAGTTAAAAAGAAAAATGATGCTAGGTAACATAAGGGAAGATAGCCACTGATTATGCTGCATGCTGTGCTAATTTTGTGAGGCACTGATGTTCATCTAAAGAGGTGTACATACTGCAGCCAGTTATAGGTGCAGATACTGCATAGTAATATAACAGACATCAGTGAATTACTCTGACTTTAAGATGGGATGGTATGTTTCACCTCTGCAATTTATACATTTATAATACATTCACACTGTATAATCAATGAATATATAGGTGCTATAATTAAGAAATATACAAGAGAGTTTGGCTAAGCAGGTTATTACACCAAAAAGAATAGACAGAGGGATTACCCTTGTTCTGGACTTGCTGGAAAACTCCAAAGGGAAGGATCTCCAGAAAGAGATCCTTCCTTACTGGTAGTCAGCACTTAAATGCATCTAGGAGAGGTGCAGCCAGGCTCCACCCCTTCCGGCAGCACAGCTGAATTGCCTTCACCTGTGCTCCTGTGGCTGACTCATGGCTCACCTCAGGTGATCAATCAGAGGTTCAGGCCGTGACTCAGCAGTTCCCATACACACATACATCTTTTTCATTTAGTCTTTATTCAAGTGTTCTTTACTGGTCATATTATGCCTAGAGATTTCACATCTGGATGCATATTCTGTAGCAGAGAGGCTAGTCCAGATGTGTTAGTACTTAGCTGAAAGAGTTATAACAGAGGATGTCAATTTGCAGTGCAACAGCATTTGGGAGTAGACAAGATAATAGCATGGTTGTGCTTCTCTTACCAATCACCATAATACTACTTTTCACATCTTCTGAACAGGTTTACAGAGCTATGAAATTTCATGTTTCTCCAACACTATGAGGCAGGTGAGGACATTGTCTCGCCTAGAAAAATGTTTTATTTCTCAACAAAAAATCTTGATAGCATCTCAACAGCATGGAATTTCTGCTAGTAACTCTTGTTAAGTTTCTCTTGGTACCTGTCATCCTGAGCATTCAAAGCATAGTGTTAATTGCATCCTTATTGCCATATGGATTTATACTGTTCCTTTCCCTTTTTTTCCTTCTACTGATAGAATGATTAATGCAAACTATTTCTTGCATGTTTTGAAGACTGCTCTTTTTTGATTATTTTCTTTCTAAAATTACATTGCAATGCAAACCACCAAATTTTTGAGCATAAAAGCTCACATATTATTTCATAGTCATATCAAAGGCTTAACTTAAAGCTAAATCATGAAGTGTTGACAAGAATTTAAGTAACATGAACTAGTTCTTGAATTTTGTGAGCTTTTATAACATTCTTTGTATTTTTTTTTTTTTTTTTTTTTTTGTCCAAGAAGTTAGGAAAACCTGAAAGTTTTCCATAGTGGAAAATGTAACTAAAGCCAACTGTGTTAAATTATCTGGTGTTTTTGCTCACTTGAATGTTCTGGGAGGGCTGACACTTAAATTGCATACAGCAAATAATTCTATGCCTGCTGTAGAGTGATGGCATTAAGTGATACCTCCAATAGACTTGAATGCCCAACAGGTTAAGATAGCATTGCCATCATTTTAGACGTCTATCCTGCCACTGCTTCTCTTTCAACCTCTTATTAACCTCACTGGTTGGAAGTATAGGGGTAAAGTCAAATTCAGAGTAATTATGTCCTTCTAGCAACACTAAGATGTATGTTTTCATAGCACTATATAGCTAAATCCCTAAACAGCTCCCACTGATAGGAATCCCACAGTGAAATCCCAGAATGGTGCCTTGACCACGTATGTATCTTTCACTTCCTTCAGCTATCTCCCAAATCTGGTTTTAAGAAGAGGGATAGGAGGTCTTCATTGAAACAAAACAACCAAGCAAGGGAAGAATTAACAAAGGCATTGTGTCCCAGGTGATCCGATCTATTTGGTTATGGAAGGCCTTGTGGTATGCAAGTCCTTTCCTTTAATATGAGAAGATATATTTTATAGAAATGTAGCAACGAAAGCTAATGGTGTCATGAATGTTTCTCCTTTACTGTTTGTGTTAGAAGAGCCATCTATCTCTTCTTGTATTACGCTTCAAATGTTGTTCACTGAAAAGAAGAAGGAATTTTATAGATTGTAGGATTAGCTCTCCTTTCATACAGAGTTTTACTTATTTCCAGATGGTTCACTTGTTTGAGCTGTTTCACAAGATTTTTGAGTTACCATAGTTCTAGGCATTTGCAAAATTCACATCCTGTCATTTTTTTTGAATCTTACTAAATTATTATTATCACTTTTTGTGATAATAAGCATCCATGTCTATAATAATATGTAACAAAAAATTTTTGGTGTTGTTGGTATAAAGCACATCATCATTCATACATTATTATCTCCTACATTACATACAGGAGACATTAAATTAAAATTGATGTCAATACTTAACAAGAACGTGGCTACTGATAATTTTGCAAACAAGACTGCCTTTTTTAACTTAAGATATAAAATGAGCTTCTAGTAACTTCAGTTATGAAAAAACAAGCACACACACACCAAAATGCCAAACAACGTAACCTGTTAAACAAACAAACAGAAACAACCAAACCAGTTAGTGTCATATGTAACTTTAGGCTGCATTCTATAGCTTTTGATTTTCTAAGAAAAAAAACCTGCCAGATTGCAGAATTAATGTTATATCAGCTTGATACAGGAGTTGTACAGATGCTTGGGGATTTAGATTATGTGCCTACTCAAATTTTGCTCCTTTGCATTCTTACTGGTACTTATTTTCTGAAAGTGAGTTAATGTCTTCCTCTGTTTTTTTTATACACAACATATGTTTTTTGTACATTGTATTTTATACAAGCATAATGAAAATCAATCAAAATTTAATGTGCTTTAAGTCTGAGTAACACCGAATTGCATTGTTAAATTTTATTTATGTAATTCTCATATAGTGTAAGTTATGCTGATTCCTCTTTTTTTTCCATTATATCTATTCACCAGTAGGGGAATTTAGGAGATGAGGTTTTCATTTCCAGTTCTTACCTTTATCAGCTTTGTATCTCTGGGATTAAAGTCCAATATTTCAAATTAGAGAAGTAACAGCCATACTTTTCATGACCATTTTGAAGATAATTGCATTAATACTGGTTTAATGCTCAACAAATACATTAAGATAAATTATTTATACAGTTAACTTTTTTTTTTTTTTTCCCCGGACTCCTACATAAATTACCAAAGCTTTTCTGAAAAACAGGAATAGAGTAATGTATGGAGGAACATTTTCACTGTTTTCTCTACTTCAGTGTTTGCTTGAGCATTTAGCTTTTCTTTTGCGTAAAAGCTGTTACGTTAGTCAGAATGAAGGAAGCAGCTTTGTCTCAAAATGATTCATGCTGGCCACGTTATAGTCCCTCTGCACATCTTATTTCAATCTCCTTTGACTTTATTTATTCTTAGGACAAGTTACTGATCCTCAGAAATAGAAATAACTAGACTGGAAATTATTTTTGAAGCATGCCACCATTTGCAAGCTGTCTCAGTGTCTCTTCAGGCAGGCTCCTGACAGCTGTAAGTGGCACCAATGAGTAGACATATATTTTTGCCCCCAGAGCAGACTGTTACTGATCACAGGCACAGATTTGGGTTTCTCAGGCAATCTCCAACGTGCAGAATCAGTTTCTGATAACGCTGTTCATCAAGAGCTTTGCACGTTGACCATGCTTCAATGTGTCAACTGTTGATAATACCTCAGGTGATTGGTCATCCTTTTGCATAACTAATCTGATTGTGACAGCTTCCCTTTTCTAGCTAAGTCCTTTAGGAAAGCAAGTAATGCAACGTTAACACTTGTCGTGTGTGTTCCTCCTTACTTTCAGTTAAAATAAAGAAATTAAAAAAAAAAAACAACAAGCCAAGCCGTCTAAAGAGTTGTGGGGATTTGCAGACAACCGTGAATTTCACAGCACTTGTTGTCTGGTCCATAATCTCTGACAAAGCAGACTCCTAGCTCTGCAGCAGGACTTCACCTTTTTTGTCTGGAGACTAAGGTGAAAGCAGTCATGTGCCTATGCATCAGGGATTTCCTTTGCATGTGTAGAGAAGCCCACTCACAGGAAGAGCTGGCACAGGCACTGTGTATTGAAGCTCAACATCCCTCTTTTGGGAGGGGTGCATTTATATCGTGTGCCTCTGCATTAAATCCAGGGAACATTATGAAATAACTTGGTCACTGGATTTCGGCATCACGTAGGTATGGTAAATCAAGGAGCACGCTATGATACAGGCTGTGGCAGTGAACGTCGCAGGGAAGGTTGCTACTCTGTTGAGTGCACAGTTTGACTTGGGAATAGTCCAAATCTTTTCACAATTATCAATACATTTCAAACAGCAGCTTACACTGAATGCACGCATATTTATACCAGGAAACCTGTAATTTATTAATCCTAGCTATTAAAGTAATACATAGGGTTCTTTGATTGATGTTTGGCTCTGCTTCCTGGGAATTATGCAAAGGGAAAAGACCTAATGTAAATGGTACTCAAGTTTTCTCGGCTATACAGAGGAAGTGTTTAGATATCTTCATCTGAATATTCTCCTGGCTACATGTCTGTGACTGCATTGATAGTCTTTTTTGTCCTTCGCCAGTTAAAGTAGGCATTACAGGAATTGTTCCTTTCCCCGGTAACCTGCCTGTGGGGAGGAGTTGAAAAGGCTGCAGTGCAGTCATGTTAACTGCTAGTGCCCAGACGGGGTAGAGCAGCAGCTGATAAGGTAAACTGTCTCTCCAAAATACCCTTTCTTGCATCATTTCCATACTGTCTGAATTCCACTGTTCCCTTCCTGCTCTCCACTCAGGTCATGCTCTTGGTCAGGTGTGGACCCAATAGTGTTACTTCTCTCTGTATCCTTCAGGCCCTAACTCCGTGCTGTAAGAGCTCCCTGGGGAAGTCAGAGTGTGGTTTGAGCAATTCTTATAGGAGTGTTTCTTCTCATGTCTCCAGCTTTGTAGATGCAAGGTAGTAGCTGGAATGTGTGGGGTTGTTGTTGTTGTTTGCATCTGCAAAGAGGAGGAAGCCACCTACTGGACTCTAAATGCTAAGTGCTCTTCTCACATGTTTTGTCTTGAAAGATGACTGAGAATTCCTGTTGGAAAACTGAAGTGCTCTGTTGAGAAAGTTGGGATGAAAAGCCATAAAAAATGCTTACTTCACAGCAAGGCTTCACACAGACAAACTGCTCTATGTGTGTCCCGTGAGTGGGTCAGAGTGCTGCAGGGCTGCAGCATGAGGTGAGGCCGAGGCTGTCCTGTGCTAGACACAGCCAGCACCAAAGGCCCCAGTGCAGGGTGCTAAGTGCTAAAATCCTGCCCTGAGTGCTTGTTTATGAGATGCAATGTATATGTTATTTATCAGTGGGTGGAGGTTTTCTGTGCTTTAGGTGGAACTTCCCTGTGTAACAAGATGGCAGAAGTACCCATCATTGTCAGTCCTTAGCTGCCAAGCTGCTTTCATCAGAGGCACACAGCCGCCTGTACTGACACTGCCTCCCTGAGAGATTTTGCCTGTGGGCTGTGGGGACTGTCATCTTGCTCCTGACATCTTGTAGTTAGTATTTAGACATCTTGTGCTTAGAGGACTTTTTGACTTTGCTTTTTCTTTCAAACACAATGATTTTTTTTTTAATTTTTATTTTTTATTTTTTCTGTTTGAGAGGTAACCTGAGGTTAGAGAACAGATGACAGATGAACAGAATTATAGTTGGGTAGCACAGGCTTCCCTTGTGGTTGCTGGCTGAATATTGTGCTGAAATACTACCAAATAACGGGCTCAATTAAAAGTAGACTCTCTTGTTCTATTCCAGTTCTGGGGTTAGGGCTTCAGAAATTCCAAGTGTGTTCCAGATGCTTATTTTTTAATGCAAAAAACATTCTTGCTGCTTATTTGGTCCTCTTCTCAGCAATGGCCCTTCTTCTAAAAGTTGTGGGTGCCCCATCCCTGGAGGTGCACAACACCAGGTTGGATGAGGCCTTGGGCAGTCTGAGCTGGTGGGAGGCAGTCCTGACCACAGCAGGGGTTGGGGCTAGATCATATATAAGGTTCCCTCAACATATGGTATTCTATGATCATAAATAAGAAGGTTAAGGAAGCTGAAAATTACTATCCTCGTCTCTGGGTCCAAGGAATTTGAACTCAACAGTATCATAGGACTTGTCAGTCTTTAGATAGACCCACTTCTTATTTTGAGATAAAACCATGTTTAGAAGTAGATCCATCATTTGGTTTTGTACTTGTATCAAGGCATCAAAAATTGCAACTAGAAACAAAGAGATTCAATGCACATACAAGAAAAAGAAGGGAAAAAGAAGTGGTAAGGCAGCAATTAAGTCAGCTCAGTCACAGCAACAGTTAATAACAGCCTGTGAACACACACCAGGTCAAGTACACGTGGTTAACAGCCCATGCAAATTTGCCCAAAGTATCTTGTTCCTAAATAAATGAGAAACAGGTAAACGAAATTAGGTTTATGATGGTGTACTGCAAGGTAAAAATGCTTACAGCACTGTAGTTATTGCAGAGAAATAGATGCTTTATCTTATGTTTACATGCCTGTACAATCAGTTTAATTAGTAATTACTGTCAAAAGTGTATCAATCATTTTTCCTCATTAGGAAGATTATGTTGAGCCCGAAAACAGGATGAATTCTGAATAAGAGGTAGATGCAACTGAATAGGAACCAAAGGCACAAATAACTCTTAGATATAAGGTTCTTCAAGGGATAAATAAAGATATGTTTATTACTAGAACTAGACATGCTTTTAAATGACAAAGACTTTGGGCAAATATGTTTTATATATTCTTAAAACTAGTTCATTAAAAAAATTCTTAAATGTAATATTCAGTAATATTCTGAAGGACAATTTTTCTATTCTAAGGGCAACTATTAAACAAACAAACAAAAAAACCTCAAAGAATGTATGTAGTATTATGTCTGTGAATAAGTTGTTATTTTACTACAAAATAATTCATCCTTACCTGCTTTTATTACTCATGTCTTCTAAATTGTAGACTTTATTGGGTCTGTAGTCAGCAAAATTTCGTAGAAAATCTGAATTTTGAAAGGGAGAAAATGCCCCATTATTTCACTATTTCCTTGTAGGGTTCTGTGACTTGCTGCTTTCATGTAACATACAGCAGTGGAAGGTGCTTCAGTAAATTTTATTCTGTGTCTTTAGCAATACTGTTATACCTCAGTAGTTCACAACCAAGCTGGTCAGGCGCTGGGCTGTGAATTTCCAAATTTCCAGTACTTCTCCAGAGATTAGCACCAGTGATAACTAAACTTCACTTACTGCAACTTTATTTACACACCTGCTTTATGTCGACCTAGTCTTATGTTGCCACAGATTTAAGGAGTAATACTGGATGCTATCATTTTGCTCTCTTAAACCATTGCTGCTTCTCCATGGAAGGTTACAAATCCAAACCTAGGAAGTTCTGCTTCATTGTCAGAGCATTTGGGATCATGAGAATTACTAAAATAGAAAAGATCGGTTCAGTATTTGCACCAGGTTCTTTACAAAAATGGAGCGTTTGGCATCTGCATTGCATTAAGGTAGTTTAGTTAACAGGAACTTCTTGTGAGCTGCAGGTCTCCGAAACATCTGAAAGTCAGATGACTTGCTTAGGATCTTAAATTTCAGCTGAGATGTAATTTTGTGGCATGAAGCTTACAGAAGGTCCAGATTTTAAATATGGATGCCAAAGCCCAATGTGTTATTTGAAAATTCAGATCATAATTCAGAAGCTGAAGATGTACCAAGCATGTGTGCTAAATATCATTGTAACTAATGCTTTCGATGTAACGTAATGTATTCTGGGAATTTATGAGAATTTGAGGGACTAAGGCTTCTGGTGTTATCTGTTAGAAAAATACAGAACAAAGTATGATCACTTTCAAAGAAAACAGCAATGCCAATTAAATAAGGGTGTAGAAAACCATTCTGCATTACACGATCTGTGACACAGTCCTGGAAGTAGAAACATTATTCTAAACATAGATGCATTTTTAAGCTATCGTACATTTCATTTGATGCTTTGTATAGCTAATCTGATTGATTTTTATTTTTTTTTCAAAATAATTAATGTAGGCTATTGTAATACATATTTTCTGTGATGGGATGAGTTGAAGAAAAAATGCAGTAGAATGTAGTTCATAAAATAAGAGAAAAATCTGTTCATTTAGCTCAGTGCACCGCTTGAAATCCGTCCCCCCCAGAAAAACTTATTTATTGTTTTCCCAGTAAAAACTTACTTATTTTCTTTAAGCGAAGCACTGATTCAAATTCCTCCATGAATACTTGAGGTTTTCAGATATTATCTTGTTGCAAAAGCTTCAAATTAGCACTAATGTACTTGACATTCTGAGTGGAGATCTTGAATACTTGAAGCTACGGATTTTATGAGGTTCATACCTTAAAAATTGCATTACTATTCTGGTGTCTTAAGGACTCTATTTTTGTAATGATGCTTCTTTTTATACAATATGAAGTCCTAAGTCAGTTATTTAAGCTGAAGTGAGAAATTTAGCTGCAAGACCTGGAATCGCTGGAGTTTGAATTTTAGACAGAGGCAAATACAAAGCAGGTATTTGACAGCTTATTATTTTGACTGCAACAGCAACAGCAATCTGGTTGCAGAAATATGCTTTAGTTAATATGAATGGATTTACCAATTTCTTTACTCTTAGTTTTGGAAAAATCTGCTTTCCAAGAAAAGGAAAGGCATTTTCTTAATTTCTTTTGGTTTTCTTTTCAGTGTGTCCAATCTAGCTACTTATATTTGAAAAACAATATTTTATAAACATGTCAGAAACATATTAAAATTGTATTTTATATCACATATAATTCAATGTGATTTCTTTCATTAAAAATGTTATTTGGGAGTTTAATACCATGACTGAAATGAGTAATTTGGATTCAAACAAATGTATAATATCCAAAAATAAAGGAAAAATAAAAGCTCTTTTTTGTTCTTTTGTGGTAGCACTGAATAGTGTTTTGTGAAAACTGATATACAGCAAGGCTGTCAAACATATGGCTATTGCATTAAAATTTTTCATTGTGCATTGGAAAATGAAACATTTGCACCTTGCTACCTATAGTATTACCTTTAGAAAATTTAGGGAAATCAAGGGAAAACCACACATCTGTAGGTAACATAATCTAGCTTTTATAAGGAAATGTGGGCTGTAGAATGGCAGACACTAGAGAGATAAACAAAATTTAAAAATAATTATGCTAAAGACACAAAAGGGACAAGGTTACAGTAAGTGTAATGTGTTTAATCTGAGGAAATTGTTAGAAACATCACTGTGTTTACGATACAGTCTCAATTACCTTTCCTCTGGTGTTGTTTTTTGTTTTTTTGTTTGTTTTTTTTTTTTTGTTGTTTTGTTTTTTGTTTTTTGTTTTTTGTTTTTTTTTTTTCATATGGAAAAGAATGAAACCTGAAAGTCACTCTGAACGGGATTTATTTTATCATATTTGGAAAATGTACCATTAAATACGTAGGGAATCAAAATACTGATGGTATCAGAAAACAACAGCTTTCCTGGGAAAGGTAGATACCCAGACTTCAGGGCAGGTATTAAAATGTGAAATCATGATTTTTCAGTAGCAGACAGAAGTTCTGTTCCTTTTGGATTCATTAGTATTGTTGTGCATTCCTGGATGAATATGTCCTACGTATCCATCTACTGAAAACAGTCCAAAGACGAAACTCGCAGAACATGGGGCGCCAACTGTAAAATGATTTTATTTCAACTACAAGCAGATGATTGTTAATAACACAAATTTACCTCACCTTCGTGTTCAGAATGCATATGTGTTTTTGTAAGCTCTCTACCCAGAATTTATAAATAGGAAATAAAATAACCCTCGAAAGCCAAACACCTTCTCCTTGTCGCCATATGCTGCGTCTTTTCCCCTAGGTTTTGTATACTGTCTGCTGAAGAATGGTGTCTTTCTTTTCGTGTTGCTCTGTCGGTGGTCATAACAGCTATTCTCTTCATGAATATGTAAATCCCATGCATAAAATCACAAAAATTAGCATGGCGATTCCCGCTATAGAATGTGCCCAATTACATCTGTCTAATACGTGAATGGTGATGATTTAATCTTTTGGCTATATGAGCAGTCTCAGGTACTGTTACAAGAGATGCTGTAATTACAGAATACCCAAACACGCAGACTGGATGCGTGCACATGCTGGGGGATCATCGGGCTTTTAATAAGAACCGGGCATCTGATGCGTGGCTGTGATGGAGTGCGTGCAGAATCATTTACAGGCACTCACTCTGATGTTTAGTGACAAGGGAGAAAAATGCCGTAGGTCTGCAATAACCCTTCCCCTTACTAACAGAGACTCATCTGCATTTGATTTTTTTTTTTTTTTAATTTCCTACTGAATGCCGGCAATTAAAACTAAACGAATGAAAGTTGAGATAAATAAAAGGAGAAAATGGTGACCGTCGTTACGAGTCATCCTTAACTCATCTGGTTTATCGGGAATGGGTGTTGGAGCAGGGGAATGATGTGCAGAAAACAAAAACAAAAAGGCACCACCAGCAATTGATGCATTTTTGTATTTAAATAAGCAGGCGTGCTCATGCATATTTATATGACGTTCATGCCTATGCGCCGCTCTGAGCAGTGGCACTGCGGCTTGGCTGCAGTAATTAGGCTGATGTAATTATAGGAAAACAAAGCGAGCTTCTCTTGATATTTTTTCTATACAGTGGGAGCATTAAAGACATATGCGTATTCCAGCATAGGAAAAATGAACCTGAACTGCTGTCAGAGGCTACGAGGACAGTGTGGCCAGTGCACCTATTGTGTCACTGCTGCAGAAAGCAGCTTAGCGATTGGCCACTGTCTGCAGCACATAATACTGACTGGTTATAAAGGACTTGTCTAGAGGAAAGCCTGTAGGTACTCCATTGTCTGGCAAAGTTGATATGACTGCATTCTTTTTGCAGGGGTCAGACAGCTGAACTGTAAAAGCTGCACAGATTTTTTTTTTTTCCTCTCTCTCTCCATCCCTCTCTCTCTCTCTCTTCCATACGGCATTTTTCTTTCATGCCCTGTCTCAGTTTGCATAGTTAAAGAGAATGCTAATTAGGATCCCTTGTCTTAACCTGAAAATAATGCCTTGGATGTAAATAGAAAACTGGTGATAGTTTAAAATATTCTTCCGTAGCACTGAGATATCAGTTACCGTTCTAGGGGGAAAAAAAATGAAGAATTTTTTTGTAATCAAGGTAAACAAAGAAGTTGTTGCTTCTTTTTCTTCCTTTCTTTCATCCTTTCCTGTTCTTTTTTTTCATTTTTATTTTTTTATTTTTTTATTCTTTTTAATTTTTAATTTTTAACCAATGATGATGTATTATTGCAGGTCAGATAATGTTTTATTTCAGAAAGCGTGCTAGCTATATAATTTAAAGGTCCCTAAATCAGTTGCAATTTAGTGCTTATTAATCCTTCTTAGGATGTAATTCGGTGAAAGAACTGCTTTAAAAAAATTCTTTTCTGTATTATAGACGGATCTAACAACGCAGTCTGGGCTCCGTGCCAAAGGCTGGTATTTCACAGCAGCGACCGCCTTACAGATGAGCTGTGGGAAGCAGGAGGGAGACTCTCTTAGGGTGCCACTACTATGGAGACACAGCTGGGCTGAACAAGATTTGCTTCAAACGACAACAAGAGAGACAGAAAGTGTCTGGTTCGACCGCTGCCCAAGCAGGCAGTAACCAGAAGAGCTAGCAGCCAATCCGGCCATGCTGCACTGTTCGAAACCAGCTCTACATCCCAGCCAATCAGTGACATCACTGGTGAGAAACTCATTTACATCATGCAGTAATGAACTTTGTTTAACGTATCCTTTTTTTCTTTCTTTCTTTCTTTCTTTTTTTTTTTTTTTTTTTTTTTTTCCCCTCACAGAGATTAAGTCCTCCATTAATTATTCTGCCAGCATAATTTGAATCGCTATGCAAAACGGTGGCTACACTTCTCCTGATTTTTATTTTTTTTTTAACTGTATGCTGTCTTTGCAGGTAACCATGGGCATTGTTCCTTTTTTTTTTTTTTTTTTTTTTTTTTTTTCTGTTGGCCCCATAAAAACTTTAAAATAGTCTTTTATTGTTAATACTGTGCATATATTTTACTTCCATGTACATTTGTTTCCTTGCAGTTCTTACTTAGTGTGATACTGCTTCATCCATTTCTAGTACGAGATTACCTTTAACCATCTTGGAAGGTAAAACGGGTGTTGCTGCAGCATTGAGTTTGCATCTTTAGCTGCCATCACGGTCTAAGTACTTATTCTAATGCTTCAGAATTCGTTTCGCTGTGGCTGTTTTACATATCTGGCTTTCTCTAAAGGTTCTTACATGCGTCTGTTACAACTGAGTGAAGTTCAGTACTGTTATATTTCATTCTTCACCACTTTCAGCCAAGATGTCATTTTATTAATGAATAGAACTGAGATCATTTCTGAACAAATTTCACCCCCTTCCTTCCACCTCAACACAATGCACCTGATTTGCATCCATTTACAAGAATAACTGAATACAAGAGCCAGTATGAAAGGAAGTCAAGGGAGAGCTTGCATACTGCTTCAGGCTATGTTGCAGAAAGGCAAAATATAGAATTTTTGTTTAGCTATTTCTTTATACTTAGGATGTGCTTAATCTGCACAGAAAAGATTACATCTTAGCTTGAAAAACTATTCTCTAGCCAGCTTTTCGTATTAGGGAATAGGCTTGTTTTTTATAATAAACATGCAGATTTTCTTGAGACGTGTTCAATTATAAATGGAAAATGTTTGGGCAAGCCAACATTGTGTTGAACATTTGGATTTAGTTCTTTGTGGGTAAAGTAATTTGTTGTGCGAACAATTTAAAAACAGCCCAGAATACTGTGGAATGCAGAGATTTCAGACCGCATAGTCTAATGAGACAAGTTTCTGTTCTACAGTATTCTGATAGCTGAAACAGCATCAGATAGGAGACAAATTCAATATTGTGTTATTAAATTAATGCTCTATCTGTCGCTAGTGGGCATCAAAAGGTCAACAGTTTCTGGTAAAACAAAATTTTATTTCAAGGAGTATTCTTAAATAGAATTTTTGTTACAGTATGATGACTTTCCCCTCTATGCACACAATAACCTACAGATTGTTTATGGAGCTTCAGTTATATTTCGATCCTTGTAGTGACTTTGAAAATACAGAAGATTTAAACACTAAACTATGGCTTTTTCAATGCATGATGCATTCCATCATCCCATCATCAGTATTCTGTGTGCGGCTGTCCTGATTCAGCCACTAGCTCCCCTGCTGCAGATCCTGTAATTTGAATCATGCGTAATAATATATTATCCTACTGGGGGCCTTCTTTCAGTAGGAAAGTGGTTTTATACCTTCTGCCATAAGAGAACTGTTGGCTCCTTGCCATCTTGTAGCCATTATTCACAGAGGCAATCAAGATAGTCTTCCTTAAGGAATAACATCTGCACAACTGCATGTGCCAGAATTATGCAGCCTCCCACACATTATAAACTTGGTTTTCTTAGAAGCAAATATTTGACAATACTGGAGCATTAAAAACTGGACCTCTACAGAAATTCATCAAAAGCGTATTGAATGTACCATGATTTGAAGTCTAGGCAGTGAGGACATTTGGAGTAGCTAACAGGGACAGAGGGGAAGAAAATAAAAGCTGCTGCTTGTTCTGTGACTCTTGCTAAACTTTTTCAAGCTCTGGTTATTGATTTATCTGATAATTCCTGCTGTATTAAAAATGTGACTTTGGTAATTTTCTAGCTAACGTATGCTGATATTGCGTTGTCATTTTGAACTGAAGCTGTATTTCCTAACAAGGGAATCTAAAATTATTTGATGCATTCAATGGGATGTTTGTCATTTACTACAAGCTGATTACACAAGTACAAAAATGGACTAATATCACTGAAAAAGCAGTAACTTCACAATGAAGTCTCAGAATTGAAGAATCTGATGATACTCTGAAAATACAGGTTTATGAAGTGTTTCTGCTGCTAAAAGCTCTGTAGGGCAGCAGAATGCTAATGGAAGCAGGGGCAGTGGAAGTTAAACCCCAGATCTATGCAACTTTATCATCTATAGAATATGCAGTGCTGCCACATGTATTATATCTACTAACACTGTGGCTGACTGTTTTCATTTATTAACAGAAATAGCATTACTGACCTCCCCCTACATTCCCTGAGATCTTATTTTTACGAACATTCTTTTTGTCTAAGTCTATAGAGGAGTGGAATATTTCCTTCTTTACAAGTGGTCTGATGTTCATTTGGGTGATATCAAAGTCACTATTTTAGATTTGGGGAAGAGAGAGAGGGAAATACTGGGTAGAAAGAGAGCAAGTCTGATTTAACTTATTTATCTAATCTGGGAGCTTGCATGTTCCTTATTGAAGATCAATAATGTAATTGCAGTATCTAATCCTATACAAATTGTACTATGGTGCTACTGAGAAGTACAGAGATGACCAGGAGTCTTCTTGTTGTCATCACGCCCCACTTTTCCTCTTAGGAGAAAGAAGTAAATTTGATAACCTGGCTAAAAATCAGAAGTGCTAATATTTAGGAAAATACATTCTCCTAAGGCTAGTAGAAATTATAGTAAAATAGAGCTCTTCTGGAAACCAACACTTAAGAATGTTCTTAGGTGGAAGACAAAACCTCAGCACCTAAATAATCAGTAACATCCAAAATACTGTATGAAAGTGATTGATATTCTTTAATGAAACAAAGCAATTCTAGTGAGGTGGTCTAGGAATTGTCTGAAGTTTACAAAAACAGGTTGGTTTTTGCTGTTTACTCCCTGTCTTGTATTAAGCTGGTAGTGCAGAAAAACCTTCAAAGCCCAGTGATGCTCCATTGAAGAACTAAGGAAATTCCTAAGAAAAACTAGTTGAACATCTTCATTCTGAAGAAAGGCCCGTTATTTCAAAACCTACTGTTTCCAAATAGAACACCTACATGAAGAGGATATAAACACCGAAGTTTGTTTTCTGCTTTACATAGCCTATAAAAATCCTATTTTTTGTACTGTTACAAAGAAAACAATGAGGTTGGATAGCAGTTGTGACTGCTCATGTGAATTACCGCATTTGTTTTTTTATGCACGTGGCTTTTGATAGTTTAAGAAAATGCCCCTGTTCCCTGAAGTAGTAAATTTTTGAACAAATTCATTCAATCCATTCTCAGAATGAAGGGTGACAGTATTGGGAAAATGCTAAAAATCCAGGAATGTTTAGGTACTTCCATCAAAAAGAGACCGTGGGAAAGATGATCTTGGAGGTCTTTGCCAACTTTGGTGATTCTATGTTACTGTTTCTTTTTAGCAAATGGCATTTAAGCTGTTACCATGTGAAAGTCCTGTACATCTTCTCTTTTTGCAGCATAATAAATACAAAAAATTTCAATACTAATGTATAAATTAAGATCATATGTATGTTTACTAAGAGGGAGAGGATATTGAGCTCTTAAAAACACTAACTTCTTTTATAGTCAAAAGTGCAATAGTATGAAGCTAGAGAAAAAAATCTGTTTTTCTGGGTTTCTAGAATATTCCATACGTATGGAATTTTTTTCACAAAACATGTAGATTTTGAGCACAGAACATTTATTATTCTGTTCTTAGTCAGTACTGAGATAGATACTTGTATAAGGCTGTGGAAGAAAGAACTGATCTGAGAGATTCTTTAATACTGAATCAAATTGCAGCAAACAAGATCAGTCACAATTTTATGGGGACTTCTTCTGTCCTCACTTGAAATTAGGCTGTGGGAAATGGAGTGTGATGGCTATTCTCAGCATGAGAAAAAGCCCAGAAGGGACTGAAAACTGTTTTCTAGAAGCAAGTATAGAGTGGATGGTGAATCATAGATAAAGGAGTCAAGGTCAGTCCTACAATGACTTAAGGGGGACACTAGGAAACTGACTCTTTTTTGTCCTAAAAGCTTCATTTTACTGGTGGCTAATGGCAAGGCAGCCAGGCAGGGCACGTTGAGATGTATCACCCTGAAGGCCATCAGGCCTTGAAGTGCAAGGAGGTAAACTGCTGACTTCCACAGCTATATTTTTATTTGTTACAGTTGTTTTACTTTTTAGTGTTTTGGAATCCAGACACATTTTAGTACTGCGGTTATAATTTTTTCGTTTTATTCCTGCATTTAAATGAAAAGGTATTAGACTACAGAAGTCATACACTGAATTTAAAATTGTACAGTAACAGTGTGATTTGTAACTACTCATGACTGTGACCTGATCTCAGAAATCAAATCTATCTCCAAAAGTGGTGAAAAGGTAAATTTAGAGAAATATCTTTGCCAAATTCTTAAGCTAGAAGGCTATTTTTAGGGGAGTTGGATTTATTTTAAGATCAATAAACGAGTTGAAAAAGTACAGTGATGTAGACTTTTTAAAAACCCTAGACTGGCAAGACAATGATCAGAGAATATTCAGAAAATCTCAGGTGATGTATAACCATAAAAAGGAGTAGAAGTAAACCTGGTGTAGAATACAAAGAATGGTGCAGTTTTGGTGATATATCAGATCTAGAATGAACTAGATTTTTTAATGAACTAGTTATTTTAATAGTAGAAATAAATCTTGTTTTTTTGCTGAAATGTGTTAATTTATCCATCAGCTGGTGTATTTAACTGATCTAGATTCCTGCTGTAGTTGAGATTAATTTCATGTCATCTAGTGGATCTGTGTTGTACAGTATATGTCCAAAATAACTAAACAGAGGATCAAAGGACATATGAGTAAAAAATTACCCTAAAAATCAAGAAACAGCCCTCCTGCTTCTAGTTACAGGCAAGCATCACATCGATTGGGACTGAAAATGAACCTTCCTCATGAAAGGCCATATTTAATAATTTCTTTATACAACATGTACAGACTTTCCATGTTGTCTGGCATCTTCCTTCATATGGCAGAACCTAACTTTCATGCAAAATTATACAAGTAAAACGAAAAGTGGAAAGCTATAACTTGCAGGACAGAAAGCTGAAATGAGTCATGGGGAACAGACTTACTGCGAGATGCTACCAGTGTAATTTCATTGTTTTGAAGTCTGTTGCTAAACACACCAGAAGATGTTTCTATACTGGTTAAATCCTGGCAGATGAGTGTTTTCACTCTGGAAATAAGTTTAGTAAGTATGGATAGATGTGAAAAACACACTGATCACAGCCTGCTTAGTATCTGACAAAATGTAATCAAGTTTTCTTGTCAGCTGCAAGTGAGTATTGTTTCTCCCTAGAGCTGTTTGGCTGTTGATCATCTGAGGGCTCTGAGAGGAAGGAAGCTTTGGGCCGAGGCAGCAATTTGAGGATGGCTGGTCTCAAATATGGGGTGGTACCAAGGAAAGAAGCTTCCCTACTTCTGTTGCTAACTACTTTACACTTTGAGATGGACTTAGCTTGATGCTAAGAAATCTAGGAGATTTTTCATATTCATTGGAAATGACAGAGATTTACTGGCTTTCTGTGTACTGCTGGGCATCTCACTGGCTTTCTTCAAAGGCTTTGAACAGAGACCAAATGGCAATGAGGAATACACATAAAACTTTTTGGAGTTTTGAGGGAAGGAGGTGTATTAGGCTTGATATGAAGATAAACAGGAGGTCTGGGGGGGGGGCTGGGGGTGGAAAGGGGGGCAGGGACATACAGAAAAATACCTAACAGCCAATCAACTTGTAGCTTATTTAAGACTGATTTAGTGCGTCTCATCTAATGTGCAGTATTTGGAATGTTTTGCTGCTAGTAGAATGTTTGTGAGGTTACAACTGTGACAGATCTCCAATGTAAATTTCTGTAAAATTTGAGCTAGCTTTGTGTAATATTTGTTATCAAGAGTTTTCAAGCTTACAACTTTTGAGGAATGGGAAAATAGTACTCTACTGCAAGTCAGCTACTAAAAAAAAAAAAATCAATGAAAAATTTGGTTTTGAACTGGTCTGGCAAAACTGTATGTAGCACATTGCATTTTAGCATGTCATCTTATCAGAGTAGTGGTTAGGCTTCTTTTCTCTTGGGTGGTCCATGCTTAGAAAAAGCAACAGCAGGTATCTTGATGGACATAACACAAAACAGTGTGTTCACTGTGGGACACCACTGATTAAAGAAAAAAAAAAAAAAAAGACCTTTGTTCAAAGTCTGTTCATTAAATACATAGGTTCTTCATGGATTTTACATCTAAACACATTGGTGTTAAATCTATCTCAGGAGATCCTCAAGACTTTAATTGCTATGACTAGGAAATTATAACAGGAAAGTAACTCTGTGGTTTTGTGTGTTATTACCATTTTCTCTTAGGCTTCTGCTGTCAGAGATAGAATACTGTATGTTCTGATCTGTACGTACGCTCTCTGATATGCCTTACTAAGTGCAGTATCCATATCTTCCTTAGTGCTATGTATAGGAATCAATTGATTTTTAGCAATAATAAGATACAGTTGAGCAGATGGTGCATGCAAACAGCAAACTAGTAGATTGTTTCTTTTAGGTATTACACTGTGATAATAAAACATAGAAGAATATTGGTGGTGCATGAAGTAAAGCGTTTTGAAACACTACAGGCTACTGAAATTAGATATTAGAGCTTATAAAATACTATTTACAAGCAAGGTTGAAATTTTCTGAATTTTGAAATCCTTTTGGAATGTCCCATTCAGTATAAAATTCTGAAATTGCTATACTTTGAGCATTTTGGTGAAGAAAAAAATCTGAAGTGTTTAACATCGTGCCACAGTAAATACTCATATTTTGATAATTTCCAGCAAGCTACTGTATTAGGCTGAAAGGCTGTATTTTCCTTTTCTACACTGTCCTAACCAGGAAATAATTCTGAAACAAC
Organism: Centrocercus urophasianus; assembly: GCF_019232065.1. NCBI lineage: Eukaryota > Metazoa > Chordata > Aves > Galliformes > Phasianidae > Centrocercus > Centrocercus urophasianus. Next base: position 22,659,413 of record NW_024884364.1, read on the forward strand.
TACTGTGTATGTGAAATAGTTGCTTCTGAGATTCCCATTAATTTCTTATACAAAATTTATGTTCTATGGCTATTTCCTGTGGATCACTTTGATTAAGCCTGTTAGTAATGTGGCTGTGTTGTTATAGGAGTAATGATAGTTTGGGTCTTTAAGTTATTAAGATATAGCAAATGAAAATGCATTCAACATCTTGAAAATAACGTTGACTTAATATCCACACAAAATGTACACATTTTTGGTATAAGTCATTTGGTATTGGTCATTAAACCATCTGCTTTAGTTGATTTACAAATCTTTGTTTTCTTGTCTTGCAAAATATAGACAAAGAATTAATGCTACAATAATGATAATTACCATGCTGAAAATAAATATTTACATTGTAAATAGCAATGCAGTAGTTAGAGCTGAAAACAAGACTGTAAGGGTTTGACATTTTGTTGGTATTTTGTAACAAAATATATTTCCATATTAGTCATCAAATAGAAATAAAGTGGTAAATGTTGTTTCAACATATTTTTTAGAAAGTTACAATGATCATAGAGGTGTGGTTTTAGTGCTTCTGTGGAAATAATTTTAATAGTCAACAAAGTGTCACTGTAAAGAAATATAATAATAAATGCACTTGCAAATAGAATGAGAGTTATTTTTGAAAACAGTGAGTGGTTTTGTTTTCAATCCAAATTTATGAACCACTCTGGGAGCCAACATCAACATGAATGTTGACATGTATACAAAACATTATGTTGATATAGTTACACAACTTTAAGATGCATATTCATTTTCTGCCATGTATTTGGAACTTGTGTATTTTCAAGAAACTTTTGCCTTAGCTGACTGACTAAAGGCCTGCATTTCCCTGTGCTGTTTTGATAGGTGTCTGAGGGAGTCTGTGGTTTTATTGTATTATCTGATGTTTGGCCCCGCAAGGATGAATAGGGAGCTATTATTATCAGTCATGCTCTCACAGACAATATAGATGTGAATTATTTGAGACAAAACATGTCTTACTATGATTTGTGCTTTTTCTGGACCCTGTACAGGGTGGCTGGTGCAGCATCCAGGGTTTCATGCTGTGCAAGTCACCACCAGGGCATCAAAAGAAATGGGCATGGCTGGTGGAGAGATAAAGTAATCAGAGAAATGGATATTTTCAACAAACTGCCTTCTTTCCTTGGTGCTTCTGACAGATGGTTTTTTAGAAATGTGCCTGTGATAGGATATGTAGACAGCCTGAAATGTTGGCTCCAGCAAGGTCTGAACAATTGTGTATGATCTGATACCTTCCTCTTGGCTGAAGTCAGAGATCTACAGCTACCCATGAGCAGGTGTTGAACTGGGTGGATATGTGGGACGACTACTCTAATTATAAAATAAATAACTAATATTTATTTTTTCTTTAACTCATCTCCTCAGATTACCTTTTCATGAGTTGATTGCTTTATGACAGTGTCTTTGAAAAAGAAAAATGTCTGTTCTTATAAAAATGTATCTCTGAGAGAGACCTTGGCGAAGTTTTTGTGCGCCCATAACCAAGTGCACCATATTCACAATCATTAAGTCTCATAAGTAGTAGCTATATTATTTGTTTTCTGTCACTTCATAGTTCCCATTAGCTGTATCACTGTTTTATTGATATGGTTTGGGTTATGTTTAGTTTTTCAGAGACTTCTTGATAACTTTGAGCTCCTTTCACTTCCTACCGATTCTATTTAAATCTTAAAATTCGTGATAACAAGCAAAGTAATTTTCTGATAGCACTGAAAACCTAATTAGAATCAGGAGTTAGTTTTGTTACAAAATAATTGCAAAAATACAAGTCCTGTCTGAATGTCAGAAAAACAAATATTTAAAAAACCAAAACAACAGCGCAGTATAGCCTGTATCAAAATATCATCCATTATTTATTGTCAGCTTCAGTACAGAAATTCCTACTTTAAAATATTGACTGGCATGTTGTTCAAAATTAGCATCATAAAAGAATATGTAAGTTCTTCTAATAACTTATATAATAATAAAATGTAATAAAATGTATGTTGGTACCCTATTCAGAAAATACGTGATGAAAATTGGTATCTTCTAGTTGCCTCTGTGGTGCTACTTTGCTCTGGTGGGGAGTTTGTCTATAGTTAATCACACTATTTTGAGTCCAGGCATGCAAATCCAAATGACATTTAGCTTTGACTAGAGGTGCTACAGGAGACAGACTGACCTGTTATCAGAGATCTGCCAGTTGATTTGGGATCTTGTGTTGTGTTTTCTGATGTGTCAGTAGGGTGTACTCTTAGAAGCAATAGAAATAAGCATCACTGAGAAATTCAGTAAGTACTGAGAAGTTCAGTCAGTGACAAATATACAGACGTATCCTCCACCACATTTTGGAAAGACAGAGACATAGCAAGGAATGGAAAATATGAAGCTGTTTTCTAAGGAATTAGCGTTGAAAAAAGATATTTTTTGTTTTTTTTTCAATTTTTTTTTTTTTTTTTTTTTTTTTTTTGTACAGCTATTTGCTGTTTTGTACTTAGCATATTTTAAACCTCTCTGGCAAAAAAGTTTATTCAACACTGTAATTAAAACGGTTCAGGCAGTTGGTTCTCTCTATATTTTACTTGTTGAATAATTTCAGCAATGTCTCTCAGCATGTGTTTTTACTTTGATCGTACCTTTTCCATCCAGTACAAGTGAATTAGATGGGCTCTCAAGGGAGGTCAAGTTACTCTTCTTTGGATTTTTCTGAGGTTATCCACTTGGTAAAAGAAAGGAAATAAAGGAACGCCCTTTCCACTAGGATAATCCTTGAAAACAGAGCTTCGCATGCTACAGAATGTATGCAGAATCATAGAACTGACTGTACCTAGTAAGCTATAGGCAGCAAGTCATTTCAGCAAGAGGATTATCTGCTGTAGATAGAAAACCTATGAACTGCTTACTAAATAGGAAATATGTTATTTAAAAAATGGCCTCCAAGGGAACATTTGAGGAAAAGAAGAGTTTATGTCACGGGTCCATTCAGAAAGGCTTGGATATTTTTTAGCTTTTTGACTTCATTGTCTGAAGCATCAACAAGCCCTCAGATATTTTATCCCAAACTTATATTAACTTCTGTTTACATAGTTATACATGTTTTACCTACAAGGATTCATGATCTTCTTTTGTTTACTTTACTGGAAGTAGTACTTAGAGTTCTTATACCAGTCTTTTTAGATGAAATATTTCTTGCTGCACAGATAATGTTTAATCTTCACAACTTAACACTGATGGGCAGTTTAACCTATTGTTTGTCCTGTGAATTTTTGCTAGGTGCTACAAATACTGATACCACTGTATATCGAAAATCTTTAAAAAATCTTTGGATCTAAAATCTTTGAATGAAAACGCAATCATAGTGGCATGCTTTCCCATTGTACGGAGATAAAATGCACAGTTTAAATGACTTAATAGATTTCAGTTAGCTGCACAGAATACACTTGCTTGATAAAGGACAAGCTTTGTGTTCACATTTATTAAAAGAGATAACACATATTCACTAATATCCATTCAGTCTCCTGCTTCTCTGAATTACAAGCCAGTTGATTTTAATGCTTTCTGTTGAAATTTTGGGTACTGGAGAATGAAACATTCTTTAGAGGAATCACTTCAGTCTTATTTTAAACTCTTTCCTTGTCAACCCTCTGCTTCTCAGTGGTGTTTGAAAGAGTTGTTCCATTTGTGTGATAGCATCAAATGTATTCAGTGGCCATTTATTATAGCAGTGTGTGACAGACTTCTGTTAGAGAGAAGAAATCAGTGCATTTTGCTAAATTAGCTATTGAATTTGTCTGGCCCAATCAGACAAGAGGTTTTAATATCATTTGTGAGACTACTGAGAAGTGCTATTAAAAAAAAAAAAAAAAAAAAAAAAAGCCTGTCTAAGAGCATGTGGCTATGTGTTATCTTTATAGCAGAACCTAAATGCACTAATGACTTTCACAAATGAGTTCAGTTCTCCAGTGTTATTAGAAAATATAATGCATTTTTGGTGGCTGTTCCCTGGTGGGTTTTCTTATTCAGAAATAGGTTTTGGAGGTACCAACAGAAAGTATTGCTACCTTCTATCACAAGAAAATTGCTATTTGTGCTTCTGCTCTATTATTTTTCGTCATTTTGTGGGTTTTATTGAATTTATTGTTACAGATAGCCAGTGAATAAGACTGAACCTTTACAGCTGTGTCTCCATGCAGATTTTTGTTGCTATATGTTGATAAATTTTGTGTATTGCTTTTATGTTACAACTATTCTGGAGGAATAAGTAAAATAATGTATTTTTTTCTGTATGTTTGATAAGTGACAATGTTTTCTAATAACACTTAAGAAAATTACAAATGAACTAGGATCTCATGTTGATAAATGAAAACTTGCTAGAAGTAGTAATTATTTTGGGCATTATGGGAGAAGGGTATAATGTTAGGGGAATCACAGTCCACACGTGATTGTATATTTTTTAAATTCTTTTCTTTTATGGGAATATAGATTAGGGAAGCAGTTTAAACTCCTCTCGTGAGGATAGACAAGGCACAAATGGTTAGTCATTGAAAATCTGCACCCACATGGTACAAAAGAAACTAATCAGACTCACTCACGCTGGCATGAATGTTGTATATGAGTTCTATATGACACAGAACTTACTATCTTTTATTTGCTGATTTGGTTGGTCATATACTGCAATTTCTTGGACCATTTTCTGTGCATTCAGTCTTTGGAACCTTTCACACAATGCTTTCTTGTGCTATGTTGGCCTTGAAAGAGTCCTAGAAATTTTCAGGAGCATCTGAAAGTCTTTCAGCCTGAAGGGAAATGCTGTATTGAAAAACTCAGAAATATCACAATGATGAGTCACAAGAATTGGTTGAAAGAAGTGTAGGACAAAAAATGCCTCTGTGTGACTTGCTGTGCTTTTCCCTTTCAAAAAGAAAACAAACAAAATTTCTTGTTCATAATGAAAATTTTTACAGTTTAAACACGCACCAAGAAAATTATAGATAATCACATATACTATATATATATATTTCTTAGGATGCATTTTGATATTATTATAATGTTTCTTATTTTAGCTTTTCTATTTTCAGCCAGAAAATCTGAATATTTTGTCTGGTTCTATTCATGGAGACTGAAATGATAAGAACATTCTACTGCATACCAGATTTTTAATTTTTAAAATTTTATTTTATTTCATCAATACTATATTAGCACACTTCCATGTTTCACAGTATCTTCTCTTTATGGCTAGTATGACCTGGCAATGAAAGTAATCTATTCCTTTGCAAGGCGTAGAAATTATTCCTCTTACAGCACTGTGCAGTGCTTTAGATGAAGCGCAAGTAAGTATAACGGGTAACTGAAGACAGAGGGAATCTGAAAAGTAGCTGAGGTTCTGTTAGTTTTTGTGCCATCATATATAGCAACGTGCACGGCTGCATACCTATGCATTTTTGAGAGAGTTTGTTTTTAAGATTAAATAGCTTCAAGAAGAGGGACCAAGAGGCAACAGAATCCATGTTCATGAGGCAATTTTAGCTAAAAAGGTATATAGCAAAGCACTACAACAAAAGAAAGCTGGACTCCAAGGCCTCTTTGACACGTCACAGGCTTGTGGATTAGAATGAAGGATTGCTCTGTGTGGAAGCGATGTCATTTTTATGTAAGATCTTTGACTTCTGGCTTCCTTGTTCTTCCCCTTCTGCTGTTGAGTGGCCTGGGAAAACACAGCGTTCACGCTTGTATTGAATCCCTTTTGGAAAGCTCAAGATAACTATAAAGCTGCTTTTGACTAGTGAAAACAAACTGTGTTTCTCATAGAGGAGAGTGAAGCTCACATAATAGAATGAAGGTCAAAAGGTAAATTCAACTTCCTGAAACAAATGTTTTTTGATCTGATTGCTGTACAGAAGATGAGCACAGCTTTCCCTTGTAGTGCAGGTCAAAGGAAGAGATGTCATCTAGCTTAAAAATGTTCATAAACTCTTCACTTCACTAGTACGCTTTTACTGTACGATTTTTTGTTCTGTTTGTATTTAAAATTTTCTGTGGCTGGATTGCTTCCATACTGTATGGCAAATAAGGAATGGGGATTTGAAAAGTGAAACATGCCTTGATAGAAAAACTGTTGCTCAGTAACATAGAAAATGGGTTTGGAAAGAGACTAAAATAATAATATCCACCAGAAATCAGTTTCTAGCAAAGAAATAGTGTCATAGTTGGAAGGAAGTATAGTTAATTTACATTGTTTGTAAGTTTCTGTTGATTTAATAGTAGGATCTACTAATGCATCCTGAAGCTGCTATTTACACTATGGTGTCTGGTCCTAATTAAAGCATGGGTATTTGATTTTTTGGAACCTTATTGTTACCTTGAGGTTGTTCTGGACTCTGTTAATGGCTCGTCAAAATCTTTAGGATGCCAAACTTTGCAAGGAGTCAAGTGAGAAGCAGTTTCTTGTTATGAGATTTTGGCATCTGTTCTTCATACTCAACCACAGAATGGTCTGAGACCATGAAAATAAGCTGGCAAACACTGGTAAATGGGAGAGAGACACATTTTTCTCATATACAGAGCATCCCTCTTTTATCCTGTGTAAAACATACAAACACTACTGACAATAAAAGCACCATGGGCTCTGTCTCTAGGGTGCGGAATGACATTCTTATGTTGTACAGGTGGTTCCTTCATCAGTATCAGTTAACACCATTTAGGCTGTCCACGCTCAGACTATTAGATTGAAACTAATAATTATTCCTAAACGGTGTTTTGGGGGATTTTTTTCTTCAACAAACAAACACCAAACAAGGAAAGAGAGAGAGAGAGGAAGGGGAAAAAAAAAAAAAAAAAAAAAAAAAAAGAGAAGAAATGGGAAGATAAAATTGTGTCTTTAGACCAAAATGCTATTATTTTATTCATACTTCTGTGGGTAAATGACTGCCTAAGTACTACTTATTTTTCAAACTGAAAATCACAGAACAAATCCATGTTTGTTTGTTTGTTTTTTCTGTGAATTGTGTCTTTACAGCACTTAATGACATAGTGGCTTTTCTGCCTGTATCCAGAGTTGTCTTTTTAAATTGCTATTACTGTTTTTAGTTACCGATTTTGTTTTTCTTTACTTGAAGTCAAAAATCTTTAGTGGTCATCAGTGAGAGGACGCATGAAAAGATCAAAGCAGAGTTAAGCAATTAAACTCCAGGTCTTAATTAAATGAAACAACGTGCATGGTGTCACTAAAACTTTTTATTTCTTTTCTCTTTAATTTGTTATATGTAATTATTTGTAATATTATGTCCACTTATGTGCAGGCAATAAAAAACCCCGCCTTTTATTATTAAGATTTGTATCTTAGGACATTACTTACTTTGAACGATGCCTTTGTGTGCAAGTAATTCCACTTCTGCAGTGACTGGGATTATTTTTATTGTCATGAAAGAAGGATGTTATACTCCAAACTTGAAAATTGAGATGAGGTGCTTTGAAAACATTTAAGTAGGTGGGTAGAGTAAGAAGGATTTAGAGATGTATGTAGAGAAGTTAAAGCTATAATTATTTGAAAAAGAAAAGATGAGTGCCTTTGGCTTAGAAGGGCAATGTGATGCAGGTTCTTGAGCACTTCCAGCATTGGTTTTGCTCTGTTTGTTCTGAAGTGGGAATCCAGCTGATCATCACTGAAATCAAATAAGCTGTCCTTCTTTTCACATTCATAGCATATTGAATACATTACGGAAAAATTGTTATGACAGTTGTAGTCATCTGTTACATTTTTGGAAAATGGAACATCTCATTCTTCTGTCCTTTTTAATGTGTGCCTTAGGCAGACGTGTCATTTCATTTACTTGAACTGCCTCATACTTCTGTTATCTATTCAAGTTTAACCGAGTGTCTGAAAACTTTCACTGCTAATGGTGACTGTTTAGAAATGTGATGGAGTGATAATTAGAGTTGTACAGGTAACGTTTCCTTTGAAATCTAAGGCAAGTTTAGTTAAATGCTATCAAAGTTTTGTATCACACTTACTTGCTGTGTAAGGCTTTGATTTAGGCTCTATGAGAACTAACTTTGTGTTTTCACTTTGCTTTGGTTTCTTTCAGAGCCTTTGGCACAAATCTTGACTTCTTAGACTTTCCTTAGCGCCATCTTTCTAAAAACACACTGAAGTAGTTATTGAAACATGTGCTGAGATTATTCCCCTTTCTGACATGGAATTTAATTTGTGGTAGAAACTGATAAAAGTGAAGGAAATACTGACCTTTGTTGTTGTCTTTATAGGTGTGTAGAAATCACTCTCAGAGCTGCGGCAACTTTAGCTCAATCTGTGGGGGCAATGTGGACGTTTGTGCCAGGTTTCCTTGGGATTCATTATGGGAAAAAAAATCCAACTTTATATGCAAGTCTGGTGATAGAATGACTCAAATATGTGCTGGAAAGGACTATAGCTAGTATGCCTAGAGGTATTCCCCTTGAGGTTCACATTGCCCTACAGCTATCCATATTATTATATACTCTATTGTTCTCAGAATTCCCCTTTTCTTCTTTGGGTATAAAATCAAGTTAACTCCTTCTGTTTATGCATAATTACAAAGTTTTGCAAATCAAATGTTACAGTATGTGATCAGTCCTTAAAAAAAAAAAAAAAAAAAAAAAAAAAACCCTGCATTTATGTGAAGCAGTTTTGATGTGACTTGTTTAATTATATATGCAAGTATTGTGCATTAGAAAAACTTGCATCAAGGTTCTGACTGCATTTGAAGTGACTCCTTCTATATTCTCTTAAAGAATAAGAGAGTAAGATGAATTTAAAATTGCATTATTCTGCCTCACAATCCCTAGTCTCTTTCTTTGAAGAAAAGGGCATGTTGTATATTTTTCTTTGAAAACTATATCAAGATTTAGCAACAGTACTGTTAACACTTCCAAAAAAAGAAGCAAGCAAAAGAATGACCACATGCAATTATTATTTTTATATAAGGTGTGTGTGGCTCACTGAGAAAAAATAATATCCAAAATAATAAAAATTTTAATAGTCAAGTTGAGCCCAGTGAAATTGCTGGCATATAGTCATCTTTGTATGTAATATGGTGCTAGTAAAAGAAATTAAAGCTATGCTACTTTAACTTTTTCTCAGCTTTGTTTGCATGTAGGAACATGTACATACATCCCATGGTTGGGTAACAGCTGCTTTTTGTATAGCCAAATTTTTTTGCTTGGCCATAAGAAGTCCTTCAATTCTAAAACTTTTCTTAGGTTGCAATGAACAGGCCTCTTTTTTTCCTGACAAATTTTCAGCTCAGGAGCTATAAGCCGTTTTACCTTTTTATGAGCCCCAGAGGCTTTGCTGCTTTATTTGAATAAACCAAGGTACCTCTACTTCATAACATCTTAAATACTCCTTTTCCTGGCTCACAGGGCAGTCTTAGTCTGCACTGCTACATGTGGCTGAACAACAAACTAACAGACATGCAAACTCTGATCCAAACATCAGTTTTTACTGCAAACAATGTAAGGAAAAGACTGTAGGAGTATTTCCTCACCTTATTTCCTGACATAGTGAAAAATCCAGAAAAGGCATCCAGAATTCCCCATTTCTCTTAAATCAGTGTCTTCTGAAGTGAAGAGTTTCTTGCTCGTGAAGTTGTATTCTTTCTGCTTTCTTTTTAAGAAAAAAAGGAAATAATCTCTAAACCTCGTTACAACTTCTAGTAATTTTTGTTAGATGACCTTCAGATTGATCTCATCAGACAATGAAAAAAATACTTTGTCATCTGGTGCCTTACTAGTTAGCTCTCTCATGCAACAAAAACTGAGAAGGCAGTCCTCTTCACATCCCAAAGGATATTCAATAAATTATTTAAAGGAATTCTTCTTCAAAGAACATTCACCAAGATTTAACATTCCCTAGCTGCTAGCTCTGTCTCATTTATCCCATGGACAGAAATTTTCTATCAGTGTGATAGAAAGTTCACAAAAGGAAAGACAAATGAGCTTTATTCTAAAATGAATTCACAGTTGAATACAAATAGAAATGATGTAGACAAAAAATAAAGCAGTTGTAAAAGAAACCTGTACAGATAAATTCATCAGCAAAATTGGAGATCAGTATTCAAATATTTGAGTGAGTTTTAATTTTTCTTGCTAGCTTAGTATGTGTTCCAAAAAAACCATGCCCAAATGCAGGGATTAAACTCTTCCAAATTGTAGTTAGATTCCATCAGACAAGCTCTGTTAGAGCATTTACATTAGTCTCTTTATGATTGCAATTAGCAGCCCTTCCTAACCACGGTGGCTTGACGTGGTGATGCTGCTCATCAAACCTGTGTGACCCAAAACAGAGCTGTGGTCGGAGATCCCATCCTGGCAATGCTGCTCAGGCTGAATAGAGGCCATATGTGATGAATCAACAACCCATTTTCTTTTCAAGACAGAGGCTTCAGATGACCGTCCTGCCCTGTAATTACTGTCAGAAGCTCTTATTTAAAATAAAGCTTCTTCAACATTGCAGGTAACATTTAAGTGATCTGTATAAAATATACCAAAACAGTGTTTTGAAATAACAAATAACACTTATCAAATTAAGAGTACTAGTGTAGAACATGACCTGCTATCAAGGAGCATTCTCTGGCGCCTACATAAAGTTTTGAGGCATACAAATTGCAGTGATTTTTCTCAATTTATCAAAGCTTTTCTGGTTTTGTTCCATCAGTTTCACTTCTTTCACTCAATAGTAAGTCTCCAGCACTACCCACCACTCGAAAAGACTACCTCATATAATGACAGTAGAAAACAAAACTACTAAACTTCTTCCACAGGGGCAATCGATGTATTTCTTGGATAATACTTTTTCAAAAACAATTATTCTTTTCATACTACTCCCATCCAAACGAGAACTCAAATGGAGAAGAATATAATATGTAATAAAGAACACAGCATAATACATCTCTACAGATAATCTTTTGGTTTCTTACGAAGTTGCACAGATTTCAAGGCAGGACCCGTCTCACTAACGTGAGTACCCACTAGCAAACTGAAAGTTACTTTGATCTGTTATAGAAAGTAAAATTTCGTTGGTAACATGTTTGCTGCTATTCGGGTAAATGTCTGTAAATGTCAGGCTTTAGAATTTATTTATTTAATTAAGAGAAATTTCATCATGTTCTCTTGTTTTCTAGAGAAAGAATAACTTTCCTGGCAGACTCAGAACTGAGGAAACTCAGTGTTTCCGTATGAACTGCACTAGCAGTTCAGTCCATCCACCAGCAGTTCAGTGCACTAGCAGTTCTAGTCCATCTCCTACACTTTTTTCTCCCTTGCTTTCTTGTACTTTTTTTGCAGACCTTGGGCTTAAACAGTGACTGTTTCAGCAGTTCTAATTTGGATCTGCCAGCCTCTCTACTTTTGTTTCAGTGCTACTTTCTGTTTCACCCAATAGCTATAAATGTGCCTTTTCCATAGTGCATTGCAAAGGGTTTTCCTTCAATGATTTGATTTACAACTGCAATGATCCTGATGTGCTGAGATTAAATTGCATTTTTCAGATTTTCTAGAATGTTGCTAAGGAGACTGAAAAACGTTGTTCAGCATTCTTTTCAGGCACGTTTCTCTGATTGTTTCAGTCTTCACCTGCTCTCTGTGGTAATCTGCTTCACTCCATGTTGCTTATTAAGCATAATGCCACTTGTAATTTCTAGTTCAAAAAACTAGAAATACAATCTAAACACTTTTCAAAGTTGCTGCTCTTGTTGTGCCTACTCTAGCATGATACTGAACAGCAAGTTGTGTTCTTAATTTGAGAAGTAAATAAAAACAACTGCCCATTTTGATGTTGCTACTGCACGTGTCTTCCTTATATTTTCGCTTCTTATCTATGTACTATTCAATATGAAGTTGATCAAAGTTAGTATTTTTCTTTTGGCTCCTTTGTCTGTAAGTCATCTTTCCGTATGCCAGACAATTTGCTTCAAGGTAAGGCAGTCAGAAGAAGGAAGTACAAGCAAAGATTTGTGTTCAGTTTTGGAATAAAAACCCAAATTATTATGGTTTCTGTGCAAAGAGAAAAAACACTTTTAAATAAACAGAATATTTCCTTTCCAGATGTCTTCAAACTAAAATTATAGCATAGGATGGAGAGTATCAGCTTACTCAGGTCTTCTAGAGATCCAGTGCCCCTCAATCCTATTGGACTGTTTGTGGGCTGGTTTAAGATTTTTACAAACTGCAGATACACTACACAGTTTTGGCATTCCAGTGATGTTATGAATAATCTCCTGAAAGTACATAAGAAATTCCTGAGATCTGCTGATATAGGAGGTATTTTTCAGCATTTTTAGTTTAGGTCCACAATAATAAATGAAATAGGATCAGGTTATGGTTTTAAGTTTTGGGCTTGCAGTTTTCTATGTTAACCCTTAGCATGCTTTCTGGCACAGGTCTGGCTTGTGGTTTTGCATGTCTCAAGCAAGTAATATGGCATGCCAGTATGGATATCCATCTATTTTTAGGAAAGAGAATTACCTATATAGATGTAAGCCTTGCCATCATCGTGCTGACATCAGGGCTAGAAGACAGATTCTGTTTTCCCATTAACTCATAGCACAAAGTTTTATTTTGTCTTCCCAAGTCTCTCTTGTGGAGCTGACAGGTTTGGGCTGTCAGAATGAAGACTGCAGTTGGACAGTCTAGATTCTAGACTTCTTGCTTTATGGTGCAGAACCTCAAACCCCAGGGCAGGTTACTGAAGTTTGGCCTGCACAGAAGCCTTCAGTGGAGACACTAGAAACTGCCCTATGCTTCCTGAGAAGCTGAAATTGATCCTCAGTCTGCTGAAACTGATGGGTATTGTTTGTTTAATTAAACTATTTTGCTTTCGTAATTTGTTTTTCAAAGGAATTTCTGCTCCACTTTGCATTTTCAAACAGTATAATCGACAATCTCATGGGACTCATGCTAGGAGTGAGATTATTGTCTATGTAAAATCCTGGTGTTCTTTTGGCTCTCATAAATATATATGTATAGTGCCAGCAAACAAGTCAACTTCATTGATGATGACTGTTTTAATGTAGATATGAGACTGCTTATTTTGCTTGAGCCATGAGAAAACTCATCTGATGGTAGAAGATAATTTGTCTAGGTCAAATGAGCAAGAAGAGAACAGAACAAATTAGACTTTGCTCAACATTGCAGGGATAATCCCATATGCAGCACTAAAAACAGTACTGAATATTTGTTTATTTAGGGTAATCCAGTAGTACTGTTATAGCACTGTAAATAATGATGTAATGGAAATGAGGAATTTCTGAAGTAGCAGAAGTCCTGCATCAGTCTAAAAATAAAAATAATTTTTAAAAAAACATGGATCTTACAGGCAAATATCTTCCAAAGTAGTGAGAAAAGCATCCATGTCTGTTCAACAATCATGTCCTTCCAGGGAGGAAAAGATAAGAAATATCAGCATAAGAAATAAATTTTTAAAAATACAACAAAATACGTTATGTGCTCTACATATATAATAATAAATTTTTAAAAGGAGAGAAAAGAAAACCTCCAAACCTCAAACACAACTTGGCAAACGATGATGTTTAAAGTTGGTCACAGAGAGCTTAAATAAATGTTTTACTCTCTGTGACGTTGACCATCCACCACAATTCAAGTTTTTAATCAGTACTTTGATTCAGAGATTAAGTCAGTTTGATGTGATTTTTAATTTAAGCAGTCCAGTTTTAAATGCAGTCTGTGAAAATTTAATCAAGTTTCCAATTTTGATCAATATATCCATGCAGTGACAAGAATTCATATCCAAATGTTTATGTGCACTACCCTGCTGAAATGTCTACTGTAAAACAACTTATACAAGACACTGTTACTGTGAAAACAATGTTTAATGTTCCATAAACAGTAAAGATTTAATATTGTGCTTGTGTATGACTGCAATCAAGAATTAAAGTTCTTTGTGTTGGAATTATAACACGTATGTGTAGGTTGCTTCAGAGGTAATGTCTCCAATTTCCAAGGAAACTACAACAGATAGAAAGAGTGCAATAACACTGTTTGATAGAGCAGATTTTCAGCTACTAGTTTTCCATATAGTCACCACCTTTAACTATGCATTTTCTCAAGCAACGACCAAGATCCTGCTTACTGCTCTCATAAAAAGCTGTGTGGCTGTGGTTTGCCTTTCCTATTGCTGTCACCACTGCTGAAATGCACCACCCATTAAATCACTGTGCTCACATCCACTGTTTGGTCTCCATAAACCTTCAGCAAACATCGATGAATGTCAGTGGGTGCCATTTTTCAGCACAGAGGAATCAAATGGGACACCTTTGCTTCATATGCACTTCTATGTCAGATGCCATTTTGTCAGACTGCGCCTCTGCTGCCATCTGTCACACAGCAACAACATGTAATGGAATATTGGCGGCAAGGTTCAACCTCTACTGCCATATCACCAACATCTGACATCAGTGGATAACATAGGAGGCATTATTTTCAGAGCAGCCCTTATATATGCCCCCATATGCATATTAAACCTATTGCATAAACAAAACTTGCATTCTTTTTTTTCTAAACAAGAATGCTAGCTTTTCAATTTTTAACCATGGTGAATTCTGTCCTCACAAGTGCCTGTGTAAATCTAAGATTAGGACCTCTGAAAAAGTCTATGCTGTTTAACCTGGTGGTTTATTCAAAAAAACCATGCCCGGAAAATCTAGTGAATTTTGTTCTTTGTGTCCAGACCAGGCTGACCCATGAAATAAGTTAGGAAATTTGATACACTTGCACTGATTTTTATTATGTTGATGTTTCTCATCACACTATTTTTTTGTTCAGCTTGCTCTCTTGCTTTTACAGAAGCTATCTCATGTCGCTGTACTGAAGATGCTTTAAGCTGACTTCTGATTTTGGCTTTGCCCTGAAACAGACACTAACTGCTCCAGTTCAGGTTCTGCTTATGAGAGAGTATGATCAGCAGTGGAGTGCTAAATTTGATTTTCATGCTGAAGTTTGAATTTGTGCAGCATAAGATGTGTGATGCATGCATACACTACAATGACTTTTGTGTAGCTGCAGAGACTGTGCATTGAGTGGTGTGTCCACGTTAAATTTGCCCATGATCTATTCTGTTTTTCAGATGTTGACTCTGATAGAGCTATTATCCACATCTGATTTGGTCACTGTTGTTTTTTTTTTACTTACCTGTATTTTATTTTCCATAATTTTTTTCTGACATTGCAGAAGTAACTACAGATGCTGATTCAGGATGTATTTCTGCAGTGTTTTTTACGTGCAACAAAGATAAGCTCGTTGATAAACAAGCAATGACCAGATTGGGAATGGGGAGAGGGAAAAGAGCTCTTTAGCTTAGTTTCTTGAAGTTCCAGTAATAATTGTCATCAACTTGCATATTTTGAAAGTTTGATTTCCTCAATTTTTTTTTCTTCCCCATTACTCTATTTGTGTATGTCAGTCTTGTTTCAAGTCAGAAATAATATCTTACTGTATGGAACTCTTTCTCTATAATGCTGTCACTTTGCTGCTTGCCAGCAAAAGAGCATTCTGCTCTTCATTTTACCTATGTGAATTATTGGTTCTCAGTGAATGTTTTTTTTTTCATTATTCTGAATTCTATGAATGCTTTTCTCAGAAACAAATTATATCTAACGTAACTTTAAAAGGGTCAAATTTCTGCAGTTCAATTTGAAATTCAGAGCAAAAACAGTATTTTGAGCTCTGTGTGATAACATCAAAGAATCAGAGAATTACAGAATGGCCAGGGTTGGAAAGGACCTCAAGGATCATGAATTTCCAACTCCCCTGCCACATGCAGGGCCACCAACCTCCACATTTAATACTAGACCAAGCTGCCCAGGGCCCCATCCAATCTGGCCTTGAACACCTCCAGGGACGGGGCATCCACAGCCTCTCTGGGCAGCCTGTTGCAGCACCTCACCACTCTCTCTGTTAAGAACTTTCCTCTAACATCCAACCTCAATCTTCCCTCCCTCAACTTAAAACCATTTCCCCTTGTCCTGCAGTTATCTACCCTTCCAAAGAGTTGATTCCCCTCCTGTTTGTAGGCTCCCCTTAGGTACTGAAAGGCTGCAATGAGGTCACCCCGCAGCCTTCTTTTCTCCAGGCTGAACAAACCCAGCTCCTTCAGCCTGTCTTCGTAGGGGAGGTGCTCCAGCCTCTGATCTGGTATGATATCTGGTATGACATATCAACAGTGGTTCCAAAATAATTTTAAAGGTGAACTATACAGTAAATTAGAAATGGCTCTAAACCCTCTTAGTTGTTGAGTTCCATTCACAACCACCTTATGTAGTGTTGGGCTTATCAATCTCCAGAGGAGGAAAGAGGTCCTGCAGACTACTACTACTACTACAGACTACTATGACTTGGTTTTCCAGATCAGTTTCTACTTGCAGTGATCTTATTTGAACCTTTGCTTTCTATCCTTCCCTGGCTAAATTTGAAATGTTTCATCTGGGTAACTTCTCCAGAGCAGACTGCACTTCACGATTCAGATTTAGCAAATGGATGTCTGATTTCTTTTTCTTTCCCTCCCCTCCCCTCCCCTCCCCTCCCCTCCCCTTCCCTTCCCTTTCCTTTCCTTTTTCCTTTGGAAGCTAGAGAATAGCAAATGGACTGCAGAACATTCCACCTTGACTATCTCACCCCTGAAACAGTTTGTCTGCTTGACACTTAAGGACATGTCTGTATATCTGAATGTCCTTGGAAAATTCTGAACAATTCATCCCCCTTCAGAAAGAGGGCGAGTAACAGCAAATTTACTTAAAATTTCACTGAATTACTTATCATTACAAATAAATAGATACATGTTTACTTCACATGAACTAGACACACTGCCTAAAAAATGAATTGCATTTCAGTTACAGTTGCATGACTTAAATCCACATGATTTTAAAGGACTTTTCTCTTGATTAGAGATTTGTGCTTGTTTCATTCTGTGCAGCCAAAAATGTATCAAAATATAGACACTAAAAAAATGTTCTACAGGAAAATATAAGATGTTGTGATCAGAAGTCCACTGTGGCTGATGATAACTTTATCACAGACATATAATGTAACACAGGCTTTGAGGGTGGGCTAATCCAAGCATCTGCTCAAAGCAGGGTCAAAACTTGGTGTTTTTTTTTAAATTATTTTTTTAATAAAAAATCAAGACAATCTCAGAATCATTTTATGAAAAAAATTTTTAACAGATTCAAAAAGAATGCTGGTAATAGTGTACAGAACTTCAAAGTTAAAATGGAAGTGCTCAAATCTGCCTTTCCTCTTCTGAAATATGGGACTTTGAAAGAGTAGTATGTATTTAGCAGTTTTTCTGTTCTGCTGATTCATTAATTTTCTTGTTGTTGTTATTGTTCTTTACCTCTGATCACATGAAAAACCTCAGTTTAAATGCACATAAACTATTATCAGGGTAGAATCTACCATTCAATTCCTGATAACAGGTACAATTAAATAAGTTATATGTTATCAGATATAGTTTTAATTTTAAATGATTTCTCTTCTCTTGGGGTGGGAATGATACTGCAGATACAACAAAACACAGAACAGACAGTGCTGGAGTAATTGAGTACTGTCTTCACGCTTTTTTCTTCAGTAAGCTGCTCATAGTTAGGAAGAACTATGGTTAAGCTAAGGCTTTTACAGAGATATCTGGGCCCATGAAGTGACATGACTTTACATATTGCTTAGAAAATTAAGAAGAGCATTTGATTTCAATCCACAGAAGCACTTAAGTGTTTGCATGCTTACATGCACACAATGTCCACATTGTCCATCAGGAGAAAATACATTATGAGCGTTTACTAGCTTTCAGACAAGCTAGGTCTCAGAGACAACCTAATATGCGATGCTCCTCTCGGGTTTTGAATTGGTTTTATGAGACTTGGAAGAGAAGCAGCGTGTTTTTGCTGAGCAGTCCAAGTAAGAGATGGCTTTCATAATTTTTTTCCGTATACGAAGTAGGTCAGGCCATTATATCCTTGTTTGTAGATGGAGACTGTCTCATCTCCTCTTTTTCTAAAGCTATATGAGTTATATAAGGTCTCTGAATAAATCACTTTCGAATGGTAGTAACCTGAACTTGTTCTCTCACATCCTTGATTTCAGTGTAGTCTGCCAAAAGCTGGTTGTTTTTTTTTGTGCGTGGTTTTTTGTTTGTTGGGTTATTTTGGTGTTTACCCACTAGGTTGTGGAAAAGGAAGATCAGCTTGCAATAATTCTTGAAACTTTAAAGATTCCATTAAGTTCTATTTACTTTTAGGTTTTGATTCTATATATTTCTTTCACAAAGGTTAGGCAGAGTATCAAGAAAAAATGGAAAAGCAATGAGATTTTAAAGATATTTGCTAGATGCAATTTATAGTAACATACGTACTTACGTACACCTACTGTTGCTCAAAGTTGCCCTTATTTAACTAAGAGCATTAAGACTTCAGGATCTGGTTCCTAAACTTTTACATGAGCAGTCTTTTCAACTGATCAGGTAAAACCAGTTGATAGATGATAAAAAAAACAAATTCACAGACATCATCTGGTGGTAACAGCAATTGTGAGATTTTGAAATATTTTTTCCTTTCAATAGGTGGCTTATTTTTAATTAAATTGGCAAGACTTCAATTATCTTAAATAACTAAATACATTATGTATTCATTTAGACAGCTTATATTGAGGCTTAGTACCAGTTGTGCTCATTTTGACAAATTTTAGGCAGAAAATTTCTCAGAGGAGTCCTGCTTTCTGTCATTTAAAAAGCTTTTATAATCACTTAGACCAAAATGGTGATGTAGGCCGAAGTTTGAATCCCTGGCATATTGCTATAATGCTGCATTAGCTTAATCCTTCATTTTCTTGTCAATTAAGGACTTATCTTTATTCACAGATTCACTTATCTGTTATTCTTAGTGTATTTTAATGCTAGTAGTTAAAATCCCTTTGTTTATGGCAATAAGGCACCATTCAGTTTGTGAACTTTATAAAACCAACCTCTGCCAATTTTGCTGTTTGAGAATTGCTGTAAAGAAGTGTTCCCACAGTAATTACTTATTCCAGAGATGTTCACTAAAGAATGAAGTAAGGCGAAAGTGTATAAAACAATTGTACACCAACTGAGGAGAATTCTACCATGCACCTTCCCAGCAACTACAGGGCATTAAGGAAAAAAAAAATCCTCGCAAAACAGTACACAAAAATCTGTTGTCTTTAATGCAGTTGCATATACTGACTTTACAAATATTGGCAATTACTTAAAGTATTCACATTTAAATTAGGTCTTGCCAAAAGTTTGGGAAAAAGTGAGAGAGAAGAAGCAGGGAGGGGGGTAGCAATGGCTTTTCAACATGGGGCTCAGCTGCCCATCATTACTTGCTTTGAATGCTTTGGGTCATGGGTAGTGTCACTCATTTTAATACCCACTTAGTCACATTGAAGCAGGGACAGCAATGCTGAGATAAAGAAATATGTGATAAACAAAAACCTGTGCAAAGTTTTTCCAGTTGGGTATTTTTCACAATTTTTAAAAAAAAACTCTGTTATTTTTGAAAACGTATCACGAGTGAAAGTGTGGGGCAGGAAAAAAGACAGTGTGCTATTAATGTCCAATACTGATTGTGAAAAGCAGTCATGGGTCAGTACTCTGAGCGTTTTATTGTCGCAGTACTCATCAAACTCCCTCAGACCAGTGAACCATTGTAGAAAGCTTAGTGAAAACTTTAATGAGACCAGGAGTTTACCCATGGCAACTGGTCCAATAACTTGAAGCACTGCTTCTCAGAAAAACTAGAACTCTGGAAACTTCTATTTTTATGCCACCTCAGTGTATTCCATCAACAGAAAGTATAAAACAATATCTGTCTTTAAAAAATTGAGCAAGTTCTCCCATGGATACCCTTAGTGGAAATAGTCACCGTTAGTGTAACATAGAAAAGAAAACAAGAGCAATTTTTTAATTCACATTTAATTTATTGGCATAAGTAACCTAAAAGTCAGAGTTCTTCTACCTCTCCTTCTTCATGGACAATAATTAACAGAATCACAGAATATCCTGAGTTGGAAGAGACCCATGAGGATCATGGAGTCCAGTTCCTGGCTCTACAAAGGATCATCCCAAATCCTTCATGCTCCCTTTGCCTGCAGCTTCATCTCTCATTCTTCACTCCAGATCCCATGCCACTCATCCCACCCCTGCCACCACATCCTGCACAGTGAGGTGACTTCTGTGGCTATCCAGGCTTGCAGTGGAACATCCATGGGAAGTCCTTGTCTGAGGTGAACCCCAATGCAAAGGATTTCAGGTAGCTATTCGGGCCCTCTGCTGGCCCTAACAAGGCCCAGCTGCGCTAACAAAGTAATCACCTGATTCAGACATTCAGGAGAATGTCTGAAGAAGCTGATGAAGGTTTTTCCTGACAAATCACAGCAGTAATTTTTAGGATGCTTCTCATCTCTTCTTTCACCCTGTCTGCTTCAGACAAAAAGCTAGACTAATTGACTGGGGAAAAGAAAACAACAAAAAAAAACCAACACAACACTAATTTATGAATAGTCAAGCATTATCATGAAACTTTTCAAGAAATTATTCAAAGATTCCTTTTTTATAGCAACTTTCTTCAGGGAAAAGCATAGTAGTTTAAAAGACCAAGCTTAATAGATTTCTTCTGCTTTTCATAATATTTTAGAATTGGATTAGTATTTGGACTTTAACCTAGAAAATTGTGTTCTCTCATTACTGATGTTTGCAAATGATGAGACATTTTTGGACTTTCTTTCTTTTTTTTTTTTTTTAAATCCACAGCTTAATGGCACAAGATGACCTGGCAAGACAGCAACTGTCATCAGAAATATCACAATTTAGAACTGATTATTTCTGTCTATCTGGTGTGCTGCACTAGAACTGAATGAGTATATTTTTAACAAGCACCTGGTTTTGAGAGCTGTTATATATACTTGTCTTACCAGACAGACAGACCTGCTGCCTTTGTTGTGAACCAGTGCAATCTCTGCAATCAGTAGAGATTACTGGGAAAAAGTAGAACTGCTGATTCTGACTGACCTGTATACTAAACTTCATCCTCTTGAGTGAACTCTGACTCTGCATTCCTCCTGTGGTATTTAAAAATGACATTTGCCTGCCAGAAGCACAGCATAAGCAATAGCTGTAAAATGTTGCCTAAGGATGGAAATGCTACTGAAAGGTTTCACAATTGGGTTTTCTCTTGCAAAGGAAATACTTGTCATAGTGTTTGCCTGAAAATAGGACTGTCTGTTTCCATTGCACTTGCGTGTTTTTAACTGCTTTTGTAAAACGTGGTTTCATGTGAACTGCCTCCTTTTTCAATTACTAAACGTCTCAGTACATAAATAGCTTCACAGATTTTAATCCATGGCTTGTTTTGGGAAGGAAAAACATACATTTGTTTTAGGCTATATAAAGCCAGTATGCAGTAAATGCAGGTGATCTCATACCTATGCAACCGTATCATTTTGTAGTATTTTCTGTGTCATTATTTCTGTGGAATGCTACATTAAAATGCTTTTCTAGTAATGAAAGTGTAGATTATGAACTATAATCTCCTCAGCCATCCCATGTTTCAGATTCCATTAAATGATCCTCATCCTATCTTTTAAATGATCATCCCTGTGAATACTTACCTCCAAATTTCTGGATAATTCACTTGTCATATGCGATCATTTATAAACTGATTTTTCTTCAGATTGCTGCCAGCTCATGGAGCAGTGAATTCAGCTGTGTCCTGCTATCAGGCTCTGTGCTGTATTCCAGGAGACAACCTGCACAAAACTTTAAAAGTTAATTCACTAACAGTATGTCTTACTTTCCTATATTGAGCAGTCTCTTTGTTCCTTTACTGTATGATAATGGGTCAGTAAAAGCAATTTTCCCTTAAATGAAATTTACTTTTGACAAGATAAGCAGTATACATACTAAAAATTCATACTGTTACCAGGTAGGTCAACTGAGAATCTGTATCTCCCATGGTGAGTCAAATGAGTAATAATTGAATGGAGGTGCTCATGTCAGCACGTGGTGAAAAGATCACTTACCAGTTTGTGCAGTTGAATGGGAACTGCTGAATCATAGCCTGAACCTCTGATTGATCACCTGAGGCGAGCCATGAGTCAGCCAGAGGAACACAGGTGAAGGCAATTCATCTGTGCTGCCGGAAGGGGTGGAGCCTGGCTGCACCTCTCCTAGACCCATTTGAGTACTGACTACTAGGAGGGAGAAACATCTTCTGGGGATTTGCTCTGTTGGAGTTTCATAAGTGAGCCCAGGATACAGGTAGGTGTCCTATCTTTTCTGCTTTGGTGTCATAGCTATGTAGCTAATCTCTCTGGTATACTTTATAGCTATAATATCTGTACATTCATTGATTGTATGGCAGTGCAGTCAAAGAGGAGCTGTGGGGAAGGAGCATGTTCTGGGTCTTGGAAATTGTCTGAGGAGAGCATCTAGTGTTTGCAAGTCTTTCATTGTTGACTGAGTTTTTAGCAAGCTTCAGAAATGAGCTGTGTGTGAAGTCCACTATCCTCAGTGTGAAAAGGTGCATGTTAATCTTAGAATTGTAGCATGTGTACATTCAGGATTCTTGTGCATGTAGGAGATCTAGAGGTAATACGGGAAAATCTGGTAGTGCACGTGGAGTTCTTTTTTCTTATTTTTCCATGTAGTTATTGCCATTATCTATGCATTTTTGCCAGCAGTGAACAAGAGCCTGCATGCTGTGCTTAGAAAAAAAAAAAAAAAAAAGCTGTACCAGTGGAGGTGACCCATTGTGGTCTGTGCAGTTTTGTGGTTGGCTCCTTGGGCTGGAAATTAGTGTATTAAGTCCTGCTGCAGGATATGTTTGTTTATGGATGAGAAAAGAAGGGAACATGGGAATCTTCATGCAAACCTGTAAGTTCCAAAACAAGAGGCACAATTATTTTAGTTTGGACAGGTTCATTCTCTGTAATCTCTGGAATTTGGTCTTGAGAGAAAGGTTGGGGCAGGGGCACAGGTGTGTCAGTAGCTGTCATGGGCTGTGCCTATGCTAACATAGTACCAGGTGATCCCAATGTTCTCCTTTTTTCCTGAATGTTTCTAGTGTTTTAATTTCATGCTTTGTGTAGATGCAAGAAGTAGCAGCAACTATTAAGCTGTCGAGTGGAATAATGGGGCAGGTGTCCCTCTCAGATGATTCATAACTTTTCTCCCTTTGGGTCATACTATTTTGTGAAGGCCTCTGGTGCAGGTGGCATGTTAGACGACTGATTAATGGTTCTTTTGGTTCAGTTAATCTTGAATGCTGTGGGGAGAATGGCTGTGCTGCCATGGGTAGGGGTGGATCGTAGCCTGGGCTGTGATGGGCTGCATGCAGTCTGCAGGCCACCAGTTGGACATACTTATGCCAAGTATTTTCCAAAAGACACGGTAGATTAAATGAATCATTAAAAAAGATCCTAATGATTTTAAATCTCATATTCATAAAAATAGTTTAGGAGATGTGATTTCAGTGACTTTAACAAAGAAGTATAGAACCTGAGTTTCTGAAAGCATGTTATTGATACTCTGAAAAATGTTCTAAATTCATTAAATATGCTTCTCCATCCTTCTCCTGGCACCTCTGCATCTTATGGATTGTGAGCAGCCACACTCTTATACACGCTTTTTGCAGGCATACTTTGGAGACACAGGTGTCCATTACTAGATCTTTTAACTGAATGTGCAATGGATTTCCTGTTGTAGGTCTTTGTTACACCTCAGCATACCTCTCAAATACAATGAAGTTCTGATACAGGTAGCGTCTTATCCATTGGCTTATAATTTGTATATTAAAATTAATGTTGTGAAAGAGAGGCATATTTAGAAATAATATAAAGTGTAATTATGTGTTATGAGTGTGTTAATTTTTTTCATCTTTAGATCACTACAGTTTGTATTTCAGCAGTTCTAGAACTAAAAAAAATATTGTTTATTGATGAGACAAGGAACTCTTCCTTCAGGAGTAATCTTGGTGTGGCTTGTGAAAATGATGTAAACATGTATAACGTAGCTAAAGATATATGCAGTACAACATATAACCGAGTTATAAGATTATTGCTTTGAATAGAAACTGATGTAATAGCAAGTTCATGTGGATTTTCCAAATTAGTAAATTTACATTGTAAGAATGTACTGATCTGGCTACACATTATATCCTAAAAAATATGCAATGATTTTGTGGACTTTGGAGAATGTTTCAATTTCTCAAATACTTCAGCATACTATTTATGCAAGCATTTTGCACAGAGTTTTATTTGTTCTCAATCAGAATACTTCAAAATTTTCTTTTGTGTCCAAGTCAAATTTGATGTTTTGTATGTAACAAAACAAAAGCTTGTAAGCACTGTCTTATTACTGATCTTGGTACATTGTAAAGACAAATATACAATATCCTCTGCTACAGAAGGGTTGTGATTGAGCCTGTAGAAGATCTGGTCCATCTAAACGGGTGATTAAACTAGTATTACCTTTGTGGAGGCAGGCTTATGCATAGTATACCAAAGAAAGCTGAAGTAGTTTGGAGGGGGCAGTTAATTTAAAAAGACCAAGCTGTAGGGCTGCTTTGTTTTCAGTGAAGATGTGAAACACTTATTTGCTATTTAACAAAAGTTTGAAGGACAATATCTATATCACCACACACCTCTACAGTCTTGAATAATCTGTAAATATTGGTACTGAGTCAGTGAAATACTCTTCTATTAGAACAAGTTTCTTTTGAAGCAGGTGAGACATAAGGTGAGATCATATCAATTTCAGTATGTCTGTTTTTTTTTTTGTTTGTTTTTGTTTTTAAAAAAAAAGAAGGCTGGATTAGGTTGTTATTGCTATTCATAGCTCTGACTCTTTTGAGCGCTTTACTGTACAGATGCTTTTTGTTGTTGCAAAATACGGGGTAGAACTTTCAGTTCTGAAGAACTTGCATTATGTCTCACATTTGCCTGATTGCGGTAAAACACATGAGACTGTATGCTACATAAGGTTAGTAGGAACTCAAGCACTGTTGTTTTTTTTTTGTTGTTTGTTTGTTTTTTTTCTCCTCTGTGGGCATTCAGTTTTGGACCATAAAAGGCTTTCTGTTTCTACTTATCTTTTTGGAAAGAGGTAAATCTATCAGACAATAATACTTAATGTATTAATATGTAAGTATGTTTTTATATATCTGACTTACACAAAATTTTCTTTTTATACATGGTTAATACAAGCAAAGGGACAAGATAACCTTAAGGTTTTTCTAACTTCGCCAAACCATAATCAAATCATTACTCCGTTTTAAAAAGTACAATTTTAAGTGGCTTCTTATTAAAAGGGTGAGTTTGTCCAATCCTTGTCATACTCTGAGGAATATACCTCCACTGATTTTTTTAATTTTTATTTATTTATTTATTTATTTTTAATTAAAGGTACCTATTTTTACACTTGAGTGGTAATATTTTGAAGGTATTTGGCCTCTGCCTATGAGGGATATCAATTTGTTTTCAGGCAGCTATCATGTTCACAACATGCTTATGTGAACAAAAAGTAGTAGCACTTCAGTGATCACTGATCACATTCTCTATAGATAATGGAGTAATGAAATATACCTATTCACAGAGACACTGATGTTTTTATTTTACTTCTTGAGCAACTGGCTATGGTAGTAATGCTGCTGCTGTTCTGTAACGTTCTGGTAGCACTTAGAGACCTCAGACATGAAGGTATAAATTCTACCCTAGCAAAATACTTTAAAAATTTCTGCTAGGTATCCTTTTTAAGGCTATTTTCTTAATCTGTTTGGAGTTTGCATAAGCTCTGTTGAATAGTGTTTGACTCAGCACTGCTTAGCTATCAATGTTGTAGAAGCATGTGTTTATAATTAGTTTTAAGTATTCAAAAGATAGTCCAAATCTGCATTTGACCAACTCTCATTTTTTCCTGGGACTACATGCATTCTGACAGTGGAACAACAGGTACCTCAAAACTTATCTTTACCCAAGATCCTCTTCCTTCAAAGCAAAGGAAGCCCAAACAGTAGTGATGTCCATGCAGCAGGCTTGAGAAATACCGGAGTTCTAAGCACCCATCCTTTCAAGAAAAGGAAGTCAACAGTAGCTATTGAAACTGAACAATTATTATTATTTATTTATTTTTTTAAGCATTTAAAACAATACTTAGGCTTTTCCTTTCCTCTTCTATTTGGATAGAACTGATTTCTAAATATGATATTCTAGAACTTCAGTTTGAAAATTTCAAAATTCTATCTTCCATTTCCTTATCTGCCCCCTTGCTTTTTTCCTCATGTGGCTTCAAAGAATATGTTGTGTACGCTAATACAACACTTTCAACTGACAGCAACAAAGATAGCAGTGGATGTATGATGTGTGTTTTGAGAATAAAAACTTCTTCAAAATCACAAAATTAGTGTGGACTGAAATTGAAATCCAACTACATGTGAAAAATGTCCTGTCAGAGTTGTGTATTTCTCCTCTTCGGTTTTACTACCTCTTTGGTGTATTTGCACTGATGGGATAAAAGATAGTGTAGAATTAACAGCTATAGAAAACCATATGAAAATCAATATTTAATTTTTTTTATTGCTCAGCATACAAGCATAAATAATATATCACAGTGGTTTCAAGAGCAATTCAGTTCATTTAATCATTGTATGTGTAGGATGATCATAGGGCTACTTACGTAAGATGAGATTTTTCAGTGTCTCGATTTCTAAAAGTGTTAGAAATTCAGTATTGCAAGTTGAAATATCAAAATAACTGGAAAATGTAAAATCTACCAAGTGAAGGCTAACGAGTAATTTGGAAAAGGAACACAAAGACTTCTCCTTGGATCACTCTGGGATGCTCAAAGAACACCACTGAATTTTGTTGGCAGGATAAAAAAGAATGCTGTAAACACTGGGCAATTACATCAGTAGTAAAAACATATAATGAAGTATGGCATGTTCATGATGGATGAAGTATTTGGTAGGCTATAGGCATAAGACCACATGGGAAAGGGAAGTTTTTTTTTTTTTTAAAAAAAAAAAAAAACAAAAAAAACGTAGAGACCTTGAGAATGAATAATGTGAAGAAGAGGTCAAATACATGGTGACAGTTCCTTCTTCACTATTTTGTCTCATCCTTCAGGTTAGGACTGTCCTAAGCCAGAGGCTGTGCCAGCTTCTTCCTTTTAGTAGGATATGATGTACCTTCCTGCATGTATTTTCAGTGTTATTTTTTTAATATTTATGCTTATGATGTCTTCAGCATTTTTATAGGGTTACGGAACATATCTCTGTATAAATGGTGATAGCCAATTAAGATTGCACCATCATGCATCTGTATGCATAATTAGGTATGCAGGATATATATGTATATATTCAAAAATACGTATAAATATTTGAGTTAATTTTCCTTAAGTGTACTACTTTACATTTATCAATGAAGAGTTTCACTTGTTATCATATCAAATAATCATCTTATTAAATAATATCCTCTATTACTCCTGACTCTTCTGGCTTTGCAAATCATTTGTAGCGATATTGTCAATATTCTTATTCGTTATTTCATCTAACAAAAAGGTATTCTGAGTAAAAGAGGGCCTGGCATTGATCTCTGTATGATTGCTCATCAAAACTGAATGTTAATTTCTCACTCTTAGTTTCTTCTCTTTTTAACTATTGTTAATGATTCTATTTTATCCCAAGAACATGCTGGAAGCCAAAGTAACAAACATGGGATGGCAGACGGTGCTGACTTGCACTCATAGAATAACCCAGGTTGGAAAAGACCCACAGGATCTCCCAGTCCAACCATCCATCATCACCATACACCATAGTTCTCACTGAACAATGTCCCTCAACACAATGTCCAAACGTTTCTTGAACACCTCCAGGGTCGGTGACTCCACCACCTCCCTGGGCAGCCCATTCCAGTGCTTGACCACTCTTTCAGAGTAGTTCCTAACGTCCAGCCTAAATCTCCCCTGATGTAACTTGAAGCCGTTCCCTCTAGTCCTATAACCAGTTATACGAGAGAAGAGGCTGACCCCCCAGCTCACTACAACCTCCCTTCAGGTAGTTATGGAGAACAATGAGGTCTCCCCTGAGCCTCCTCTTCTCCAGACTGAACAATCCCAGCTCCTCATTAGCCCTGTGCTCCAGACCCCTCACCAGCTTTGCTGCCCTTCTTTGAACCTGCTTCAGGGCCTCAATGTCTTTCTTGCAGTGAGGGAAAGAACCTGCTCACACATTCATGAAAACGGTTGTTTCTGGAGGTTTCTATTAGCCGGCCAGAAACGATCAGGATTAATTTGTGTGTTGATGGAAGAATTTCTGTACCAATCTTGTGCAAAGAGTTAAAATACATACTTAAGGTTTAATCTGGGTATCAAATATCTCTGGTATTTTATATTGCTGCTAAAATTTCCACAAATACTCTTTGAAGGCAAAGAGTTTCACTTATGAAACTGACAGTTTGCTGTCATCTGCCCCAGTACATCTGAGACTTTTGAATTAGTCTGTATATATCCAGCCTCACATATTGCTTAATGAATCATTAACAACACATTGATCTAGGAGGATAACATATGTGCATATATATATATTAGATGTATGTTATAAACAAGTCCTAGATGCTATCTAGTCACGTTCCCTATAGATACTACCTTATTGCTAACACAAAGTGTTACAGCACTTCTTGCGAAGACTGTCTGGCTGTCAATGGTTTAAGGGCTGATGTGGCCTGGTTCTGTGACCAGTGGGATGGAGGGACCCTCAGATCTGTGCCTCTGGAAAAGGGGATAAGGGAGGAAGGGTAGAGAGATGGGGCCCTCCAAATAACAGCAGCAACAATCTAAGAAGAAACAAACTCATTTACTAAATGAGATATCAGAATTCAAGATAACACACTATAATACTATATAATTTGAATTGAAGATAATAAATATAATGAGAGAGTATCTGAAAGCCGAAGGCCTTACTCTAATGCTGAGGTGAGACATGTGGTTGAGATGAGCAGGAGGGAGGAGAGCCCAGTCTTGTGACCTTGCCAGGGGCTTTATGTCCTCTCTGAACTCAAAGTCCTCTGGGGGATTCTTCTTGTCTGGACAGGTGCCAAGAACTGGAGCATTAACTCTTTAACTCCCAATGCACTACATGATGTTATGATGTGGAATACTGATGACCAAAAATCATAAAACCATGACACCAGCCAAACTTATTTCATTTATAAGCATTATCTTCAGTACCACATCAACTGCACAAGTAGAGTAACTGGTTTTCACTTCTTGTGGAAATTCAGACACTTCTGTCCTCAGTAAGGGTTCTTTTTGTCTAATAAAAGCTTGCTTTGTTTCCCTGTCTTGCTTTTCTTGCATCACAAGCCTTTAAACCAAACTGAAAGCTTTCACAACAGTTCTGTATAACTTTGCAACATCTATGAGCATACTGCAAATTATATTCTTATTCTTCCTTATTATTTCCAACTTCTGAGGCCTAAAAACGTATTTATAATGGCATTTGTGCATTTTATATAAAAATTCTAAAAATCAGAACATTTTTATATTGTTTCTTCAGTGAGAAGAGTTACGAACTCATTGGGTTTTAATACTTCTGCATTCACTTTGTATTCCAGATAAAACTAGTTATAATTACTTGGCAGTACTTGAGAAGTCATCTCAGTGCAATTATTGTAGCTGCATGCTTAGTAATAGATTCCAGATTTCTGTAGGTGTAAGACCAATAAGGCACAACAATGGAGAAAAATGTTTTCCTGTTTGTACGCTGACTTCTTGAAGGATGTCTGTATGTTTCTAGCCACTGTTTCTCTGCTGGATCAAACACTGTACCTTGGTAACTGAATTTGATTTTCAGAAGTCCCCGGAATTAGCTTATAGCTGATTGTCATAGATGGCAAGAGAGAAGTTTTGAGTCACTTTCTTGTCCTGTCCAGGCTAAGTTGCCAGTATTTTATTTTTAATCAGATCTGAACTGGCATTAGTCATGAAAGGTTCATTCCAACTGCTCTAGTATTTTTATAACCGTGTCAAAAGAAGAGAAGACTGACAAGTACATCATTTTCAAATATCTGTTCCATGCCATGGGCTGATTAAAAAAAGCATATTTGGTCTTCCACTATATTGTCCCTTTCCCAGAAGGGTCTCTGCGCTCAAGGTGTTAGGTCCCATCTGAGTAACCTTAAAATGTATAAGATGGTTTGCAGGAACACATCAGCAATACATACAATCTGTGCCTTATGTTTAAAAATCAGTCACCAGAATTCCTTGGAAGGAGCATAGCTTAAGTACCTGCAGGATAACTGCTGCTGTTAGAAGCCCTTTTGTTGTTTTCCTGCTCGTTCTTTTATTTGCTTAATGTTGTGCAGAATACATCCTTCTCTGTTGTGTGCATGTGGTGTGAGTCTTGTTGGTCCAGAGAACACTAGGAACAGATAAATTTCATTATCTACTTCTCATGGGTGATGGGCACATTAGGGCAGGCAGAGCTGGGTTGAGACTGCTGGAGTGCAGGTCACATAGGCACTGCTCATGGTGTCTGGGTCATGGCTAACCTGCTCTCAAAGACCACATAGCAGCTTAGTCGCTGTCCTGGCATGGTGCCCTCGCCAGTGTCTGTATGAATGCAAGCAGAAATGGAAAAAAACTGAGTCATACTTTCATGAGAGGACTAATACTGCTCTAACACTTGGCAAAGTTAGTCACTAAGATGACTGTCAGCAGAAACCTAAGATAAGTAGTATTTTGAACTTGAATTTGCTTACCCATGAGGGCATGACTAATTTTAAGCTTTGCCCCAAGTCAAAAATAGTTGTTTTTACAAATATTTTGTCTGCACTTGTCCATATTGCTGCCAGACCTGCCAAAGCATGATACCTGTTTTCCTAACCTAGGCATGGATGGAATGTGTTAGACTATTAAGAGTGGTTTTGGTGAATGTGCTGGGTTTTGATGTGTTTGGAGCATAGATGGTGCCTGAAAGAAAGCAGCCAATCAAAGGAAGAGAAGAAAGAGCTGGGATCCTCACAAGAGCCAGTTCTGCTACCAAATGCCAGTACATTCTTGGTTAGGTACCTCGTGCTGTAGCTCTTGAGATGGCCATTTGTGATCCTAGATGCAGCTCTCCTGCTCTGCAGGAGGTTAAGGACTTGTGCTCTGCCTTCTAATTATTTGGCTTTGCTATGTGCTCTATATCCTACCAATCTAACTTACGTTTTTCAGCCAGCATGTACCCACTGCAAGCTTTAAGGCAAGAAAGCCTTAATCCTAGATTGTAATAACAGTATAGAGAGCCAAACCTCAGTCCACATTTGTGCCAAAATCTGTAAAGTTCCCAAGCAGTTAAATTGGGGAAGTTTTAGTGGTTAGTTTTATGTATATATTTATATATAAAACTACAATGAGATTGTTTTGTCGGCTAGGGAAATGGCAAGCACATGTGATTACTCTTTTTCTTTCTCTCCTGTTTGGCCCATTTTGTACTGTATGCTGATTAGAATCCAGTGCAGCTGCTGAAGTGAAATGGCTACAAATAATTAAAACACATGGAACACACTTGACGTGGTTTTATAGACAATTGCCACCTATATCTCTTGACATGTACCATCACTCTTCTTACAGGTCTTATAGTGCTGGTTGTTTTTTTTTTTATTATTTTTTCTTTGGAAAATACAGGCTTTTCGTTGTTTTCTTGCCTGCAGGAGTGCTTCTCAACTGGTTGCTGCAGAGCAGGGCAGAAAGAAGTGTGTATGCTGCTGGGATCCCGAGGAGAATAGCCTACCTTTGCTTCTGACCCAAAAGCACACTCAGACCGGGAAAAACACCCCTCTCTCTGAGTATCCCCTGGGCTCGGCTCTCCTTCTCCTTCCAGAAGGTTCTGCTTTCTGGGCGCGGGGCTTCCCGCAGCGCTGGCCGCTAGGGGATGCTCCTGGCCCGGCGTCAGAGCCGCGCTCCCGGCTGCTCCCCGCGCGGTTCCGGAGTTAGGCGCTGCTGCCGGCCCGGGGCTATCGGGATCTTACAATGGCAGAGCTGTTGTAGGTCACACCATAGTTATTTAGTGCTCCGACTAGCTTTCGTTATTCATCTGGTCTTTAGGAACGGACCCAAATCTCTGTGCTTAGCTGAGACTTCAGTTATGTTCTTAAACAGACACAATGGGAAAGTCGTACTTAATTCAGAAAGAGACCACTCAGCAGCTGTAGTTTTTCTATAAAGTCACGTATGTGAAATTAGTTCCGTATTCAAGTTGAAAAAGATCCTAAAGTAAAAAGCAAAATATAAAGTTTAAAATCATATGCAAAAATATCCTTCTCATCTTTTATTGCTATTCCCAAACTGCTCTGTAACGTGAGGTGTCTGCACAGAGAGCACAGGATTTCACGTGGCAGTGGCATGAGAGTATAATATAAAAGGAGTATTTTTAAGGTAATGAAGTCAGATATTCAAATGTTGTGAAAAGGCAGATTTGAAGTTGTTTTCGATAGCTCATTTCTTCTATTGAATCAAAACATGATCTTTACCTTTGTAATCATACTCTTCCTCTTTGTTTCCCGCCTAAGCCCTTACCTGCTACGGGATTTCTGCCTTATCCACACAATTTAGACATGCATAAGTTTGTGCGGTGAGAGTTTTTTCATTTCTTACAGTTGGATATTGTGCAGTAGGTAAATCATAGGCTACAGGAAAAGAAATATATAGGTGAGAAGTTGGATAAAACTCTGAAAAATTGGACTGTAGTCTCATCTCTACCAACGATGTTCAGTAAAGGCAGTCAATTTTTCATATCATGTGTGTATTCCCCAGCTTCTGTGTGCTGACAGTGAGATCCTATCTTCTGATTAATCAGAAGTGTTGAACACCCACGTGTACTCCTGAAGTCACAAGAGAGTTGTGTTTTGAGTCTGCAGAATAATGAACAGTGCTCTCTATTATGCCAGCTCATGTGCTAGATGTCTCAGATTTTGTGTACCTCTATCTCTCTGACTGTAATCTCAGTGTACATCTTTTGTCATCTGTAGAAGACAGATGCATGCTTTTTCAAGGCTGCAGTGAAAATAATATGTCTGAATCACTCATATCTTCTAATGATGAGCACTAAATAAATGCCTGGATAAAGTAAGTGCATCTGTCTTCAAAGCAAATGTTGAACCACAGATAAGAAAGAAAGCCCACTGCCCAGGATCACAAAGTGAGCAGTGAAACAACTGAAAATACTGCAGTGATCATCTTAAGATTACGGATCTTTTGCATTAAATAAATCACTACCAGCACTATGTAATAGCTTATAAATCATTTGTTAATCAAACTGAGATATGCATTTAGGCTGAGTCTAGATTGCACTCTAATTCTGCAATTTCTGAACACAATTGTACTTGATTCTGTAACTTGACTGATACTGCTTAATGTTACTGTGTGTGTAGAGAAAATACAAAGCGAGCAATTCGGAGTACAGTTGGTGATAGCACTTCTTAATCAGGAAACACTTTGTAATAGGGAAAATAGTGTAGCTTCAGATAAGATTCGAAAATATGCTTTGATTCCGATTTCTTGCCTCTCCTTTAGCTTCTTGAGTAAATTTTGTAAAAACAAAATCTGTTTTCTGCCACAAGGAGCAGAGAGAGAGTTGGAGAGTTGAAACTTGTGTATAAATGCATGTTTTCTTTCAGTGGGGACTCATATGCCCTGCATAGTAACTATTCTGAATACAAGCTCCCTTTCCTATAAAGGAATGAGGCTCCTATCTTTGTCTCCTATTTCTGCATTTCACTGCATATAAATGAAACAGTTTTATGGAGCATGCTGAGTGAGTTTGAGCTCTGCAGAGCTCAAAGTGGGGACAAGTTGTGTTGTTCTACAAGCATTAGACTCAAAAGCAAATAAACAGTAGTACCAAGTGTGTAGCTTCTCCACACTGTCCCTTTTACTTATCTATGCCAATTCTGTTTTATGCAAAATTTTAATTATGTAAATTGCTCTGTGAACATTTGAAAAGAGACACTGATCTGAAGATTTGCAGATGGTATGTGTCAGTGTGATAAGCTAAGGAACCTTCTTTAATTTAGCCAGTAAACTCAGCTGTCTTCTTGAGTCTCCAACTTGTTTTCCTTCTTATAAGATGTTTAATCATAGAATCACAGAATGGCTTTGGGTGGAAGGAACCTTAAAGATCACTTAGTTTCAACACCCTGCTGTGGGCAGGGCTGCCACCCACCAGATCGAACTGCACAGAGCCCCAGTCAACCTGGCCTTGAACACCTTCAGGGATGCAGCATTCACAGCCTTCAAAGTTGTTGAGGACTCTCTGGATGGTGTCCCTTTCTTCTGCTGTGTCAACTGTACAACTCAGCTTAGTGTCATCAGCAACTTGAGGGTTCACTTAATCCCACTGTCTATGTCATAAATACAGATGTTAAAGAATACTGGTCTCAGGACAGATCCCTGGGAGGCACCACTTATCACTGGCCACTTCCTGGACATCGAGCTGTTGACTTCAACTCTCTGGCCGTGACCATCCAGCCAATTCCTTGTCCACTGAATAGTCCAGCACTGACATCCATGTATTTCCAATTTAGAGATAAGAATATGATGTGGGACAATATCAAAGCCGTTGCACAAGTCCAGATAGCATCAATTGCTCTTCCTTTGTATACTAATGCAGTCGCTACATTGTAGAAGGCCTCTTCATTGATCAGGCACAATCTGCCCTTGCTGAAGCTGTACTGGCTGTCTTGGATCACTTTCTCATCTTGTGTGTGCCTTAACATAGCTTGCAGGAGGATCTGTTCCATGATCTTCCCAGGCACAGATGTGAGGCCCAGCAGCCTGTAGTTTCCTTGATCTTCCTTTTTATCTTTTAAATATTCAAATCCAGTAAAAAAGCTCAGAAAAAAAGGCTGAAGACCTTATTCATAATACAGAGTAATTCAGCCTTTGTGTCTGTGTTAAAAAGCAAAAGTTTATTTTGACCTAGTAGTTTGGTCTGGAATATACTAGCTGATACATAACACAAGCTGTGATTTTTCTTTCCCCATAGAATGATTATAAAACTGTTTTGTTTTTTTCCATAGTATGACTGTAATAAGAGTGTAAAAGAAACGCAACATCAGAGACACAAATTTAAATATCCGCTCTATAGCTGCAAAGTTTACAAGCTGACATGTGCCTTCAATCTAAATAGAATCCTAGAATCATCTGAGTTGGAAGAGACCCACAGAGGCCGTGTAGTCCAACTCCCTGCAATGAATAGGAACATCCACAGCCAGATGAGGTCACTTTGAATCCTGTCTAGCTTGACCGTGGATGTCTCCAGGAATGGGGCATCCACCACCTTTCCTCTGCCTGTGCTTTGCTTCGCTACTGTAGAAGAAATAAATTCTTATGTCTAAACTTTCCCTCCTTTAGTTTGAAACCATTTCCTCTTATCCTATCACAGGATAGGGAAGTAAATGAAGTATTGAGGCCAAGTGCTCGAGAAACTTGATTTAAATTCTTGAATGATTTAAGTACCTTAGCTCCATTTACTGCTTGGATTGTGGTATTTACAAAGATGTCTAGCTCCCAATTCACTACTGAGTGTTGACAAACTTTCCCAAGAGGAGTGAAAGAATGATGGCGGCTCTGGAGGTTATTAAAGTGTTGTCATTATTTTAGGTAATTTTTCAACAAATGATAGATTAGTTTCTTGAGTTTTGTCATGGAATTAGAAAAATCACTGGAAGCTTTTAAAATTTCATATCACAGAGGGTAAAAAAGAGGGAGTTGCAGAGAACAGAATTCTTAAGCTAGAAAAATTTCTATCAGTACATAACACTTTCAAAGCTATGAAGGTCAGAGTGGCTTTTATTACTTCTGGGTCTTTCTAGCATGGTAGCATTTTTTAATACTATTGAGCAACTAACAGTGAGTTTTCCTGTTCTTTTGTGTTTAGTTTGACTTCAGTGTCTTGACTTGAGGATTAGTATCTCTTTAATAATGTCTTTTTTTAATGTATCTGCTTTTATGAGTAAAGGTATTTGAGCAGACCTTAACACTAATCAAGTGAAGCTTTTTGTAAAAGAGTAAATGAAACTGAAGTTTGATCAGGAAGGTGTGTTGTAAGAGCCAGTGAGTCACGAGAGTATCACAGAATCTTGCTTGCACCGTGAGGAAACTGAGGCATTTTCAGGCTGTGCCCTGCACTTCTGCTCCCTGTAGGGAAACCCATGCTATCTGTGGATGCTGTGGGCATCGCATTTTTATAACAGCATCGAGATGTGTTCTTTGTCTCAGTCGCTCACTGTGAATTTTGAGCATACATTCCTCATTTGGGATGTCCTCTGGCCTTCCTGCCTGAAGTCTTCTGTTTTTCTGTGCAGTTTGATACGGATGGTCACTGTCTTACACCTCACAGTTTGTAAGGCATGGAAGTGTTGGTGCTTTTAGAAAGGGGCTGTTTGGGGAGCTCAGTCAAGGTGATTTCAAGAGGAAGAGTGAATGGCTGGGTACTGTCAGCAGGTGAGCTGGGCAGATGGCTAGCTTGTCCTGCTGACGGTGACTGGAGTCAGGATCTCTGGTCTCAGCTGCTCAGCAGATCGAAATGTGTATGCTGACAGACTGCTCCACAGCACAGCAGGGTGGCTGGTCTGGTGGGGTGAGTGACTGCTCCTGTCTGGAGCATCAGTTCATCATGGTGATGTCTGCTTATGTACAGTTGGGATGGTGGGAATACTTTCCACATTTTTCTTTCTTGCTTTATTTCAGTGACATCTCGTCAGTCAAAATAGTTGTATTGGTAATTTATGATGCAGCATGCAATCAGATATGCACTTTGGCCATTTTTCATATGTTTTGCTAATGATAGGTCACTCAGTTGCACTGGGAGGTTTCAAAGATTAAAGCCATCAGAAAAGGTAGCCCTGGTGACTGATATTCTCTGACCTAGTGACCTACAAAAGGTCATAGTACCACAGTAAATAAAGCTGTCTCAAGCTCATCACTTATGTTGGGCTCCAACTCAGATTTTAAAGGGATGATCAAGCTTGACTTAAAGACTTCTAGAATCGTCTGCTATGTCCATAAATAGGCAGTTTTAATTACTGTTCATTCTTTATGTTAAGAACATTATTGCTATCTTTAATAGGAATTGGTCCAACTTCCTCATAAAATGAATGATGTTCTTTAAGTAGCCTCTTCCCTTCTACTTAGCAGAAGGTATCAGTTAGCTGGATTTGGTTTATATCTTAATTGATATGACTCTGGATTATATGCAGAATGGGATCTAGTAGCAAGAGGCCCCTTCTAATACGATATTGTGCAGTCTTCTCTGTGATGTACAAATATCCAAGCACATAAGTGTGCTCCCATTGTGCAAAGTAAAGACTCATCTTGTAGTCTGCAGTTCAGTGTGACATTGCAATATCATACTGAATACACGAAAGGCGTTGAAACACCTTCCCATTACAGTCTTCAAAAAGCAGGAATAATACAGAAATCCTGTACATCAGGCATTTGAACCTGACCTAAGTAGGTGTTTAATGGCAGCATGAGTCAGCAGCAGAGTGGTCATGCTAGGTGCCACATCAAGCAGAGTCAGCTCCGCTTGAGAAGTCCAGGACTCCAAGTAATGGAGCCATACCAAAATGGACAGGAATGCAGCAAAGATCATGTTGGCATTTTAATGTGTCCCTTTGAATTGTCTGAAACCCGGTCCCAGTGCTGGTTGTCAAGTATTCTCAGGACTGGGAACAAGAAGAATGCAGCTGTCCCTTGTGCTTTGCCTTGCCCTTATGTATGTGGTCCATGCAAGAGAAAATTGAGTTTGAGGCTAGCCTACCCAAATTAACCTTTCAGGTTAAAGCTTTACTGTACAGATGTTCGCCAGGAGATTGCCTGCTTTATGACCCTTCATACAACATATCTTATAAATTTAGTCCTGGGCACTGCGCTTGTTGTGCTACCTGTTTTATTGTGTTCCTTGCTGCTAGTGCCTTTGAAACTTGGTGGAACCCTGATGGGATGTCTCAGTCTTCTGTTTCCGGTCTCCTTTGAGCTACTGCATTGCAATCATCTGCCAAAGATTAATGGAATCAAGGAAATGGAGCACCTTCAGTGACTGACAGTACTGAGTAGATATCTTGCTGTTTTTCCTGAGTGTCTGTGTGTCTCCAGAGTGCAGATATGTGAGCTGGATTGGATGCATAGAAAGTCTGTAATAGCTTCATCTATCTTATAATACATAATGTCAGCCTTAATATGATATGATAATTATACAGTTTTAACAACTGCTAACACCTGTAAGTTCCTTTGCCAAAGATGCAGTTGTGATGTTGCCTCACGCTATGTGACTGCACGTAAATTGAGGTTGTACTCATTTCATGTTTTGGTTAAAAAATTGGATCTCATGCAGATTGGCTAATGCAGTGAAGTTCTTGAAATAAATCAGTGTGAAATTGAGGAAAGTTGTTCATGATACATGATATCATTTTCTGTCTGAAGTCTCCAGACTGCACATTGAGTCTGCAGCCCATTTTTGTTATCTAACAGCATAAGTAGTAAGAATGTAAGAAGAAACCACCATAGGGTTGTTGTCCCAGTAGTAGTGACTGGCACTGGAACAAACATCATAGGACCTATAGAAAGCATCTGACATAAGTTTAGCTAGTGAAACTGGCAGTTGCAGCTTAAAGAATATATGTAAGTAATATATGCTAAAGAATGTGTATTTTTGGCTCTAGCAGCAGCAAATTTTTAACCACGTTAGAAGTGTTCTGTGGCCTAAATTAATATTTACTTTTCAAATGAGGCTCTTCCACTCCTTTCTCTTACAATTTTTTGAAAGTGGATTTGTGTGTGCAGACACACAAATAGTTTTATAATTTTTTTTTCCTTATTCTGAAACAAAATAATAATTTTCCATTAACAGTATAGAATGTTGAAGTGGGGAGAGCCCTTCTTAAATAGCTAGATCTTTGTTCACTCCCTGGTTCTAAAACAAGTATTCTATTGGAACCCCAATTAAGCCAATTTATTCCATGTTTCATTTCACTTAGCAACAGAAATGTAAGCTATGGCCTCTAGCCCTAGTGAAATCCTTTAAATGCAGTCTACATAGCAAAAAGGTTAAGGGGGCAAAGCACAGTTTAATTTCCCAGTAACATTTGATGGGAGACTTCATAAATGTTCTTGGTGATGAAGTTTTCTAAATGTAGTCAATTTGTAGTCTAGAAGTTGCTATATTAAAATGACATGCATGAGAACGGTTGGAGGGCAGTGGGATTCAGGACCTTCCAGCTAAATTGCTAATCCAAATTGGGCCTTCGTCAATCCCTTACAAAGTTGTCAGCATCCACTGACCTAGATGAAATGCATTGGTGGCTGCAGACCGGTTCCCAGAGAGGTGAGCACATCAGCAGAGCAGCCAGTTGGCAATAATGGCACCCTGGTCTGCAGCCTCAGCAGAGAGCCAGAGGTCTGATTGAGAGTGGAGGCCGAAGTGCTCCCTCAACCTGGGAGATGGGTTGGAGTTTTGGACACATCTGTGTGCTGTACGTGCCTTGTGCTCTGCCAGGCTTGGAGTGTAGAGAGGGAGCTGTGCCCTGTGGGGCCTCCTTAGGGCTTTTTGAAACTCTGAAATCACTTCAGCTTTCCTTCCGACAAAAACAGTGAAGAGAATGCTTGCAAAGTAATAATCTGATACTCTGAGGCACTTGATGGTACAAATACCATTCCAGCATCAGGACTGCACTGGAAAAGGGAGAGGGTGTGTATTATCTTAAGCTGAAACTTCTTCACATCTGTGTCCAGCATACCTGAGCACCTTTGTGCTGCAAACTTTTCCTCCTGTTGCGCTTACTAAGGCTAAAAATTAGTGTTACCTAAAAAATATTAAAAATATACTGTTTTGTGAGCATGTTTATGAAGTCCTGTTCCTGATAAAAGCATAGTAATACATGGTCCCTGTACACTTGGAATTGTTCCCAGATCAGAATTATTTCAGAAAGTTTATTATTGGCATTATCATCCTTGAAGTCTTGCATTTAAGTTTATTTGTTGCTTTTTTTTTTTTTCCTGCTTACAAAGTTACTGTCATTCAGGCAGGGTAGA
Organism: Centrocercus urophasianus; assembly: GCF_019232065.1. Taxonomy (NCBI): domain Eukaryota; kingdom Metazoa; phylum Chordata; class Aves; order Galliformes; family Phasianidae; genus Centrocercus; species Centrocercus urophasianus. The sequence goes on from NW_024884364.1 coordinate 22,699,569, forward strand.
AATAATGTCACGGACTACAAGCTGTCAGCCCATTCAGTGTGAGCAGGGTGAGTGGAGTGACACTAAGAAAGGAATACCCATGTAATGTCTTAAGCCAGGCAGTGAAAGGTGATGAAATTGTAGTCTCTGAAAAAGAATTACAGCAAATTCTCTTTACCTCTTATTTACTCATGAACATACTGACAAATAATGAGCAGCAATGAGAAAAGACTGATTGTGGTGCTAAGGGGAAAACAGTGAGATCCTTTGGTAGAGGTTAGTGTGTTTCAGAAAATATGTGGTGTTTTCAGAAGGCAGATCTTGTGCATCTATGTATGGTCCTTATTTGATAAAGATGAAATGAAGGTCCTGCGTAGAGCATGAATATTTCCACAAACCAATGCATTCTTTTTTTTTTCCTTTTCTTCATAGCTTTGCAATAATGCAGTTGCTGTTAATTATCTACAGTTTTCTCCCCTCTAAATCGAGTAACAAAAGGCTCACAGCCACAACCAGGATGGAGTTCTGAGCATAGCACCCTTTTCCATTCACTTGGCAGTCACTGTTCCCTGCTTCTGTGTTCTACCTCTGGAGGATTTGGTGTATGTTTATGTTGATAGACTCTTACTGGAACAGCACAGAAGGAAAGGCAGCATCTGCACCCCTGAGCAGGGGAATGTCAGCTGCTGTGAGAAGTTTGAGAGTTTGCAGATGGACTTTGCTCTCAGTATTGGAATTGCCCACTGCAGAAATCACCGTGAATAATGTTACAGTTTTGATATTTTGCAGTGAAATGCAGTGGTGTTCTAAATGTATAAAACGTTACTATTTGCAAATTCCCACCTATTTGTTTATGTTTCCAGAAATAGTACACCTCACTGCAGTCTGGACATTGCCCCAGGTGGTGTCTGACTCTTAACCCAAATCAAACAGTAATCACTCAGACACTGTCTGGCTCTCACGCAGTGGACAGGGGAAGCACAACAGCCTTCCAGTTGCCTCTCACTAAGTCTAGGCAAAGATTTCCCTCAGGAAATCTCCAGCCTGTTTCCTTCATCGTCCTTTAGGGCAAGACTTTAGGGTCATGGTCTCCATTGCCCTTTGCATTGCTGCAGGGCCCAGCACACTTGGTGAGCAGACCACATAGTGTGAAGGCTGAGATAGCAATATGGTATTGCAAAGACCATAGGCTTTCATTTTTCTTGACCTATATATCTTAGCCAAGGAGTTGCCAGAATATGGCTTTGAAGCTGTAAATGGATCGTTGGCAGTGAAGATGTGACTGTCAGTCCTGCTATTAAGGTCACTGGCAGGATTTGATTGTTGCAGGGTAATTCAGCTTCCAGGCTGCTTAAAGAGAAAAAACAGTGGGTTCCACTGAGGTTGCCATTGGACTGGATGCAGGCCCCACCTATACCCTCTGCTCTGGCTTGCTTTGCAGCAGTACTTCTGCAAGCTGTGATCTGCTTGCTCAGCACTGGCAGCCTGGTACCTAAGCTTGCAGCTCATGACTCTGCAAGAAGCAGAGTGCCTGGAAAACTAGAGATCTTCTGTTTGCAAATAAAAGATTGAAAAAGCAACAGTGCTCGAATGTGTATGCAGACAGCAACAAGCATTGTGAAATGCCCTACTCCTCTTTAACAAAATGTATCACTGACTTCAACATCTGGATGTAATACGAGGTTTATAGCTCAGATCTCTGTTTATTTGGTCCTGACTTGTACCCATTTATTTGGCTTTTTGGCCTGGACTTCCAATGTAGTCATCTTCAGATGACAACAAAAATAGTAACATATATACTGTGGGCCTAAATAACAATTAGTGCCTTCAGGGAATGGAGCAAAGTGAAAGTATCCGAAAGTAAAAAAATACTAACGTTTTTGTACTCAATGAAAAATAATTATGTTCATAATTAGTAATTCAATTATGTTAAGAAAAGAAGTTATATGTTTGTTTTGGAGATTTTTGGTGTTACAAAGTGGTGACTCCGGTGACAGTATGCTGAGGGAACTATCTAACGAAGGAGATCTCAGACACTGAGTTCTGTAACATTTTTCAGTCTTTTTGTTGAATGCAGGATAGTTTGGCTGTTCTAGTTCACTTTCCTGTATGACTAAGCTAAGCAGTGCAGCTTTGTACTTTCAGATTTTTGTATGAACCCCATGCCATCTCAGGAAACTCAAGTTAATCCTGGGGAGGGCCAAAAGAATCTACTAAAATACGCACACTGCCAAAGTAAATGATGGCTGGATTCCTGAGCTAATCTTTGCCTTTGATCTTGTGTATCAGAAAATTTATTTGGTAAAGTAGTGATGAAGAAACTTCTGACCATTCTGAAGTATCAGTTGCAAATAGTCTAGACTTTCTGAATTTCAACATAAATCAGTACATGTTTTTTTTTTTTCCCTCCCCTTCCAATCCTTGGTAATATCCATAGAAAGCTTTATAATGAGGCAATTCAGAGAGTAGCAATAGCCATTCTTTTTCTGACACTTACAGCCTTGTATGCAAAATTGCAAGATGTGTCAGTGTGTGGAAATCTGGCTGCATTTTTATGTCTGAAAGTAACAGTGGAAGGAAATGGCAACTTTTGCCTTACAGTTATTCCTTGCTGAATATACTTAGTGGGGTGAAACTGTTTTGTGTTCTCATTCTTACCAGTTTTACTTTGATGGTTCTTTGGTTGCCAATTTATTGGATGGAGTCTCCATTTTCTTGCATAACTGCAGAACGTTACAGAAACTCGATCTTTGAGTCCGTTTTAAATGTTTTCTGGATAGTGGCTATCTTTGTTTTTTATTTGGATGCTTTTGGTTGGAAGGTTTGCTTTTATTTTATGTAAAATACAGCCTAGTGTTTTGCAAAACACCCACTTTTTCACTCTGAATAGCATGTTCTTGTTTCAGGACTTTGCAAAGTTTACACCCGTATGTGATAACAAAACTGAAAACTTCTACTATTTACTGTGTAACCTATATCACGAATGAAGCCGACGTGGGAAACATAGCTTATACTGTGGACAGAGATATTATCAGAAACTGGGATACACAAAGATTGGGTTGCCTTGTTGATGATTAAGGAGATGTAGGATGGAGCCCTGCTCAGATCTTGAGCATGTTTTAAGGCTTTTCCATCTTGCAAGCACACATCATCAAGGCCTTATTTATTAGAACTTTTCCTTCCATAAATGTGTTACCTATCCAAGTTCCCAGTAGCTTGCAGGGAGAGAGAGGAATCACTCTTCCAATTCTTAAACAGCTATGTTACTCATTGTGTTAGTGTGATCTGTTTCTGTCCTGTCAGTTACGATCAGCAGGTGTTGTATCCAAGGTTGCTATATAGGCCTGAGCTAAGCCCACCAAGCAGATCTTTCCCTTTTTCCAGAGGTGAAGGAGTGCCTGCAGATGGGAGCGAGAGGCTGCTCAACCTGCCTACATGCCACCCAGCCAGACCCCAGACCTGCCTTTGTTTCATAGTGGGTGTAGAGGCTTTTGCAGGATGTTCTGTTGCTGCAGGTGGCAGCAAACACATCTTTGGAAGGCAAAAGGATGTTGGCAGTTCCTGCAGGGACCATAGTGAGCAGGAGAAAAGACAAGAACTTCCAGCTGTGATTTCTAGTCTTGCTCTGGCCTGCGAGAAAATGAAGAAAAGGGATTTGCCTGCTGCACATCCATAGCCAGGAATGGCTTGAGTTATTTATGCAGTTGTTGCAGTTTATGACGATGTCTCCAAACTGGAGAACTCATTTTCTGCTCACTTTGTCAGTCACTTGGAATTGCAAATCCAAGCTGACAGAGCCCCAAACTGCCTGCTGCTCATTACCTAATGGTATGGAGAAATGCCTTTGCCTGCATTTGAACACAACAGTAAAGAACATCTTTTTAAAAAATTAATAGCAATGAAAATAAATATTAATCATAATCAGTAATCTGTTAACGAGGAGTGGACTCATTATTTTTTTCTTTACTACTGTGCTTGATAAATATCAGAAAAAATAAATCTGCTTGTGATGTTTTTGTTCCTTTTATTTTTTTCTTTTTATATTTTTTTCCATTTTGCTCATGATTTTATTTAATGGAAGAGTCACTTTTCACATATTGGCTTGACAATTTACAAGCATTTGTTTGTGCTGAATTAAGCACATTTCTAAACTTTGCATGTTGCTGCTGACAGTTTGGGAATTGATTTTTATCCCTAGAGAGATGCCTTTTTGTCTTTAAGGCAAATTGAAGTTGACTGCTGGAGCATTCCCTGGTAAGAGAATCTACTGCAGGGATATCTTTTCCACTGAGAACTCATTTTTAACTGAGGAGCTTCAGCAAGGTCAAGCTTTTCAGGATACACACACAAGCACACAAGCAGAATAATGAAAAAAATTATTTGAAAATAGAACCTCTAATGGATCTTGCAAGCAACTACAACTGACTGAAAAGCAGTAACAGAGGGACTTCGTAAGTTCCTCTTAACACACATAAGAAAAGTATCGTCAGTAATGGATTCAGACTTGTAGTTTTTGTTATTTTAACACAAAATATCTGGAAAAAAAAAAAAAAAAAAAAAAAGTTCACAGACAAAGAAATAGCATTAGATTTATAGTAAATAAGTAGGAGCAAATACGACCAAGCTTTTTTCTCATGTAGTGTTTTATCAGGGAAGTGTGCCCAGATGTCCAGTAACAATTTTCCAAGCTTTTATTCTGAATGCATGTGTTAACTGCTTGTGTGGGCAATGGCAGAAAAAGATTTTACCCACCTGTGTTTTCTCATGCCTGTTATGAATTTAAATTAAAGGAGCTCTGTAACATTTTTAGGAGGTTAAGATTCTTTCAAGAAAAGGCTTACGACTTGTCCTCGTCAACATAGAATGGGGTTTGTAGACATAAATGGGTTAATGAGCTGTGTGCGAGTATGCAGGATGCAGTCTGTTCACATCAAATAGTGCTAGGTATTCTCTTTTTATTCTATACTCATCCCTGTGTATCCAACCACAGAGACTATTTTTCTGAGCTATCTCAGACCTGTACTCACCTTGTTCCAGCATCCGTAGAGATGCTGGGATTCTTTCAAGTATCTGTCCCTCCAGGGTTTTTTGGTTTTTTTTTTGGCACTAAATTTTACATTTGTAAAAACAGAATTCTATTAAATGAGCCTGCTAAAATAAAATATTGTAGATGTATATACCTGGTCTCTTTTATATGATCAAAATGAAAAAATTCTCTCACACCTCAAAGCCAAAGATGAATATACCTGTCCTGGTCAATAGGTGTTTTTTTTTTTTTTTTTTTTTTATGATGGAACCTGGCCAAATACTGGTGAGGTAGTGCATAGACCTCATATTAAACTCATTTACTTCTTCTCTCTGCAGTGATTGCATCTACTTTTATTTTGAGTAATTTCATTCTCTTTAATCTCAGTCTTTTTATAAGCTCATATATTTCTAAGACCTAAGTAACACAAATACAAGTAAGAAGACAAACTTTTTCAGCCTGTGAATAAGATAACAAAGGATAAAGTCAAATCCACTTGTTTTCATTTATTGGATGAAAATCATGTCAACCTAAGGCAATTTTTCACCAAAGCACCTAAGTGAGTTCTAAGAACGAATTTCTTGAGAAAAGTCATCTGGTGGTTATACAATCTGGGAAGGAATTTGAGCTCTGCAGTCTTCCTTTAAGCTTTCTTTGGGATCTTGTTGAGTTTTTCATACATTCGAGTTCTGAAAATTTGATTTTTCTCAGTGTTTCTGTGGATGTTGTTATCAATTGTCAGAATTTTGATTTACCTTTCTAATTTTTATTTTCCCTTCTCAAATTCCTTTTGTAATAGATGTGACAGTTCTCTTGTAGTAACCAGGCATAGACATCTGCAAAATCTGAGAAAGAAAATTTTCAATATTCATCTTATTAAGAAAAAAAAAAAGAAGAAAAGAAAGCATCCTGAAACATGTTTGAATGTTTTGTGAGAAAACACGTAAGAAAACACTGGTATTTAAGATGGGGTAGGTGAGGAATGACGGAAAGCAGAGACTGATGATGTTCTGTTGCAACTGGTGAGCACTATCCCAGAACTACTGTGCCACCAGATCCATAAGGCAGCCTATACAATAAACAGTTCATCTTTTCTGCCCTGCTTTCAATTCCACGTTTTTGTTAATTAATTTTTAAGCTTTTACTCAACTTCACCTTGGAACGTCCATTTTTTCTTGGAACAAAACTAGAATAGATCATAATGTCTGTGAATAATATGAAGTCTGATTAATCATATTGTAACGCTTTATAGTCTTACTTTTTCGTTTGGGTAGGCTAGTTGAATGTTGATCATTATGGGCTCTACCTTTAATACCTTAATCAAACTTGTTTCTGTTTTGTCCTTTTGCCTGAAGACTTCTGATGTTTAGAATTAACCTTGTTCTCAGTCCTTTTCTATTCTGTGTTGAGCTTTACACCTAATTAGAGGTAATTGTTTCCTTGTTCCTACAGCATCAGCCAAGCAGGCAGATCTTGGCTGCATGAGGGTCTCAGTCTCAGGAAAAATGTAGGTAAAACTTAGATAATTTAGTTTTTATCTCTGTCTCTTTCATTGTTCTACAGCTGTGATAAATGTGCCTTAGATATGACTTTACTAATCTTGAAAATCTGTGTGTTGGAATGGTAGACTGAATGTTACGGTGCTGTCACAAAGATTTTCACTAAGGATTATTTTTAACAGCTCAAACATGTTTTGAGATTTGTTCAGACTCTCTCCCTCTCTTTTAAATAATTTCAGTGATTTTCTGTCACATTTTCAAACTGTAGAGTTTTGAGAATGAATTCCAATCTGGGCCTCACACAAGGTATCTGAACGGGGTCCAATTGGTGTCTAAAGATAGAATGCAAAACTACATTAGTTAAGTTTGTAATTGTGAAGCAGGAGGGAGAACAGTTTATAAAGGCAGAGATTGGAGGAGAACTTCAATTATCAGTGCATGGTGAATGAGATGCACAGCCTGCATTATCAATAAGAGCTGCATGTCTAATCCACCAGACTCAGAACGGAAGAAAATGTACCCTGGGATGTCAGGTGTTAAGGGGAAGAATGGGCCTCTCACGTTCTTTGCGCTTACAAGCCAGCTTGTAACCTTTTGACTCTCTCTCTTTCTCTTCTTGAGTTTTGTTTCCTGAAAGGAAAAGGGGTTGTGGGGGGAGGTAGGGAAAGGAGATTTAAAGAGTGGAAGATCTGTTTCAAAGTACTGAGTAGTGTAGCATATTTTCAGGCTTGCTTAAAGAAGCAGTTGCTTTTCAGGTAGAGTTTAACACTATCAACATAGTAATCTTCACGCGCTCTGCTGTAGGTGACGTAACTGTTTTTTATCTTTCTAACTAAAATGAATATAGTTTCACTTAAAAACTCAGTAGAGGAGTAAAGCTTGTTTTGAGAATTAATGTTACACAATGTTGCCTTTTATATTCATTATGTATTATGCAGGAAAAACAACTCCCCAAATAACATGAAATTTCTTCTGTTCTCCAGGGATCCCCTAATGTGGCATGGTCATATATTCCATCAATAGCACAAGAGTGATCATGTTGTACTCCAGGCCTGATGATCTGCATATGCAAAGGAGAGGTTTAATAATACTCTCACAATTGCCTCCTTGCTCTTTTTGAGTTAGTAAGTGTAGAAAATATCCTGGTGCAAGGAGGAAGATGTATGTACCCTAGGTGAGTGCTTACTGGTTAGAATAAAATAAAATGTAACGTATACAGGAAAAAGTTAATAGTGTCTAATTAAGGTAGGTCTCCAAACTTCATGACTTTTGAGGAGAAAGGGCAGGAAGCGGAAAAATGTGCCAAAAGCTACCTTATCTATCCTTGAAATCATCTCTTCTGCAACGATTCCATACTAGACTGTAAAAATGGAAACAATGAGGTGATGTTTGTTTTCATTAATTAAAGAGAGTCTTTCTCGTAGAAGGGTGTCCTGAGAATCCTAAAGGAATTTTATATATTTCTGGCTAGCATGATGGATTTAAGAACTGTCCTCCTCCTAACTTTTAGTTGTTATTCATTCATGATTATTTTGAAATGGCTCATGTTGCCTTGGCTTAGCTGTAATGTGGCAGCAATGGAGTAGAGCCAATAGAAGGGTAGTTTTACAGCCAGCAATCAGGAAAAGGAAGAGCCCTTAGCCAGGGACTCAGCTGTGCCAGGAGGAGCCATTATTCTATTATTATTTCCAGTGTGGAGGCATTGTTTTAAGTTACATTAAAAACATCCTTTAAATGTCTTTATTTCTGTTGTAAATTTTCCATATCAACTTTTCCCAAAGAAAGGTGTGTGAATCTGTAACATATAAGGAATGGAGTGCTTGAGGTCTACCTTGCTTTACAAGTTGTGCACTGAAGGGAAACCTCAAATTAAAGGTAATTCCTCAACTTACAGAGCATGGAGGATCACTGGACAAACGTGGCAAGAGTTCTTGATTTCATAACGCTTGTTCGGAATAGCACTCTGGACAGCCTTCCTTACTGTCTTTTTCTTCTGTTAAGGACTCTAAACTCTAAGCAGCTAAAGGAGAGAGAATGAAGTCTATACTGTTATTCATGTGCATGGATTTGCATTATCTCCTGGAGGTTGTGTTTATTGAAACCCACAATGGATTTGAATGTTAGAGGATTTGATGTGGTAGCTTTCTTGTTTTCAATTACTCTGTCCTGTACAGTAAATGTTATATATTCTATACTGCTTTAATTTCAGTAGAGCATGTGTTGTGAACTATTATTGTAAAGGTCTCTATACTGAATATTATCAGTACTTTTTAATAAATAATGTTTGAGGAGACAAAAGCCTTCCATCTGTAAGGCAAGTGGCACTTGGTTTAAATGCATAATAGTGAAATAATGTGTCCCAAGTAATTAGAACATTTTGAGACACAAAAGGGAACAGAACCCAAATATCATAACTCCCTGTCCAGTGTCTTAATCTATCTATTTTTCCATTCAAAATATAAGTTTCCATGATTATTATTTGTACTGCCAGAGCTTTCCAGGGATTTAAAGGTGACCTAATTTATTAAATGCTGTCTTATGTGCAAGACAGAAGCAAAATCCTTACCTCAGGGCACTTATTCAGTGGCCCTGATCCTGCAATCTGATCTCTGGAATGAACGTCTGAACTAACACAAGCCATGCTGCCTGTTCAGAGAGTTCGACTGGAGTTTTAATGGAGGAGAGACATGTAGAGTGCAAGTTGTCTACAATATCCTCAGTGAATTTCAGTATATTACCATTACTTCCCTCTTTTATTATGTGTCTCCCTGTGTCCTCTACGAGCTTTTGAGCAGCTGTTGTTGTTACCTTAAGCACAGAGAGAAGTTTGGTGTGAATTGTTTTTTCCAGCTCTGTGTGAGCCTTGATCTGTGGCACTACTTAAAGATGCTTTGCGATGCACCTTGAGATTAAAGTGCATCGCCCCTGCAGTGCATTGATCTTGTCTGGCCCAGAAAGGGGTTGTCATAGATCTGCTTTTGAAATCAGGACTCCCTCATGGGCTTTCCCAAGGCATCATCTCCATGTCATTGGGTTGGCAGGATATGAAGCTGAGGGTCTTTTTGAAGTTTTCCCTTGCACCAAGGGGTGTATGCTTGTCATGTGGCAGCTGTGCTAAGTTACACCCTCTTCTCCCTGCGTTCTATGCAGGATAACTTAGTGCAGTATTTAAATATGCCAGGTCTATTTTTTTTTTTAAACTCTATTGTTGATTTGCTATGTTGGAGTACTAAAACGAAGAGTAGAATCTAGTGCTTGTAACTCATTTCTTGGAGAGAAATAAAATGCACATGAACTAATTAAAGTATCCTACAAAACTGTATCCCCTTGCAGCTACAGACAATAGTCTTATTTTAGGAAACACAATCATGTACTTCATTAGATATCACTTTCGCCAATATTATTTAGCTCTTCATAACTGCAAGGCAAACAACCTTTAAGGTTGTTTCTGTTTCTCACATTTCAGTCTCTTTTTTTGAAAAGTAAAAAAAAAAAAGTAAATTTCTTCCATCAAATGACTCGTTATTGGAAAAGCAAAGTAACATTTCACTATTCAAAGCTCTTCTTCCTGCAAAACTGTGGTACGTGGAAAATGTTTTACAACTTTCAAAGTTTATTTGATTTTGAACGCTTTTGGTTATGTAAGTTTTAATAAGTAGCTTTGGTGTACCCCTAAAGGCACACCCCACACACTTATGTTGTGTGACCTAGGGTCACAAGTAATGGCTGCAAGCTAATTGATTGAGAAAGGCTTGTCTGACTGGGCCCCTTTGAGTCCTCCCTTTACATTCCTAAATTTCTGTAAAGAAGGCACTGGCAGCTTCGCCTGTTGAGAGGAGGGGTTGGGGGAAAGGGAGGAAGTTTCTCCGTTTCTGATTATGCGCAGAGTTTCCTTGTACCGAGCTTATGTTCTCCACCCACTACTTAGTAAGAACTCCTTAACAACTTAAAGCTTTATCCCTCTGAGTACCAGAAAAGTGATTTGAGTAGTTATTGAGCAGGGAGAATAAACTGCTTGCTCCGGGCAGGGAGGAAGCTTATGGAAATGATATTAGACCTTCAGCAAAGTGCACAGCTGCATCATACAGAAGCCGAGACTCAAATTGACAGGCAAATAAGCCAGATCACGGAAGGGGCCTCTGTGTGGCAGCTCTGAGCTCCCAAGTGTTGGACAACTAGGCAAAAAGTGCACTGGAACAGGGCAGAAAATATCACACTAACTTCAGGCAACTGTTGCATTTTCATGGTGAGTCCAGATTTGAAATGTTGTTTGAAATGTAGCTGTTTCTGTTGTTTCTAAAATCCCTTCCGTTCTACCACAGCTATCCTTTTGCAAAGTTCATTGTGTTACAGATTATTTGTCCGGATGTGCACTGCAGTTCTGAGTGGTGCAGAAATGCACAGGGATGGTCCTTTCCTTGCTGGTTGCTCTCTGTTTTTCCTTTGCTTGCTCCAGGAATCAGGTCCCATTCTCTAAAGCATGCTGTACGGCTTCCGATTTGCAAAGAAAGAGTTTTTGCAACCAGCCCTCGGTGTGTGGCTGCATATAGGTGAATAAGTGTCCGGAATTTCTGTGCAGTTTTCTGCAGTTTGAGCTTTGCGGCACCTCTGCATTGCTCCGTATTTCACTGCCTTATCTTGAGAATGTATGGCACGGTCACTATGAAAAGAGCTTTGTGTTTGAATTCCTGGTGAGTCGAAGGGTCAGGGCCTATGAGTTATCTGCCTGCCAGCAAGAGTCATTGCTGTGTCCCTTTATTTTTCAAGCTAAAATAGAAAAAACATGTGTCCTCACCCCTTTTATATAAATGCATTTTGAATTCAGGTTTTACATGCTGTTTGTGTGTGCTTTGTTCTTTTGACAAACTTGGGGTTTTGAAGAGAAGCCAGTTTTATCCTTTCCATATTTATTCTATTTTCTCAACTTTTCTTACTGCTTTTTTTGCATTCCTTTGTTGTGATGCACATAAATTTTTCTTAAAATAACATTCAGTGATTCTGATTTCTGCTATGAAGAGACAAAGGTTTTATAGTTACATACTTGTCTCCAAAAATACCAGGGAAATATCTAAATTTTAGGTAGGTTACAAAGCTATGAAGAAGATAAGGCTTTCATAACTTTTGTCTCTCTTAAGGAGGGAAACAGAATACTCCTGGATAAGTTCTAGTGTAGTGGTAATAAATCTGATCTGAGTTATTATGTTGTTCCAGTCACTGTGTTCTTTTGAAAAAGCTGCTTTATTAGCACAGCAATAGAATTATACATGTTGACAGTAACATTAGAAATAAGTTTGCAAAAGCTGTTGAGTGGGTGAAATTTAAAGCCATAATTCTTCAAAGCATGTCACAGTTGCTCTGTATGTGATGTTTAAGATGCCTGTGATTTAGAGGAGAAATGAATCTAAGTGTTTTTTCCTTCAAAGGAAGTGTAATTCTGCACAAAGTGATCTTTGTTATATCTTTACTCAAATAGTCTTCTTTTCAGAAGGTAAATAATCTCAGTCAGGAGTTTTCACAGGAAAATTCTCACAAAATTGTGTTATTTGGAACTAGAGGAAAAGTGCTCATTTGATAGGATAATTCTACCAATCAGCATAAGTTGCTCAGATGAAGCCTCCACTGATGGTATGTTCCTACTTGTTTCTTGACCTGTCTTTCTAAGTTTGTTAGTTCATCTAAATATTACAATTAGCAGAATATCTTTTCTTTTTTCTTTTTTTAAACAATAGATAAATGCATAAAGGGCTTTAGATCTGCACTGACCTAATGTTGCAGTCTCTCTCAAGTGCAGAAGTTCATATTGTTCATCTCTTGTGTTCATTTGCCAGTCTGAGATCTGGAGTTTGCATGTAGTTTTTGCATTTCTTTCTTTGTTTTTTTTTGTTTGTTTGTTTTGTTTTGTTTTTTTAAATGAAAAAAAGAAAAAGAGTGAAAACTGTTTCAAAGAAATGCTAAGCATTATAGGATAGAAGGTGGTGCTGCGAGGTGATCTTAATAGATTTCGTGCTGCTTCTTTTTGTTAATTGGATTCCTGCGTATTTTGACTTGGACTAAACCTTGGACTTTCTACAAGGAAGCCTTGGTCACATTCTCAGTGCAACTAAAGATATGCTTTTCTTCTAAGTGTTTCAGGGTCCACCTTGCAGGAAAGAAATGCATCCTCTTCTGCAACATAAATATATGCTACTTGCTGAAGTTCTCTTTACACATTGAAAGTCTGACAGTAAATGAAACTGTGAGGAGCCAATCTCCTTCATGCTGTGGTGCCCTGGTGCACAGAGGAGCCTCTCACAAGGTGCAGGGGAATCAGGGCTGTGGGGACTCAGGGCAGCCCCATCCCTGTGGGCACACAGGCAGGGGACCTGCCTTCCCTGTGCTGCAGGGTTTCCATTGGCAAAGAGAGGCACCAGTGGTGTTGTGAAACCTGATGAGAGGATTATGAAACATTTCTTTGTGCTCTGATGAACAGCTTGATGAAGGGGAAAGGGATTAATGAGGAAGAGAAGAATTTACTGATGATTTTCTGCTTTTGTTTATCATTAAGAGAAGAATATCACTCCCAATAACTGTGTTTTATGATTCATGGAAATCCCTGTAGTAATGATGGGAGTGATAATTGACAGTGGTGTTCCTACTGGCCATCTGAGTTGAAGTTTTCACAGAGGACCAATGCAATATATCAAGGTTTCCAGTAAGTTTAAACATCATTAGGATGTCTTGAAATACTACATTTGCACCTGGATAAAGGGAAAGAATCATTAGTTCAAACTAAAATAATTATTTTCTCTAACATTGGTTAGAGGAAAAAAAAATTTTTTTTGAAAGCATTAAAGCAATTATAGTATGATAAGTATAGTATAATAATTAAGCAATTATAGTATAGCTGTCATTTATTTGAAAAAATTTTATTTAACAACTTCAGTCTTTAGTCAAGGAGAAACTAAATTTATTCTGTGAATTGCATAGCAAAGTGATTTTGGAGGTTCACTTTTTAGGATTATTCTGGTTTAGGAAAGTAGTGCATAAAGAAGTAAAAGTTATTTACATGTTTTACATTTACAACATGTTTCATTGGCGTCAATACACTATACAGACATGGTGCCTGCAGGTATCTTTACTGTCACGTGAGAAAAAAGATGGAAATTCAGGACTAAAAGTTGATTTTTCTGTCAGAGAGAATAACTAGTTTATGGTTTAAGGCCAAGACAATGTCTATTCTAGGAGATAAAGGAAAATTGACAGGAACAAGAGAATTGCAGCTTTGATTTTCTGTGAGTCACAATATTGATAGAGTTACTCTAATGATAATTAGAGTTATAACCCCATGTTATAACTGAGCAATTTTGAAAGAACTCATTAAAAACTAAAGGAGAAAAGAGGAAAAGAAAGTTTAATCTGGGCACATTTTGAAGTTCTTTTGTGACTAAAATTAGTTAGGTCTTAAACCTCTTTATCTTCAAGCTTTATCAAGGATCCATATATCTGTCTAAAATAGAAAAAATAACTTGAGAATTGTCAGTATCAGATTTTGGAGTTCAGTGAGGGAACAAGAAAGGATGTTTCAGGGGAAAGAGAAGGTATATACATGCTGTCCATGAAACACAGAGAGAGAGAAGACTCGATCTTCACAATACCCAAGTTGACTTTCTGTCCTGCAGCAAATTTAAAGTATCAGCAGAAGACTGACCCAAGAAGTGATGGTGAAAGTGAAAGAAGAACATACAGTGAGAAAGACATTTTACTGTTAAAGATAATCAAGTAATTATAATATGTGGACAGATGGATAAAGAGAACAAATACAACTGGAATTTGAGGACAGGGCAACAGTAGGGGAGGTGGGACATTAAGGGGAAAAATCAAGATCTAAACATAGAAGAAACGTGGCATGAGAGGAAAAATCCACTCTATCTAAAATATCAGTCACTGATAGGAGCCTGTGCTTTGGGAATTGTGCACAGTTCTTTAATGTAAGTATTTTAATTGTGCAAGCTCTTGAATTTGTCCTGTTTCAAACTGCACGTATTAAATGGTGATAAATGAAGAAGGTAAATGGATGGCCCTATCTTGGGGGGCTTGTGCCTTTGCTGTCAGTAGTTTTCATTCTTTCCAAAAAGCAGCAGCAGTGACAACCTACCAAGAATATTTGGCAGAGCTGGCCAAAGGAACTGCTGTGCTTTATTGCTGCCACTTCTCTCACTCTCCTGTCTCTTTAATGTTATGCATCCTCTCAGAGTCCTCTGAAACTATTTTCTCTGGTTTTGGTGTGTAAAGCAAAAACTGTGCAATTTGAAAGTTAGTGCTAAATAAAAAGTAGGACTTTCCAAATTATTTCCCTTTATATTTTTTTTTTCCTCTTTTACAATCTACTCCCAGTTTCTGGGAAACAAGAAATATGGCAGGATCTGGTAAGTTAATCATCTTTTAGGTTGCATCAAACCATTTCCTTTCAATTGCCGTGCCATTTTTGGAATGTATTTTTTGGCCTGAGATTTTACATTTTATAGTCACAAAACACAGGTGATTTTTTTAATTTTTTTTTTTTTGTTGTTAAAGGAAATATGTTAAGATTATTTTAAGCAGCAGAAGTGGGAATGAATTATACTTTTCCTGTGAAATGTGAAGTAAACAAAATAAACTCAATGAAAGGCTTTGAACAGCAATTTCTGAAATAACTCAATCAATAGGTATTTTGTGGACTTCATTTTCTTAGGGCTTGAGATTTATTAAAAAAAAAAAAAAAGGAAGTAGATTGAAATTATTTTATATTGAAGATGTTAAATTATAGCTATTTATAATGTGCCTTTTGGCAGTGTTATGCAGTACGCTGACAGGTTTTACTTGCTCTGAGGACCATACAACAAATTAGGCTTTGCATATGCATAGCATACTGAGTGTCCTGTCCTAAGAGCTTGACCTGTGCACATCTCCAGGTTTAACTTAGCTGAATGCTGAGGAAGCACTGGAAGTAAGATTGCCGTTTTGGAATGCCTCACATGGAGATGGAGTCAGCTCCCTCTTCAACTTCCAAATTCTCCGGGTGTTATTAATAACCAAATTTGATGTAGTTTATTCATTTTAATGCTGCTGTTGGCTCTGTTTACTGAAAGTGTTTCAGTAGTGAAATCAGAACAGAACTTGAGAATCGTGGTCAATTTTTACTGGAGATCTTTTTCTAAGCAGGAGGGAATGCCACTTTGAAGTGTTTGGAGTGAGTACGGGTTGAGTTTTATATAGGCGCTGCTATAAGTACGCATGTGATTCACAATACAAGTAGATGCTTGTTTTCAAGAAGCTTTTCTAGACTTGAATTATGACAGGAGTATGCTGTACTAACTCTGTACTAAATTACAGATGTGCTTTCAGTTATATTTCCCCCCTCTTTTGCTTCTTACACCTCATTGCAGTAATTCAACAACATCTCATCCAACATTATGACTGTGACTAGCTGGTAGGCACAGCTGAGCTAACTGACCAGCTGGCTGTTCCCAGGCAGGTCAGGTAGCAGTGACTTCGTCCTTGCTTACCTTCTACTCACTCCACTGTATTTAACAACTTTTTCTTCTTATAGCATGGTGCCAAATACTGCTCCACTACACAGTATATCAACACTGTTTGATTTTTGATAGGTCATGGGGAATAATACTTCAGTCATATTAGAAATTTCTTTTTAATATCATACTTAATTTTGTGTATTGAATCCACTAGACTTTTGCCTAAATTATAGCTGAAACTGTACCTTCAAAAGCACTTCTTTCTAGAGAGAGAAAAAAAAAGTGTGTCTATGAGCAAAAGAATAAAAATACATGATTATCTTTAGTTAAATACATATTTCTTAGGGAGAAGTGTATTTAATTAAACTTGACTGATAATGCTATGTTTGATAATTATATTTTACATCAAATGGTATTTTTACTAGAAAAATAATTTTTGTTCCTCAGTATCATGGTTTTATGATTTTTGTTTTGGATATTATTGGATGTTTGTTCTGGTTATTGGTATTCCACATACAACATCATGTAGTGCACTGGGAGTTGAAGAGTTATTGCTCCAGTTCTGGGTACCTGTCCCAGAAGAGAAGAACTACATACCCCAGAGGACTTTGCATTCAGAGAGGAGATAAAGCCCCTGGCAATGTCACAAGACCAGGCTCTCCTCCCTACTGCTCATCCCAACTGCGCCCAACATGACCAACATGAGATATGTATATGTAGTTGTACATAAACCCTTTTTTTCTTTCCCAGGTAGGGGAATTTGTTCTTAAGAAAGTCCACTCCCATGTTGTTGGAAAGAGCTTTCAACTTCAGACGTGAATTTAATTGAAAGCCTTGGTTTCAATTTAAGTCTTTGAAAATGTAGCCCTTGTACAGATTAGAAACAGAAATGCAGTGAGCAGTGTCTTGGACGCTGCACCCGTCTTGGTCATTCTGGACTTACTCTTGAGTTTAGTGCAGCATTATGAAATTTAAAAAAAAAAATAATCCACATTTGCTTTTAGAAATCACAAGCCATCTTCTGATTTCTTTGTAGCCTTGGGAATATCACTTTACGCATGTGATTTCTTACTGCTTAAATATATTTTTTTAAAACTTTTAAAAATAATGTGTTCTTTGATAGTTCCAGCTATGTGAATTTGATAGCTAATGTATAGAGCTTTTTGTTTACTTTGTTTTCTAAATATGCAATTTTCTGTTTTGCATGTATAATTACTTGCATCTGCTTGGGTGTGTTTGGAGGTGTTTATCAGTATGTCCGAGAAGGAGGAAATAAGAGTCCTGTATTTTGGGATGCTAAGTACAGTGTGGGTCACAGTGAAATGCTAGGTTCCTGCCATATTGAAGATGAGGTCACTTGTCACAGTTCCTAAGAATGGATTTATATGTGCCTCATCTTTGAATCTATATAAGCAAGGGAAACAAAACAACACAAAAACCCTTGGCTATTTCATAGACCTTGTGAACTTTAACATTTTCAATAATATTATTATTAAATGTTTGTTGTTATTCTTATTTTCTAAGGAAGTGAGACTGGTGAGGCCTCACTTCGAGTACTGTGTTCAGTTTTGGGCACCTCAGTACAGAAGGGTCATTGAGGTTCTGGAGCAGGTCCAAAGAAGGGCAACAAGGCTTGTGAAGGGCTCGGAGAATATGCCTTATGAGACGCAACTGAAGGAACTGAGGCTGTTTAGTCTGGGGAAAAGGAGGCTGAGGGGAGACCTTATTGCTCTTTTCCAATATCTGAATGGTGATTGCAGCGAGAGCAGGGTTGGTGTCTTCTCACTGGAGACGGGTGACAGGATGAGGGGAGCTGGCGTTAAGTTGCACCAGGGTAAGTTTAGGTTGGATATCAGGAAAATCTTCTTCACAGAAAGGGTGGTTAAGCACTCTCCAGGGAGGTGTTTAGCGGAGGGTTGTTTGTTAGGGTAGTATGGTTAGGTCGTGGTTGGACCTTGATGATCTTTAAGGTCTTTTCCAACCTGAGCAGTGCTATGATTCTGTGATCTCTGATGGTTTGAGAGTTCCCCTTTTCCTCCTGTGTGGATTTCAAGCACTTTTGTCTCTCTCAGTCAAGTTAGAAATGTAGAATTTTCAGTGACTATGTTTTATAAAAATATGTGGCTCTATGAAGGGACAAAACCCAAATCAAGTGCCAATTTTGAAGAAAAGGCAAGCAGAACGTAGCTGTTAGACATTCTGTTTGGCAGTAGCTCAGTGGCCAAACAAGATGTGCGTAGTTCCAGACCAGTCACAGCACAGTTTGCTCCTGCCTGGTGATACAGTAGTAGGCGATCTGGACATTTGCAGTGAGAAGAAAAAAGTTACAGAGGAGTTACAGAGCAAATAGCTTAAAACTGTAAGAAAACAGATTTCATTCAATCTGCTGCTTACAGGGCAACTTAAATTTGTGACTGCAAAGGACTGAATGCTGGATCTTAAAAAAGATGCAAATTGCTTGCTATAGGCAAACAAGAACATCTTGTTTGTCATTTTTTCCTGCTTACTGAGCATTTTATTCTGTATGGAAAAGTTCATATACGATTACATTGATCACATGTTGTACTGAAGTGGTCATGTGAGGTTCTTACTAATCTGTATGAAATACCTGGCTGCAATATAAGCAATAAGATGGGGATGATAAGTTACTAAGTAATAAAACTTAAGTTGGAGGAAACATACTTTTTCAAACAGGGATTTTATCTAGAATTTGATTATTTTCCTAGTTCTGTTGAAGTCTGCACAAAAAAGCTTAGGTGGAGACAAAAGCCTGATTTTAAAGTAGCTTCAGTTTTTTTATGTGTTTCCATGTATAATTCCTATGCATCTTATTTACTTTCTTCTGTCAACTTCTCTGAAGATGAGAATGATACTGTTAAAAATGCTAATCCTTGCCTATTCTTTTTAAGTAATATTTGTAATACTCGGTGGAAAGGAATGCCTCTAACCTTTTGTGAGTTAATTTAATTAAATGGATAGTTTTCTAAAATGGTGGATCTAATGTCTAAAATCATTGTCCTTTTCCTAATATCATTGTAGATAAGGGAGAACACCCATTAATGTTTATTACTATGCTTTTGTTTTATAAAATGAATGAATGCCAGATAATGATCATCAGCAAAGTTTACTTATTAGCAAAAAATAGTAATCTGAGATGTGAATATCAGTTGTCATTTATGGACTGTTTTGGAAAAGTACTGGATCTAAGTATCCTCATGGGTATTTTTCAGGATAAGAATGGAACCACTAACAACAGGAAACTTTTAACGATTCGTGTCACTCTGCAGGCAGAAGTCCATTCAACAATAAATTCTGTGTGAAATTTTTAGCTGTATATGAAAAGTTGTTAGAGATGAGGATAAGCTGTCTACTTTGAAATGCTAAATGACAGAAGGAAACATACTTTTTTTTTTTTTTTTTTTTAAAAGCAAATGGAAGTGAAATGTTGAAATCCTGTGATTCAGCAATACTGCAGGTTCAGGTGTATTCAATGTAGTTAGTCAGAAGATTTTATTTATTTATTTATTTATTTATTTATTCCCTTTTTGCCTTCTAGGCCCTCTGCTTCTTATTCACTTCAAGTGATCTGCATTGCAGATGTGATCCTTAAGGCTGTCTTAAGGACTTCATTTTTAAAGAGTTGTGCTTCTGATGTGATGTGAGTTCTTTGTGGAAGGTGTTACACACCTCATAGTTCTATGTGAGAGTTTTGGTTTGGGGTAGGAACCAATTTTACAGGAGCATCATTGCCCAACACTCACTCTACTATGGACCCCAGTACAAAGGAAAGAAAAAATAGAAATGAAAGCAAAATAACCACTTCAGCTGGTCATGCAAAAGACACTTTAAAGTAATGATAATCTGAAGGAACAATAGTGTAAGAGCTAAAATTCAAAATTCTATTTGGAAGACAGAAAATGGAACTTAGATGTTTTGAAGTGAGAGCCATGTGCTCATTGTATTTTGCTAGGGGTAAGCACTTCAAAGTGAGGGTGCATTTTCATAGTGTTGTGTGATGGCAGGGATTAATGCAAGCAGTCAGACTTTGAAAAGCACTTGGTTCACTCAAATATACAAATAAATAGTATATAAAACATGTTTTTAAGTTGCTCTTTGTGGAAGGAATGTGTTTTGTGCCCATTGAGTGCAAAAATGGTTGCTGCATAGGTGTGTGAGACATCTCAAATCCTCCTGTGCTCAAGCTTAATGCCAGTGAGAAAGAACTCTGGCTCTTAGCACTGTTCTCTAATACCTGCATGTCATAAAAATTCAGTGCTTAGGATGCCAAGATTTTCCCCTCTTTAGGTCAGTAAGAGTTTCAGGGAATTTCTCAGAGCACTCTTCCATTCTTTTAGGAGGAATTCAGAAAAGAAGGCTACTGCTAAAGTGGTATCTGAAAGTCTTTCTGTTGCTTCTTTCCGTGAATTTCTGAACGCCCTTTTTGGTAGATATACCATAGGGCTTCTCTGAAAGAACAGATTCTTCAGCATATGCAATAACAAATTATTGCTTCCAGACAAGGATTTTTTTTGTCTCTTCAGGGCTCTCCCATTTCATGTCTGTTCAGAATCCAGGGACCAGGCCAGTAGAGTGCTTCTTCTTTTAGCAGCATGTTGTGATGTTAGAACTTCCTGCAAAATTATGTGTTTCATATGGTTTTTATACTTTAATCACATTTTTTGAAAGTACTTCCAGATGCAGACGTATATTCAGTTACAGTTTAGTATACACTCTTGTGCACTGATAAGCTGGCAAGGCCACCATGTAACACCCCTTAAATCAGTATGTGATTTTCTGTTGACTTCCAAGAGTAAGATTTGGGCTGTGGAATTTTATTGTTGGTATGGTCAGTGGATCCAAGTTGCCTTCTTTTTCAGTGTTGCTCAGTAACAGAGCAGTAGTTTCAAGAGTTACAGTAGTCTAGTAATCTGAAGAGTTCTATTGACAGAGAAAAAGCTTTTCCTTTTCCATGCTCTTCCATGAAACAGATATATCCTTCTGCTTCAGTTAATTCTTTTCAAAGGCAGGTAGAGCAGCATCCGAACAGAGAGGTTGGACAGCCACGTGGGTACATGCTTAAAGCTCACTTATTTTTGTGCAGGAAATGCTACTGCATGCACAGCAAGACAAACATATTCTGAATTTAATCCTCACACAAATGCACTGCAGGTGCTAATGCAAGAGGTAAAATACTTTTTTGTACGTTCCTTTTTTCCCCTCTTCTGCCTGGGAAATTCATGTCTGCTCTTGGCATCCCACTAGGGGCCCTGCTGCTTTCCCACTAGGCAGTCCTGACAGGTAATGCCCCTAAAGGGAAGAAGGCCATAGGAAGGGAATGAGGTGAGGTGAACTTTGCACATGCACACAGTAAATGGCTGGAAGTGCACACAAGGCAGATGAATGTCACTTTGGTTTTGTGTAAGTCACTGCTACGGTTCACCCATTTTCCCTTCCTGAATAGGAGTCGCTGATAAAAGCAGTGACTAACAGGTCACCTGTTGCTAAATATGTTCCAGTAGGAACTGAAGTAGCCATGTATAGAAAGGTGAAAAAGAAGGCAGATCATTAAGTGGGAGTGTGGGAGGCAGATGAAGGTGCTTATTTCGTTGCACAGAATCTATCTTGAAAGTCTCCTGGCTTAGGGCTCAGGGGTTCCACTGGGAATTTGGTGTCTTAGAAGAGGAAAGGTGTGGAACAGTTGTGTGATAGTCATAGAATAATTTCCTGGACAAACTGGAGACTTTGAACAGACAGATGTTCTCAGCTCATAAGCAGGAAAAGCAAGCCCTTGGAAGCTTGTCACAGAGGTAAAATTGGAGCATGTTGTGAAGGCTTGAGGAGTGGAAGCTAGGAAAATGTGTATCACCCATATGTATTCATAGTTCGTGATAATCAGGGAGAACTGGGTAGAGATTGTTGGTGAAGTCTGTGCTCGTCATGCCGTTCAGGGACATTTGCTGGTAATTCAAGGAAAATCTCCAAGGAAGAGATTGTGTGAGAGATGCACAGGAATGTTCATGATTTATCTGAATTGCTTCAAATACAGTTAGATAAACTCAGTCTTAAATTTAGAGGACATGTGATGCTAGGGTTTTACGAATAGCAAATTTTATTTGATTCACTCTGGACATCACAAATATTGATGAACTGGAAAGGTTTGTGCCAATACTTTTGCCATGCAGTGTCTGAGGAAAAACCTGTACAACAGAAATGTACTCTGTAATAAATCAAGTAACAGTTTCAATTCAGATCACAGCCCTGTGGGTAGATTCCATATAAAGCAGTTTTATCCCTCTTAGAAGCAAGTTGCTAGATTAACTCTGTAAAGAGGAGAAATAACAGAAGCCTGGTAATTAAACATGTTAATTAAAAAAATTTGGAAGGAAAATATTTGCTGCAACAAGATTGAAGCATTTACAGTCTTTTAAGTTAGTCTCACATTAGCCTTTGTGCACTGTTGGCATTTAAATTAAAACCATTACTTTTCCATAAATAGAGAAGTTGGTTTTGATGAAGGCAGAATTTTTGATGAATACAGCTTCTATTTGAAATAGCTGACTGCATCTATAATGCAACTCCTTTGAAAAGTATCCTGCTGACATACAGTTGATGACAATAAAGCTAAATATAAGTACAGAGAAATGTCTGGAAATGTGTGCATGCATATATATATGTATGTATATACATATATATAAAACAGGATTGGAATTAATTGGGAAGCTCAGTTTATCTAATTCAAATTCAAATGCAGTTCTATGTTCCCTTTCCCGTAAGTCTGCTCAAACAGATCTATTTACAGTCCTTTGACAGTGTAGATGATAAACATAGCCTGCTGCACCATGTATGTACAAGCCCCAGTATGATCAGAATACAAATGCTACACTGATGCAGTACACATGCTTGAAGACCTTGATGCAACTGCTGAGAATGGATGTCTGGGACATGGTGGAGCAGAAATCTAAAATTTTCAGAAGAAGATATTATTTTTGAAATATTGCTATTTCTTGCAAGTATGTCTTGGTGTCTTCATTTCACACTGCCTTCCTTTAAAAAAACAAACAATTTCTACTGCCTTTTATTATATAACTACTCGTGTAACTAAGATTAGAATGGCTTTGATCTATTGAATTGAACCTGCAGTACCTGTTTTTAAAATTCTACAGCGAGCAATTAAATCTGGTTTGCTTACATATGTGTTAAAATTGGAAGTTCCATCAAAGTACTTCCATCAGGAAAGGAACCACTGCTTGATGGAACTTTTTTTTTTTTTTTTTTTTTTTTTCCCCCAGATATTTTGTGTTAAAATAACAAAAACTACAAGTCTGAATCCATTACTGACGATACTTTTCTTATGTCTGTTAAGAGGAACTTACGAAGTCCCTCTGTTACTGCTTTTCAGTCAGTTGTAGTTGCTTGCAAGATCCATTAGAGGTTCTATTTTCAAATAATTTTTTTCATTATTCTGCTTTCACTGTTGTACTTACAAATGTACTCTCAGTCTCATTGTATATTCATAAGGAACATGAGTTTTATTCTGAAGTATGATGTCTTTGGTGGAATCCATATAGTAGCTACTATTTTACACTGAGAAAGCAAGTATTTACAGCTTCTAATCTTATATATTGTTAAGCATGTTAACATTTTCTACACTTCTAAAATTGGGAAAAAAATGTATAACTTGAGACAAAGAAGTTTTGCTTACATTTTATTTTCTTTATCTTTTAATCCCAGTAGTAATCACTTTCTATATCTGAAATACTTAAGCTAATAAGTAATGCAATTTTTTGCAAACCTTTTATTTATTGTAGCAAATGACTAAATGTCCTCTGAATTAACACCACCTGAGGTGGACAGCATGTATTGTACATGTATGTATGTGTATGTATATATATATATATGTATGTGTATATATATATGTATGTATATATATATATGGAAAAGAAAAATCCCCTCAGAAAGTCATCTGATTTACCTGGCTTTTTCTAGCTGAAGGTAGGCAAACGCATGATAAACAGAACAGAAATGATAGAGCAGAATAATCAGCAATTTCATCAGAAAATAGACCTCAGTGTAAATATCTGTTGATATTTGTACATTCTGCAAAGTAGCAGTGCTTCTACTCCTTTGTTACTTAGTTACTGAAACGAACTAGTTAATTGTAGGTCATTTTACCCTTAAAGTTGATTTGCATCTTCAAGAAGGTTTAGGAGCTGGAGGTTCAGATGCTGTCATGGTCAGGCAGAGAAGTAGAGCACAGCTGGAGAGGGTCCTAGGCTTGGATCTGGCAAAGAAAGTAAGCAGTAGCTGTAAATTTGAAGTGTCCAGGATCTGACAGTGAAGATTTAGCTGTGGAGAAAACCTGAAGTTGGGAACAAGCTTATGAAGATTTAACTTCGTGGCAGCTGATACAGTCTTGATTTAAAAGGGTCAAGGACAGAGAACCTGTTACAAATTACTGTTCTCTGAGTAACTGCGTCATACATCTGGTTGAACTTGTCTTCTGGAGCTTGCCTGTTACTCATACGATCCTCCCAAACTCTTCTAGACAGTCAGACATCATTTTTATAGGACAGATGGAATAGCATTAAAAAGTTTGTTCAATCCTTTATTTCTGAGGCTCTCTACAGTTTATTAAATTCACGAGTTTCTTGACTTGTACACTCCTGAAATCAATACAGCCTTCCAACACTAGATGCTTACATTCCACAGTGTGTACACTCTTAATCCAAGCTCTGTAGTCTTATTCAGGGATCTTCCATGCAAGCCTCCAGGGATGCATTTTTCCCTCGGCCCTGACAGCATGTCAGGAGCTCGTATTCAGCAGTCATGTCCATTCTTACCACCAGCTCTCTTTAAGAATTGTTGCCCCCAGCAAAAACTCTCTCATTCTGCCAAGAGGACCCTGCTATCTTGTTTAATTTATAGGTATGTAAACTGGCTCTCAGTGTAAAGTGACTTGCCTAGAAGGCTCACAGTAGCGGAGCCTGGGAGGAACCATCAAACTCTTAAATACCATTCTGTGTCCTTGCCAATGGACTATTCCTTTACTTACCCTGTAATTTATGCTCCATATGACTGGATATTTTCTGGGTTTCCCTGCTTGGGCTGAGCCTATGTGTGCTCTTTCTTTTGGATTTCATATAATCATAGAATCCTTACAGTTGGAGGGGACTTGTAAAGGTCATCTAGTCCAACTCCCCTGCAAAGAATAAAGACATGCACAGCTCGATCAGGTTGCCCAGGGGTTGATCCAGTCTCGCTTTCAAAGTCTCCAGGGATGCGAGGCATCAATCACACCTCTAGGCAACCTGTTCCAGTGCCTCACCATCCCCATTTAAAAGACTTTTTCCTTATGTCCAAACTAAATCTATCCTCTTTAAGCTTGAAGCCATTTCCCTTTGTTCTGTCACCACAGAACCTGCTAAAGAGTCTGCCCCTTTCTTTCTTGTAGCTCCCCTTTAGATACTGAAAGGCTACTATTAGGTCATCTTGGAGCTTTCCCTTCTCCAGATTGAACAGAATCAGCTCTTTAAGCCTGTTCTTGTAGGAGAGGTATTCATTTCCTTGGATCATTTTTGTGGCCCTTTGGATGCGCTCCAACAGGTCTATGTCTCCCCTGTGCTGGGGACTCAGCATCTGGATGCAGTACTCCAGGTGAGGCTTCACCAGTGCAGTGTGGAGCTGCAGGATCACTTTCCTTGACCTGCTGGCCCTTCTTTTGATACAGCCCAGGATACAGTTGGCATTCTGGGCTGTGAGGGCACATTGCTGGCTCGTGTCCAGCTTCCCATCCACCAGTATCCCCAGGTCTTTTTTTGCAGTACATTTCATCCGATTCTTCTAATGAATAGATTTTACTTTGTAGAGTACAAAGTGATAATGCTACTTTTAAACATGCTTATTCTTACTATTACTACAAAAACTTATTGATAGGATTATTTCTTGTAATTGTGTGAGGGATAAAATATTAATTCCCAAGTATGTTGCAAAATGACTTGGGTGTTCTGGTGAACAAAAAGCTGAACATGAGCCAGCAGTGTGCACTTGCAGCCCAGAAGGCCAAAAGTATCCTGGTCTGCATCAGAAGAGGGGTAGCCAGCAGGGAGAGGGAGGTGATTGTCCCCTTCTCTCTGCCCTAATAAGGCCCCACCTGGATACTGAGCACAAGGATGTGGATCTGTTGGAGCAGCAGCCCTGGATCATAGGGCTGGAGTGCGTCCTCTATGAAATAAAAAGTTTGAGGGATCTGTGCTTGTTCAGCCTGGAGAAGAGAAGGCTCTAGGGAGACCTCTTTGCAGCATTTCAGTACTTAAAGAAAGCTTATAAACAGGAGGGAGACCAACTTTTCACACATTGCCTTAATTACAGAGGTCATCAAATTTTATGTAAAAATAAAAGTGGTTTCCACAGAAAGATGAACAAACAAGTTAGCAGGTATTCTTAGCAGGTATTCTGCTGTTCTTCTGCCCTAAAAAGAGGGAAGACCCATATTCTAATCTTCACTGTCGTTTTCTCTGGAAATCCTTTGCTAAAGCAATTATAAGTTACACAGATCATAGGTCTGTGGTCAAATATGTGCCCAGCCTTGCTTAATCAGCCACATGCTTAGGTGATTCAGCATGGTGCTGTCAGCCAGGGCTGCCTTCTTCGTGTGTCTATTTTTGCCTTCTTGTGTCTATTTTTGAGTTAAAAAGCAGTTGCTAGCCACCTATGGAGGTGTAAGTGCATCAGAAACACCTGGGGGGGTTGAAATGACAACTTACTTGATGAAAGCAGAACACGGAACTGAGAGACTGGAGAGACATTTGTAGTCAGTACAAAGTCATTGGCTCTTCCGAGGCTTGTGGTACATTTTACACTACTGAAAGGGCTAAGTTTTCAAAGTCGTGAATATGCTCTCTAGTTTATGCATTAAGCTACGTAAAAGACAGCCTCAACTATTTTTATGCTTTTGAATTTTGTTTTGTTTTTTCATCTTCTCTATATAAGTCCTCTTTGTCTATCTTAGGTAAATAAAAAAGATTGGCTTGTCTTTAAGTGATTGATTACTTTTAAATTACTGTGAAAGCTCATTTAAACAGGTTAATGCAAGCAACAAAGTAAGCAAAGCTACTCCTTTTCTCCCCTCTGTTAGGGATAGCTTTAACATTTTTGGCATACATTTGTGGTGTGGAGATAAAGATAACACGCTTCTATCGCACTCCTGAAGCAACACACAGTTATTGTGAATGGAGTCAAAGTGGAACGCGTAATGAAGTTTTACGGGTTTTCCTTTTAGGTATATTGATTTTGGTTGTAACCTCCATGAAGCTCTAAAGTTCTATATGCTTTATAATGTTTTCTTCTTTCTTTTCTTTCATCTTTTGACCTTTTGGGAGGAAAGTGAATGACAATGTTAGCATCTCTATCTGTGAAGAGAGAGAAAACTATGATACTTAAAGAAATTTTTGTGATTTACAATCAGGAATTTCTGTAGCTTTAACAGCTGAGGAGATCAACCAATTTTAGCAGGGAATTCTGTAAATGTTCACAGAGAGGCTGGGTTGCTTTTAGTGTATTATGAATTATTAAGAACAAGCAGTATAGTTTAATGCTAAGCATTCAAGATGCTCAGCTAAAGATTCTTTTGAGGATGCTCACACACAAGGTAGGTGCACCTTGGAAAGTCTGCATCTGAGATACTGCTAGGAATTAGAAAGATAACAGGGAGTTAGGAGCAGAGGAGGCCTCAACAGATAATACAAAGCATACTGGGTTTCACTAAAAGACTTTGCTTTTAAAACTGCTCATCCATCTCCTCCCTGGAGTTTATTATAGAATAGTAAGTGATCATACTAGAATGTCTATCAGGAAGGACCTAACTCCATAGCACAGCCTTTGTAGGGAGCTGTCAGACAAATCTATTCATACAACCTTGATAGCACTGTTCATGTTTTGTAACTGAGATTTGATGCTATGGAATAATTTATGCTGCTGAAAGTAATCTGTATTATAATTTATCCTTACCTGTAAAGATAGCACTGTTACTATTTTATAGAAAGTGTTTTATGTTATATTTTCTGAGTCTCTGTGTCTGTGACTCCTGCTGTAATGCCAAGGAAGTAACAGAAGTAGGCCAACCTAGAGACCTCATCTTATGAAAGCAAATTTTACATTGCTGGTCCTTGATATCTTTGGAGAAGAACAGTCTGACAAATCCAACTCAATATAAAATATACAGTAGTGCCAATAATCAGAAATGAAGGGGAGGTAAAGCAGCTGAGACTGAGTTGAAAATCAATATAGCAGGTTAGCCTCACTACAGAATAAGAAACCTTTCTATGCTTTGTATTTTCTTTCTTCTAAAAAATTCTCGGTACTACTTGCCCCTAGTCTATACCAGGTTTCTCTTCTGTTAGTCTTCCTCTTGTTTATTGGATAACACAGGTACTTAGTGATATTTTATTGGAACTGTCTCATGTGGTCATTTCTGCCTGTTCTCCACTGCTGAGAGCCTGCAGTATCTTTCCTGAACAGAGATACAACCACTCAGAACATTTGTATTGCTTGCATCTTCCCTTGTTGCTGAAATGGCAAGCTTAGATAACTGCTGTGGAAGCAGATACATAGGTCATGGTTTGCCAGAACTCAGCCCAAAACTCAGAAAAGACTTTATCAAAGCAAAAGAAAAATAAAGCTGTCTCTACGATCTGCAATTCGTGCTGGCCTCCCAGAGGCATGTGATATCTTTGGCCCTTCAGCTTGCCAAAGAGCAATTGGACACAGCATGAGGATTTTGAAAAATGAATAAATATTTGGGGAGCGCAGGAGTGGAGTGAACATTCTTTACTATGTAAGTTGTTTAAAAGACAGAGTTTGTTGCCAGAACTGTTTTCAGGTCAGTCAGATACCCAATGAGGAATCCACGGTACCTGCATTTGTGTTTTGTAATTCTGGCTGCAGTCCTAGATCCGTTACAGATATTTGGTATACAGATATTTCTACAAATTACTGGTATAAATTTCAAGCTGTCATGCTGTTTAGCAGAAAAGTTTTTAGTAATATGTTTGTGAAAGCCTAAGAAACCAATGAAAGTTAGCATCAAAAATCTCAAATCTTGATGGTTTGGCTTAGTGTACAGTCCCAGGGTTTTGGTTCATATTCATGGGGCTGGTCCATTGCAGTGGACTGTGCCAGAGATGTGACAGCTGTCAATAACAAACTGACAGTTCAGATCAAATAATCCTTGAATATGCTGTATTAAGGGTCAGTTTGTTTGAACCTCTGAGCTTCATGTTTACTTCATAAGTCTGAAATCAAACTAGGGATTTGGCACTAGAATTTTATTACATCTTTATGAAAACAGCTGCATTATGCTGAGAGCTCATCAAGATCTTAAAACTTTAAACATGGCTCCTTAGAGTTCATAGTAATTAGAATTTAATGTATCACTTTGCTTGTTTACATTAACAGATATCACAGTGCATAAGAACCAAATAGGAAAAACAGAATGTTTGGTTCCAAAGACCTAATGTCCACACTTGTGGACACTTTTTGGGTTTTCACCAGGTTATGTCCTGTCTGGTTCTGTGGACTGAATGGTTTTTTACAATCAGAGAGTATATGGTTCTTTGTAAAGAAATACATATGATGTTCTGATATAGGTTTGGGTTATATGCCTGACATATAGTAGGTAGCACAATAAAATGCAAATTAATCTTATGTTGATTGAGTTTTTAGAATGAGAATTTTTGTTAAAGATTTCACACATTTTGATAAGGTTTCACTACATTTTTTACTGAAATTAATGTTCCAGGGCTATGGAGATTGCAGGCTGAAACAGGTTGCGTGCCATCTGCTCAATGTGTTTTCTGTGATGACAAGCAGTTCCAGGTTCTTCAAAGTTTGGTGTCCCTATGTTAGATGACTGTGGAACAAAAGAGCCCCAGGGCAATGTGTATGAGGTCCATATCATATTCTCTGTTTATTCCGTTACCTTAAGCAAAATATTTTGAAAACATATTAGACAGAAAACAAAAGCAGTTTACTTAATTCCTATCAAGAGACCGACAAACTCAAAGACCTTTATGGCCAAGCTGTTACATACAGTCATCTTACAAGCTATTCCCCCCTGCCTTCAAATGGCTTTGAGAATAATGTATGGAGATGATCTACAAGTTTAAAATTTATTTGAATTGATTTCTCATTTCAGTTTATCAGTTGAATCAACGTGGAAGCTGCCTTGTCTGGTTAAAATATTTGTATTTTGTTAATGATAAAGCTCGTTTCTATTCGTCTGTATTTTTTTCATTGTGCAAATAGAACTGTCCCTCAACAAGTTGTTTAGGTTAACGAGTTCAAAAAGCTGTGCAAATACAGTATGCATCTTTTTATAACCAAAAAAAGTTTTCTTGTTTTCAGATATTAATTGAAAAGACTTGTGATCTGTGCCTACTAAAATTTTTTGAAGACTTTTTGCAGTCCTCCCTTGTTATTAAAATCCTTGAATCTTTTGGATTATACTTTCAAAATTTGCAAGGAAAATATTTCAAAGTGCTATTTAAAAGCTGAGAAAAATCACATCTCCTGTGAGATGGTCCTCTATGCAACTGTATTGTTGACTTTTTTTTTTTCCTTTTTAAAAATTATTATTAGTACATGTAATACTTCATAGTATGCTGAGATATTCTGTACTTAAATGTTACTTGTGTACCTCCATTTGCCAATTACAACATTTTTTGTCTCCTCTTCACTCTAGCACACAACAAGAACAAAAGTATTTCATCAGGTTTCTCTTTGGCACTGGTATTTTTATTTTTAAACTGGAGATGCTATAACTCGCTCAGAATCCTGCAGAAGAGCTGGCTTTGCTCCCTCCATTCCTCTGAGGCTGATAGGGAAGTCTGGGCTGGCTGGCTCGCTTATGCAACCCAAAGTGGTGCTCTTGAAACACAGATATCTAAGTCAGGAGCAAAACTTCCCACTTGGAGCACAGGGGAGCCATTTTACCTTTCTCTGTGCTTCTCCTTCTTCCTTTGCCCTGTAATTGTTTTGGCCAGCATCCACAGCTGGCTTAGCTGTTGATGGGAAAACTAATGCAGCTGGTTTTTTGGGGGGGAGCCATTTTTTCTTGGTGAGAATTAGACTGAATGCAAAGAGTTGTATTGCATTGTGAGTATGGTATATAGAATAGAATGAAACTGAAAGTTGTGTGTGTGCCTGACCGCCTACATCTTTACCGGTCTTCCTTTTCATGTTCTCCAAGCTCAAAATGTTGATGCATGAAGAACATCCTGACAAAATCCTATTCTACCCAAATGTTACAGTTTTGCATTTTGTTTGAGTCTAGCTGATGTCTTTGCCTTCAGTAAAATACTCCGCAGGTCATCTGAGTCAGCAGTTTGTTTCTTTGACCTGTATTCCTTCTACCTCTTCTCTCAGCAAGTTCCAGCAGACTCTCTTGAAACTGTTTTAAACTTTTAACAATCACTCTAGTGGTTCTTATTGCAATAACTTCAACAAAACTATCTTTGAAGAAAGGCAAACTGTGACAAGGAGCAATGCCAAGAGTTTCACTAATTCCAGTAGTGAAACAAGACTAAAAAAGGAATTACATTTCACTTTACTTTGGGACAAGATGGAGGAATGAGTCTTTGGAGAGTGAATACTTAAGAAAAATGTGGAGGAGAAATACTGTTTAATTCAATTGAACAAATAAACCAAGAAGCTCCAAGTACATTTTGAGTTCCCAAAAGGAATAACACAAATGTGAGAAATGATTGGCTTACATAGGGGCTCTGTTGTGGGTTTCTAGCAGTGGATTTTTGATTTTTCTTTCTGGTATATTCAGGAGTGATAGGAGGCAGGACTTTGTGAAGAGAGAGTGGAGCAGATATAAGAGGATAGCTTACGTCCCTTGCAGAAGATTTTAGCCTCCTCGATAGCAGATTGTTGATTTGTATCAATACCGTGTCTAGTCTAATGCTGAGCAGATGACCCTTACCACCTCTTCACGCTCCTCTTTGAGGAGACAGTTTCTTAAGACCGTTGAATTGAAACGACTTTATAGACTTGCTTTTTGTTAGGCAAATTAATTGCTTGGATTACTTGACTTTCTGCTGTGTTTATGGACTTCTCTGTTCTTATTTGAACCAATTTAAATAGCTTTGTTAGTTCCTGTGCTCACAGAAAGATTTACAATGGTTCATCTTTGCTGATATTTTCACTCCGCAATCTCCCACTTTATGTGGTAATAGCACTCCACAAGGAAACATGACTTAAGTGGAGATCATGCTGTGAAATTCCTAAGGACTGTGGCATGGGTATGCCTGTGTGTGCCTTCTTTTTGCTTAAAGTTAAACAGTCTATAATGAGTACCATAGCCATATTGGAAGTGATGGTGTTTCTGGTTAATTCTCCCTCAATTTATCTGGCTTTGGTTCTTAGTTATGCTTAGCTTCTTATTTAGCAGGAGAAACATCTGGTGAATGCCATATTAGGAAAATGCTAACTTAAGAAATACTCCAATACTTTAATAATCTTTTATGCTTCTAGCAATATTAAAACAGTCCAGATTAATATTTAAAATCTCTTATATATAACTTAAAGCAGTTCCAAGCTTGTAAATTGAACAGAAACACTTGGTTAGTATAATGTTTTCCATTGGAATTATAAGTATTTTTTTCACTTTTGATTTTTCTTCCTCTGGCATTTTGTGTATCTCTAGTGCCAGCTTTCCTGCTAAGTGTGTCCCAAAACAAGGGTTTTTTTTTTTGGTTTTGAAGGCACTGGAGGAAAAATAGTTATGCTACAACTTCTTATGTTGGAGTCTGATTTCTCTTCGTTCTTCCAGATTCAGCTTAGACTACAGTATGTTCCAAGGAGATGCTCGGAGATGTCATAGAAAGATTGTAGGCCAATTTATTTCTCATGTAACTAAAGAGGTTTCATATTCAGAATTTGAAATGGGGACATCCTTAGTTACTACTTCAAGTGAGAATGTAAATACTGTTCTCCTTAGTGCAACATAATAAGAAAATTTTCGAAGTTGAACATGAGCCTTTCAACAATCTTTTGCACTAAGGAGACCGTTGGCTTTTTTTTCTGTCTTACAGTAACTTTTATTAATTTATTTCAGTAGATCTCACTGACTTTGTCATGCAATTCTACAAAACGAAATATGGGAAACTTTTGTGTTTATTGTCAGAGTAGATAAAGGGTATTTTAATATTCAAATTAATTTTGCCCTAATAACCTCATAACTAAGAATAAAGTGAAACAAATGCAAAGTGTTATCACCTCTCTTCTCAAAAACAGGGATATTGAAGTAATGTAGAAATGCTTCATTCCTAAAAAACATGGTTAGGTGATTTCAACCCAAGGACTTGAAGGTAGATGTGAGTGCCATGTTTGGCCTGTGAATTAATGATTTAATCTCACTCTGTTAGCCCTTGTGGGCACAATTGCACTGAAAACTCAGGTGATGTCAGTCCCAGCATCATATAAATGAGCCTCGAAATGACATGTTCAACTAGATCAGAAAATAGAAATCATACAAAATTAACAGACCTTTAGTCTAACTTAATAAAATGCATATTTTTCTGATTTCCTTTTACTGCCTTCCTTTTCTAGACCTTTAGGGATTTTCCACTGCATATCTGGAAAAAAGCTACTATTTAAACACTGAGTCCACAGGGTGAATGGTAAAAGGTAGCTCTAGTACCGTGCCACTATTAGTACGAAACCGATGACTTGGATGAAGCAAGTGGAATTCTAGTTTTTCTACGTGGAAATTTCAGGCTTTAGGTCAGTATGAACCAGAAACAATAATTTTTTTAAAGAGTAATATGAAATAGTGTGTACAGTCTTTAAACACTTCTACCACTTAGGACTTTGTGCTCCCTACTACAAGAACTAGAAACTCCAGCTGCCACTGAACCTCACTGATATTCCTTGGACTTTATACACAAGCCTTCTGATGCATAGTTTTCTTTTTTTTTTTTTTTTTTTTTTTTAAACACACTATTGTTATAAAATCCTCACAGTTAATTACAAGTCCTGTTTTTATCATCCAGGTTTGCAGTGATTTTGCCTTCAGGCAGGCAAGTGTTGTCTATGAATGGTGCTTAGCATTTTCTGCTCTAAGATCCTGCTTTCAATCAATTTCTGGCAAACCATAATTGTTTAAGTTGAAGTTATCCTGCTTCACTCTTAGCTTTTTCTTTCTGCCAAAAGGATTTGGAAATTTATTGGAAAACCGTATTTCTTCCATTATATTCAAGCAATTTCTTCCAAGAAGTGTCTTCTGCCCTTCAGTTGATGTATCAGGGCAGAAAGGAAGGTGCCTAGGTTTGCAACCTTAGAGAATACTTGTTTTTAAATGCTCGGTGGAGAACTGCAGACCTTCACAGCTGGAGGGTTTCTGCATTGAATAAACACCACAATAGGACTGAGCAGAATATTATTCACTTCTTCAAGTAGAAGCTGCTGTAGGCAAATTTGGATTTCAGTACAGAAGCCCCAAACCAAAAGCAGAATGAGTGTATCTTTCCTGGGACCTCACTGGCTATGCTTTTTGAGTCTGACTTGAGTGCAAATTAGAAGGTGGTTAATGAGGCTGGTATTATTTGAAAGATACTTATTCAAGAAGAATGGGCAGAAAACTGCAGGTGTAGCTGAGAACTGGATAGGTACAAGAGTGAATAAAATTAAGGTTGCATGTAGAGAAACTAGTTTCTTTTTCTCCAGTTGTTTTGAAGCCCAGACAATTTCCTGCAGCGTTAATTGTAATTCTTTATAGCATACATGGAGCATAGATTTTTATTTTGGATTGATGACAATTAATTTCAACACTGGAATAAAATACTACAACTTTAGTATACTGGAGTTTAATCAACTAGAAAACAGTGATGTCCACAAAGAGTACAGACTGTTCTCTGTGATTCAAGTCCATTTGGAATTTACTGAAGGAAAAGTAGCTGGATCCCCAAGGGGATGTGCTTCAGTGTTTCATAAAGGTGCTCTAGGTTTTCTTTGTTTCACATTTCAGTAAGTCTTGCAAGGATTCAGTTGTTCTGTCTTGGATTTTACCAGGTTTCAGAAGACTTCAGAGGGACTGATTTTTTATTTTATTTTATTTTTTTCATATACACTTTTTGCTTTTTCTGAAGCACAGTGAATGCCAACAATGGCTCTGCACTCTGTTCAGTATACCTTGGGGGACAAGGGGGAGCTGGACGAAAAGGCTCAGAGAAGAGATCACTCAGCCTCCCTACTGATCTGCCTATGTTCAACTATTTATTGAACTTTTGCCTAAGTGCTCTTCCTAGAAGATGAGCAAAAGCTAGAACAGAAATGATAGCAGAGACAGGCAATAACACAGATTGTTGCGTAAGTGGCTGGAGTTGATTTATTTACATCTGTTGCTGCATATATTTGCAGTATGTGAAGGGGACCTGTCAATGGCTTACTGGCTGGTTTGGCCCAGTTTCGTGACCAGTGGGGCAGAGGCATTTTTGCAAAATCTACACCTCTGGAAAAGGGAAACAGGGGACCCCAAAATAGTTAAAAAGAGTGGCAACGATCTGAGGAGAAATAAACTAATTTGCTAAGTATGGTATCAGAATGCAAGATAACACACTATAATACTATGTAATTTGAATTAAAGCTACGAAATTAAATATAATGAGAGAGTGAGAGTGTGCAAAAGATGGATAGGCCTCACCATAATGCTGAGGTGAGATGCACAGACTGGTTGGGCAGCAGGGAGCAGAGCCTGACGAAGAAGAAAGCCGTCAGATGGCCTAACAAGGCCTTATATCTGTTTCCACTGAGCAGAAATGATAACAACACACGAACAGTCTTCTGGGGAATGCAGTTCTTCTATTCTGGGACAGGTACCCAGAACTGGAGCATTAACACTTGAACTTCCATTGCACTACGTGATGTTATGATGTGGAATACGGATAACCAAAAATTATAAAATCATGATAGGACTGTATTAGATGTTTAGAATGATATGAATCAAAAGAGACAACTTCACATAAGCATCCAAAAATATTATTAAACATACATAAACAGTGGATGCTTTGAGTTCATTTTTAAGAATAAAAATCTGATCTTTTCCTTTGAGTGCTGGTATACAAAGCCTCTGGCTACCCAATTTATCTTTGAATTCTCTTTCAGGATGAAGTAGCCCTTTCAAAGCAGGCTTCTGAGATATTAAAGATAGTCTGAATCAAACAATTTCCTAGGGAAGTAGCCTGAGAATTCAAGCCCAGCAGAAAGCAAACAAGGAAGGCTGAAATTCATCTTTCAGAGGAAAAGCCCAGTGAGAAAGAATGAAGATGCCCATCTTAACTGCCTAGTGAAAGATGTGCGGAATGATGCTTGTGAAGGATTGCTAGGCAGGAGAAAGCACTCAAATGAAATTTGGAATGTATTTCTCTTCAGCAAAAATGTAACCTAAAACTCATGCCCTGGAGAAAATTAACTGCTATAGCACATAGGAACTCTGAAACACTAGAGTGTATTAAACCACTGATTGAGAGGTTGCTTGGGTATCTCAAACATATATAAAGTCTTCAGGGCAAGGAAATATCTTCTGATACATTTGTATGTCATCAAGCTTAGTGCCAAAAAGTGCAGGTTCTATTATTCCAGTAAAAGTGTTGAATGAAAACTACTTTGGATGTCTGTAGTTTAATTTCCTCTTAGGATCATTTCTACAAAGAAAGAAAAAAATAAGTAGTACATAATTATGCACTTTATTATTTTTGTGGTTTTAACTCTTGAATTTACTGGAGAAACTCCATGATAGCACCAAATAACAGCACGTTTAGTATTTGGAATCCAGTGTGAAGTGATATAGCACTTCTGTCTAGCTGGCATGTAGAGAACAAAGGATCAGTAAATAGTTAAAAATCCCTTGCATGGGAGCAGTCACTGCCAATATTTGTCTAGGGAGAGGGACTGGATCATACTGAGGGTCTGGGCGTGGATTGCATAGATAAATTGCTCTTTTATTTAGCTTCCAAGGAATGATGATTTTCAGGGAAGTATTGGTAAGCGTATAAATTCACATATTTTCAGGTGTTTGTTCCAGTTATTTCCTCAAACAAACATCAGAACACTCTAATCTGCCGTCAGTTCCAGTAGTAGCAAACCAGCACCTACCTGGAACCAGTTGGAGGTTCTCAAGGAAACAGTAACCCCAAATCTGGTCGGAGAAGAGGAAATCCCAGCCAGAAAGCAGGGCCTATCTGAGGTCTAAATCCCATGGCTACAAAACATGTCTGTTCTGTGGAATGGGTTAATGGACAAAGGAGCTACTGCAGCCAGTGCTTCCACTCAGCACAGTGCTGTGCATGTTTACAAGGGAAGCTCTCTTGTTAGGAAAACTTGGTGCCAAGATTGAAGGTTGTGGAGAGAGGCTTTACTTGTGTTGACATTATACATATATGAATAGAGCTGTGGTACTTCAACAACTGATCTGATTTTGAATGCTGGACCAGAGTATCCTCTCTCCATTCATGTTCTGCCATTAGTGATGGTGGCCAAGCATGGGCATCTCTGTATTTGCTGGAGTTCGCAAGCCTACTCACAACAAGTATTAGAAGTATAATGCAAACACCAGCTTTAACTTCTGCCCATCCCCATTCCACCACATGTCTGGTAAATATTTTTGGGACTCTTCTCTGGCATTAATACCCTTTTGATTTATTTTGCTTTTTGTTGTCGGTTCTCTTAATATTATCGATGTTTCTTGTAGCACAGTCAGGAGTCATTATAAGGAGTTAGCAGTTGGTTCTTTAGAAATATCTGTGAGGGAAAAAAAAGCCTTCTGTCTACCTGATAACAATCAGGTATAACAATCACCAATAAAGGTGTCAGATGTAAAAAGCATACCACTGTATTTATGTGATGTGCTATATATTTGATAAAAAAAAAGTACCAGTTATGTGAATCTCTCAAACTAGTCATTAATGATAAAGGTGATTTCATGCTGATAATTTTGCAGTGATGATTCTTTGACATATTATTTTTTTTTCAGTTTCACCAAGAACCAAGCAGTTACAAGCTCCTGTGTGTACTACATGTACTTGTGCTTGGAAAGTTGCTTATGAATTATAGTCTTACTGGTTCTGCAGTGACAGTGATTGCAGTATAAGAGTATAAATGAGGCTGTTAAGGACCTGTGTAGGTCTCTAGCCCAATCCCTTACTCAAAGCATATATAATAAAATCCAGTTGCTCAGGGCCACGTCCAATCAAATCTTGAGTATCTGCAAGAGTGGAGATTCCACAGCCAGTCTGGATAACCTGTGCCAGTGATTGACCACTCTTATGGAAAAAAAAAATACAACAATAGTAGTAATAAATCCTTATGTGTGATTGGAATTTTCTGTATTCCAACTTGTATTTGTTCCTTGTTGTTTCACTGTGGAGCTCTGAGAAGAGTATGGCTCGTCCTTCTCTGGTCAGGCAGTTGCATATAGCAGTGACATCTCTTTCCCCTGTGTCTTCTCTGAGCTTAGGAGGCCCAACTATTGCAGCCTCTCCTGATATGTCCTGTGCTCCAGACACTCAGCAGCTTGGAGGTTTCTGCTGCATTCACTCCTGGATCTGATTCAGATCAGAGCTTCTGTTTGCTGAAATTTATGAGATTCTTTGTCCCATTTTTTTCAACTGGTTGAAGTCACTTTGAATGGCACAACCCTCTGGTGTATTAGCCACTCCTCCCAGTTTGGCAGCATCTGCAAACTTGCTGATGAGTTCTCTCTGTCCTATTATCTGAATCTCTGATGAAGATGATAAATGACAGTATCAACCCCAGGAATAGAACAGAGGAAATTGCCTTCAGATGGGCTTTGTTCTGTTGGTCACAACATTTTGAGCCGGTTCAGCCAGTTTTTAGTTTACCTCTCTGTCCAATTATCTTGTCCATATTTCATTACTTTGTCTATGATTTTTACTTGAGATCATATAAAATCTCATACTGAAATCAAGGTAAACATTCACTGTTCTCTCTGTGTCCACTCAACCAGACCAGTCATTGTAGATGGCTCTCAGATTGACGCACTTTTTCCCCTGAAGTCCTTATTTGGGATATTTCCATCACCTCCTTGTCTTTGTTGTGTTTGGAGGTGTTTTTCGGGAAGATTTGTTCCATCACCCCTCAGAGACTGAGGTGAGACTGACCTGTACATCCTCACTTTTGCCCTTCTTGAAGATATACTGGTATTTACTTTCTTACAGTCCTTAGAAACCTCCCCAGATTGCCACAGCTTTTTAGGGATGATTGACAGTGCCCTTGCAGTGAAATCATTCAGCTCCCTCAGCACTCATGGGGAGACTCCATCAGGTCCCAGAGACTTGTTTATTTCGAGCTCAGTTCATTTACATGTTCCCTTACCTGATTCTCCTCCACCAAAGGTTAGATAGACTTCCTCGCTCCAAAATATACAGTGGGTCTGGGATGCCTGAGGGCGAATCTTACCAGTAAACGTCAAGGCAAAAAGCACCCCAACATTTTCCATGTCCTCTGTCACCACATAAGCTGCTTCACTGCAGCAGCAGGTCCACGTTACCTCTGGTCTTTCTTTTGCTGTTGAAATATCTGTAGAAGCCCTTCTTTGTCTTCACACCCCTTGCCAGATTCAACTCTGGTTGGGCTTTGGTTTTTCCTCATCCCTGCTTATTTTAGATAGTATCTCTCTATATATATTCATTTGGAAAATATGATCTTGGGCTGTTGGGAATATACAGTGTAAACAGCATCTGTGTGGGAGTATATGGCTTGAACAGATGACTTAAGCTAAAACAAAGCACCTTGAAAACCTAAATAGCAAAAATGTACAACACAACAAAAATAACAGTGATAGTTGCAATCTAGATATGAAATTGTTTTCCTAGGGAAAGGCTTTATATAAATATTTTTTTTGTTTTGTTTGTTAAGTATGTGCCTTTGTTTCTTTCTTTGTCTGACTGAGTTGATAAAGTTAAGATTAACTTATGATCCATGGCTCCCTAAGTAAAGCTTCTAGTTTTCCTTCATTATTAACTGTTAATGTTTTTTAGTCAAGTGTTATTTAAACAGTGGCCAGATATTGGAGTAGGTACTTAGCACACTTCCTTCTTTCTTAAATATATTTGAACCACTTACAAGTGAACCTGCCTCTTTTCTTTGATAAATAAAAACATTTCTGTTCTAGGTGCAGAGTTTATAGGCAAAAATATAACCCAGATCAGCTTTGGAAAAGGCTTAATCTCACTTTTCTAGAACATAATTTAAAATGTATGTTAAGTGTACCTGCAAAAGTTACCCTGCAAAACCGTAGTCTCAGTTTACAGCTATTATTATCTGTCCTGCTGTATAAACAAAAGTTGCATCATAGGTAGATCTCTTGGTGGTCCTTCTGTAAGTGACAGAAGCGTTTAATCTTTATCTTAGTTTAACTTGTGTCCAATATCCTGCATGGCTGTCTGATACCATGAGCTCTGTGCTGATGTTACAGTTAGGTAATTCCTGCTTACTCATTATCCTCTTGAATGCTCTTAAGTGAATGTGGTTTCACTGTACTTATGTAAAGGATCAATTAAGATAATCTTGGATTAATCTCATTACACTTTGGTCTTCTTTATGGCTTTCTTTGTTGTCAAATTCACACAAACTGTGAAAAGACAGTACCCTGTTTGTGGTCCCCTCATTACCATTTGCTATGGGATTTCCTCCTCTATAAAAATGTAAATGTATCCTTTATTGTGTCCCTCTGCTTACAAAAAATTTTAGATTACTCTTGCTTTCTCTTGCAGAAAAATACTGTTTCTTAGGTACTGATTTTAAACATGAAGGGTCGCCTTGATATGCTTCTGTGAGATTTGTGGTGATATTACCAAAATAAACTTTACTTTCAGGCATAAATTTTAGGAAAATCAAGACTTCTAGCAGGGAATCTAAGTTAGAACTTTTAGTTACTAATGGAGACTGAAAATGAGACTCTCGGTTATCTGCTGTTGAATGAGTTTACCAAATGGCACTGTACAAAGCACCCTAAAGTAAAGCGCACTTACCATTTTCAGTTCAAAACTATTAGCACAACATTTATGGGATCATAAAAGTACTTCTTGTTAAAAGAATGCTTTGATGAGCAAACCTGCTGAGAGCATTGAGGAGTACGGTAGTATTGTAATTTCAAGTCGAGCTGTGATCATATTTTTGATCTGTCAATATGAAGTGGAGAAATCTGTTTCATTTCAAGAAAAAGTGAGGCTGATTCATTTTCACTTGGTCAATTGCTGTGGCTAATCCAGACGCGTTCTCAGCTTGCAGTCTTTCTTGCGTGTTGTGTTTTTTACACTTTTCCCTAAAAGGCAGGTAAGATGATACTGGTAGCGCTTTTTTGCTCTCATTTTTCACTTGGAACAATAATGTGATAGACTTTTAGCAAATTCTGATATTTTGTGTCTGTATTTATAGGGAAACAGATGGCTGGAGAGGGATAGAGTGACATTGATTTATTTACATTAACTTTTTTTTTTTCTCCCTCTCTTTATGGTGATGTCTTTACTGGCTTACAGTGAAGAATTCTTGAAATTAATTAATGAAATACAAACCTCGGTATTCCTTAAGAGGAAAAAAAAATAGTTTTACTCTGTGAAAGTTGATGCAACTCTTACAGAAATGTAGTTCACTGTATTAAGATTCAAAGGGAAGAAAAAAAAAAAGTGATTTTATGCTTTCTAAATATTTAACCAAATGAGAACCTCTGAGGACTGTGACGTGTCATGAGCTCATTTACTTGTTTTATGTCTGTACTGTAGGAACGATTCTCTCTCCCACTTCTTGTATATTTCCTAGTTCAGCATATTTGCTGTATTTGTCTCTTGTCATATTTTTTTTTTTTTTTTTTTTTTTTTTTTATTTTTTCAAAACTAAAATGTTTGTTGATGTTTCTTAGCAAAATTTTATGCAGAGGGACATATGTCCCTCTGCATGAAATCTGAATGTGCTGTCCGAAGGGGGTTTATGGGGAGGTGATGGAGTGGCTTGGGCTTTGCACAGGTGAACCCGTGTATAACCATGTTGCTCCAAGTGGGTGGCACACAGGAATATTTCAGAATCCGGTGCTGCAGGCAGTCAATAACAAAGAGCATTAATTCCAGCAAGTGAATGGACGTATGAGGGGTAGTGGCTTTGGAAGCCGTGTACCTCATTTATGTGTAAATACAGTTTTATGATGCTGTTTCCTTGATTTTCTGTTCAGTGTTTCAAACTAGTTCAACAGTGGGAATTGTTTTGCGAGGTCTGACTCCTACGTGTAGAATAGGTGAATCCTCAGTCTAATGCCATGCAGGAAAAAAAGGAAAGAGTGACAAATTTGCCTCACTCCTCCACCCGGCCAGGCCAAGCCAAGCCGAAACCCCCTGCCAGGGCCCCTGCTGGCCCTGTCCAGTGCCCCCGCTCAGTGCCCCCGCACTTGGCCGCCCTGTGTCTGCTGGGCGCTCATTCCACTCCGAGAGGAAGCAGTGCCGGTGTTCCTCCTGCTGCTCGCCTTTTTCCCTGGCGCACAGGGGGAGGAGGGGAAGGGAATCGGAAATGATCTTAATTAAATGTTTTCTATCCAGAAACAAGCGGGCCCTTTCTGCGTGAAACGAAGGCAGCAGACCTTATCACAAAAGACAAAGGCAAATATTTATCAGTGAACAAAAGGTGTCCGCGGCTGCTTACGGCGGGGGGGAGATTTTTCCCTCTCTCCTGGTGAAGACATTTAATGGCGTAAGATGTGTATCGCAGCTCCTTGCTGAAGTTCTTTGTTTCCCTGTGAGGTCTACAAATGGGACTGTTTTTCTTTCTCTGAGTGCACAAAGAGATCCCTGAGCCGAACGGTGCAGAATGGCAGCACCTGCTGTCC
Organism: Centrocercus urophasianus; assembly: GCF_019232065.1. Classification (NCBI taxonomy): domain Eukaryota; kingdom Metazoa; phylum Chordata; class Aves; order Galliformes; family Phasianidae; genus Centrocercus; species Centrocercus urophasianus. The sequence goes on from NW_024884364.1 coordinate 22,742,454, forward strand.
CTGCGCTGACTTTGTGCTTCACGAAGATCTTTTCTGTTTTTCAAGATAATGGTTTCAGGGGCTCGGTTTTGTTTGGGTTCTCATTCTGCGAGGAACAAAAATGATCATCTTGTCTGTCTGTCTGCTTTGATGCCGCTTCTGGCCTGGTGCTCCTCCTGCAGAAGGAAGAGCAGTGATTAAATAGAAGCGCTCCTTCCCTCGCAGAGCAGTGCAGTGTCTGCTGTCAAGTGAATCAGCTCCGAGGTTCTGCTCTCTGCCTGCCTGCCTGCTTGTTCTGTAGGCTTATTTTTAAACGCTCTGGTTGACGAGCCCTGCATTTGCCAGCTTGACGTTTTAGCTGGGAGTGAGAGGGAGGAAACACTGCAGTCTATGCAACTCCTAACAGCGTTTTTGCCTTGTTCCCCTGAATACGTGGGGAAGCAGCACTGCGGATGTACTCACACTGGTCCATGAGTTTATATATGCATGTCCTCAATGGAAAATTATTTTAGTTGGTAGGCAAACTGTGCGAGCACTTACTTTTAGGAGTATTTATCTCAAAGAGCTGGGCCATCTGTTACTTACAATATCTGGCCTAAAAGTTTAAGATTTTATAACAGAGAAAAACGGTTTGTCCAACTTGTGAAGAGCAATTTGTTCTCATGGCAAATGATCAGGCGGATAGTAGGTATAATAAGCTGGCATGGTTGCACAGAATTCTGACAGCGAAAAACATAATTCACAGCAGGGTCTGAGCTCCAATATTTGGGCTTTTCAGGTTCATAGGATTTGAGGAAGACTTAAAAATACTTTTCCATGGAAAGTTACAGTAGAGATTTCCGATGACGCAGGATACTAACTACAGTGCTGTAGAATAAACATGCTGTGTCGTAACAGGAGTGTCATACTCAGGCAGAGGTCATCTGCTGCTTTAACATATGTCACAGATTGTTGTGCAGGAGATTCTCCAAATGACTGTACTCACAGCTAGTCCTGTTTGTCTGAGAAAATGTTTTTCAACTGCTGGGACCCTGAGAGTAAGCAGGTGAAGAGCTGACACACAACTATGTCATGTGCATCGTTACATTTTAAATTGGTGATGTAAAATAGAGCTCTGAAATGTGACAGCATGAAAGTATTCTGTTTCTTGTTCCCTCCTTCCTGACAGCAGTGGTTTTCTCAAACTTCTCCATCTCTGAAACTTCTCTCAGCTACCTGCCTCTGATGAACCCTTCCTGCTGTGTTTGTAAATTATTTACCTTTGTATGGAGATTAAAGCAGTTTAATTTTTGTTTGAATTTAACAAGAGTTCTGAGATAAAGCTGCTTTATGATTCTTTGTTTTCATGTATCTGTTTACATTCTGATTTTAGAGTTTTCATTCTGTTTTTTCCTGAATTACTGAGTCCGGACAGTTTGACATGATTTTTTTCTGGCTTTCATATTGCATAGAAAAGTAATAAATTAGACACTTAGGATCTTCATAAAACAGATAAAATGACCCTTCTTTATTGATGTTTGCCTTTCTCAGTTCAGAGCTTTATCTTTATTTTCCCATAGGTTCTACAGTAATTCATAAAATGTCTACACTGTTCTTTTTGTATTTCCCATAATGTTACGGTGTATGCATGGAATCCAACACATAAATAAAACAACATGTATAGTATTATGATTTTTCCTTTTAATAGAATGTAGTGGGTAGCTAGGCTGTTTTGGCTTGAACGAGTGTCTTTTCCTCAGGCTCCCTGATAAGGCCCAAGTATTCCAATAGAAAGAGATTTTGTCTTCAGAGGCACAGGATACAGTCTGTAAAAAAGTCGGCACATACTTTTGAACTGCTTTTGTCCTCAAGATGAGTTTTCCTCTAAAAACAAACGTAAACTGGGGCTGCTCCAACTTTCTTCTCTAACAGCGTATTCAGAGTTTGAGGATTTATTATTTTGAATTTCATAAATTCTGAAGTGAATGAGGATTATCACATTAACAGTAAGAAAGAAGAAAAAGGAAAAAAGCTTTAGAATATGCCCAAGTTTATAAAAGAATCTCATTTTCTAAGACAACTTACCTTTCTAGTTGTTTCTATCAGATAGCGTATTCTTATTAACCCTTCTATCTAGAAAAAAATCTGTATTTTTAAGGTTGTCAAGAATGGAAAAATAATGAAAATTATACTGTTGTTAAAACTAATTTACTCCAGTGTTAAAGAATACTTGCATTATTTTAACAAGTTGCTGCTGGTAATAGCGCACTGGCCATTTGATAGGGTGATTGGTGCTGAAGAAACAGTCTTGTTAATTTATTTTTAATACAAGTAAAATATTTAGAGAAATTGGATGAAAGGAAAAGATATTAAAATATAAGTATTTTTGGTACCATTTTGTACAGATGGGACTGTAATTGGTGACATGGGAATAGTTTATATAGTGAAATATTTGAAATGCTAATTCATTTTTGCTTCAGTTTTCCTACTGCTCGCTGTAGTTATGGATCTCATTTAACAGATGCTAACACAGGATGTAACTTCACTCCTGGAGTTATCCCACTGTGACCCAGAAGTGAAGTGAAGGCTCAGGTACTGAGGCACTGGTGTAGGTACTGTTCCAAGAATTTGCTGGGTACTGCAGTTAATGACTTTCTAGTGTCCAAGCTCTAAGCTATTTGTGTTTTGGCTTTGAACATATTTTGTTATATGTAAACTGGGTTACTAGCTAATTTTCTTTATAAAGAAGTCTTTGATTTGAAGGTCACCACAGGTTGCAGTCCCTAAACTTTTATTATTCTCTGAGAGAAAGAGAGAGGAGTCTGAAATCTTATCGAGCTCCGAAGAGCACTTGTGAAATTTGAGAGATATATTTGGAATGTTTTATGGAATCTGTCCGATTAATTTTGTTCTTTCTCCAAAAGGATTCATTAAATAGATAGAAGCATTCTAAGAACAGTGATAATGTCTCTAAAATTGTTCAAATTGAATTTTTGATTTTTAAAAACTTTTCAATAAATCATTTATTTAAAGTAAGTTCTATACAAACAAAGGTTCCATTGGCAGAACAAATGAAAGTAGCAGAGGCTTTGATCAACATCTTCCTTCTGTGAAAAGATAATCTGTTTTAAACTATCTTTCATTAGTCATAAAATATAAAACCAACTAAATATGTAGAATAAGGTTTAATAATTATTTTTATTTAATTGATATTTACATTTATATACCATTTATGGTTTCATTTTTCTTGAAGTTTAACACAGTTTTTTTCCTTAAGTGAGAAACGCTCTTTACTTTCAGTCTGGTTTGAAACTTGATGAACTTTCAGGTCAAATTAAACGTCTTAGCAATTGCAAAATTAAACAGTATTAATATCCTGAATGACTTTTTCAGTCCCAGAGGACTTTTCTACAAGGTTGTAATGGGAATGATTCCAAAAGAAAGTTATTTACCATATTAATGGAAGTTACCTACAATTTTCTATTGTGTAGTGAGAAATATGTTATTTTTGTAGCATTTTATAGCTTTTGAATGACTGTAAGATTTTATAATAGAGATGTAGTTTTGTTCTCGCTGCAGAGATTCTTGGATAGAGTAACTTTTCTCCCCTGTAAGAAAAGAAAAACTTTACAGGACAAAGGAATAATGACATGAAGAAACGAGCCGAGCCGTAGAACAGCTTTTTTCTCAAATCCTGAGCAGAGAACTATTTTTATTATCCTTTTTTCACCCCCGAGTGATCTAAGATACTTTAAATGTTAACAAGGAAACAGAAAGCGCATTTTGAAGCAGCATCTGAATGCTTCTAGAATATATGAAAGAATAGCCTGATTCTGTGTTTCCTCTTGCAACTTTTACGAACATATTTTTGTGTGTCTTCAGATGCTTTTTTTTTTTTTTCCTAATTGATTTGAAAGCACTGTGACTCAGTAGTGATTTGTTTTGGCAAGAATTGGTATCAGTATAGTTTTAAAAGGGTGAATGGAAAGGACAAAAGATCACATTGTTTCAGATTTTGTGAAGTACTTAATCATTGTTTTCCCCACATTTATGCTACCCTTCTGTGAATGCAAACAATGAGGATGTGATTAATGCAGTACTTAGAAGGTTAAGGTGAAGTTTCAGGCTGGATTCAAAAGCAATAAAAAGTGTAACAGGAAACTTCATATTGCTTCATGTAAATGTTGAGGGCCAGATCACAACTACTGGAAGGATAAGACAGCGTGAAGTCATTTGCTGTCTGGGTTTATGTGAACATGTCTGAAATGGCATCTGTGGGGCAAAGAGGAATGGGGAAATGAATGCTATGCACACTGCTAAAGGTTTACACATTTAAAAGAAATAAAATCAAATCAACAAAACAACTTTATTCATCTTGTTCGTTAGATCGACACAAAAAAATCTGGTAGGTACTGTACGGATCGGTACAACTAGTGGCTTTCTGCTGGGAAACAGTTTAAAATATGTGTATTTCCACCTATTGGAATAGTTTGATAATTATACAGCACTGTCCATTAACTAGTAATATTAATCTTATAAAGGAGTATATGAGTTGGTTAAACTTAACTATAAACCAAGGGCCATACCACATAGTATTAAATCTGGAAAACATAGAATGTGTGCTCAGTAGAGTTGCTGTTCAGAGGGCTGACTTTTTTGTGTGAAAAATGGGAAAAGAGAGTATACTATTTTTTAGGACTTAATAAGGGTTGTTTTTTATTGCTTTTTAAAAAAATATTATTTTTAATAAGTTACATACTTTGTCATACTTTGTCATGGTTTATTTGTTTATATTTATGCATTTCATAGGATTGTTGCCTATGCAAATTTCAGAGATGGAGAAGTGGAACTGAAGTGGTTAGTTATTCTCAGAGTTCTATGGAAGATAGAAGAAGAAAGTCTAATTTTCAACCTTTTATCCTTTGGATCTGTTAATACTGTGCTATCACATTTTAATGCTTAGTTATTACAGCCACATAAATATATGAGAGGCCTGGACTGTGTTTTTACCTTGTGCAGACATGTTTGTGTGCTCGATGTGAGTTGAAGGTGGTGGCAGTTTAATCAAGTAAGTGTATGATGGGCTGTGAGATATTTTGACCTTTCACTTACTCCATGAAAAGTGATAACATTTCCATTCCTGTATGATGTATAAAAGTGGTTACTGCAGTCCCTACACTGAGAATGCTGATGTTGGGAGGCTTGCTGGTAAAGGGTGATTTTTTTTTTGTCAGATTTGTCATTAACAGCATAAAATGGAAGTAATAGCTATATGTACACAAAGTGGATATGATGCAGTGTGATAACATTTAAAATTGACAAGTTGACACTACTTTTATTAAAGCAGATGTGCATGTGTGTATGTGTATATATAAACATATATATGTGCCAGTTGCTGGGTTCCAAAGCAGTTAAAAATCAGACTATAACTCTATTTTTCATTGTAATTAATGTCTCAGGAACTAGACTTTGTTGGACAATTTTGCTTATCATGGAGCTGTGTAGCTGTCTTTTTCATTGTCAAAGCTCAGATTGAGCTGACATTCTGAACTCTGCAACCTTCCAGAAGAGGGATAATATTTCCCTGTAGCATATTTGAGTGCTGGAGATGCTGGTTGTTTGTTGGGGTGGTAGGAACCACTGTAAAATGTTTATGTAGCAGTTCTTCTGGGACACTAAGTAAAAACTGTCTTTTACTGTGTTTCGCATGTAAGGAGATTATGAGTATGCACTGTTCCAACTCTCTCCTGGGCTGCATTGTGCCACAGCCATGCAGGCTGCCTCGCACCTTCCTTCGGCTAGTTTTGACCCCTCTTCATCTCCCTCTCCACTGTGTATCTGAAGCCTCTAGATATGAGGGGCAAGATAACGTGTCCTTTTGGTTGAATTTCAGACCAGTCTCAAATTCCTTAGGCAGAAAGGGAAGAGGTTCCATGTGGAGCAATGGTGTGATCTTAAAACTGATGGGGAGAGAGAGGGAGAGTGATTTTGATGAATAGGCAAGAAACCACAGCAGGAGAAATTCCAAGGTGGTTGCCTGTAGCTGACAGGAGGGCCGGGAGGTCTCTAAGCTGCCATATATTGTAGGTCAGATCCACATGCTCGTAAAGTTCCTCACTGTATTCCTATGGGTCTACTCATTATATACTCCATTGGGAGCACTTTGGGGTAGTTCAGAGTGGGAGGGGAAGGGAGTTCAATCCTTTCAGTTTCAATTTTGAGACACTGAAGGGATTCCAGGCAACTCTTCCCTGAATATCGCTATGGAGTTTTTTGGCATTATCCCCAAGCTAACAGCATGTTGTGTCGTTAAAAAATAAAACAGCTACATTTTCTTCTTGGCGTTGCTTTCTGCAAAGCGATAAAAGACTCCCTATGTTGATTACAAATATTGTAAAGTGTTTACTTTGTTCCATAAACAAATCCATGCTTGGATATATTGTATGGGACGTGGCCCCTTAAGATTTTTCCCATTTTTCTGCTTGTGTCAGAGTTTAATGTGCAAGTGAGACTTTTGAAGCGTGCATCTGTTTAAAACAGACAAAATACAACTACCTTATTTTTCTTACTTAAACTAAAGTGCAACTAAAAACTATATCAGGCATCTGCAGTGGTAATTACTTACATAAATTTCCTGTTCACTGTGCTTATGGCATGTATATACAGCCAACTATACATAACAAGGAAAATTTCTTCACTGGGTTACTTGGTTAATAGGGCAAAAGCAGCATGCCCTGCACAGCAAGTGAACTCAGAGCAGTTGTAGGCAGGATATAAGTTAGTTGGAAATCTTGGCCTCAGTTCTTAACATTCACTTTTCACTGTTGGAAAGTTGCACAATTTCCCAGTGCCTTCATTTCTCCATGTTTAGAGCAGAAATAAAATTTATCTGGCATGCAAACAAGTAATGCTGTTCTGTATTTCTACATTGAAACAATAACATATCTTTGCTTTTAGATATTTGTTCCTTAATTGTTCAAACATGAGTTTCTCTTAATCCAATTCTAATTCTTCTACGGAGAAATTCCCAGATCTCATGCCTTGCTAATGTTCCCAACCCTGAAAATACCAACTAAAGAATGACAGGCAACTTGACAGTGAGATCTGTGTGATCTCCTGCATTATGGACATAAAGTCTGCACAATCAATAATTGTGGTATTCAGAATTTTTGAATTGTAAAGTAAGAATTACAACGGGTCAAAAGCTTCTCAGAAATTTTGGTAAAGTTGCCTCTTGATGTCCCCATAATAAAAGGTCAGAGCTATACTACTTCTCCCTTGAGCAAGAGAGGAGTGACCATTGGCCTTCTACTGGGTCACTCTAGGGCCTCATTTCTGGAGTATTAGACTAGTTGCTCATGACTGAAGGTCACAGACTGGACCATAGAGCTCGATGAAAGCCAAGAATTTGTTTTCATGAAATAGTGTTGCGCTATTTAATTTTGCATTACACTGGGACAAAAGCAAGGTTTTTCTAACTTTCTGTTTATGAAAAGTGTACTGCGTGGGAATAGGAGAACCCATTCTGGAATAACTGAATAATTGGACTCCTGAGTTCCTCTTGCTGTGCTTGTATGGAAGCAGGGATATGAGTCTAAATCTCTACCTTCTTTATGAAATGAAAATATTTTACTTTCTAATATATGTTGTTATGAAGGACCATATCTTTCCTTGGTTAGCTAAATTTTTGACGATAGCATTCATTTGGTAGCTTTTATGACTTTGCCTACCACTATGCAGAATTTCTTTCCAGATAGCTTTCATGTCAAATAAAACACAATGTCAGGTAGAATTGATGTTTATGAAAAATAGAAATCTGAGTGCTAATGTTCCTACTGTGAAGTTCTGGAGGCAGTTATTAAGAAATTTTAATCAGACATTAAATAATCAATAGTTGCTAGTTCACAGAAAGTCTTTCAAAATTTTAATTCCTTTGGTTTCAGGTTATTGGAAGCTACACATATAATTTTCATCAGGCCTTGAGGAATTAAAAGTCTACTCCCATTGAATTTAAATGTAATTTGAACGTTTTATTACCTCAGGCTTCTTTGAAAATCTCAGCATGCATGGTTTGGATCAATTGTTCCCTTAATACTGAAGGCAGTGAACTATGAATTCTGAATTTCTAGTCCTTCAGAAATGCATGGGTCTAGATGGAAAGAGATGGGAGCTGAAATACCTTCAGGTAAACTTTGAATTTTAGAAGACTTTACAGAGGAACTTTTAAGTACCTCATAAGGAGTAAATTCATTTTCATCATTTTTCTTTTTTGTTGTTCACCTTTAGGGTCTACCTAATTATGTGAAAAAAAGGCCACATGTTCTCAAAGATTTTGTAAAACTTTTTTCCTTTTGCTAGTTGCATAATTTAAATGAGAAGTCCTCTGTCCTGGTAAGGACTTACGGTGTGAAGACTATTTTCTGTACTACACTATACTTTTTTTTTTTTTGTATTCACAGTACCAACAGAAAAAAGTAGCTGCTATTTCTGTCTCTCTGTAGATTTATAAATTTGTCTTTGGGCTGTTATCTTGAATTGTTCTGGAAAATATTCAGATTAATAATCCAGTTGCTTTTTATTTTATTTTAGTTATTTAGCTATTTAGTTTATTTTTAATAATTCTGAAGTTATTCTGTATTTACTGGGGGAAATGTTTCCAGTGGATAAGTTTCTCTGAGTATACTTGTGATCTTTTCTTTTAGTATTCTCTGATCAATAATTCAGCCACCCATCCCAAAACCTCTGCTCAGGCTGCTTCAGAGTTGTAAGTTGTCTCCATTGACAGCAGAAGGAATTCACATGAGTACACATGAAGCAGACTTGCAGAAAAAAAATCATCTACATTTTTTTGTGCTTTCAGTCACATCATGACGTGATCTTAGAGCATGTGAACTCATTTCGTTTCAGATGAAGTTAACATGGGAGATACTCCCCGGTTGTCTATTCATACAACAGACACAAACTAGATTTGAAATGTTCATCAGGTACTCGTAGCTGAAAAATTCAGGTACTCACAGCTGAAAAATTCATGAAGTCCTCAGTTCCAAAATGTAGCCAGAATCATCCTGGAAGTTAGAATGTTTTCTTGAGGGTGAGCTGGTTTATGTGTTGATCATTTAATGCAAAAAAAAAAAAAAAAAAAAAAAGATATGGAACAGCATTTTTGCTCTTTATGCAGCTGGCCTAGTCATTATATTTTTGTATTTATAATATAAAGGAAAAAGACTTGGAGAAACTCACCAAAACTATTGCATTTCCTTTTCATGGTTGGTGTGTCTTTTGAAGACAAAAAGGTAATCTGGAAGTAAATACTGCTGAAATCTAGCTTCAGGAGTTCTAAATAAATCTAACAAAAAGTGGGATTAAGTCCTCTTCCTCATTATTGCTTGTTGATTAATTTGAGACAGCATCTGGTAAGCACTCTAAGAATTTTTGCACTGTGGTCTTCTTCTCTCCTTCCTACCCAGCTTTTTCTTCAGTTCAGATGAGAGCTGAAGCACAGAAAAGACAAGGCAAAGAGCCTGATTATGGGCTCCTCCATCCCTGTACTTGAAACACTTGAGCTAGTGCTTTTTTTAGCCGAGCCTACTGTGCCTGGAGGAAACCTGGGCTTTCAGGAAGATTGTGCTGGGTGGCTCCTACAAATCCAATGAAAGTGGAGTGGTGGAGCCAAACTCCAGGTTTAGAAATACCTAGGTTGCTATGAAAGCAATGCCTCCTATTTATTTCCGTGAAAACTACAACAGATACAAAGAACGCAATAATGCTGTTTGACAAAGCAAGTTCTCAGCTTCAAAACATTGTTTTTCAACATAGTTACCACCAGTAGATACACATTTTTTCTAGCGATGAACAAGAGCCTGCATGTCACACTCACAAAAATCTGCACAGCCATCCGGAATGTGGCTTGTCTTTCCCATTACTGTTGCCACTGCTGGAACACACAGTCCACCACCTCAGTGTATTCACATCCACTGTTTGATCTCCATAAACGTTCAGCAAGCATCAATGAACGTCAGCGGATAAAATTTCGTCCACATAGAGGAATTCAGTGACACACCTTCGCTTCACATATATTTCCATGTGAGATACTTTGTCAGGCTGCCCCTCTGCTGCCATCTGTCATAGTGCAACAAAATGTAATGGAATATTGTTGGGAAAGTCCAACCTCTACTGCCATTCCAACATCCACCTCTGACATTGTGGGCCAACATAATAACATAGGAGGCATTATTTTTGGATCAGCCCTTGTACATAGTCCTTGGTTGAGCATAATATTGGTTTTTGTAGGGTATAAACATTTCTAAGTAACATTCTCCTTAGGTTATGTGCCTGGATTGCAAAGAGAAATAGCCCATAATTACTGGGCAGTGCGATGAGACTTGTTGCAAGGGGAGCAGTTCACAAGCATGAGATGTATTTAGCATAGTAAGGGAAAAACTGTGTTAGGCTTTGAATCTTCTGTGATAAGCCTCACATTCCCTTGTCAGAGTCTATCATGTCACCTTTTAAAAAGTCGCTAAATGTGCTTTATTCTTTTTGTTTTGCTTCACAATTAAAACTAAATCATCCTGCAGAGGGCTGTCCATTTTGTCAGAAGTTGGCAGGTTTGAAAGCAAAAAATTGGTAATACAAAAGTGACTCATCTTTGAAGACACATTTCCTTTTGATAGTTAGATAACAGTAGAATAATGAAGCATTTCAGAGTATTTATGCAGTGCATCATATTATTAAGTCACAAATATAGTCTAATTTCAAAAGACAAAAATTAGGATGCTTTAAATCCGTTAGCAGTCTGTTGTAGTCTGTTTTGTATGTCGTAAGTTGAAAGCTGTAGATCAGAAAGAAGACTGATATGCTCCTGGCAAGGAATGGGTATGTGTGAGCAAGAACTTCCTGTGAGATATTGACCCGGTCACAGTCAGCTGCTCTGAAATTTGTTGTTTATGTAATCTGTCTAATATGTCTAAGGAGCAGTGTATCAGAATCAATCCATCCAAATGCCTTTGGAAGATCAATAAAAGGATAATAAATCCAATAACTCTCTGTGATCTTCTTTAGTGTGAAGCTATGGGGGAAGCCTTGCACAGTATAAAGATTGATTCTGGTACACATATGGTAAAGTGACAAATGCACAGGGCCAGATCTATGGCTGGTGCAAAATACATTTCAAATTCATTCTGAAGCTTTATTTTCTGTAATAATCTGCTCTCAAAAAACAAATGTCTACAAGTGGAAATTGCTGAAGGCATTTTCTAAAGAGAAATAGACTAGAAGATTGCAGGTAGAGATTCCTGTCCCCCATTTATCTATTTATTGTTTTTTTGTTTTTGTGAATTTCCTAGTTAATTTCTCTTTAGTAGAAAGAAACATCTCTTGTCTGTGAGACTGTTTTACATTATAACAATAAAAAAAGTAATCTGCCTAATGATTGAGAGAAAGGCTGTTGATGTGGTCTGTCTAGACTTCAGCAAAGCCTTCGGCACTGTGTCCCACAGTATTGTCCTGGGGAAGCTGGCAGCCCACAGCTTGGACAGGTACACTCTTTGCTGGGTAAAGGATTGGATAGATGGCTGGGCCTAGAGTGAGCTGATAAACGGAGTCACATTCAGCTGGTGACTGGTAACAAGTGGTGTTCCCCAGGGGTCAGTAGTGGGGCCCGTCCTGTTTAAAATATTTATTGATGATCTGGACTAAGAGATTAAGTACAACCTCAGTAAGCTTGTGAATGACATCAAGCTGAGAGGAAGTGTTAATCTGCCTGAGCATAGGAAGGCCCTTCACAGTCTGGATTGCTTAGCTGAGGCCAATTGTGTGGACTGTAATAAGACCAGCTGCCGGGTCCTGCACTTTGGTCACAACAGCCCCATTCAGTGGTACAGGCTTGGGCCAGAGTGGCTGGAAAGATGTGTGGAGGACAAGGATCTGGAGGTATTAGTCAATGTTAGTCACAGTTGGCTGTAACTAATAAGCCAGTAGTGTGCCCAGATGGACAAGAAGGCCAACAGCATCCTGGCTTGGATCAGAAATAGTGTAGTCAGCAGGACTAAGGAATAGGTTGTCCCCCTGTACTTGGCCCTGGTGAGGCCACATCTTGAGTGCTATGTTGAGTTTTGAGCCCCTCACTACAAGAAAGACATTGAGGCTCTGGAGCATTTCCTGAGAAGGGCAGTGAAACTGGCAAAGGGTCTGGAGAACAAGTCTTATGAGGAGTGGCTGAGGGTGCTGGGGTTGTTCAGTCTGGAGAAGGCTCAGGGGAGACCTAATCGCTCTCTGTAACAACCTGAAAGGAGATTGTAGCAAAGTAAGTGTACGCCTCTTCTCCCAGGTAACTAGTGATAGGACAACAGACACTGGCTTTAAATTGCCCCAGGAGGAGGTGTAGGTTGGATATTAGGCAAAACATTTTCTCAGAAAGAGAGGTAATGCATTGGAACCAGCTGCCCAGGGAGGTGGTGGAGTCACCATCCCTGAAGGTTTATAAAAAAACATGTAGATGTGACATTAGGGGACGTGGTTAATCGGCATGGTGATGATAAGTCAGCATGATATTAGAGGTCTTTTCCAACCTTAATGATTTGATTCTATGATTCTAAATGAAAAGGCTGCAGACCTTTATATGTATTTGACTAGCAACACTGTGTATGAGTCCTTCATAGAAGGGAAAAAAGCCCCAAACCTTTGTTTGGTCAAAGTCCTGGGAATTAATCTTTTTTTTTTTTTTTTTTTTTTTTTTTCATTATATTGTGGTAGGTATCGAATTGACTATATCGTCTAGAGATGATGGCACATATGGTTTATTTTCCAGTTGTCACACTAGCTCAAACAAGTTTAGAAAAGAATCCTAGCACTTCTGGTTTTGACTGAATGACATGAGAGGAGTGACCTTTCTCATGGTGCATGGACACATCAAGGAAATACTTACCCATGTTTGAAAACCTCACAATTCTATTTATAAGAGCCATTCTAAAAATGTTCAAAGATCTGTGGACTGGTTGCATCTTCTCAGATCAACTCCAGAGGCTTTGAAGGTCAGGAATAGCACTTCAGCCATCTAGATCTTGTTTGGTGAAATAAATATTTATTTGAAAATAAGGAAAAGAATGTGTAAAGAGTTGAAGTTTCAAATTACGAAGATGAAAGCAGGTTATTTTATTATTTTTATATGGACTTTTATTATGTTTTAAACATTCCTACATTTTTAGTGCACAAAAATCTGACCATACCTTAACATCAAACAGAATACTCTTTATTCATATCACCTTACCATCATAGTATCTGTCTTTCATGAATCTAGTTAACGAGAACTTTATTTTGAAATGAACCAGGTGATGGAATTCAAGAACCCTGTTCCTCCAGTGAGAGTGATGTCTCGTTCCTCAGAAATACAGGCTTTACTAGTGCCAACTCAGGCGGCTTGTTGCACTGTTATAAATTCAGGGCAACTGTCCTCATCTTGATGGGTGCCCTTTCTGGGATGCATTTCTGAAGAAGAGAATGCAGACCTATTTTAAACTTCATCTTTAGCCATGGATATTTAGTGTGGTACTCTTTCTGCTCTGAATAGTGATACTTTAGTGAAAATAATAGGAATAGGCATTATTAAACCTTTGCCTGCTGGTTTCTTGGTATTTAACAGGAGTTAGGTAAATAAATAAAGAGTCTGGTTTTAATCAGATTAAGTATTTTTAAGCAAATTCATCAACATAATGGATTCTAGATGAAATGAAAATGGATTTCAGGGAATCATACTGGTGAAATAAGGAAGTAGGAAAAAAAATACTTGTAAACTTAGTGACTCACTTTGGTCAGTCGGTAGTTACTTATTCAGTTGTCTTCAAAGGAAAACTGAGATGACACTACCCGAGTACTTTTGAAGATTTTACTGGATTACTGTAATAGTTTTAAATATAAAACTTCAGAATTAAGAAGAGAACATTTCAGATTCTGTTTTTCTCTTGAGAGAGGAAAAAAAAAAAAAGGCAATGGGAAAATAAGAAATGAAAAAAATACCAGGATGTAGGCTTTTGCCATTTGAAAGGAGGAAGAAGATAACACCTTGGTTTTCTTTCTGTATTTCATGAGCTCAGAACTTATCTTTGTTCTCATACTTTCCTCACCAGACTGAAAATTATCTGCTATCAAGGCACTGAATTCTGAAGGAGTATTTTATCAAAGTATTGCATCAAGGTGAATATAGTGGTAGCATGAAAGCAAGGATTGGAACATTTCCTTTTATCCACTGAAGAGACACCAATTTAAGATGTTCAGACTATTAGCATATCTACTTTCAGAAATAACCAAGGATGGCTCATAAAATGTTTTCTTTAGCTTACTAATAGTAAAATAGGATGTTGGGGGCTTCTTGTAGCATGTGGCCAAACGCTGAATAAGCTACATTCAGACTAGTACTGCTTTGCCTGCTGAACAGTTTTTTAGGCTAGAGGTTCTTTCGCATCATTACAGTCCAACATATCTATACAAGTCTTTTAGGATAAGATGAGGTAGCACTAATAGAAATTAAATTATTTATTGTGGTGTAGAAATAAAAATTATTTCTGATTAGTGGCAGAGTTTAATTTCAAGACCATCCCCTCCCTATGAGTGTTATGTCCTAGGTGGAATGGACAAATTCATCTGGCGGTTTGCCCCATACAAAAGATGTGACTTGGAGATGATCTATTTGAGGGGTCCTTGTAGGCAGTATGTTTTTAATGCTCACAGTGAATAAAATAGATAAATAATGTAGCCAACTGAAGCAGGGAAGGATGGTGCTTCCTACAACAAATTCTTATTCAGAAGCTTCATCCCAAGTGGACAAAGATCAAATATCAGCAGACTAATTTCATGCTGTCACTCCCTGTCAACTCATTCTGAAGCTGGAATGGGATCACACTGAAGTGGTGAAGTATTTAAAGTCCAAGGTCCATTAACAGTACATAATATTTGCAGTTTGTGTACAAAGAAAAAGCTCCTTTCTACTTTAACAGACTTTTTTTTTTTTTTTCTGAGTAGGATCTCTCCTGTTGAACTTTTTATTGTCAAAATATTTACAATAGTCATGAAAGATTGAGGTTGGTACTCATATAAATAGTGAAACAAAAATCAAAGTGACAAATACTATTCTTATTGTAGATGACATAAAATCACTTAGGCTTAAATATTTTGAATGTTGTGAATCTTTATAGCGATTTGTTGGGTATTTACTGCAACTCTTGGAAAAAGAGAAGAGCATTATGTTCAGCCAGTGATGACTTCAGTAGTGTATTTAATGTATTTTTCAGAGTATCCACTTTTTCTGTTTGTCTCAATTTTTTGAGCAGACCTGTGATCTTCCTTTATTTTTTGAATACTTCAAAGAAAGAAGAGTAGGTTCAGTTTCTTCAGGTGCTGCTCTGGTGATTGTCTGAAAATGTGTGGTCCTCAGAGAATGTGGTATTGGGTTTTCATTTTTTGAAAACAAGAAATAATACAGGTCTGGGTCACTATGTTTCATTTGAGTGCTTGGCTACAAGCAGAACAGTACAATATTTAACATTTAGAAAATGGTTTTGTTTCTAGAGTTCTCAGGCAAATTTTGGAGATCTTATTTATCCATGCATGTTTTACTCTTTTCCCTCAATAGTGGAAGGCAGCAGGACATTAATATTTTGTGGTAATTCCTTGCTATTGCGCTTGGCTTAAATTCTCGCGTCCTATCCAAGAAAAAACTGTGATGGCATTTAGCATGTAATGTCTCAGTATCATGGGGTTTGTTCTTGATATGCTCTGTTGTCTCTCACTGAGTTTTGATTTGTTTTGTTAAAGAATAAAAATTTTGATTTCCATTGTAACTCTGTTTGTTACCCTCCACAAAGTGGTGATTTCAGTTAGGTGTGCTATAGTTCCTCATCACAGAGTTACACTTTATAATGTTGAACATACCTTTTATTTTCTTATTTGATACATTTTGTTTCTTTGTCTTTATAATCTGTATATTAAATCCCATGTTTGCTCAGCTATGAAGTGAAATGTGCTGCTGGTACTGTTTCAGCGTATTCAAAGTAGATCTGACCTGAGTTCTTCAACAAAGATGAAGCTGCATGAGGTGTTCTTCATAAATGTTTATGCACTGAAAGCTCTGAAATTTTTAGGACAGCAGTACATGTTTCAAGTTAGTCTCCTATGCCTCTTATGAGATTGAATATCACTGTGAAAGTATGTGAAGGAAAAAGTCATACTGTGGTACAATTGTTGAGTTTCGTATTGAATGACTACCATGTGAAGGATTAACATTTAAATTTATTTTATAAGCTTCACAACAAAACCAACAACGCCAGTGCCTGCCTGTATTAAAATCTGTATCTTAAGGGTTAACTATATTACACAAAAAATAGTTAAAAATCAGTACTTTTAACTGTGTATGGCTTTGCCTGTGGGGATTTCTGTGAATGCTAATAAAGAAAACCAATTAGAAACATGCCAAGCTTGTTTTCTTCTTTTGGCCTGCTCATCTATAGTATATGCAGAGCTGACATTTTGAACTGTGGGTCTCTTGAGATTTAGTCTTGTAATCATATATGTATCCATACCTAGAAATGATAAACACACAGACTAGACATAATTCAACACTCAAGGTTAACGAAGGGGATGGATAATATACTGGGATCAATTGCCTTGTAGTTTTGCATAGCTATTGCTATGCTTGTATTACTTTCAATTAAAAAAGTAATTTTGCCTTGGAAAAATAACTACTTAATCATTAGAAGCATCAATGATAAAGAAAATACGTTTGCATTTTGCAGTTTTACAAACGTCTTAGTACAAAATATAGAAAATATCTTCAGTTGCTAAAACTGAACTCCAAAAAGACTCCAAAAACATTTTTTTCTTGACTTAAAATGATACACTTCAACTGTGATCTGCATGATCTGTTTTGGTTAAATAGTGTCCTAGTGACATTCTGCTACACCAGGCAAAAAGGGTATAAGGGTCAAAAATGGATATATGAAGTCACTGATGTTTTGTGTAATGCGAGATTAAATCGATCTTTTGTAAATTTGATTGCCACTCTATTTAAGTTATGTATATTTACAAAGTATCTTGAATTTGGTTAAAAATTGGCTGATGACTGGAAAAGAGAATACGTGAAAAAAAAAATATATATATATATATATATAAAGGGATTTATATTCTTCATGATCTCCATTTATTCTTCAATTATCAAATCTGTCTTCACTTATCCTTTCTGCATGTGTTCATATTGCATGTATACAAGAGCATGCAAATTTAGGAGCAAAAGTCCACTTCTGCTTTGGTTATGCTTTATCAGAAAAATTAATGAAATTCCGGTAATGTAGCTTTAACTTCAACATATATAGGCATCCTAGATCATCTATATCTAACTCTACAATGCTTAGCTTCACACTTTTGCAGTTCCTATATATTGTGTAACTGTTACATGGTTTTCAACATTCTGTTGTATATTAGGTACTTTGCAAATGCAAGAAAGCTCATACATGCAAGTAACAATATCCATACTTATAAATGGCAAAAATTAGTTTGTCAAATATAAGCCTTTTATGATACTAGATCAAGATGATTGATGGTGATGCAGAAACCATTAAAAAAAGCTTGAATTCTATATGTTAAATTGAGTTTTCAAAGTAAGGAGTGTTTTTGCCTTTTTTTTTTTAAAAAAAAAAAAAAAAGAAAACTTTTTTTCTTTGTTGAGCAGGCTAAATTTGAGAGAGATGAACTGAACAACAATAATCTCAGAATTTTATGGAGTCATTGTTTCTGAGTGAACTATGCGCTGTCTTTATATTACAGGCCTGGAAAGTAACATTTTCTGTAGATGTCAACTTCTGTCTGGTGTGATGCTCCATTCTTCTGATGTCACATGCAGCATTGAGTAATATTGGTAAAATGGAAGAGGTCTCTTAGAATAAGGTATGTTTCTTTCTTTTCCATGAGATCAGAGTTACTTTTCTATCTAATGTAAATTGAGGCAAATAAGTATTTAAATCTTCTAAAATTTGGAGAAATAGCTGACCTCACAACTATTGCTGCCATCGGTTATACTTCTAAAATTATCAGCAGAAGGTACATTCAAGGTATCTTGATAACACTGCAGCATAACTCACCACTCATTATCAGCAGCAGAACCTGGAAAGAGAAGGATATATTTAGATTCCTATAATTGGCTTTGAAAAAAATGAGTATCTAAAATATCAATCGTTTATATAGTGGGAAGAATTCTTATAATTCTGTAACAGGATTGTAGTTTTCAAGAACATTGCATAAGTAACAGTAGAAACAAGTACGCATGGTCATTCTTACCCTGGTGCTCCAAAAAAAAACAAACCAAACCAAAACAAAACAAAACATTAGAGCAAAATGGAGCTGAGAAACAAAAGACAGTGTGTATGAAAGACTTAGAATGGAGAATGCAATAGAAGAGACTTGCTTGGAGAAAACTCTTTGGTGAAAAACTCAGAAGGTCTATAGGGTAATCGCAGAAGTATGACAATGGAAGGGACAGTTACAAAATTATTTTGTTAGATCCATAATTTGCTTCACATTGATTTGTCATCTGTAATGGCTTCCTATGTGTTGGTTTCTATCAAGCAGAGCTGCTAACATTTCAAAGTGTTATACTGAGCTCTAATGTTCTATGAGGTTTTGTTAGTCTCGCAGTAATTTTCTAAAGCATTCTTGGGATGTTGTGGTTGTTACCTGTGACTGAAATTATACTCCCTAGTTCCTGTGTTATTAAAAATAATATATCTTAATTAACACTCTGTAATCAATGTTTTTCTTAATAGAATGGTTTAATGAGAGTGATTTTGAGAAATGTTTTCCTACGTGCTCACATCATTTCTGGTCAAAGTGCAGTGCAATGAATAGACACTGCCTAAGGGCATTGGTTCCTGTTTACTATTTTCTCACTGGTAAAGACATATTGAGGTGAGAGTATGTTACTTAAACATGGGACTGGTAAATATGACACACAACCTGCAATAGATCTGTGACCATCTGGAGCAGCAGCTGAGCCCTTGGCAGGATACCCCAGAGCATGCAAAATGCACAAGTTGCCTGTGCTTAGCAGTCCTATCCTATATATATCCTATATATTAGATTTCTATTGCAAGAAAACTTAAAAGCTAAACAGATTTAGTTAGGATTGTGACACACAGTAATCCTAGACTCAGAGGTGACCTATAAACTACATCTTGTAAGTGGGGGTACCTGGAGACCTGCAAAGAAAGAAGCATTGAAAATGATGCAACTAAAACAACCACTAGGAAGATGTAAGACAGTGGGGGGCTTAATTTATCTTATTTTCCATTGATTGCTTTTCCTACTTCTCTATTCTTCATGGGCAAGCAATTCACCCCTTTCAAGTGAGCGACATTTTTTCTGAGTTGTCCTGCCATTCATTATTTCACAAAAAGAAATGTATTAATTGCTCTACGCTGTAATGCATTCACTCATTGTGTACCAAGTGTAAGGGAAAATATTGCAGTTGGTATCTGACATGTGGAACTAATTTGCCTCTGTTGGAGTTCAGGGAGAGGTCTTGGCTATTACTGTGAAAGAAAACATTATGAATTATAGGCACCTCACTTCATGATACTTCATTTGTAGTTTCCATTTGTGATGATATACTATGAATAAAATATGGGGATGATATCTGGCCCCACTGCGATCAGTGTGTAAGGGGGTTCTTTTAACTTCAGCTAGGCCATGACCCTGGGAATATCTGCTGGCTCCTGTTGAAGGATTTGTTCTATTCATGCCCCATACTAGACCTCCTCTGACTTAGTTTTTAATATTACTACCAAATCTGCTTCTTAGGTAGTAATTCTCTCTTATTGAAGTTTATTTGTTCTTGATTTGGGGTATCCTATGCTCAGAGAAAAATACAATTCTCTATCTGTGTTTTTCTATACTTAAATATGATGGTATTGTTAGAGGTAATTATAGACCAACACTCAGGAAATAATATATGATAAAAAGAGAGAAAGGATTTCAGAATTATTTCCCAAAAGATAGGGTGGCAATCCAACAGGTAAATACAGTACAAATGAGCCTGAACTTGGAGAGGAAACAATGGATAATTTAATAGCTCTTTAATATTACCAGTATCTGCGATCACAAACTCTTCTCCTGAGTGTATGGTTGCTTTTTCTTTGCTAACTTGATTTGATAAGCTTGTTTTTAGTCCATGAATAGAAATGATTAGTAAGGATTAATTTTTTGCTTTAATAGCAGACTCTCTCACACTACTACTGTTGGAACATGAATCATCTGCGGTCATTTACACCTTACAAAACATTCATATTTTCTTCATAGTGTCACTCTACTGAGTTGTTAAGAGATCTTTAGGATTCTAACGCTATATGCATGTATATTAAAATAATGAAGTAAAAAATTAATCTTGCTCGTTTCTATTACTTTTTCATCAACATACATCATTGTTAAGCCTTTACTTTTTTAATTAACTTGACAAAACATACCACTTATTCAACTGGAAGAATACCAAGAACAAGAGCCCAGTGTTCTCAATACAGTTGATCTGGATTTTCAAAGTGTTTGAAGCACCCTGGAGGTAGATGGTCTTAAACTAATTTGTAAAAGATCCAATATAAATAAATCTATTTTTATACAAGATTTCATACTGATAAGAATGTACAGTTGGGGGGAGAAGGGCAAAGATTTAGTGCAATTTGTAACTTGAAGAACGTAATACATTTGACTCCTCTTTCTGTATAACACAAAGAGTTCATATGTTGCACAATGTTCATTTTTAATTAAACATTTTATCATTGCACAGCCTTTTATTGACATTCCTCATAATAGAGCTGATAAGATCTTGACCTACTCTTCAATAAAGCAATGTATAACTCAATATTCTGGCACACACTGTTCCCTTTAGAATTAAACCCATTATTTTCTGATTTAATTTAAAAATTTCATGTACTTTTATTCACATTTATTTACTTTATCTTCTCAGATTTATGCTCTTGTTCAAATTGTGAGATTTGGCTGCAACCGTTTCTTGGACTATTACTTTTTGTTTGATCTGTTAGCTAGCTGAACATTTTACATTTTATTGAGTTTTTCCTCTTTTCCATATTTTAAAAATTTGCTATAAAAAGTGATTTATCATGTAATCTTGTTTCCTACTGTACCTATTAATTCCAGTTGTGATTAGTAGCACTAACTTCAATCATGATTGCCTTAATCATATGGACAGAGTTTCTGCTATCACAGGAACTCTTTCGGGTAGTAAATGAGAATAGATCTCTGAAGATATTCCCAAAGATGAATTTCACATTTGGTCCCTGTCAGTAACCTTTTAGAGCCCCGAGATAAAGCTGCCCAGGATCGTGTTTTTAGCAGTACTGACATAATATCCCTGTAGCTTGACAGGATTTCCTCACTTCCAGCAGAGGTGTGGCAAGGAAGTGGGAGCTGATTCCTTCATTTGGTAGTGGCTGCTGTGGCGCCTGCTGACCCACGAGGCAGCTGGAGACAGATCAGAAGTTGGCCAAAGGACAAAGTGTGAAGGAAATAAGCACACAGTTCTTTTCCAGTGTCTGCTGCCTCTGACAGTAAGTTTATCATGTCACAAGCTGTAGTATTCTACCGCATTTAGTAATCAAGATGACATGACCCCCTTATGAGATGAGCATCCACCATACTCACCTAAATAGGATTTCCATGTAGAAGATGCGACATCTGTCTCCTTGCTGACCATCAGGTGTTGCAGGACTCATTTTCTCATCTCCTAATTTTCTACTTTTTCCCATTTTCTCATAATCTCCTAACCTCGTGCAGTATCTGCTCTCTCAGATGATAACCACTCAACTACCCTACACTTTTTCATACTTCAGAAAACCTTCACTGCATACTTGTTGTTTGTCCTTGTCTTTGTATTCCTGATCTATCACTGTTCGCTATAAATGTATATTGATTTTAGCTGAAAATTCAGAGATAATTTAATGAACTAATTTAAAAATACTTTATGTAGTATATCACAGACAAGGCAGAAATGCCTTGCACTTTTGAAGGTTTTTTTTTTGTTGTTGTTGTTGTTGTTTGTTTTTTCCCTCAAACTGGAGAACATTAGCCTTAAGTATTGAATATAATACATTCCTTACACTCTCCTAGATTTTCAACCTCACTTTGTCATCACAGCAGAAATTAAAAATCCCATAGCGCATCTGAGTGTGCCACAATGGGAATACCGCAAAATTAGACCTCTCAACGTTTTTTATTGTCAGCAAGTCTCAGATCCTTAAGGATCTAAGTAAATATTAAAGGCTAGAATTAACTAAACTTAGATTTCTGATTTTGAACTGATTTTTTTTTCCTTTGGAATGTGTTGCTCTCCCCAAACAAAGTAGCCCTCCAGGAAAATGTTGCCCTGTTAACTGCCTAATAACTGCCCTATTATTGGAAGTTCAGTGATATGTATTCAGATATTCACATTCTTTGGTTGTTGGGACACAGAAGAATTGGAGAGCTTGGAAAGTATGGAAGTGAGAAAAAAAAAAACCACACACAAAAAAGCATCATCGTGATTTGGGCTTTCTTCTTTTTGTAACCGTTTAGCAAAAAGGAATAAATTAATAGTATGTGTAGCAGATTTGTGACTAGCTACTTAAACAAGTTGGAGAACACTGTCAAGGGAAACACAATCAAGGTGTGCCTGGGGTACCCAAGAAGTTGTCAGCACAGGTTCCAGAAGCCATGTCTCATCATTCCTGCCACTTCCATCCATGTTTGCTAGATTAAGCTAAATGAATTAAATGCCAATGGAAGCTCATGCCTTTGTTTGCTGTGCAGGCATATGATTGATGTACTGAAGGTTCAGGGTCTCAAAATATGCAATAGAGGAGATGGGAAGATACCTGAAGAAATGAGAAAGCTAATAAAGTTATGTCATAACATCCCTGAAATTGCATATGTTAAGCAGGAAAGAGTCATACGAAGCTGCCTCTACATTAGAAATACTGGATAGCACCTCTGAAATAAAGATGTTCAACTTTAGTCAGACGGTTTGAGTAGAGAGACTCAGTTTATGCAGGGAAGGACCCTGAAACAGTGACGAGGCTGCTCATGAACTGTTTGCACATTGTTTACTCTTCCCTGCTCCTCCCAGCCTGGCATGGAGAGTAGAAAGGCATTACTTGTAGCTGTTCTGCTTGCTTGCCTTGATTTGTTGGTTTGTTTGTTTTCTTTTGTATTACTTTTTTTTTCTTTTCTTTTCTTGCCTTTTGTTGTTGTTGTTGTTTCATTTTGTTTTAATATCCCTGTAATTTTGGCCTGTCTGGCTGTTCCTGAGCTAGATGAAGAAACAGCAAACTAGGATGGAGACTGCCATTTCACAGATGTATTGCAATGCATTTTTCTCCACCTTTTCATAGTAAGCTGTCCTATGGATTTTGTAAAGATCTTCTAGAATCAATGGAATATGGCGTTTTGGGTTTAAAACATGCCTTAAAAAGGTTAGAAAACAAAGTTTTGCAGTTTTTGCTTTTGAATATTCATCTAAGTGTCCTATTGTATTTAGGGAACTCACAGGAATATCTTTTATTTCCTTCTTTAGATAGAAAGACTGGTAGGATATTTATAGAATCTTAATGTTCTTAACGTAATTTTTGAAAAAGGAAGAAATGTATTTTAAAGCGCACCATGTAGTATGTAGGAGTTTGTTTTCATGAGCACTTCTTTAAAATAAAATCTAAGACTATACTTTTTGGTGAACTCAGGGAAGTGCAGATGTTATTTCTCCAATGACAAATATTTTATACTGGTTAATTAATTTTTTTTCTAACATTTGGCAGTGCTTTTACAGCAAGTAATGATGTTCAAAGATATGCCCTTGCTGAAGGGAAGGTGAAAGTGGCATTTAATTAAATTTGTAATCTCATTTCAAGGGATCTGCATTCAAATTTACATAAGTTAGTATTTAAAGTCTAATTCCTCAATCAAATTGTTTATATTATAAGTACAGTATATAATTAGGCACAGTTAAAAAGCCCATGTGCTTGTCCGTGTGGGGCACAATAGATAACATCCGGGTGACCTCAGTAGGTAGTTCTGACTTTGTATTTTGCTGAGTTATCAGCTTCCTAAACTTATGAGAATTCACCACCACTTTATGTAAAATCTAATTTGATTTTATATACACATGAGACAGGCAAAAAAAAAAAAAAGAGCCTATAGAAAGAAAGATGTGTAGCATTGTTACTTCTGCACACATTTGTTTAATGCTTTAGATTTTGTTGAAAGAGAGGTTTGTTGACTTTGTGCTTTGGTCTTGCAGTTCCTTAAGAATGCATGTGTTTTGTTGATCAGCTTACTACCTGCCAAAACAGCAAATAGTATTGAGTTTATAGAATGTTATCGGAATGCTGAAGTGCATTATTTAAAGCAAGTGAATAAACTCTATCTTATGGATGTTTTTACTGTGGTGTGCCATTTGTAAATGTTACTATTTTATAGGAAGCAATCATTCAAGAAGTACGATAGGTGATTGTTAATATACTGATATAAAACTCTTTCAAAGTCAATTTTTTTTTTTAAAACCACTGCATCTTTAAAATATTATTATAAAAAATTGAGATGTACTGCTATTTTTTTTTTTTTAAAGAAGCACAAGAAAACCTATCAATGATCAGACCCTTTATGGCTCACATGCTGCTATGTAGAGAACGCGTATTTATACCTAGAACATTTATTTGTAAAATGAATTAGAAAATAGGTCTTGAGGAAAACTGAACACTCAGTTGGCGCATTCAACTACAATTTGTAAAATGCAGATTTAGTTCCTGAATTTTACCATGCTTTTTCTTGATCTGCCTTAATCTCCTAAGGGAAAATAAGTGACAATTTTATCAGATCATGTGGAGGAGCCTGCATTTTAGTCCTGGTTCTTTTTTGGTAAGGTGAAGTTAATTTTCTTCCATTTTTTTCTCATCCTTTAAATTTATTTTATGGCAAAAGACTGATAAAGCTGTTAAGATATGCTATTTAAAATTAAATAAGGATCACAGATGTAAACTCTGCCAATTTTTTTTTTCCTTTTTTTTTTTTCTGTAAGAACAATAATGAGAGTATTTCAAAGAGGATGAACGTATTTATGTGTACTGATGGGGCTTTCATTCTTAACTAGTTCCAAAGATGTCTATTTTATGTATGAAATACTCATTTTTTAAAAAAACAAATAGTCTAGAAATAAATTGACCAAAAAAACCCCAAACAAACAACAAAACAAACTAAAGAGAGTGCATTCTGTATTCCTATTTGTCTTGACAGAAATTCCCTCTGAGTACAAAAGATTAAGTTGAGGTTACAGTGTTTAAATGGTTACAGATAAATAAAAATAGTGAGATGTGTACTCTACATTGTACTGTGGTGTATGCTTATAAATACGTACATATGTGATGCATCATTTTTATGCAGTGTCTTTCTATGCAGTTCTGTTCCCCACCCTGTATCCTCATGCACTCTTAATTGCATTTCAGGTCTGGCTTTAATGAAAGGATATTCTTCTGCTTTGCAGTTGCTCTCGGTTGTATTTAGTGCTCTGATGTGGCAGCTTTCACTGTATCCATAAAATATGAGTGAGCATCAATAAGCTATCCAAGAGAAAGGAGTTTTAAGGAGGTATTTGAATGAGGAGAGGATATCTGTACCAAAAAAAAAAAAAGAAAGGAGAGTTCTCTAAGTTTGATGGCAGTGGGGAGGAAAGGAGAAGGTCATTTGGGCAAGGAAGCTTGTAAGCAACTTGTCACAGGGTTAGATGATAAGATGAAATTGTAAATTATACACAGCAATCACTGTGTTCTGTGAGTGTGCACCTCAGGCTTTAATGAAGCTATCCACTCTTCCTCTGCTCCCTGTGCAGCTCTTCAGATATTCATAGCATGAAGTCAAAGCCATGGATGTTCACAACTCGTAGATTCTTGTGCAGGAAAAAATGGCAACATGTACTTTCAAGAACAGTTGTACTGAAAATCCCACTTGAACGAAGCATTTTAACAGATTCCTTTGGCAGTTACAAGCACTTGAGGAAAGTTAGTGAACCTTCTTTTGTACACAGTATGGACTACCAATCGGAGAAAGAGAGCACAGTTTTGCGAATTAAGTGACCAGTCACGCACTGTGAATAACGAGTAGTGATTGTTCGTATCGGCCAGTTAAAAGTTGTGTCATAGGGTCAAATATGTTTGCACACACTGTTCAAGGACTTGTGACTAATGAAGTAATTAATAACACCCATGACCTACTTGCAGACACCTGGTGAACAGATTTCAAGGCTCAGCCCGTTGGTTACGTTTCTCAAGGAGCAATTCTACCAGCTCTAGCTAAAAATGTGCAAAATCAAGCTCCGAAAATAAAATGGTAAAAATGCCCATTCCTAAGCACCTGCTGCAGTGTATCCTTTATTGATATTAGTTTTGCTGGATTGATTCTGTACCAAGTTGTCATCTCCCTCAATCCAAACCAGGACGCCCAAGCCACCACAGTCTTTGCATACCTGCATTATTTTTAATTGAGTATGAGATACTATCAGAGTAAGGATATTCTTTGACTAATGATATAAAATAACGATTCAGCCAATCTGTCTTCTGAGATAGGCAAAGGTACATTCTACTTTTTCAGGAGTTTGTACTTACTCCAAAGAGCAAGCCCAGTTGGGTCACCAGGCCGACAAGGAAGCATTTGGGTGGGCAGGATTGGTCCTGCAGCCTCCGTACAGTTTTTCTCATTCCAGTGACTACTGCAAAAAGCAACATCATCCCATCCTATTAGGAGAAGAGAGCGGAGGCTGGGGCTGGGAGCAGGCAAAACTCAGAACCACAAGATTTTACATTCCAGTGTATATTTAGAACACTTATTGTAGTCCAGGGCTGATGTGCTACTCTGAAGAACAAATAAAATTTGCAGCAATCTCTCTGGGTTCTTGTGTTTCACGCAGGATTTGTTTGAATATTGTTTGATACTCATCCCTAAAAATACATGTATTTGTTTTTGAGGAAGGAGTAAAGGGGGATATTTTGGTTAGAAAGCAGAGAGTAAACTGTAACATGTTGAGTTTGTAAAACCTTTAGTCTGTCTTTTGCTTTTTGTTCTGTAATTGATTACTAGCACCCCCTTTAACCCACCTTAAAGGGCAAGCAGGAAATTCATGTTTTCGTTCATCAGCCCATCCCTCTGAAAAGCGTTCAATATTAAAACAGTTTGCAAGGAGCAAAGGCAGAAGAAGCAAGAGGCCCAGTTAGAGCGTGGCAAGGTTAGGAGATGCATGTCTGCTGCCTGCAGCAAATATCGGCTCTGGTTCCTGTACATTTTTTTGCATGGGGAGACCAAATTAATTGGGGTATGGCTCTGTTCTTTCCTTTATGTGTGACCTTTTATTATCTCTGTGGCCTGTAGCTCATGCGGTGTCATAAAGCTGTGGGAAAGTCTTACAGCTAGTGTTATCAGCTGTTGGAAATTAACTTTAAAAATGAAATATCTGTGTTTCCTTTTGCCAGAAGGTGTCTGGGAATCTGTAAACTGCTATGAAGGTGCAATTGTTGTGGCTGTGATTCTGCTGTAGCTGACTGTTGCTTGTGCATCTTCCCCTTTTTCTCCCCTCCTCTCCCTCCTTTTCGGAGCAAGCTGTGGGCTGGCAATCAGGTGTTGTGCTGGGGGAGGAGGGGGCTGCTTTCAGAGGGGTCTACATGGCGTAATTCCCACGAATGTAGGAGGAGGATGAAAAAGATAAAGAAATTTTGTTTTTCTGAGCTAGAGGATTCTCTGCATGACTTCCCCACTGATGGGATCAGCTGCTTTCAGGCTGAGATTTTATTAACAATTCAAATGGAAATTGAGGGCACAGGAGGAGCAGATTCTCACATAAACTTGATCTGTCCATGAATGCAGTTCTCTGTTTGCCCTGACCCTGCATGGCTTAAGACACTGCCTGTGAGGCCAGAGTGCCAGACACAAAGAAAGAAATGAAAAGCAAGCACATTCCAGTAGTCTGCACAAAGGCAATGGAGCAGTTTCTAGCCGTCTCCCCAGAGAGAGATCTTATCTCCTTGTGGCTAAAACCCTTTAGAGTGTTTATTTGTACTCTAGCACCCGAGGTTTATGATATGGATGCCGATTAAACACTGTAAGTTCCCTCGGTGAGCCTTTTTGGGGGACGGGGAGTTGTCCTGCAAGTATTTTCTTCCCTGAGTATGTACTGATCAAAGCGTTGCTCTGTTTTCTCGATGAGCAAATGCTAAGGAGAAGGCACCTCAGAAAGCACCTTCCTCGACAGGAGTTATCACCAGCCATAAGAGAGTTTTGCAAAACTTTGGCTTTGGGACCGGTCACCTGTTCTTAGTGTTTAGCGCAGACGTTCGGCAGTGGCAGAGCTCGGGAAGGCTGCTCCTGAGTAGCTGTGCCGGTTAAATGTCGTGTCTGCACGGCTGACCTTGCGCTGGGAGCTGGCAGCACTGGGCAGTGGAAGGACGTGTGTGCGGGCAGCCGTGGCCACCTCTGTGCGGCTACCAATCTCTGCCAATGGCAGGCAGTGGGCGATGGTGCCCCACTGGGATAGCCTGCCGGGGCCAGCGCCGCATCACAGTGGGAATGTGGGTTTCTTATTCTCTCCCCTTGCTTGATGTTAACATTGACAGTGTCTGCAGATTCCTTAATCAAACTATTACACACTGATATTTCTGGCTCCCCTGAAGAGGCATCCTTTTGTGAAAAATCTCTAAAACTGCAAGAAAAGCATAAGTAAACAGAGGTCTTGACTGTGGTAATTCTAAAGGGACTCAGTTTTAATTGCCCTAGTTTTCCTTATATTTAGCCTGCCCAGCCCTCCTCCCCGTCCTAAAAAATAAAAACAAACAAAAACACCTAAAGCCAGCAACTTTTAGGTAGAAAATCATAACCATATGTTATTCCATTTGTTCTTAGAGCATTTAAAGGTTTTGTAACTTCTGATACTTCTTAAAGTACTTAAATTAGTGGGAAGAGACCAGCAAAGGACATTGATTTAATTAGTTCTGTCCCCTTAATTTTATGGGGGTTATATTATCCAAAATTAATGGTTGTACTTAGGCAAATTGTCAGTAATTGGTGACAAAATTGCTTTATTGCTTTTCTTTCATTTGATGCTAATTAATGGCCCCACATTATTAAGCTCAAGCCTCTTCTGCGTTTCTCCTTCTCCATAAATATTCTTAGTCTTAATGTGTCAGAATAAACTTTTTTCAACATATGCAATAACTGCTTTACAGAAATGTGATAACAAACAGACTTCTGATGTATGTTTTCCTGAAATAATTTGAGAACTTGAAGATACTTCATGTGCCTGTGAAAGAATACATTATTAGTGTAAAGGGCTAACTGATTAATATGATAAAACATTAAAACATTATCCAAATTCTTTTTTGCACCCTTCCTAGCAGTTGCTGTAGAAAATCCTTTGTTTTGTGTTTACCAGTTAAAAATCCCCTAGCTTCTCTTCAGTTATTTGACAGTGTGTTAAATGAAACAATTCTATTTCACTGGAATAGAATTATCCCACATAATTTGCTGTCATCCTTTTCACCTGTTAAAGAAACTGGCACTTACAAAAGAGCGGCTTTTATCTATGTTTTTCAAATGATATTTTAATGCTGCATATATATTCTTAAGTCCAGAATAAATGCAGCAAGTAAAAGTCATTTCCAGTTTTTCATGCAACCACAAGAACAGCTTGTGCATGTGTGGCTGGGGGGAGGGGACTTACTTATTTGTTCATTTAGAATTTCTAAGAATGTAGAAAAAATGAGTAATCAGTATAAATCATAAATTTTTACATAATGAATTGACACCAAGGAAGACTAGAGAAGGAAGGAGCTACATATTAAAAGAGTACCAAAAGGAGGTCTTGATGGTGTTTTAGGAAAAAAAAAAAAAAAAAAGAAAAAAAAGAAAAAGAATACTGAAAACCAAAAAAGATTTTAAACTATGGGAAAAAGTATTTTAGAAATTTCTGTACTTTTACAACTCATACTTATTTTCTCTGTTGTCTATTCCTGTATTACAAAATTCAGAGAACTGGATCTTCCATTTCAGTCATAAAGGCTGGAATCAGTGGTGAAATATTATCTCTATTTTCACTGACTAAGTTTAACTTTAGTTATACTTTGAAAGTTTTCAAAATTATGATTTATTTCTTACATTCTTCCTTTGATCTTTAATCATGAATTATGTTTAAAAATTTGTTTTAAATTAAAATGCCTACATTTGTAAACATTTCAAGCATTATAATATGGTATGTTATTTAAATTAATCTTTAGAATTACTAAACTTTGTAAGCAAATTCATGACTCTTTGATAAATGGCTTTTTAAATTCATTTCCCAAATAAAAGCAATTGTTGGGCAAAAGAAGAGAGAAAATTGACATTTGGAGTTAGAAATGTTTATTGTTATGTAAGTGCTGTTTCTTGGACTAAAGCGAAACAGCGATATAAGGTTCTTGGCATGATGAATTATTTTAAATTTGTTGAGTGAGTTTTACTTTATTTGTTTAAAGCACACTCAGTTATGAAGACTCTGTGGCAGAGTAGAAAAGCATCAGTGATTTATAACTCAGTCCCGTCCCTGATTTCCACAGAATGACTTGTTCTTCCGTGTTTGGAATAAAATAGAGGGACATGACATTATTTTGTAGGCAGCTAAGAGAAATGACAGGTCTTTAGAGTCCTAAAGAACCATACCCTGCAAACAGCTTGAGCTTTTTTTCAGTGAAGTGTTTGCATGTGAAAAGTTCCCCAGCAAAAAAGGTGGAAGGTTGATGTTTGCCTGGGTTTCCACCTGCATTCGTATTTCATTGTCCTTCTTGCACCTTCATGTACTTTTAAGATTGTTGCACTGACTTTAAGTGAGAGTGTGTATGAGGGGAGGTGTTCAGACTTACCTAAAACATCAATACTTATTCATGTATCACTGAGGGGAGTGCCACGTGTTTCCCTAGGCCCAGCCATACCATCCCAGATCACGCGGGCAATGGCTCTTAGCATATTGGCAGTGACTCTTGCCTGGTTCTAGGGCTGGTAAAGCTACAATCCCTTTGAGGCCTGGGGATAGTGTTAAGGTGCTGCTGCAGCTTGGATTCACATGTTCAGTGATTTGGAGGGAGCTGGTCCTTCACCCTGTCAGCTCTACCGGCTGCTGCCACAACCTCCATGCCCCAGTCCTGGGGTGACCTTGAAGAGGAAGAACTTGGAATGGTGTCTTTCTGCTAAATGTTGGATATCCGTCAAAGCAAACTTTGGACTTCTTACTTGTCAGTGAGGTAAGTGGAAGAACGTAGGCCATAGCTACATTCACTTGGAAATTTAGTGCAGCAAAGTCTGAAGTCTTATTCATACAGAACCACAGGTTACTTACCTGGATTTCTGCTTTGGCAAAGAGTCAGGGAATTAATCATTACCCAGTTAAGAGTTTGTTGCCACTGTGATTGCAGAAGGTTCCCACTGTGGTATTTTGTGAACAGGACTTTCCCCTACTTGAACGTTAGGGACATTCACTGCCCAGGCAGCCCTGCTTTCACTGCTCATGTGTCAAGATGTTTAAGGCATCAAAAAAGTGCCTTAATTCAACAAATTAGAGAAAAAAAACTTGGTGCCTGTCTCTGGTAGCTTTTCTCATTTGCTTATGTGTCTGTGTTTTTACTTGAATGTGAGGATAATGGTATTGTGGGAGTTCAGACCCTTATTTATCTTAGGTGCTCTGAATTTGACCTCTGGAGGGAGATGCGTGCTCCTTTGAACTGACTATTCTGGGAATTTAGGTCCTAAAATTAGATGTTATGAATTACATCAGGTGTGCAATTATAAAGCATGCAAATATGATCTGCCTTATGAGTAAATGAAAATAAAGGAAAATAAATAGAATCCTTAGAATTAGGCAAATAAATGGCAGTCTGTGTTGTAAAAATGTGATTTTAATTTTTCCAGAGGATCTGTGTTCTCAACAGTCATCTTCTAGCACTTAGAGTAATATAACCTTTCTCAGACTGCCATTCAAGCAGCCATTTATGATGCTTTATAGAATTAAATACAGTGAGAAGTAGCCAACAAAGAGATAACTGTTTAAAGGTGATGGTCTTTAAGACTTCTGCTCCAAAGTAGACTTTGGAATGGCTTTTTTGTTCTTTTAGCATCCTGGGAGCTGTCCTAAACTGGTACTGCATGTGTACTCTGTGCATTTCTTCAGCTTCTGTGTATAATTTTCATCCACTAGGTGTGAGCCAAGGGAAGAGCCAACTGCACTCAGCCCACAGCTTGCGCTGTCCCTTTCATTCATGGGAATAACTATTATGCTTTTCCAAGTTCCACAGAGAGGGCACTGAAATAAAATCTGTGCTGTCATCTTTGTTTACTCTTCGTAGCAATGCAAGCATTTCCAGAGAGGCATTCTCACTATTCTGACTATCCTGCTGTAGTTACTTTAATCAGGTGCCTAAGTCGGGAAGCTACTCTCTTTATGCATCCTCTTTGTTAGAGTAGCTTTACTCAAAGTTGGTTTGAACATCCACATTATGCACCTCCTTTCAACTCTCTCTTTTAAAGAAGTCTATCTCTTATTGGATGCATAGACGCCCTGAAGTTGTAGTATTACAATTTCCCTGAAACCATAGCATTAATATTCTCCTGGTTTACCTACTCTCAGTGAGCGTTGCCAACTTTTCCCCTAATTGTGTTAGTGATATCTAGTATTTAATGTTGACTATATATTGATAAAAAATTATCTCCAGATATAAGATATTTCAATTTTAATTTCTGTGATTGGAAGGTTTTAATGATAGCCTATTTCTGCTTTCGAGCAATAATTCTATGAGGAAAATGTGTTGGCTCAAATGAGTATTATGTGTGGAGAGTGTCATCAGACCAAAAAAAGCTTTTTTTTATTTTAATTTTTCTCAGTGGATGAATCAGAACTTGAAAGATGAGGAGAATGTAGGAAAATCTTTCCATATACTTTCCTGCATGTTTGGTTATCATTAGTGAGTCATGTAAGGTTTTGTACTTTCTGATCGTGCTCTAACTTTTGATTAATACTGAAAATTAATTCCTTTTGGGTCTGCTGTGTAAATATACCTTCTAAAAAAGAAATAATAACAGAAACTGAGGTTGTTATCTGCTTAAGTTTCCTTAATAGTGATTAATTGAGGAATCTTTTTACTTTGAGAAGTCATGGCTGTCAGCCTCATACCTCCAGCCAAGATGTATTTCATTGTTGGTACAGGAAAAAAAATAGGAAATAAAGCTGCTCTAGGACTAAGCATGGACATAATAATGAAGAAACAGTGCAACGTAGTCAACCAGTCATGCCTAGTCAACCAGGCATGAAGAATTATCTACAGAAGTTAAGAGGCCAAATGTCTCATCAGTCGGACTTTAATAATGCCTGACAGAAGTGCTTGCACTTGTACAGCAATTGTTTTAATATCTAATTGAGTTTTAAGCTGAAATATGACAGTCTTGAAACATGAAGAGAGCATTTCCTGTGATGCAGTGCCTAAGTGTTTCATTAGGTTCTGAACTGACGCTAGAAAATTGCTAATACTTGTGTTTGCAGATTCTGGGAGCCTTCTAATGATGCATAACTAAAGCCGTATCCTGTGCAGTTTTACTATTGTTACCTCTTTCCTCTTCCTGCCTTTATAATTCATTTTGTTTACCATATTCACTTGATGCAGCTTGTTCCTTTATTATTGATGTTATTATTATTATTATTATTTTTTGCTGTTAGCTGTTTGCAGCAGGCGCTGCCATTTGCTCTGCAGTTAGCATCACACTGGGAAGGATGTGCCCATGTTCTGCCTGTGGAGTCCAGCTGCATTGGCAATGTAGACTTTAAACACAAATGTGACTCCAAAGCTGACATACTAATTATGTTCCTGTTAATCTAGCATCACCCTTACACGGTCAGGAGTATGAGAGTATTATGAGTATCATCATAATGGAAGGCTGGAAAAAAAAAATTGAGGAAAGCTTACATTTTTTTTTACTGAGCATGCATGCTGAAATGGATGCAGCACATAAAATGTAGCCTTCTTTCAAAAAGGGCTTTTTTTTCCATTTTATGTCTTATGATCGATTGGTATGCGAAGCTGGAGCTTTTCAGGAAAAGTCTGGGATTATGAGTGTGTCAGCCCTGCTTTTAGCACAGGAACGAGGTTATCAATAATGCATTGGAGATCTCAGAATCCTTGAATGTAGGGAAATCACAGCTGGTCTGGTTTATTGTTGAAATTGCAGATTTGTGCCGAGAGGTCACGACAACTGCATGTCAGACGGTCACACATGCACACACACAGACGTGCCTTGGGGGAACGAGGGGGATCGTATCTGAAGCATTGCCACTTCCCATGTTTCTTAGAAACTCTCTGTATGTTTCTATGGTACGGCTTTAAAAGCAGCATATTTAATGCTGCTGGCAGTGCCCTTTTGACATTTTGGCCTTTCCCAGTATTGTAAGTTTTACTGTTTTTCTGACAAGTTTATTCGTATACTAACAGCTTGCTTGGCAGCAACATTCAAACTCAATACTTAGGCTTTCTGGTCACGGTGATGGCTGGCAGTAATAGAGAAGGAGAATAAGTGAGTGTGGAAATGCAAAGCTGTCTCTTGTTACATTTTATTGATCTCATTCTGGTGTCATTCAATTAAGACAGAAATGTGATGGATAGTGTCTGCATAGATTCCTACTTTGCTTTCCAGCCACTCTATATAAAGCTTTTTGGGGGAGGGAGGACAAGAGAGAGAGCGAGAGGAGGAGAGGGTAACAAATGAAAGATACAGTGTGATTTGAATTACAGATGAAACTTTTTTTTTTTAAGTCTTTATTCTGCAGGTATGTTGAAAAGCAATATTAGCCAAGCTAGCATTCTGTGTTGTCTTGCTAGTAAGTAAATATCTGGCCCATTGTTCATTGTATGGAGACTGCTCTGAAAGTAACACCTCTTATTTTATTATGTTGGCTCGTGACATCAGAGGTGGATATTGGTGGTGTGGCAATAGAAATTGAACATTCCCACCAACTTTCTGTTACATGTTGTTGCTGTGTGACAGATGGCAGCAGAGGGGCAGTCTGACAGAATGGCATCTGACATGGAAGTGCAGATGAAGCAAAGGTGTGTCATTGAATTTTGCCATGCAGAAAAAATGGCACCCTTTGATATTAATCGATGCTTGCTGAATGTTGATGGAGATTAAAGAGTGGATGTGAGCACAGTGAAAGTTGGACTGTGTGGGCAATATTTTTCTAGCAATTACGGTGTAATAGCAGCTGTGAAACAATGGATCAGCTCTGATGGTGCAGATTTTTATGAGTGGCATGCAGGCTCTTGCTCATTGCTGGCAAAAATGCATAGCTAATGGTGGGAACTATGCTGAAGAACAGTGTTTTGTAGCTGAGAATTTGCTCTATCAAATAGTGATATTATGTTCTCTATATATCTGTTGTGATTTCCACATAAATAAATAGGAGGCATTACTTTTGGAGCGACCTAGAAAGTTTTTGGTTCAGATCTTCTCTATGATTTATGAATAAACACTTGATTCTCTTGAATTTAGTATGCAGAAATGGCTGAAGAAATGAGAGGTCTTATTTTCCTAAGAAAGTAATCTTCGTGCTGTAGGGCAGTAATTCCAGATAAACATCTAAAGACAAGAATCATCTATTTCAGTCTGTTGTTTACTTTAATATGAAAAAAAAAAATAAAATAAAATAACAACAACCCACCAACAACAATCATTGAGCAATTTTGTAAATGGAATACAAAAATGTTGGCTCTGGCTCCGTAGGCTTATGTAGAACTGCATCAGTTCACAGTTCAGCCTTTTGCCCAGTCTTCACTCTGATCATTTCAGAACCAGTAAATTACTTTCAATCAAACTCAGGGCTTTTTGCATAAAATATACAGGAGGCAGACCTAGACCACGCTGGCCATTTCCAGAAACCTCCTATGTCATGGCACCTCCTGCAGCCTCCGCATTAGTATGTCTGCAGAAAAACCTGGGCAGTATCACCTCCTCATTTTCTTCCTGCATTAGGCCTTAGGGGTGGCAGGGCTGAATGCCTGCACTCCTGTGAGAGGAAGGGGCCGCAGCTCAAAAGGCAATGTCCAGAGCAGGCTGAGGATTTTCTACTGAAAAGGGGTTATGGGGGAAGTAGCCAACTGGCCAGGAACAAAATACTTCACAGATGTGCATTGGCCATTACAACTGTCACAAAGAAACAAAACCAAAACCCCCCAAAATCTGAGCAAAACAAATAGATTCCTACCAGCTGTCTCAATGAGCCTCTGGGAAGCATGATTTTCACAGACCAGCAGCTGTGGCCCAGGCATTGTGTGGGGCTGGTGCTACTGGCTGGCAGGGTGCTGCATCCCCCACTGCTCAGTCACCACTCCCACTTCCCTATCCCTGTGCTCAGGTTGTGTGGCAGAGGGGAGCACAGGAGTCCTGGCAGGCACATATCAGCTAAGCCCTGGAGCTTTGATATTTAGGACAGTTGTTTTCCTTGCACCTGCTGTTACTGAATCTGCAGTTAAAGCTGTGGGAGGTATTAATTACTCTGAGAGTGAATTGAGTTTTAAGATTTTTAAATTTTAAGGTAATTAAGCTCTAAGTTACATTTTAAAGGGGATGAGGCACTGCATACCTCTGTTTTTATAAACCAAAGAGCACATTTCTAACTCTGTTATTCATCCATGTTCAGAGAAGTATTCTGAATGCCCATGATCTTTGCATGTTTTAGGTTGGACCTGGGTTGCTGTGTGCTCTGTAGAGCCCATAAGAGCTGTGGGCTTCAGTGTCAGAGTGGGTACCTGAAAAGCAAATTTCAGTTGGGATTTGAGTTTTCAGTTACTGAATTTCAGATGTGAGATGAACCAAGTTTTCTCAGAGCCCTTTGATCTCCCTTATGCTATTAAAGAGATTTATAAAATGTTGCAAAAACAATCAGCAACACTTATAATACCATAAAGAAGGTCTGCATGAATTCCGTTTTTTATAGGAGACAACACTTTTCTTAGAGCGCTATTTAATGCAATGAAATATCTTTCCTTTGGGCAGAAGTTCTCAGCAGCATCCAATGTTATCTTCTGATGACTCCAGACAAGTAATCATATGAAAAAGGCTTGAGCCAGGAAGGAGGGCTTTGAGCAGCTCCAGGCATCTCTGCTTTCTCACTTAGGCACACTGAAGATTGCTGGAGTTATTGCTTGAGCTGCTCTGATGTGTGGGCTGGTCTAGTGCTGGGAGGCTGTTCAGGTGCATCACAGCTATTTAAGTCCTCACTCCCTTATGTGTGGTTTTTAGATATTCAGAGTATATGCAGCTTGAATACTTGCTCTATTTCCAGCACCTTTGGGAATAGCTTTTAATAAAAGACAGAGAGGTGAGCTTTTCTTACAATCCTATCCCCCCAAAAGTTGTGTTGTTTTTGTTTAATGATTGTTTGTTGCATCATGATTTGTTGTTGCAAAGACACTATGGCTTGTGCAACATTCTCTAATGAGAACGTTTTCCATGCTGCTCCATTTTATAGAATAATAAAATCATAGAATCACAAGATTGGAAGAGACCTACAAGATCATCTAGTCCAACTGTCCTTCCATCACCATTACTATCACAAGCCTCTAAACCATATCTCATCCAGAAGCCTCTTGAACACTGCCAGGGACGGCGACTCCACCGCCTCCCTGGGCAGCCATTCCAGTGCCTGACGACACTCTGAGAGAAAAAGTTTTTCCTTAGTTTTTCTAACCTAAACCTCCTAAGGTACAACTTGCGTCCACTTCCTCTAATCCTGTTTCTTACCTGGGAAAAGAGGCCAAAGACTAGATGATCTTAGTGGTCTTTTCCAAACGTAATCATTCTGCATTTGCCACTCAAGTGGAGAAGATTTGTGGCAGAAAAATTTTTAAAATAATGTGCCTCTGAAGGAGGAGATTGAGGAGCCTTTCTGTGGTCATGTGAGAAGTTTACAACTGATGTAAAAGTTGACCATTAATTGTTCTGGATTTTTTTATTTTATTTTATTTATTTATTTATTTATTTATTTATTTACTTACTTATTTATTTATTTGATGGTACATTTAAGTATATCTGGAGATCTCAGTAGACAGTAATAAGATGTTGGGATAAAGAAAACCAACCAGTCTCAAAATTCTGCTCTCCGCAGTAAGCCCTATACATTCCCTTGTTTAACTCATAGCGGTGGAAATCTGTGGGAGAAAACTACATATCTTCTTATGCATGTTCTTTTGTAAGTGACGAAAAAAAAAAAAAAAAAAATTGTGGTACACTATACCATGTCCTGCTGACAACAGGACCAGCAGTGACAAATCAAAAGACTTCTCCATCATAGGTGTTTGTTTTTTATTTTGTTTCTGTGCAATCCTCCTGAACTTTCTTTCTTGTCCGTTTAACTACACATTTTTAGGATTCAAAAAACTCCCCCGCAGCTAATTCTTTTGCTGAACAGGCCTTAAGTTTGTAAAAATTTAGTTAAACAGCTTTGAATTCACCCTTTTAAGATGTCTACATTTTATAGTGCCAGAAGAAGTAACCCAAAAGTTGTTTGGGAAGTATTTTAATCTTAGAAGAGAATGTCTGTAACAGCATGCTACAAATTTGCTGGTTTAAGATATCCACTTGAATTTTGGGTTTTGTTTCCACATTTTAGTAATTCACAGAAGGTAGAGAAGGGAGGGCGAAAGGGTTTCCTATGCACATAAGCAGTTATAGCCTATTGTACTGTTTTTAGAATTGAAATATTTCAATAGCTTGAAAATGAGCCAGACAGCCTGTGTATGTGTGTAGGGGGGGGGAAGGGGGGAGAGGACTGAATGGAGGGGGAAAGAAAGATAAAAATAAATAAAGAGCAGCTGCAGTTCTGTTAACAGCACCACAGAGTTAAAAGGGATCTGCAAAATTATAACCAACATTATGTATACAAATCTAGGAGGAAAGAACCCTAAAGTATATTAAATCTTGTCATATTCTGGTCTGGTCTGAAGACTTAGGGTTCAGTGTTTAATTTATGAGCAGGGATTTTTTCTCCTTTCAAGTGCTTATGGAGAAACAGTTTTAAATATATAAGACAAACAATGACTTCGAGATTTTAACAGGAAAAAAAGAAAAAGTAATAAGAAAATGTCCCTCAATAACGGAACTAGTTACATTCTTGATGATAACAACTACAGCAAGAAGTTGCCAGTAATCTAGGAACTGTTGAGCAAAATTAGGGTTGAAAATAATGATTTTTGAGTATAAAAAGGTATTGATTAAAAAGAATGACTTTTTCTTTTGACGCTATTTTTTTTGCTTCTCAAATTCCTATCTTTTACTACTTCTTGACATTTAACTGTAGGTGGATTAGTAAACAATCACATTTTTCCCATGTGAAATTATCATCTATGACATCAGTGTATAAAGTATTTTCCCACTGTTTGGTCATTAAGGGCTCATTTAGTGTGAAAGATAGACAAGTGGTCTGCTTGAATTTTGGAGATGTTCGGTTCCAGAATATGGTGATCATTCATTCAGTCTCTGCTTTGAAAAGAGGAACATTATTTTTCTTCACTAAATTTTATTAAATAAACTAAAACTAGTAGCATAACCTTGATCAGTGTATTATAAGTTCTTCTCCTTTAATGAGAAAATAGGCAAACTTTCATAGACATATTTTCCAACTGAAGAGGAATCATCTATGCTTTTATTTTTCTTCCAACTGAAGCTCGGTATTTAACTCATTTACTAATTCTGGTTGTCAGCAAATGTCATGTGGTTGATATAAAAAGAAGCATATGCCAGGGAAGAGTCAACTGAGTTTCATCTATGACAGCATCAATAAAAAAGAGCAGAACTCATTATGATTTAAGTCACAATAATGATTACATGTGGTAGTGATGATTACTAAGTCTTCTGAAGTAAAGTCAAGATTACTTCGTGATAACTTACAGTAACGCAAATAAAGACCTCCTCTCCTCTGTATAGTGCATTTCTGCATTGCAGAATAGTTGAACAGAACTTTTCGTATGATTCTGTTTGTTCAGTTTTAAAAAGTCATTCCTGTATATTTTGAAATCACTTGTAGAGGTATCCCAAATACTAACGAAAACAAAAGCGCAGTAAAAATTAAAACCGCTCTGTCTTTCCCTGACCAGAGAACATCTTGTTTGTTCTTCGATGAGACAAAGAGATGAAGGCATCCCTTCCCTTTTGGAAAAAGACCAAATATTCCTTTAATTTTCTTCCAGACAAGAGAACTTTTAATTGTCTTTTTCCAGTCCTAAGTGTTTTCAACAGAACGTTGCATGATGTTCTTGAGTGGTGTACATCATCTCCCTTGCCATGCTGTCTTCTCTTAAATTGTGTAACATCAAACCCATAGGGACACAAGTTAACTCTGTGTAGAAGAATAACATTACATAATTATGGAGAAGTGCCCAAAATAGTCATGAGGTTTTGTTTCTTTTATGACACAAACACCTTAATGGGTGATGCTTAATGGGACTACATTTCATTTTTCCAACAGTATAACTTGCCCATTATAAGACGAACAGGAGCAGGGATGGCTCAGCCAGACTGCATGTTGCTGTATATTTGCCATTTTGAAGGACAGAGAATATACTGCCAGTCAAAGGTCAGCTTCAGCCTCACCAAGTCCTGTTGAAATT
Organism: Centrocercus urophasianus; assembly: GCF_019232065.1. Classification (NCBI taxonomy): domain Eukaryota; kingdom Metazoa; phylum Chordata; class Aves; order Galliformes; family Phasianidae; genus Centrocercus; species Centrocercus urophasianus. The sequence goes on from NW_024884364.1 coordinate 22,783,142, forward strand.
AAAGAGTATTTATTGTCTGTGAGTAGGAGCTGTGGATAAGTGCTGGAAGTAAACCACAGCTGTTTCCTGGCTGCTGTCAGGAAAGAGATGTTTAGCCAGTAGCTGTGGGCTTCTCTGTGGAGGAGGTTAAGGAGAGATTTTTTATTTTTATTTTTTAATGCTATGTTATGCCACCCTGGCCTGGTTTCTGTCACTGCCTCCTAGGTGGCTTATATGTAAATTGGCACCTTTCTTCTCTGATTTGCAGTGTGCTTTGATATACATTTCCTAATCTGCTTGTCTGATTCAAATTCAATCTATATTTTGAAAATTTTGTCTCTATGAGTGGTATCATCATCCCACAGTGAAATGTTATTCTTGCTAGTTTTATAGGGAAAAAAAAAAACAAAACAAAACAAAAAAAAACCTCAATGATATTTAACTTTTCCTACTTTTCTGCTTGGTTGTGCTAAAAATATTAAGCAATATACAGCAAGCAACCTAATGTATTGTCAAGCTGGAAAACCCTGAACAAGTTATATATTCAGAGGCATCCATAACCTCTCTGGGCAGCCTGTTTCAGCACCTCACCACTCTCTCTGTAAAGAACTTCCCCTGATATCTAACTTAAAGCTTCCCTCCCTCAACTTAAAACCATTTCCCCTTGTCCTGCTGCTGTCTACCCTTTCAAAGAGTTGATTCCCCTCCTGTTTGTAGGATCCCTTTAGGTAATGAAAGGCTGTAATTAGGCCACCCCACAGTCTTCCTTTCTCCAAACTGAACAAGCCCAGTTCCCTCAGCCTGTCTTCGTAGGGGAGGTGCTCCAGGCTGCTCTCTGGGCAGCCTGTTCCAGCACCTCACCACTCTGAAATGTGAAATTGTGTAAAATGTAAATTGTGTAAAATATTCAACCATGTAAAATGGTGGAATGAAAAATCTCTTACAGAATGATCAACCTGTAACAATCAGACTTAAAAGATATTTATTCTAGTCCTTGGGAAGAGTGGAGTTTGGAGTTGTATATAATGATGGGATAAAATTAATGGCTGCTTCTGAAAGGTTGATACTGGAATGAGTGCAGATATAGATATCATCAGATGCTGTGAGAAACATGGATATCAGAGCTCTGTTACCCTGTCCAGTGAAGGGAAATCTAAATTTGAGATCTTTAATTATTGTTTCTTTTGTAGATTCTTTCTCTTTTCTTGATTAATTTTTTGTATGAAACAGTTCTTGACTTGCAGTAAGTCATGATCTTGTCATGATCTAATGTCATTTAATATTTGTGGTCTAGGAATATAATACCTTATCAATGAATTTGATCACATAAATATTAGTAATTCATTTCCTCAAAAAATCTCCTTGCATGGAATTTTATGTAATGTCTGTATATAGTAAAGAACATCAATGTATGTTTATGAAATCAAATAATATCAGAAAGTATATAGAGTACAACATGGATAATAACTACATAGTACTGTGTTTTAGCACACAAATAGAGAGGACAGTAGTTCAGCATCCCAGGATTCTAGCAAGTGATGTTATCTTTGTGGGTTTCAGTTTGAATTCAGAGTTGACTGAGTGGATGTAGAAGTATGTAATCAGATATTGCTCTACAGCTGCTGCTTCCGAGAGACTCAAAAGCATATCTTTTCTGACTTTAAGTGGGCAGTACATTTTTTTCAATAATTCTGGTTCCAGTTGTTTCTGTAGGTAGCAGTGGAGGAATTTGTAATTCTTTGATCAGTTGTTACCTGCTTTATCTAAGCCATTAACTACTGACATGTATTACCTGACTTTTCATCAAATGCAGAAGTAAAATGGGCTTTAACATCTTGGCAGTGGTGGTACTCGGGTGTCCATGACTTCGCAGCTAAGCAGAAATGGCTCTTTACCAAGGAGGCACACTTTTCATTGTTTGGATGGGGTAGAGAGCAGAGCAGGTAATTCCTCCTACCGAAGACATTTGTGGCTTCTTCAAGTTCTTCTTCACCCCTGAGCCCTGCATCCCTAAACATCTAGGTGGGGACCATGGTGGTAAATCCCCCCCCACTGTAAGGGCAGAGCAAGTCTGAGACAGTCTCATGAGACTGAATGCGTACAAGTCTATGGGGCCAGATGGCGTGCATCCCAGGGTTCTGAAAGAGCTGGCTGAGGTGGTTGCTCAGCCACTCTCCATCATATTTGAAAAATTGGGGCTTTCAGGTAAGGTCCTGGATGACTGTAGGAAGAGTCACGTCACTCCCATTTACAAGAAAGGGAGCAAGTAGGACCCGGGGAACTACACCTCTGTACCTGGGAAGATCATGGAACAGATCCTCCTGGATGACATGCTTGATCACATGAGGAATGAGCGTGTGATCTGAGACAGCCAGCACGGCTTCACCAAAGGAAGGTCATGCTTGACTAATCTGGTGGCCTTCTGTGATGGAGTGACAGCATCAGTGGATAAGGGAAAGGCAACCGATGTCATTTACCTGGACTTGAGCAAGGCCTTTGACATGGTCCCCCACCACATCCTTATCTCCAAATTGGAGGGATGTGGATTTGATGGGTGGACCACTCGATGGATAAGAAACTGGTTGAAAGGCTGCAGACGGAGGGTGGTCATCAATGGTTCTATGTCCAGATGGAGGCCGGTAATGAGCGGCATCCCCCAGGGGTCTGGATTGGGACCGGTGCTCTTTAACATCTTTACCAATGACTTCGATGATGGAATTGAGTGCACCCTCAACAAATTTGCTGACAACACCAAGACGAGTGGTGCAGTTGACACAGTGGAAGGAAGGGATGCCATTCAGAGGGACCTCAGCAGGCTTGAAAGGTGGGCCCTGGTGAACCTAATGAGGTTCAACACAGTAAAGTGCAAGGTTTTGCACTTGGCCCAGAGGAATCCCGGCATCCATACAGATTGGAAGGAGCGGTCCTTGAGAGCAGCCCTGCAGAGAAGGGCTTGGGGGTCCTGGTGGATGAAAGACTTAACATGAGCCAGCAGTGTGCTCTTGCAGCTTGGAAAGCAAATGGTACCCTGGGCTCCATCAGAAGAGGGGTGGCCAGCAGGGACAGGGAGGTGATTGTCCCCCTCTACTCTGCTTTTCTGAGGCCCCATTTGGAGTATTGTGTCCAGGTTTGGAGCCCCCAATACAAGAAAGACAGGGAGCTGTTGGAGAAGGTCCAGAGGAGAGCCACAAAGATGATCAGGGGACTGGAGCACCTCCCCTAGGAAGACAGGCTGAGGGAGCTGGGCTTGTTCAGCCTGGAGAAAAGAAGGCTGCTGGCTGACCTCATTGCAGCCTTTCAATACCTAAAGGGATCCTACAAACAGAAGAGGAATCAACTCTTTGAAAGAGTAGATAACTGCAGGACAAGGGGAAATGGTTTTAAGTTGAGGGAGGGAAGATTGAGGTTGGATGTCAGGGTGAAATTCTTTACAGAGGGAGTGGTGAGGTGCTGGAACAGGCTGCCCAGAGAGGTTGTGGATGCCTCATCCCTAGAGGTGTTCAAGGCCAGATTGGATAGGGCCCTGGGCAGCTTGGTCTAGTATTAAATGTGGAGGTTGGTAGCCCTGCCTGTGGCAGGGGGGTTGGAGATTTGTGATCCTTGAGGTCCCTTCCAACCCTGGCCATTCTCTGACTCTGTGATTCTTTGTGATGACTCCAGCCATCAAATAAAGTAGAATGTTATAAAATGATTATCATTCACTTTCTTTTTTGAGGACTAGTATTTATCAGTCTTGCAGCCTGAAGAGGTGTTCTTTGTTGTGTTCTCAACAAGCTTTCCTAAAACAAGGACTATATTATACTACAAAGTAGTATATAAAGAAGAAATGCTATGATGATTTGAAAATGGCTTCTAACCTGGAAAGATAACTAATGGATGTAGAATAGAATGGAACTTGCTTTCACATTTATTTTTAAAATACCTCAGAGTGCATTAGAGTAATGAGTTAGTTACTGATAATGGAATGAGAATAACAAGGCCCGTTTGTATGGTATTGCAAATTAGACATCAATTATGTGGCAAAGCAGCACTGAAGGATGTAGCAGACTGGGAATTAAGCTGTAGTGTTAATTGATTATGAAATCATTTGATAGTCTTCGGTTTTACTGAAATGATTTTGAGAGTGCATCATAAACTTAAAATCCATTATAGCAGAAATGCAGCAGTGCTCTGAAGGCTGTCTCAGCAGTGGGTAACCTCTGACAACAGCAAAAAACTTAGTTCAGTTTTAGCAGCTCTTTTTCATGAAGTAATTTGCAGACTGGGTTGCTTTCTGACCATAACCACAATTTCGATTTACATCCTTGAGTTTTGCAACTTGAACGCCTTTGTTTTGGTTGGTGGTACAACTAGTTAAATGACAAACATACCCTTAATCTTTTATGTATCTATATATTTTTATTCCTTAAAGGCAAGTGTGCCAAGTGCTTCTACTTGAAGAGGGAGGATGCTGATCAGTACCATCCCACCACAGTGAGAGGTGGCTGCTCCCCAGTTTCTTCTGGGATTGGCTTGCACTGGGCATTTTTGTACCCTCTTGTTTTTGTTCTTGGTCTTTGTTGGAGACCATCAGATAGTAACATGGGCCACTGGCAACCCACTGTGAATTTGGATGTTTTAAAATCTGCACCTATACCAGCTTCAGTGCCTGCTCCTTTTTCATACCAAGTTTTGAGAGACCTTTCTTTGTCCTCTGCCCCAGTTTGGCCTCTATAATAGCCTGTCAGCAGCACCTTTCTCACTTCAGAGTTGCTCCAATTGCCATAAATTCATAATACTTAGGTTCTGGGTGTGTTTTAACCTTCTAATAGCTCTCTTATGCTACTCTTGGTGCAAGTCTTCCCGTCATTTGTTTTAAGAAGGTCTCAGTGGTCTGGCAGCCTGACTCATTTTGTCTGCTTCTCCTCTGCCTAGACACAGTCTCTTTTTGCTGCTTCCCACTTTCTTCTTCCAAGGGCAGGAGAGTCATTTCTGTGGAGAGGTCAGAATGTGAAGATGAAAGAAGGATGAGATGGGAACACAGAGTAGTATGAAGTACAAAGGGGCAGACTATAAATCCGTGGTCCAGGTTGGGGAAGACATAGGTGCATTGCGTGGCTATTTGGGATGATAGTACAGTTGTGTGCTATGCATTCAAGTTCTGCCATCCCTGGTGACCTTTGTCAGTCTGTTTTATTTCTTTTTTGAGAAAAAAACATTGTCCTAGACACCAGGGACAACCTCTGTTTTGCTGGGGTATATCAAAAGGTTTTATGTTCTGCTCAGACAGCTTGTGGTGGTTGACAGAAAGGATCTCATTTTAGTGATTAACTTAAAAAAAAAAAAAACAAAAAAACAAAAAAAAAAAAACCCCGAAAAAAAAAACCCCAACAAAAAAAAAAAAAAAAAAATACCACAACTGGAAGCTTTTTCTCTCCGTAATTCCACTGAATTATGTTACATCTGCATATGAATTTGTGTTTTGTAATATGACTCCTGGGTATGGGATGAGATGGAAGCCAATTGAGTCAATCTGACATTATTTTGTTACTAGTGCATATAAATACTGCTTTAGTGCCACTTATACATAGGTACCATATATATCTTTAATGGTATTTAATTGAGATTAAAGAAGCTATTGGAGTGGATGCTGTGAATGCTTATTAGGAATATTACTTAAAACCATAAGCCTTGATATGATAAACCATAACAAGTCTGAAGGACTCATAATGGCTTATCATGTCAATAAAATGCACTTAAAAATCCCCAAGTGATTAGAAGGAGCCATTTCAGTCTATTATATCAACTGTTATATGCTGAGTGCATGTGAGATTTATTTTTCTTTTCCATCCTCTGTTTAAAAAAAAAAAAGAAGGGAGGAAATTAAATCATAATAAGCTATGTTCAAATAGAATCAAGGTACTAAAATAAACCCACAGAAGGCGATTTACAAATTAAGGAAGGCAGTGAAAAGTTCTGTCTAAGCAGAGAATGCTCTCATGTTACACACGGTCTCCAAGTCACAGAATGGTTAAAGGTTGTGGTGTGCTCTTGCACCAGTGCTGCTTTTGTGAAGCAATGTGAGTTGAACATTTTGTGATGAGAAATCAGAGTTTTGCCCCTTGTATCAGTGATGACCTCCAGCACTTCCACATGATGGAAGTGGAATTGTCTTTACTACCCTATATAAAGACTCAGCAAGGACTCTAGCAGGAAGCAGGCTTGTGCTGTATTCCTGTCCTGGTACTTTTCCCAATCAATTGTTCCAAGTGTCTTTTCCAGGAGCCAGGCAAGGGACAAGGAAGCAGCACCCAAGCTCCTGGGGGCTTCAGGCTCTCCAAGACTACAGAGGCTGTGGTGTTGGCTGGTATCACACTGCCAGCTCTTCCACAGGCAAATGCTGTGCAGCAGCTGCTGGATGGGATCCTCCTGCCATGGGGCCTGTCTGTCTTTGTTCTCTGTCCATGTTTCTCTGCTTTTTCTCTGCTTGCTCTCTGTCACCTTGACTGGCCTGTGAGGCTGGTACAGATTAGCTGGCTTTGGGAGATAGCAGGAGGCGCTGACATAGGAAATGTCTCCTTGTCCTCCTGGGTGCTGAGGGAGGAACTGGTTCCAAAGGACTGATCTGGTGTGCCAGGGAAATCCAGGCTTCTTAACTTACACAATAAAGCCAGGAAAATATGGAGTTGTTTACTGCTAAATATATAGAGAAGCATTATGTTTTCCTCCTTTGAGAAAAGGTACCCTTTTTCCTCTAAAAGGTATGGTTTAACTGTATTAGAATATCATATTTTGGCTTCCTTGCTTCAACCAAAATTCATGAAAGGGTGAGCGTGGCTCCCTTGCACCGTTTGTCTGTGGGCACTGAGATTGATTATGAAGCTGCTCTCCAGCATTTCAAATAGTCTTGAACCATCTCTCTGGGGCCCACTTCACAGATCAGTCCCAAAACAGCCCGTGGATTGGGCTGCTGGTGAAATTGGTGCTGTGTCTCCCCAGGTCAGAGCTGCTGACAACTTGGAGCTCAGCTCCACGTGAGCAGGTGACCCCTGCAGAGCACACCTTTCAGTGTGAAGGATATTCTTCTCTCGACAGCAGCCCTGCTATCTCCCTTGCAGATATTATGCCTGGTGCTTAAGGTAGTCCTTGCAGACAGCCCAGCTTCATGTCCCCAAAGGCCGAGTCACCCCACCTGCCAGCATGGTCTTAACCAGATTGCTCACATGCCCCGCTCACACATTCAGGGTGCCCTGGGGCTGGGCTGCAGCTTTTGGGGGATCCTTCCATACTGCTGCTAGCAGACAGGCAGGAGAGAAAATAAACAGGTTCAGGAGGTAGGGAAAAATGAGCTTGTGGAAGCCAGGGGAGGGAAGCAGTGGCAAGTAAACACAGCTGAACAAGAGGAAAAAGATGTTTATGTATGCTTATTTAAGGTTTGCAGTGGAGATAAATGTGAGTCTGTCAGAACAGTTTTTCTGCTGTCAGTGCTGTGGAACCCCTTTGTCTATTTACGTGTGAGTAAGAAATCTGGCACTGTGCAATTTTCTCTTGGCTGGAATGCATACAGTGAAGTCTGGCAATTTAACTGGTGCATGAGATTCCCAGTTTGAGACTCAGCTGCACTAACAAGGAGAACACACACGGACCTGTACACATATGTATGTTCATGTGTGCATACCATCTTGTTACCCAAGAGAGGATGCTGCTAATTGCTTTACCAGTCGGTAGACACTACAGTTTAAGGTTGACTTAAAAATCGACACTGGATAAAAATGGAGATGGAACCCTAAGAAACACACAGAGATTTTGTGTCAGTGCCACCTCAGATGATCAAATCTGGGGAGACCAGAGGCATCAGAGCGCAGCCTCAGTTCTGCTAGAAGGCATCTGGCTGCTTGCACCGGAGCAGCACTACAGGATTCATTTTTCACTTTCTGTGTTATGCTGTTGGGGAGGGGGGATATGGAGTTGAACAAAGTAATCAATAGAAGAACAAATACGGAACAAATGCTGGGAATATTCAGGATAGGTTTTTTTACTTGAAAACCGCTTTATTCTGCAGAAACCTCTGAACAGAATATTTTCTAGTCTATTCAGTTAATTTATTACAGTATTCATTTGGCAGACCTATGCTTCAGGCAGAAAGAAGAAAAAAGTAATATTATAAGGCTACGTTTACCATGATGCATGAAAAAAATAAATTGGAACTAAAAACAAAAGAAAGCATCCAAAAGAAACCTGTATAATTTTTCCATAAGTAAAAGTATAGTTTGGAATTGAAAAACTTTAACATCTGATATTGTGATTTGATTTTGATGTGTTGAAATAGGAATGTAACAGTAGTTACGAACATTCAATACATTTATAAAAGTGGCCGAATTACATCTCTGAGTCATCAGACTGAAGGCCTCGAGTGTGCAGGGAGGCAAATTGATAATATTTGGCTGTTTTTAAATGCTTTGGTTTTGTGTCCCTTACGACTCTTGGAATAATGTTATAGGGAACAGAAAAATGAGATGGATGCATCTACAGATATTCATGGGTTAATCAAATATATCCTTTTAAAGAAGGCTGCTTAAACACATTATCTACATTCATCCATGTATGTCTGCATATATGTACGTCATACAGTTTATCTAGCGCATAGTTCTATTTTATTACAATTATAAAAACTATCATGGTACTATGTGAGTTCGATACTTTGGTTCATAAGATTGTTCTTTATCAGAGCATTTGTATTATTTACTGAAGAACAATACACACACATCAGTGCTAGTAGTGGTAGATTAGTGTATGCTTTTCTGTTGTTTTGTTTTATGCGCTCTGAACAAAAAACAAAAGTTTGTTTGTGAAAGCTTGTTGCATACTAATAAGAAGAAAAACCATCTCAGTTGAACTGAATAAATTCTGTAGCCGATATGAAGGATTTTCAGCAATCCATATTGTCCTTGGACTTGGCTGTTGCATTGTACTTTAAATGGAATTGATTGTGTGGTTGTAATGAAAGTAACAGATTGATTTCTATACAGAGTTACACAGAGTAAATAGAAAAATGTTCTTGTCTTGACCTGCATTCATAAACTAAAAATCAGTGGCTTCTGACCTAATCCTTAATAAAAAATGCAAATGTAATCTAGCAAAACAGTTTTCTTTAATTCTTAGAAAATGTACTGTTTATTAGGTTTTGTGGGCCTTTGATTTTAATCTTTTTTTTTTTTTTTTTTTTTTTTTTTTCTAATAACCATATTACATTTTCTCTTAAAGAAACTGGTACTTCTGCTATTTACATCTTTTGGTGAAATTGATTTGCTGTCTTCCATTTTATTCCTTTGCTTGTGCCTTAAATGCATAGCATCTTCCTTCCTTATCTATGTAGAATAATATGTATGACTTTCAGTATCTTCACTGATAAATATTGTTAGTGTAGCATCTGTGCTAGTATATGACCCATATGTTTTTGTGTTGCTAGTGCAAACTTTTATAGTGTATTTCTAAAAGACTGTATTTTTCAACTGAATGTTCAGATCGATATATTTATGTTGTGGTAGAAGGAGGGAAGCTCTAGGTTGAAATAAGTCACAATGTTGTTTCTCTTAGAATAAGTCCCAACAAATGTTTATATTTATTGCAACAGTTATTTCAGAAAAGACCATCGAGGTGTTTGCTAACAGCCTTTGTTGGACTGCTTTTTTTGTGGGTGAGGCTATGGTTCAGGCCCTAGCGAAATGAATGATGTAGTGAGTAAATTCTTACATCTGGCTCAGGATCCAGCGTGGATTATCAGTGTTGTTGCTCTCACGAGTTTCTAAGGGAATTTTACACCCTTGGTCTTGGTGCTTTACTCTCTCACTGGAGTAAAGCAGCGCGTTGCAAGGATGCATAAACACGACAACCAAAACAATAGAGACCTGAACGCACTGACATCCACTGCTACTCCATTGTTGCTTCCAAAGGCATGCTATTCTTCCCAGCCCACTTGGTATCCTGCAGGTTGCGGCAGTACAATTCACAGGAAAAGCTTAGACATTGAGCTTGCACGCTTCTTGACTGCATTTTAAACCCTTTGTTCACACCGGGGTGGCATTTTTTCACACTCCATGTGGCAGCTTTGACTCCTATCCAGCCTGTCATATAGAATCAAAGTCTGTGGTTTCTTACATTCCCAGTGCTGTCTCTTGAGCTGCTGTATTCTTTGTAGCTCCCTAAATATTACAAATCTTAATTTCATTCACAGGTTTTTAAAGCTTGATAGGGTATGGACTGAGACAACTCCACCTGCGCATTGAGATTTGCTTAAAATCAAAGCTGTTTGCAGGGGAAGGGAAGAGGTCTTTCTTCTTTCTGCTCTTTTTAAAAAGACATTAACACTGGCAATTAAAAATGATGGAGTGCACTTGATACACATCCAGCCAGCCGTAGTTATGGTTTATAGAAAACATTTAAAATCAGCAGATCTAAAGTGTTTTACAGAAAAAAATTAAAATAACATGTACTAACATGATTAGATTTGTGAAAGATACAAATGCCCATAATTTGATTCAGCATTAAAGCAATGTTTGTTAGATGTGTTTGTCTTCAGATGTGGACTTTTTGTTGTTGCTGTTGTTGTTGTTGCATGCAGACTTATTCAGAGACACTCTTTTTTCCTTGTTTTGCCAAGAAAACCTTCCCCTGCAATTTTGCTGAAAGTTTTATGTGCCATGATGTCAATAATAACTCCTATTTCAAACCAGTCTTCCACTGTCAATACCCCTAAACCATACATTGTTCTGAAGTTTGTTATAAGAAGGCACGTTGCTTAAATTAACATCATTCAGTATAGCAAAGATACTACTCGGCTTCTTAAACAAGGTTAAGTATGTATTTCTTACAAGGAAACTTTATGATGGATGGCAAGTGCCAGTGTGACATGGCGACGATAACATTTGGATAAAAACTGTCATAGAAATTTAAATAACTTGTGTTTTGATCTTTTTGATGTACTTTTAAATGATCAATGAAAATTAAATGGTTGTATGATTTGAAAGAAACGTTCTCAGTTCTGTACACATTTATAAATCTTTATGTCCATTGTTACTGCTTCATTCAGCTGAAGATAATAGAATAATTTCTCCTTAGCACATATGCTAGGCTGTACACCGACATGACACCCTAATAAATATTTTGACTGGAGCGCTGTTGTTTGTTGCTATTTGTCAAGTTAGAATGGTCTTTTGGCTGCTGCTCGCTTCGCGAACTAAAATATTAAAATGTATGCTTTCGATCTAGCAGTTTCCTGATTGTATTTTGATAACTTTTCAGACTGTTTTCATTCTTTAGGAGTTTAGTACAGAGATGTACTTACTTCATGCTGTTTATTTGCCAAAATCTAACTAATTACTTGTAAGCTTTATGAAATACATTAGTTTTATGCTTACTTTTAAGAGTGGTGTGGAAATATATAAAAGAGAGTATATGAGAAAATAGTTCAATATCACAGCTATTGAAAGACAAGCTTTCTTTCTCTGTTCTTCATCAATTTAGAAAACACACAATTATTTTACATGTATGTTTTAATGCAAATTTCTTGCTGCTTATTTATGTGAGAATAATGTTGAGATCTTGCACTGACTTAGCTGGCTTGATATAAAACAGCGCCTGAGTAACAGGGAATCTGTTTCAATTTACCCTTATTTATATTTCAGCCCCGAATCAGAAAGGCATGAGCTAACTCCTGCAACAATTTATTTTCAGTTAACAGCATAGTTTTATTAACTCTGACTGCTAAACAAATTTTGTGTAATTAAAAAGTAAGAATATATGAAAACATTGCTTTTGCTTTGTTTTGTTTTCTGTGATTTTTTTAACAGATAAAATGAAATACTTGAAACTAACATGTGGAATCTGTCTAAAAATGATTTTATTTTGCATACAAAATTGTACAGAATGTGTAGAAGCATTATTTGAGATCATGACTTTATTAACACTACTATTAAAATGGATTTTTTAATGTTGTTTTTGCTTGATAATTTACCTAAATTAACATATCCTTAGACAAAACAAGATATAGTTTAGTCCTTTTGCCAAGTGCCTGAACAGTTTCTGCAGTTTATCTACTTACATATGTCCAGACATTCTGAATGTGATTTTAAATCACAAACACAAAAAGAAAAAAGAAATAAAAAATATTGCATGAAAGCTGAAACAATTGAAAGAAAATTCCTTTCAGAATCTAACACAGTAATTTATGCTAAGTAAATCTTTCCCAAAGCACACTTTAAGGAAGCAAATATATAAAATACACAAGCAAGCTTACCTCTTTACTGTTTAAATATTAAAACAATGAATCAGAAAAGCAGTGTACACATTTAGCAGAAAGTTATTTTACTGTCACACTTATCTACATCTAAACTTGATATTGTACAGCATTTTTAGAAGACTCGTGTATGAATTTCTCAGAAGCAGTACAAGTTCAGTAAGTGTATCAAAATTAGTTTACCTACTTTCACAGCGCATGTTTACTGAAGAAACTGCATGGTCTTATTTCATTTAAGTATCGTGACGCAGAAATATAGAATAACCATTTATCAATATCCATTCCAGAAAATCCCAACTTTTATTTCTCGGCACTTCTTACTTTTCCTTGTGTTTCTTCGGACACTCTTCGCGTTAACATTTCTTCACCTTCCAGAAAAGAGGAGGGGAAAAAAAAAAAACAACAACAAAACCCCCCAAACATTCAGCAAAAGCATAATTGGTTTGTATTGCCTTCCAGCTTGTGACCTGTCCTCATATTATTAAATCAGATCATACATACTCCCCTAAAATTCAGCTCGGAGTAATCCTCTGCTACTTAAGGCTGGATGAAAAGAGTACTCATTGTGAATTATGTTTCATCTGTCACAATAACCTTCTTTATTCTTTAGTGCACCTCCCCTTAGCCTCCGGCAATTAGAGAAAATAGGTATGCCTTGAAGTACAAGATAGTAGTATCTCAAAAATATATATATACTGATGTCATATACAGACAACACTGGGTAAGCAACACCCTGAAGAATATTCCCTTTTTGATGCGATCCGCATTTTATTAGAACGGAGTAGAGGCAGGCATATTTTACAATGAGTAGGTGCTGATGGCTGTCACTGTGTTATTGTTTTTTGACAGGCAGCGGTCAGAGAGTTTGCCGTTCTATTAAAAGAAGAGGAAAAACTTGCTTACCGAATGATTTCAAGAATGTATCATTTTCCGTTCATTTCTGGCTCTTCTGTTCTAAGGTGTTAGAGCATCTCCCCCCACCCCGCAGTTCCTGGAGTCCTGTTGAACTCTTTGGCTGAACACTTCAGCTGCATTTTCTCACTGACTTAGCAAGATTTTCAGAATTTCTCGTTGTGTTTTGGACATCTATTGATACAATTTTTAAAAATTAAATAAGCCCTTAAAAATAAAAAAAAAGGAAGTAAGCTGGCATGTGACTACTTAAAATATTTGCACAATAGTACAGAAGAGTGAGAAGTATTTTAGAGTTCTCATACTATCAGATCTTAATTTTCCAAATTACTTGTCTTAGTATAGAAATATATGGAGTACATCCAGTATATATCTATGGATGAAAGATGTGATTCTTTTAGGTTTTAAGCCACAACTTCTAGGTCATTTATCTATAATAATGCCTTGTCTTTTCTTACAGCTATCTATTTTATTTGTAATCTTTTTAAAATTTTACTGTATTTTCTGGATTTCTTATTTAGTAGATATACATTGGAAGCTTTCCAAGTTCCCCTTTTATTTTTTCTCTCCCTCTGTTATTTTTAAAGCCTCAAACCTCCAATCAGTATTTTGCTTTGAAAACCCTCACAATTCTGGGGCAAAACCAACCTCCTTTGCACTATTAGGAGGGTTGATGTTCAGCTGGGAATGGGTAAAAGAGAAAGAACTTTAAAAAAAAGTCAGTAGTGGCTCCGTCAAGCAGATTACAGCAAATAAATAAATAAATAAATAAAACTATTGTGAGGCTGGTCTAATGTTAGGATGCTGGTATTTAAAGTACCCAAGAAATTATTATACTGAAAAAAAAAAAAAAAATTGTGAATAAAGGAGAAGAGTTTGGCCCACTGCACAGGTCTGGGCACAAAAGTGCTTGCTAAGCTATCTATTTCACACATGCAACGACAGAAGGTTCGATATTCATTCGATCGATGACTGAAAAGGCACAATGGCAAAATCGGACGGACTTCTTTTCAAATACAGATCTCCGATGTCCCCCTACAGTCTGCAGTCGCGCGGCTGGTGGTGTGGCACAGACGGAGCAAGGGTTACATCAAGGCTGTTCTCTGGACCGTGCAAACAGTCTAGACCAATGACCTGCAGCACCATGCCCTTTGAAGAAGAGGCAAGTTCGGTCACGACGAAGAAAAATCAAGGCGTACCCCTTTTAACAATAGGGAGCAGCTCGTGGCTGCAAAGAGGTAAGCAGGGGTAAGCAAAAAAGGCATCTGCTTCCATGGTTACAGGCCAAGCATGGGAACCTTGCTTTTGAAGAGGGACGGTTCTCAGGCTCCCTCACAGGCTATGTCATGCATTATAAGCAAAGGCAGGTTGAGCTGAAATCCGCAGAGTTATTTCAGAGTAAAATGATACGCGAGCACATGGCTGTTAGCAAAAAAAAAAAAAGTCACATGACTGTTTAGAAGCAGGCTTGCACTGTTTCCGAGTCGAGAGCCTTTCTTATGGGGCATTTTCTTCTTCATTGTTGGTTTTTTTGTGTGTTTTGTTTTGTTTTGTTTTTTAGTTGGTTTGGTTTTATTCTGTTTTGTTTGTCCATTTTGCTTTTGCAGAAAACCAAAACAATTGAGAGAACGTTTATGCAAAACAAACATTAGTTTGATACACAAGATTCTGGCTGTTCTCCTTCTCTAAACTAAAGAAGGTCAAGGGTCAATGTTTTCTTGTGACAGGGCCACAAATCCTTTTGTTAACGTAGATTTAGCAAATGTAATTTAAAATAAGATTTTGGTTTTTGTCCTAAGTGCATATTGTAATAAGTTTGACAGAGCATGAAAGTAATGTTTTTTTATTTCTCTGCAGTAACTTTTTTTTGTTCTAATCTTTTGCCAGTTTTATGTATTTGTTTGTTTGTTCATTTTTATATCTACAATGCTAATTTTTAATATTAGCAGACAATTAAAGGTCCACACAAGAGTCAATACATTATTAGTCATACCCTTTCCAGGGAGCAAAAAAAGATTATCTGCAGGTTATAGGTGGTGAGAATGTCATCAGTGGATGTCAGGCAGTGGTGTAACCATTAACCTTTGAGAATCATTGTGTTTGTACTTTATTTCTTTTTGCTTTGCTATTCCTTCAGCTGCAGCGTATTATATTTCCTCTTGAAAATTTGAAGTGCACAGTTGTGTTTGCTTCAGCCTATCTGCTTATTTTACTAATTGTATTTACTGAATGTCTTCTGTGAAATTTTAAGTCTAAGTGGTAGGCTAGGAACTTTGATGACACTATTTTTATTGGAATTTTAAAATATTTGTTTTATGACCAACAGCTTCTGTTGCGTACTGTATGTTCTGTTCTTATTACCAGAGCATGATTAATTTTATTCTACTTATTCTTGTTAAAACTGAAAAGGAGAGGAAGATATCTGGAGCACCACTGAACAGAGTTTGATGTTTCAGGAACACTAACAATTATTCCCTTCATTTCCATAAATATTTTTCTTGCGGTTTTCTGTTGTACTTGGTAGAATTTGTACTGCTATTCCGTGAAAGTAATTAATATTTATGAGCATACCAAGTGGAATAGTTTCAGGGTGTATTCTGAAGTTGCACAGATCTATAGGATGGCTGGATTTAACTTAAGACTGGGGACAGCATATCAGAAACGAAAGTGTATGTATGAACCGACTGTAATTTGTTTCTGAATAGTGATAGGTTTATTTGGAAAAAAAAAAAGAAAAAAAAAAAAAAAAAAAAAAAGTACTTGGGCTACCTCACTGGCTTGCAAGCCAAAATTATCTAAGAAAGATACAAAAAAATGCGTCAGATAATATCAACATACCAAATAAGCAATTAAATATTAATAGCAAGAGTAGGAAACCCATTATCTTAAAATGATGATGATCTGGATTCATTGGATACATTCTGGATAATTTATATCCTGCATATTAATTCAGTTTTCAGATTGTCTTTGACATGATTGCAAATTGTATCTTTTCTACAGGAGGTCCATTAACTGTCCCATTAGCTTTAGAGAAAAATCTATTTGCTGGTCTTTTGTGTAAGCTGTTACACGTAATATGACATTGTGGTATTCTTGCTGAACTATGGGTGCATGTTAATGATGACAAACATGCTCATATAATTTCTTCAGTTAGAAATTCATACAATGTACAAAAGTGCTTTGCCTTAGGCTCTGTTTAGTCTGTGAGATTCTCTTAATTTTTGTCTGTTACCTCCAACAATAAATTAAAAGATCCATCTTATGTGGACAGCATTAACAGGATTGAATTCATTGTTGTTGCATTTGGTATCCCAATAATGTCTGAAATTCAGTAATGCAATGGCAGCAATCACTTATTCTCATGCTAATAGTAAGATGAGTTTTATTAAAAAAAAAAAAAAAAAAAAAAAAAAAAAAAAAAAAAAAAAGGAGGGGGAGAAAGAGATTTGCTCCTGGAAGGAAGCTTTTTTTTAAATAAAAGGTCTCCCTCTTGTTCGTCTGTTGTTCATTTTAATGTAATTGATAAGAAAGTCATCTCTAGATTCACCGCAGTCTGCACAATGTACCAAGGGGAGGATCTGATCTTAATTATATTCATGATCATCTCTTGAAATAATTAGTCTTCTCCTGTAAGGAGCTGAGGGTAGAGCATTGCAATGAAAGGCATACACAAGAAAAATAGACACATATGATAAAAGGTGCACCTCTATTAATAGTGCAAATATGATTGTGAAACCTGTAAGTTTATTTCTGTTGTTGTTGTAGATTGAGCTTTACCATGTGTTGATTTATTACTTAAAAGTACGTACAGGCATGGCCTACTTTCTGCTTTTGACCCTGAAGTTCTAAAAAGCCATACTTTACTGGGCTGTTGTTTGAGTGACGTGTCAGCTTTGCAGCTGGATAAAGCACTTCACGACGGGACATTATTCAGGGGTTGCCGAAGTAAAGGCAACAAGGCTGCCAGTTGGAGGCATTTTACTCTGTTGAAATTGGCAATGGTTATTACACTGATACTTCTGTATCATTTTCTCATTTGAGCATTCATTTAGATGAAGGAACAAACAATCTAAATTTTTTTTCTTGAATACCAGGGCTGTAAGGCTCACAATAAGCAACACAATCTTCTAAACTCTGTTGTGACATATAAGCCAATTCAACTTGTCTAAACAAAGGGAGTCCATCACTGGTTCTGTGAAAAAGGAGTGATTTTTGTGTTGTTGTTTTTTTTTTTTTTTTTAATATCAGAGATGTCTCGAATGTTTTGAAGGGTTGTGATTTGTATAGCAAAGGTTATCAGATACAGTTTCCTTCACATTCAGTGTAATTTGTGGCCCTGCTGTCTGCAGTACTAATTCCTTTGTTTTCACAAGAGAGGTGGACAAAGATTTAGCATGGTATGTTGCAGACTAGGTTGACTGTGTCATCGGTTTATTTTAGCGGAATTTTAGTCTGAATAACTCACTTAAATTAAGAGAGGTACCAATCCTACCAGAATGGTTTATTTACCTTGTCCTCCAACTGTTTTTCCTGCCATGAAGAAATGGAAAAAAAATTATGACAATCTGTGAACATAGCTGAACCAGTGTGGAACATCTGGTCTACAAAAACTTAGGCAGTGGAGAAAAAGGCTCGTTTATTTCATTTTGAGTTATTCTGGCAAGCCTCTTTTAGAAGAAAAAAAAAGAAACTACAACAAAAAGCCCAAAACAAAACCATTCCAAAAGGACCATGCTCTTCTTTTTAAATGAAGAGAAGGATACTCTAGTTCGGCATAATGTCTAGGAATCATCGAATCACAGAATCATAGAATTGCTCAGTTTGGAAAAGATCTTCAAGATCATCGAGTCCAACCATGACCTAACATACTACCCTATCTCTAACAACCCTCTGCTAAATCATGTCCCTGAGCACCACATCCAAATGATTTTTAAACACATTCAGGGATGGTGACTCAACCACCTCCCTGGCTGCCTATTCCAGTGCTTAACAACCCTTTCTGTAAAGAAGTTTTTCCTGATATCCAACCTAAACCATCCCTGTTACAACTTGAGGCCATTTCCCCTTGTCCTGGCACCTGTCACCAGTGAGAAGAGACCAACCCTGCTCTCGCTGCAATCACCTTTCTGTTGGAAGAGAGCAATAGGGTCTCTCCTCAGCCTTCTCTTTCCCATACTAAACAACCCCAGTTTCTTTAGTTTGTCCTCACAGGGCACATTCTCCAAGCCCTTCACAAGCCTTGTCACCCTTCTTTGGACCTGCTCCAACACTTCAATGTCCTTTCTGTATTAAAGTGAACACAGCATGCTGGCATTTTATGATGATATGCAACATTTGCTTATCATAACATATGCTTGCTGATGTGACTCCCATCTTCAAGAAGGGCCGCAGGGAGGATCCGGGGAACTATAGGCCTGTCAGCCTTACCTCAGTACCAGGGAAGGTTATGGAGCAAATCATCTTGGATGAGATTGCACAGCATGTACGCAGTGTCCAGGGGATCAGACCCAACCAGCACGGATTTGTGAAAAGCAGGTCGTGCTTGACCAACCTCATCTCTTTCTACGACTGGGTGACTAGTCTGATAGATGAGGGAAGGGCTGTTGATGTAGTCTTCCTAGACTTCAGCAAAGCCTTTGACACGGTCCCTCACAGGCTTCTGGGGAAACTGGCTGCCCATGGTCTGAACAGATATACACTTCTTTGGGTAAGGAACTGGCTAGAGGGCCGTGCCCAGCAGGTCGTGGTGAATGGAGTGAAGTCCAGCTGGCGACCCGTTTCAAGTGGTGTCCCACAGGGGTCGGTACTGGGGCCGACCTTGTTTAATATCTTTATTGATGACCTGGATGAGGGGATTGAGTGTAGCCTCAGCAAGTTTGCAGATGATACCAAGCTGGGAGGTGGTGTTAATCTGCCTGAGGGTAGGGAGGCCCTTCAGAGGGATTTAGACAGGCTGAACCGCTGGGCTGAGGTGAATGGGATGAGGTTCAAAAAGGCCAAGTGTCGGGTCCTCCATTTTGGCCATAACAACCCCATGCAGCGTTACAGGCTTGGGGATGAGTGGCTGGATGAGTGTGAAGAAGAGAAGGACCTGGGGGTGTTGGTCGATGCTCGGCTGAACATGAGCCGACAGTGTGCTCAGGTGGCCAAGAGGGCCAACGGCATCCTGGCCTGCATTAGAAACAGTGTGGCCAGCAGGAGCAGGGAGGTGATCATCTCCCTGTACTCAGCACTGGTGAGGCTGCACCTCGAGTATTGTGTTCAGTTTTGGGCCCTTCACTACAGGAAAGATGTTGAGATCCTGGAGCGTGTTCAGAGAAGGGCAACAAAACTGGTGAGGGGTCTGGAGCACAAACCTTATGAGGAGCGGCTGAGGGAGCTGGGATTGTTTAGTCTGGAGAAGAGGAGGCTCAGGGGAGACCTCATTGCACTGTACAACCTCCTGAAGGGAGGTTGTGGTGAAGAGGGATTTGGCCTCTTCTCCCAGGCAACGAGCAGGACACAGGGCAATGGCCACAAGTTATATCAGAGGAGGTTCGGGTTGGACATAAGGAAGAACTTCTTCTCTCAGAGAGTAGTCAGGCACTGGAATGGCTGCCCAGGGAGGTGGTGGAGTCACCGTCCCTGGCAGTGTTCAAGAGGCGTCTGGATGACGTGCTGCGTGATGTGGTTTAGTACTAGTGGTGGCAATGGTGATGAGGAGACGGTTGGACTGGATGATCTTATAGGTCGTTTCCAACCTTGTGATTCTTGTGATTCTTGTGATTTCTTGAAGTCATCATTACAAGGTCAGGTTTTTGTCTTCCTAAGAAGCAGCTGGATAAAGTAAAGGCAATAAAAACGAAAACAATCATAGGAGACCACAACTTGCGGTTTGCTTGGTGATACAAGACAAATTATAGTTAGCTGAAATGAATGCAAAGATACCTTTTTATTTCAAGGTTTCTGAAATGATGCCAGATTGAATAATCACCAAAAGCTCCTTGATTAGCCCCCATAGGATCATCCTTTTCTATATTTCCTTAGTAACAGAGAATTCATCCCTGTTTGTGAAGGTACTAAGAACAGGCCTTGAGGAACCTCATTTAGCAAAAAACCGTCAAAGCCTAAAATTGAGTTGACTGAATTCAGTTGTAGGTGAAAGTCTCTAGGCTTTTTCCTTCAAAATGGAGGTATCTGATAGATAAGTTAAGCCAGTAACATGATATTGTATGTAAATGTGCCTTATTATAAACATGAATTGATTAATTTAACTAACTTCAATATACAAAAAATTAAGTCTCTTCTGGCCCTTGAAATTTTTCTTAGTCTATAACTACCATCACAAAAAGCCTCAGAAAGTCTGCTGGAGTCCTTGCTCCCTGTTTGAGTCTCATTCCAAATGCTTTGAATATGAATAACAGATGCAGGATTAACTCTGAATCAAATAACCAGAAAGACATATTTTCTCACTAACTGGCATGGTTCAAGGTTGTTTTGTCCTTGAAATGGAAGTTTGTCTGATTCCAGAAATATCTAAAATGTGTGTTCATTTCAGTACTGTCATTTCCCAAGTCTGATGTTGATAAGCAGAAATTCCTGTAATGCTTATGTTCTGCTTATAGGAAAAAAAAAAAAAAAGATTTAGCATTACTGAAATAATGTTAATCTGAAGCAACCTGGTATTTTTTGTAGCCTTTTAACAGAGAGATGTAGATCTGTAGCAGTAAGTTTCATTATTGGGTAGACCCTAGCTAATTTAAGATCACAGGCTTTGTGATATGATCCCACGGCAAAAGTATTTCCTGCTGAGAGATCATCATGCCAAACAGTCAGGAGATGCATCATCCTAATGCAGAAAACAAGCATTTCTGGGGGAAGGAAAAAAAAAAAAAAAAAAAAAAAAGGGGTTCTGGCTCTCTTTTACTTTTCCAATATTTTCAGAAGGGCATCACAGAGATAATTCTTATGCAATGCAGCACATGCTTTCTACTCACTATCCACTTGGTATGCTACATAATGACTTTATGAAATATCAAGCAGGACTTGCAAGGGAGAAGAGTTAATCCAAATTAATGTTGGACCTGCTTTTAAAACATCGTGTTGTCTGTGAAATGATTGTTTTTTTTTTGTTGTTTTTTGTTTTGTTTTTTTCCTGTTTTTATTTCTTCTGAAGAGATATTCAGAATGGGATAGATATTCTGAAGAAGTAGTTCTCAAAATAAATATCATGTATAGATGTAGCTTTGATAGAATTATTAAATTTTGTTTGGGTGCTTGGGCTGAGAATTTCCCGTGTTTGTATCTGTTGAAGAGCTCTGGAGGATTTACATTACAGACATGAAAGAATTCTAAAGAAATCTTGTAATACTTGTACATTCGTGAATAAAGAACCTTGCAAAGTAGGACAAGCATGCTAAGTTTGTAGTTAGCAATATGTGAAATAATATGTATCAGAATGCAAAACAAGAACAGTCATACAGAAAAAGAGTAACTTTGAAAAGGTCAGCATACTTGCTTAACAAATGCCACTGTCAAGGACCTGTTTATAGGAGTTCTGGTGAAAAAAGTTTGCTCAGAGAAATGGAAAGATTTTTGCTTTATGGGGGACATGATGGCTGATAGTTTGACATTAAGAAATAAATAAATCCAAAATTAGATCTTGAAGAAAGTCTTTTACATTTCTGAGATGCACCTAGGATTTTGTGTCTACATCAGTGTTCCAATACAGTTTTAACAGTATTCCTTCACTTGTTATTTCTTACTGAATGGTCTCATTTTTAGGGCACGGTTTTTAAACAAGATTAAACAATGGTCTTTTTCCTATAATATTATCTGAGTTTTCTCAAACTGAGATTACAATCCATCTGACTTATGCTTATGGAATAAGACAATTCAAAAGATGCTCTTGTTGGTTGGACTAATGGCCCATCTATCCTCATGTGTCTTCATGACAATGGAAATAGGGCATTCATTTCAGGGAGAGTGTGTGGTCCTCTCAGCTTTCTGTGGTCCATTTCCCTCGTACTCTCTTGGCATCCACTGTTTTTGGATTAGTGATGTTAGAGGAGACATCCCTACCTGCATCCTTCAGTATCTGTTTATGGCGTTCCTTTTTTGTAGCTTGAATTTATTCTTTCTTATATATACACAAAATATGGTTTTCTCATTTGTACAAACATCTGTACAGTGGACAAAAAGTTATGTTTGCTAGAATTTATTAGGAAAAGCATTAATCTACATATGCATTTCTAGGACAATAAATGCAATATTAAGGGAAAACACATGTAGCAGAAGCACCATTCTGGCAAAAGAAGTTTAGTTTATGCAGTAAAAAATTCCCTGTTCTGTTTGTTATTAAGAAATTGCATATAGTACCTTCTCTTCCTTGATATGTTTCTCAAGAAACAGAATGTTACTTTCAGCAAATATGTAGGATTTTTAGATGAGGAATGTTACTGGGGAAAGCTCTCTTAGTATTAATTGCAAGTTTAAAAAAGCACCTCAACATATTCATAATGGTAGCGTAGGCATATCTACAGTATAATTTCTGACATTTCAATAAGTGCAGCCATGCATACAGAATCCTTCTAGGATCAAAGTGGTGGCATATGAAGCTGAGTCTCCTGTCCTAAAGGCAATGGTATTTCACATTCTCTTTCATAAATGTATCATTTTTTCATCTTGAAAACAATTAGATATGTGTGGAAAAACAAGTCCGACCTCCCTATTGGAAGGCTCCTCCAAACACTAATGCTTTGATAGCTCAAAATCTAACTTTCAGTCTGATTTTCTGCTGGTTATTCTTGTGCCATCTCTGTTCTTTCTTCAGACTGAACAATTTTTCTCCTTCACTTGTGCTTGTAATGATCTAATTCTCCCCGCAGTATACATTTTCCACTGGCTCTACTTTGTTAAAATTAAGCTTTTAGTTCTTTCACAATAATCTCTCCCTTCCTACTACTCATTTTAATAGCCTTCCTCTATGTTTGTTCCAGCTAAATACATGCTTCCTACACCTGAGCACTTTGAGTACTGGGCAGTTTTCCTAGCCAAGTTGTTGCAGTTTCTTACATGGAAATTTTAATAATTTTCTGTCTATTTTTTTTTTTTTTCTTCTGAGGTCTAACAGTACATTTCAAAATGAAATAAATCCGGTTAATGGACACATCAGATTGGTATCTCAGCCATTTTGGATGACATTCATCTTACCTAGTTTTAAGCACCCCTGAGCTAGTCACCACAGGCCCCTTTTATAATCAGAGACACTTTACAGTATGATTAATCTGATCTATTTTTAGTGATTTTAACTGCATGAAATCTGCTGTGCCCTAGAAATACTCTTCACTGACCATGCCTAAACTAATATCTCATTTAGAGACATCTATCATCTATGCTGGATCATCTGAAGAGCTTATTTTGTAGTTCATTAATATAATCGGGTCCTTCATTTCCTCACAAGGTTTCAAATAACAGAAGCAATAATAACCACAGATATAACATTGCAGTTTGCACTGCAGACTTTCACCTTGTTTCTGTTCCTCCTGGTCTCTGGTGTTGTGAACTGAGTTTATTCTGAGTTGACAGTACTTTTGTACTGCATACTGAAAATGACTCTTCCACTACACCTTAAAAACACAAACAACAGTAACCAGAGGTAGCACCACTTCCTCTCAAAAACTGTTGTTTCCCCTCAATAAATAAATAAATAAATAAATAAATTTTTGGCTAATGATTTTTCTAGACTAATGTTTGACAGTTGATTTTCTAGATTACATCACAAGAAGAAGCAACATGTGTTTTAGGAAAGGAGATTGTTGTGATACTTGCAAACAAAAATAAGATACCAAGTTTTGATCAAATTCCCACCTCATAAATAAAAGGCTGTAGAAGTGGGGAGTAGATTAGGTGGTTGTGAGCAATTCAGCCCTGTAAAATCTCCTTAGCTACATCTTCTAAACAAGGGTTTCATTTAATATTTATTTTAAAAGTTAAATAAAAATATTTAAAAAGTTAAAATGAAAATTAAAATTTGTAAAAGAAATACAAATGCATATGATTATTATCTTCTTCACTGGAACAATGATGGAACTTTACAAAGAACAAATGGAAATCAGAAGGCAGTCAGTACCTCAAAAGATTTGTGCAGTTACCATTCCGTGTGATCTCACAGTGGATTGATATTTAAAAATTTGCTACGGCTGAATCTTAAGAATTTATCTCAAAACATTAAGATATGTACTATGAATGAAGAAAGTGTTACTACTATACCACTTTTTGGCTGACACCAAGACTCAGGAAACTCAGAAATGTCAATGCCTTACTACTTCATTTCCTGATCGACTCAATAAAAATGGATAAACTTCCAGATAATTCAGGTTTAAAGACAAATTTTCAGGTACTAGAATGCAGTCTAAGAAATACATCTGCTGCAAGTTTATTCATAAAATAGATTATATTAACTTAGAACTTAGTTAAGTGAATTATTTTAAAATTATTCTTACTACTTCTAAATTCCCATTTTCCTGTATTTTCTGTAGTCACATTTCTGTGTATTCTCTACTTGGCATTGCAGTGCTGTATTCAGTTTTAGCCCCCCTGAATAAGAGCAGTTCTGACAAATGGCAAAGGATCATTAGCTGGGGAGTCTTCTACATGCTGCTGACACAAGGACTGTAGGGAAGATGGAGGTGGAGTCTTTGCTGAGGTGCTTGATGAAAGCTTGCAAAGGGAAGGTCACAGGCTGCAGCAAAAAGAATTGCAATTTGACAGAAGAAAAAAATATCCATCATGATGGTGGTCAAGGAGAGGGAAATCTCATGAGGACAGCCCATGGACTTCAGGGGTAGTACAGACCTGGTTCAGGTCCTGAGCTACCTGCTAGGATACTGAGCACAGCTAGGGGTACTGCTGAGTAGGAGGTTGAACTAGGTGACCTGCAGGGCTCCTGTCCCATCAGGTTTCTCTGTCAGTCTTTGTCCTTCTTCTAGCTTGTGCTAGCTCCTAGAAGTTCATTATTAATAAGCAGCGATATGGTTAACAAGCTGTCTACTTAGCAAAATGAATATGAATGTTTGTGTCCTGATGTATTTCATGTCACAAAAAAATAATTAAATCTTGACTTTATTTGCATACATAGCTCAGCATGTGACTGAATGTACAGCCAGGAAGAGATTGCCCCAGTCTACAGCATCATAAAAGATGGTGGATTATGCAAGATAGCAAGTAGCTGGGCAGTGACATTGTTCTGGCTGCAGCCTACTACTGCCTGCCTTGCTGCAGCTGTGGGGCAGCAAGGCTGGGAGTTGGGCTGGCCATGCCAAGTGGAGGAACAGCCAGGCAGGCTGTGCTGTGGTACTGGGTCACAATATTGCCTGACACCTGGCAATTCCCCTAAAACTTTTAACTTGCTGAAGGTCATCAAGTCTTGAGAAAAAGAAATATATATTTTTTATCAGTGTATTTAGTAATATACTTTACATCACTGTATGTATTTCTTTGAAAGTGAGTTTATTTAAAAAAATCAAGAGGCTGATTTATTGCATGAATCCATTATCCTTGTCTGATGAGCTGTGTTTCTTTCAGGTGTCCACCTGCAGTTCAGTTTTGCAGCTGGATCATTTGTATCACTTCACTAACTGCTGGTAAGTCCTGAGATCATTATTTAAAGTTTGTATTACCATGTCACCACCAACAAATTCAGGTGCTTTCTTTCCTGGCATGGAGATGGGTGAGACTCCTATAGCTTCTGACATGACTCCCACTGAATGTAGTCATAGTGCTGGCAGGGTGTTGGGACTACAATGGAGGCACAGTCAGGCCTGCCGTGATGGCTGGCAATCATGAACCTGGTCTGACTAGGATGGTACTGCAGGTCTCAGCAGCTTTTTCTAGTTGGAACATAGCTCTGTACCAGCAGCACCAGAAATGGATCTATCATCTTAGTGCCGTTACATTGGATGGGAATTTTGTCATGGTCTCCTTCACTCAGAAGAAAATTTCACCTTAAGTTTCTAAGAAATATTTAGTGACTATCTTCTTGCTTGTGGGAAGGCTGACATTGTCTTGATGTGATTCTAAATATTTTTCCTTAAAGATGTGACTAATTACCTCAGTCTTTAAATGGAGAGTCATAGTGTTTAAAAAATCAAAATGCACCACTGACCATGTAATTAAAACACAAGTTGTTTTTCTTGTCCTTTGTATTTTGTCTTTGAAGCAGGAAATAAATATATATTTTTTTAATCCATTATAGAAAGAGTGATTAATTGCAAAAACAAACTGTCAAAATTTTGCCTTTTGCATGGTTTAAATTTGTCTGGATATCAGGCTATTATTTTCTGCTGGCATCTATAAATGGTGGTTGTTTTCCCATGATCACTGCTACATCAAGTCAGCTGAAAAAGATTTGAAATGTCTTCTCAGTTTTCAGGTTTTATTACTCTTCCTTCACCTCTTTCTGTTTTTCCCATGTCCTTTTAAAAATATGAAAGAATTTGTAAACATTACTCTGATTACTACTGTTACTGCAGCTGGAGCAAAAAGAAGTCCTCTGTAACCCTTACTTTACTGGCCATTTACTGGCCAGGACCTTATATTGAACTGTAGATCCCAGCACTTCCTCTGTACACTTCTGCAGTATCTCTTTCAGTTTGTCTTTCTGATCTAAGGATGACTTTTGAGTGTGTGGTTTTCATACAAATTTGCATTCTCCACTTAAAACCATTTTGGCTAGGTTCATACTTAAAAGTTCCGTGTTACCATTACTTTTCTTCTTTCTTCAGAAGTTAGAAATTGCTTACTTTTGTGGTGGATTCTGCTCATGCTTCCAGCTGATGTGAATGTGGAATCTCAAAATAACAAGCCATAAGGAAAAGCTTAGGTCTTTTGAATAATGCTGTATCTACAGATATTCTTCAGTTCAAAAGATTTTGATTATGGATGTCAGGCATGTAGTACACATCCGTATAAACTGGATGCATGTTGTTGGTTTACATAAAGGGTAAACAATGAAAAGTGAAATACTCAAGAATATTTGCCATAAGTGGGAACTGCAAGTACGGGTGACTGCTAAATGTTGAATTAGTAGAAATTAACCATATAACTGTACTCTCAAAAAGCACAGTTACCAGTATATTTAAAAGAAAGCAGGTGATAGAAGCATAGCTTTTTCTATAAAAGAAACACTGGACTTCATGGTGATGTCATTCCTAAACTCAGACTTGATGCCAACAGTTTGTCTTTTCTTCATTTTCTTGCTCTCTCAAAGACTTTACAATCATCATTTCTTCTCCTCGTGCTTCCATTTCTTTCCCTCCTGCTTACATTTCCTCCTTTTACTGTGGATTTTTTTGTTAGGCTTTATTTCCTTTCTTTCATTTTTGATTTTTCAGAGATCAGATTTTCTCTTTTACTCTCCTTGTTTTTTCTTACTAATTTATTTGTCCATAAAATCCAGGCCATTTTTCTTACTTTGTGGACTTCTCATCCTATCACTGTACTTATTTATTTTATATGTGTGAGGAAAATTTTCTCCTCTGTTGTCTTTCAGCCTATAAAATGAAAAGAAATTATAAAAATTTATAAGGAGAAAAGTATCTGAATATGTACATGGACAACAGTGGAAGACAGCTGTCCAAACAGGCTGCATATTTGGTCATAGATTTATTCGAAGATAAGTCTGTTTTATTCAATAGAACGCGCATTTTTGATATTTTCTTTGCAGTCAGCAGAGAGCTGAACATAAACCCACATAATCATTCTGAATACTAATACTGGTAGAAAAAGAGTGAAGTCCTCTTTTTATAATATATGCCATTTTGTTCTGGAAATTTTCTTTCAGAAATAAGGAGAAGTTTAAAAAAAAATAAAGGATAAAGATCGTAGTTTGTCTGGAAGCTATGAATCAATTACTACTAAAATAGAGTTTGGAAAGCAATGCCTCCTATTTATTTTCATGGAAAATATAAAGGATACGAAGAGCACAATAATAATATTTGATAGAGCAAATTCTCAGCTAAAACGCACTCTTTTTCAACGTAATTACCACCATTAGCTATGTATTTTCACCAACAGTGTAAAAAACTTGCACAACTGGAGGTGACTCACTGTTGCTGTCACTACAGCTGAGACACACCACCTCACTGTGCTCACATCCACTATTTGATATCCATAAATATTCTGCAATCATCAATTAATGTAAATGGGCACAATTTCTTCCACGTGGAGGAATTCAGTGACACTCCTTTGCTTCATGTGTACTTCCACGTCATATGCAATTTTGTCAGACTGCCTCTCTGCTGCCGTCTATCACACAGCAACAAAATGTAATGGGATATTGGCAGGAAAGTTAAACCTCTGCTTCCATGCATCCTCCTCTAATGTTGTGAGCCAACATAATAAAATAGAAGGCATTACTTTCGGAGTAGTCATCATATGTTTTTTAGAGTAGTCCTTTTCCACCAGGTTGCATTATTTTCACAGTTACTGCCTAACTGGAAAAAAACTTCTACTCTTACCAGCAGAAGCTGTTGTTAGATTCCACACTGAAGGAAACGTGTAATACAGTATGTGCTATCTGCATTGTTTTTGCTGTAGATGATACTTTGAATTTCTTCTAACGTAAGAAGTCTTCTCACTCTATATATTTGAGAAACCAATATAAATGAGGTTTTCTATTTGCTTCCATTCCGTAGAGCCTTTTAGTTATTGTAATTACTAGCATATATTGTAAAAGTTCATTATGCTATTGAAAGTAACGTAGTTCATTTGGTACTGAAAATTATTCTTGGAGAAAACAATGACTTGGAGTAGCATATCTGTATTTTTTTATTATTATTATTTTAAGCTTCTGGAATGACTTGATCAAAATTGAGCTTCACTGCTAGTAGAAAACTTTATTCTCCAATTTTTTCATTAAACAGAAGGAATCTGGAATATCTTTATATGTAGGGGAAAAAAAAAAAAAAAAAAACCAACAGCATTTCTTTTTTACAGAAAAACCCAAATATAAAGAATGCCATTGTTTGCTGCGCATGTGGCAACGTCTGGTTTATATTAAATTGAAGTTACTGCCATCTGGTGGTGAAAATACTACTATATCAGTGCAACTGGAAGCGATTCTAGGAAAGGAAACCTTCAGAAGTGAATATTGTGCGTCTGTGCATGTGTGTGAGTGTGTGTGCATATATGGGGGGGAGGGAGCATATATGTATACAGGTGTATATAAAGGCATATCTTAGCATTTGGGTATAGTTTTAAAAGAATTTGAAAATATTCAAAGATAGAGAATGGCTTGCTGAACCACAGACTAGTCAAGAGTATGAAACTGTGAAAGAAAATATGGAAAAACATAAGAGGAAGACAGCAAAATGTAAGCTGCTACTGTCAGAGCATCCATACTTCAGGCTTAGGGTAATGCATATAATCATGTATGAAACTTATCCCCAGAAGATTTTGTACAGTAGGAGTTTTTATGTTTCATGCATTTCTGGGGGCGTTTCACTTTCTATGGTAGACGTCACCACTAATTATTGCTGCAAAAACACCTGAGCTGGCTCCTTTTAATGCTACATTCCTTAGTTAGATTTTGGTGCAGTATATTTGTTCCTCTTTGAATCTGGATGTGTCCTTTTATTGATTGTTACCTGATTTCTGAAAGAACAGCCAGTAGGGATGGATTTTTATCTGTACTGATTAATATATCAGTAGAGTCTGTGCGGCATCTTACACATATTACACAGTAACTAATAAGGAGATATTCAGTTTGAGATAATGACAGATAACTATCTTCAATAGTAAGCTGTTCAGTAATCATGTAAGTATACTAACTTGTGTCCAGAACTTGTTCTGCTTTCATTGTTGTAATTTTGAAAGACCTCAGTCAAGATTAGGTTTCTCTTATGTACAAGTGTAAGTAGGCTTTGTTCTCATACATGGTGTTTTCCGCTGCTAGAATGCAGTAAAAGTGGTCCTTTGCACTTAATCTGAAATTTGTATCTAAAGTGTATCTTCTAACTACCGTCTTCTGACGTTGAGAGTCAAAGGCAAGTTGGAGGATCTAAGTATCTCACATGATTCATAGGGGCTTAGTCAGCATCCACAGCCCTCTAGCTGCATGTTTATCTCCTGATGGTAGCTCAGATTTTATCAGCAAACATAGGTGGTGTTAGTTAAGGTAAGGCTAGAGGAGGCATGCGTGGCCTCAGCATTGCTCAGCCTCAGCATTGCTCAGCCCCGGCTGTCTCCAGACTCTCAATATCACAGGTTACTGAGAAATGATCGACACGGGCTTGAAGAGAGCCTCTGCACTCTGAGTCCTGTCTAGCAAGAATTGCAAGGGTTCACTTGACTGAAAAGATGTGCTTCCTATGTAGAGGAAATTTCCATCCCTACCCTATGCTGAGAAGCCTATGCAATTCTTGATTGATACATTTACTTGATCAAGTCTTTTTGCTCTTAGCCACAAAAATTCTATTTTCAAAACAACTGGTGAACTGGGCCTGCAGTTTTGTAAATTCTTTCATCCTTGAGTGTAATTCAGCAAAAAAACTAATTATACTGGTTTTCTGCACAGCTTTTAGAGGTTAGTGAAAGGGTTAAGTACAGCTGCAGATATTTCTCATCTCTCATCATTCTTGCTTATTTTGTTTAAAATTCTTTTTCACTTGGTTGGATTTTTCTGCCTCTAGTAGTTTTTTGTTTGTATTTTGTCTTCTTCCTTTTTCTGAACTCTCTAGGAGTCGGAGTCCTGCCCAGATAACATCTTTCAAAAGGAAAACCATTGACCTTGTAATCCTGTCATTCTGTTTTTAAGACTACATAGCACGTGCAGGTGTCTGATTTCTTCATAGGTTTTAGAGGAAATACGTTTTCATGACTTTGCAATGTAATTGCCTAATTGTTTTTCAAGGAGACAGACACTTTTCTCACAGTAAGTCTCTTATGGGAAAGGTTTGACAGCAGCAGTTAGAGCACTGGATGGTACATGACCACATATTAAGGCAGTACTTCAAACTCAAGCCCACAGCTGCTTACCAGAAAACTATCTGGCGCAAAGAGCTCTTTCTGACTCAGGCTAGTTTGCAGAAGACAGAAAGGTTGAACAGCTTTTAGAAGGAAAATCATGTTTGTTTCCTTTCTCCAGCCCCCATCTCAACATAAAATTCACCTTGTGCTGTATAACAGAAGTTCCTAGGTTGATTAGCTCTTGATTATAAAACTGACTGCTTTTTCTTTTTACTTCTGCTGATAAAAAGACCGACTTCTAGCCATTTATTTTGAATATTGGTGTTACTGCGATTCAAGCTTTCTGGCATTTCCTCCCCATCCCCCACTCCCCACCTATAGATGCGTATATTTATTTATATTTCCTTGGGATTAATAAGCAGTTTGATAGCTATAAGGTAATTGCTATCTATGCTGAAGATAACTGAACTACAAAAGATGAGTTTTTTGTAGTGAAAGATCATACAATGCAAGACAAGGCTAAAAGGATGTATATCTTTTATAGACAGTCTGTTATGATGCGATTAATATTACATGAAAATGTAGAATGCGTTAAAATCTCTCAAATTTAAGCTTTTTGAATCAAAATTGACTATATACATATCCATATTTAATGAGAAGTTGATGCAGAAATTACTCTTCTACTTGATTATGTAGGAAATCTGTACAGGGCCTCATAATGATCCTTGAAAATCTATGGGGGTATGGATACTTCTCTCCAGGAACAGTCCACTAGATGTGATTTTTATTTTATATTTTTATTATTATTTTATATTTGAATCACCATCCTTGGAAGTGTATAGAACTTGACAAGACCATGACCTGCTCTCATTAGATCTGCTTTGAGTGGATGATTGAATTAGATGACATCCCTTCCACCTCATTTATTGCATGATTTTTTGATATGGAATCAATGCTTCTAAGGACAAGAGTGTTTCCATACAATAGAGATTTAAGTTAAAGGTATTACTTCTTCCACTGAAGGTGATGAGTGACAAGAAAAAAAATGGCCTAATTCTGAGATTGAAAATCACTACAATGAACTCATGCAAACCACAACTTTTTATTATCTTGCTTGCTCCTCCTTTCTATGGATGGTTCAGAGTGGAGAGAACAACTTTCTGTGGAACTTGAGGTGCAAAACACAGTACTTTTCTTGGCTTTGTTGGACACAAACATAGAAGTATGTGTACACATTTATTAAAATGATGTAATAAAAAGACTTTATCAAAGCATCAAAGTATATTTTACTTTTCATTTTTCTATTACAAAGAGAGGAAAGAAACCAACCGTGACAGAATCTACTTACAGCTTTTAATGAAATAGTGTGGATTCTTAGATAACCTGGTTCTAAAGTCAGTAAAATGTCCACATGCAACTAATAGAAGAAAGAATATTTTCAAGGATCCTGTTTTCTCTTTAAAGCAAAATAATAAAAATATTCTATAATTTTCAGAGTATCTGTTCTGTTTCTTAAAATCCTATGCATTAGAAAGCTGAAGATCAGTAAAATGAAAATAATATTTTCTGAAATTATTATGCCGTCATCTCTGGTTTGGAGGGAACACCCTCTCTCTGGGGGTAGAAAAGTGATTTAGTCTAGTCACAAAGCAATTTTGGTTGTTCCTGAACAAATTTCCTCAAGCAAAACAAACTTCTATGAACTTTATGCTGTACTTACTCCTATTTACTATGGGAACTTCAAAACTCAAGTTAGTCAGAAGTGTTGGTTGGTTGAATTCAAGTAGCACTTAATAATTTGACATTATGTTTGCTAAAGATGTGGTTCGATTACATTTTGGGTAACATTGGTTTCTCCAACATCCCACCATGTTGATACTACTTTCTGTTTTGCACTTCCGTTTAGAGAGGTATGCAGAACTGATCCACAAGAAAGCTGGCCTATCTTATCTTTGAATATAGTCATGATTGATAAAAAGCAAAGAAGCACCAATGGTTATGTAATGTTTAACAATGATTACAAAATGGATATCTTGTGATGTGTAGCCAAGACAGCTGAGCTACAGTTAACCTTCATTATTATGTTGTCATTCAGTCTTTAGCTTAATCACATTACAGGTACAGAACCATGTTTTTGTATCTCAAATTTCACTGCTGTATAAATGTATTTGTATCAATTACAAAACCAGCTTATGTCCACAAAGAGTTTAGATGCTTTTATGCTGTGTGAAGCTCTAACAAGTAATGAATCTAACAGGCTTCATGCATAGCTGACTTGCATGTCCCTATTTACCTTTTCCAACATAAAAAACATTGAAAAGTATTATGCAGAGGAAAGTCCAGCAGATATTATCAGTTTGGACTCTATGTGAACTGTCTCAAGTCCACAGTGAGTCCATCTGATGTCACTATTACTTCCACTACCGGAAGATATTAGTTTAGTATTGCTCCTATGGCAGCTCTGGGCTAGAGCTGGTAAACTCTTAACAGATCTGATTTCACAGCAATGCAACTTCTCCAAAATACTCAAACAGAAAAAAACACTCAGTTACTTGAGCACAGCACTGAAACCATGCTGGCGGAGTCTGTCTGAACTGCATGGCACCTGGTCCTCCACAATCCAAATGTTCACTATGTTGTGGGGGATGCAGAGCTAGAACCTTGCTGTATTATAGCCAGCTGTGTTGAGCTACATGCCTGAGTTGGCAGTGTTCTTCCCATTCTCCCTAAAGCTATTTATGTTGCTCTCCACCATTCCCCTTCCATCGCTGCCCTCTGAGCATCCTGCAGTTTCTGTGGAATACAGGCTCCTGTCACCTTGGAAAACAGAATAAATGCTGCTGCAGGAATGAGGTAGCTGAATGGTTGTAGTAATGTAGCATAATAATGAAAATCCTAAATTTTTAATAATGATTATGATTAAAGGATTGTCTTCAGGATACAAAACTAAGTCTGATAAAAATAATCTAGAGTGTTCTTTATGCTTCATATTGTATGTCATTTATGTACTGTTTGAAAATTGCTGAGGAGATGATACAGGACTGCTTGTAATGCCTTTTACATAGATTATATTACGGTAGGGTGTGCAGTCTCATTTTTCTGCAATCTGACTTCCCTTCAGATAACTGCTGAGTGGTGTTCAGAGTAAGATTTTCCTTGAAGAACATATAAAATAAGCAAGCTTTATTTTCCCTTATATTTTGTGTTGTTTCTATGAAGGAGTTTTAAAATCTTCTGCCCCTTGTTGGAGGAAACATTGCAGTTCTCTGGAATGGAGATAAAAAAAAAAAATTAAAAGCAGGTAGACATTTGGTTTGGAGCTGCACACTGCATCTGCTCAGGAGTGGGCTGGCCCACTCAGGGCCAGCTACTGAGAGCTACTGCCATCTGAGGTCTCCACAGCATGTCAGCCCACCTTCCCTGTTGAGAAATTAATGTACTTAGAATGGTAACTGGTGCCCTTGAGAGTTAAATCTCCTTCCTGTGCCTGCCACATCACTCAGGTCACATTTATTCTTCATATGCATACCCTTTTCATTTCTTCCTTATTTCCAGGATGTCTATGGAGGCACATGTGGCTTCCAGTGCACTCTCAGTGAACTCTCGCAACTGCAGAAAAAGACAAGGGAGGTGTGTTTTGAGTGCAGAAAAATGACATTAAAAAAAGCAGTGTTCTGAAAAACGTCAGTCTGTGAAAAGTGTATTTTGTGTACCCCAAAATAAACTGACCTTGACAATTTCGTGCCTGTTAAACTGAAGAAACATTAATGGCACTTTTATATTCTAGGGTCTCATGTATGTATACGTGTCAGTTATATGGAGCACTTGGATAGTACAATATTTGCCACAAAAATTCCAACCTTTTTAGAATTTAATAATGTGGTAATAAGTTTTAGGTGATCTGAAGAGAGCCTTCACTGAGGGGAATAAAATGTTAAGTAATGAGACCAAATAGATGTACTGAAACATGACTTAGGCGGCAATTGTTCTTTCTGAGTATTGATTGAGGCCTGTTCAGTTTGTGCACTGTCATATAAAGACTGCCTTGCAATGACAGCATAAAATAAGACAACTGGTTAGGATTGTTTTTTATTCTTAATGTACTTCTATGATAAAAGATACATGTGTATTAAATATATGTTAATGCTTGTGCATATGAAGCAGCAAAATGACAGTATGGTAAACTTATGTTGAAGTTACAAAGCTTAACACTTCAAACATGTATACATACACCTATCAGGAAATTATTACGCATATGTATTTTGATTTTTTAAGATATTAAATATTTGTTTCTGTACGCAACAGTTTTTCTTCTCATAGGTACTATATGATTCTTCTTTGAATAGTTTCTAAGAATTTCCATGTATATAAATATTTTTCCACAAACCTTTGGAGTCAGTAGTTTTGATCAATTTTTCTAAACAGGCTTCATTTGAGTATCTTTTTTTTTTTTTGCAGAAATGATAGTTAAATAAGATGTCAGACACAAATCTG
This sequence comes from Centrocercus urophasianus, assembly GCF_019232065.1. NCBI lineage: Eukaryota > Metazoa > Chordata > Aves > Galliformes > Phasianidae > Centrocercus > Centrocercus urophasianus. The sequence goes on from NW_024884364.1 coordinate 22,818,747, forward strand.
GAAGAAAACAAGATATTTTTAGAGCTTCTAAGTCTTTAGGAAACTTTGTGTTCTTTAGTTAGAGGTTTTGTATTTGATTTTCTGAATCTTTTTTAAAATGTGATGACTTAATTCATCTCAGCATAATTGTGGACACCACAGTGGACACCAAAAGAGTAATAGTGAAAGGCATTATTAATTGAATTTAAGGTGATGTTTTCAAAGTCAATATGTTTCTGCAAACATATGTTGTAACATTAGTAGCAGTATTAAATCATCACTTCTTATTGTGTGCTATGCCTCATCTACTAGCATATTTCAGATATAACATTGTTTTACTCAAGAATGGTCAGTGTAAGTATTGATATGGCATTCCAACTTTGCAAACCTAAAACTAAGTCTGACGTAGAAAATAGGTAATTAAGAAAAATGAACAATCGTTAACAGTGCTGGGAAACAATTGGGATATTTTATGACTACAGTAAAGTGACAACTGCTAAATGGCTGTGTAATGCATGTGTCAAAGTATGTAACTTGTTGATTGTTCTCTCCTTTGTCTCGTTCACCAAAACTTCACAAGATAGAAAGAATAAGAGATTTTTATTATTTGCCCACTTTTGCTGTAGAGCCGTCGTATGGAAGACACTTGAATTTACAAATCTGATGGCATAAATACTTAAAAGTAGTCAAAATAAGAATCAAACGTATGTGGAAGAGGATGTACAGCTGACTGTGGTTTAGTGTGATAAACAGCATGAGCATCCAAATGGTGCAGTTCTCACATTATTTGCAGTTATAGAAAGTAAAAGCAGACTAAAATATCAGCTTTTACTCACATTCCTGCCAAGCATGATCAGAAGAATGTTAGGTAACAGTAATACTAATTCCAAAGTGCACCAATATCAGTATTCTGTGCAGAATATCACTATGGGCCACTGTCCTGATGCAGACCAGCATCAGTGAGACTTTGTCATAGGGGATGCCTGGGGAGATATAAGGACAGCACGGACTAACTCTTGGGCTAAGAATGTTATATTTTCAGCAAAACACTTGGATGGATTTAAACACATCAGGATAATGTTTGTTAAAGCCAGAGAAAAATGCCTTGACATAATTGAAAGTCATATTCTGGGAACATGGGAAATGCATTCGGTGAGGAAAGAGAAATAAAAGATTATACTTGTGGCTAATGACATGAAGAAAGGGTGTCTTGTCTATGAAGGCATAGAGGGAAAACCAAGGATCCTATCAGTGAAAGCCAGATGAGAAATATTTATGAAAAATTGAAAAACATCTTGTGGTTGGTACTTTTGTGAGACAAAGCCCGAAATTTTTGCTTTAGCTATGCCCAGTCTGAGTTAATGACTAGATATTCACTGAGAGATAATAGAAAAGTACTGTGAAAGTTTAAACTGGATAAAAGGAATCTAAAAGATTAAAATGAATGTAGGATGGCATGAGTACTAAAGTTGTAAGTTGGCTGTCTCCATGTTTATGCTACAGTGGTGAGATGTTGTGTATGTTTGCCTTTTCACTGATGCGAGTGATATCTAGTTCACTTCTACTTGATCTGCTTGGAAGCCAGATGAAGTCTGAGAGACAAGTAGAAAAATGGATTCATCTATATTTCTGTAATCTAAGAAGTATTCACACTGGTTAAAAAAAATCTCCTCCTTAAGATTATGAAGACTAGACAAAACCTTTTGAGTAAAACTCTTCTTGAACAGTAGACGCTGTTAAAATGGTATTCTGAATAATTGATAATAAGAGAAGACAAGAGGTAGTTTGTTTCTAAACATTGTGTTATTTGCATAGCAGTCATATTTGTTCACAGCTATTGGAGAGTGGTACAGACAGCTAAATGTTGGTCAGTACTTAATAGAGGTTCTAAGAAAAGACAAGAAAGGTAAGTCGTAATCTTATTTAAAAGATAATTTGTTTTTTCATGAGGATAGTCAGTCCCACTGAGAATAGTAAAATTGCCTGATGCTGGCATTTATTTAATCCTTTTCTCCAGATGATGTTAGTGTAAATAAATGATAAAGAAGAGTTGCTTGTCTATTTTCAGCAATATTCAATTTTCAGATCTGAGCTCTATTGGCTTCAGTTACTGGAAATGCATACCAGATAACCACAGAAAGCAGAAGAATTCAGTGTTTTATAAGAAATTGGTTATTCTTCATTTAACTGCATTTGGTTTTGTTTAACTATATTTGAATGCTTTGAAGCTGAGATTGATACACCAGTACCAAACTTTGAATCTTGTTCATCTGGATTAAACATATATAAACTATACGTAAGCAATTGGGATCACTTTATTGTTTTTGTTGTTGTTATTATTATTGTTTTACTTTTTTTCCTCTGATAATGATGGCAAAATATCTGGTCTTGGCAAGGATGAGAAGACTACTTCACTCCTTATTATTGCTTGGCTACCCAATCTATTCTCCTCATTTAACCAAGCATAATATTCCATTGTAAGCTAAGAAAAGAACATTCTCAGCTGTTTCATTGATGTTTTTGTGTTCCTTAAATTTAAACAGATTTTCATTAGAGTTCCATAGGAATAACTGGAGTTAATTTATGCATGTATCCTCATGTGATTGTGCAGAAAATAATTGTCATAGATGGGAAATAAACTGCTTTTATAGTCTCCGTTTTGTTTATGGAGCTCTGTTTACAGCAATGGGCAGTGCCAGCCAGGATGCTCTCTGAGCTTAGCGAATATGGAGAAATCAGCTCTCTAGCAGAAATAGTATAAAAATCATTTTGAAGAGACAGTGCAAATGGTGATGAGTCAATATATGAGGTAAATTGTACCTAAAATATTTTAACTTGTCCCTGTACTATGGCAGGATACACAGTTCAGCTGGGTCAGTTGCACCCTGCAATCTGGTATCGGCATTGGTTATTGCGGGAGTCAATCAATTGCAGTCACCCCATTAAGCAGGAAAAGATCCTTGGATGTTCTGTGTTAGTGTTAAGGACGTACACACGGTGCAACTGTGGCAAATGTATACTGAATGCAGTGGAATGTTATATTATTCCTGTTTAATTTCACGTATGATGATAACAAATGTTGTCTGGAAAGGCTTTGGAAACGTCTTTGAACTCTTTGTTGAATACAAGATGGTCATCTGAAGCTGAGTGACTTAAGGATACAGAGTGTTTAAAGATAAGAAAAGAAAAAACAAGGCAGAACTAAAATAGAAAATACTTTAATCAAGCACGTTGAGAACTGGAAACAGTAATAAAAAACAGTAATGATATGAAAGCTGGTGTTTGGACATGAACAAGATCAGCCTGGATAACCAGGCCTTGAAATTGGAACATGTAAAGTGCTTGAAACTGGGAGCAAACTCAGAGCTAGGTCTAGAAGCAAACTCTTCCTCTTCCTCTTCCTCTTCCTATTCCTCTTCCTCTTTTTCTCTTTCTTTCTCTTCCTCTTTCTTTCTCTTCCTCTTTCTTTCTCTTCCTCTCTCTCTCCCTCTCTCTCTCTTCCGTTTTTCCTGTTCCCGTCCTGTCCTTTGCTTTCTTTCCCTTTCACTATGCACATTATTGGAAATATATCTACTATAAAAAGAAAGAGCTGGGGATCACACAGAGCATTGGTGATTGCCAATACAAAATAATATAATTATCTATATAATTATATAATTTATATAATAATTATTTTAAAATAATATAAAACAAAATAATTTTGAGGAAATTGTAGAGTTTAGGCAGAAACTCATTATATGAAGGAGATAAGAGAATGGACTGATAACACTTGATACAACTGCTTTTATAGACTTCCAGAGCACTAGGGCAGCTTCACATAGTCCTTTAACTGTTGATAAGTTGTATTACAGCAAATCTCCCTGTTTAGTTTATCCTTGTCCTTCTGCTGAGATTCAAACAGTACTTCCTCTCAAATGGTGAATCTGCTAGAAATTAGTGTGGAAGTTGTGTTTTCTATGCTTCACTAGTCTGATAGAATATACTTTTTTTTTGCTTGTTTGTTTGTTATAAGTAAGAAGTAGACAAGATTTTGATTTTATGAATGAAGAGACCAAAATGAAATGAGCATTTCAGTTTTTTTTCTGTGTACAGGTCTGTGAATTTTTTGTCTTGTTAGTATAACATATATAATGGAAAAGTACATACAAATTTCATAATAATATTTAACTGATTTCCAGTAATTTTTCTATGATTACTCTAAATATTTGATTGTATATTTTGAAGAATACAAATATCCTCTTTTTCCAACTAGAGCTTCAGTAAAATACTTCTCATATGTGTTGGGTGGAACTTTTTTTGTTGAAGCAAAATTTCCTTTTCTCCACTTTTTTTTCATTTTCTTTTTAAAAGTTTCATTTTCATTTGTGTTATATACAGTCAAAAAAACAGACTAAATGACCAACTCTAGATTTCAATTAAATCTTTCCTTATTCTTATATATTTTTCAACACCCTGTAGCATGATTTGCTTTTAGCTCCTTTGAATACTAAGGAACAAGCATACTAATCATAAATTTTAATTTCATAATTTTAACTTTTCGCATTTCATAAGTGACATATTTAAAATCTCCTCCTGTTTGACTACCTCTAGATCATTTTCTAAAATAGTTGGTCAGTATCCTCAACAGCACTGTTTAGTATCTCTGATATGTAAAACAATTTGCAACCAAGCCCATGAAATTAACTTAAAAATAAACACTGAAAAAAAAAGTTATCATTAGTCAAAGGAATTCTTCTCTCCAATTTTAAACTGACCAGGCTCTTCTCACATGGGTGTGCCTCTAAATCACTTCCAAGTTAAACTCTGACAACATATTGAAACAGCAGTAAAAATGCATCTTATTTATCTTTTCTTGATTTTCAGTCATGAGAATCCCTAAGTGTGGCTTTCATTGTAAACTATAAGATAAAAATATTCTTAGATGAACACTTGCTTTCTCAAGTGACCTGGATTTATTACAGTTTTAACTATAGACATTTAACAGTAGAACAGTGGTTTCTAATCTTTGAAAATTTTATCTTTGGTGGGAAGGTGATTGGAAGAATATTTCATCCCATTGGTTTACAAAAATGTAAACTATCATAATAATGATAGAAATGCAAGACCCATTTCAAGCCATATATATCTGAACACGTATCTTCTTTACAAAAAAACTCACACATGAAGTTGTTAATTACCTTTAGAAAATGACTATGCTTAGTCTATCTCTAATTTCTCATTGCAGCTAACATTAAAGGTCTGAAATTGGTTGTAGTAATTCCAGTATATACATATATGTATGTATTTGCTTGTAGACATTCCTACCTGGCAACTGAAGGTTTCCAAGGCTTGAATTACTGTTGTTATCAGAAGAAGAACAATGAGAAGCAGAAACAGAAAATGTTGATAACCATGTAACAGAAAGGTTACCCAGTTCCTTACCATGAGGACAAAGATTTCTGAGGCTGGTATATAAGTAGGTTTTGGAAGACAGTTTACAGTTTCCTCCAGTTAAGAATGAAATCACTTAGAAACCAGAGAATTCTCAAATATTATTCTAAACCTTTTCAGTGGGATAATATTAGCCACTGGTTATTAGTATACTGGAAGGAGAAAGTGAATGTGTGTTTTATGATCGCAACTTTTTAAGAGAAAGTGCTGAGAGCTGACAAAACAGATTTTTATTTTTTTCTTTAATGAAAGAGAATACAGTTAATCTGTGTATATGACAAGGTTCTACACTTAGGACTACAGCACAGATGGTGTAAGCAATGAATACTTATGTCTGACTGTAATTGATCCTATCAACAATGACATACCTTTAACTGGGTTGTATCACTTTATGTCACATATGGTTAATTAAGTAAGAAGTGCCCAAATACACTAAGGAGATTTTTATGTTTATACTTAGGAAAACAGTCTAGACAGGTGTTAATGTAAATGAAGTTAGTACTTGTCAAAGGTGAAATTCTCCATATGTAGCCCTGCTTCAGTCTCCAAATAAATACACTTTTGGCTGTGTCTATATTAACAAGTAGTGAGGAGTAATAGGAGCTGATCTGCCGAGTGAAATAGTGCTGAGGAATTTAGGGAAGCCAGGAGGTTGCTTCAGTCTGACTCTGTTCTTGTTCCTCTGAACAAATGCCTAGAAGCAGTTGGAGAGTACTACTAGATGTAAACTTGGAGGGTGTCATTTGGTTTAGATTCATTCTTTGTATTTAGAACCTTGCAAAATATTTTGGGGAGCTAATCACAGAATCACAGAATCACACAGAATTACAGAATCGTAGGGGTCAGAAGGGACTTCCAGAGATCATCGATCCAACCCCCCTGTCAAAGCAGGTTCCTACATCAGGTCTCACAAGCAGGCGTCCAGGCGGGTCCTGAATATCTCCAGAGAAAGAGACTCCACCACCTCCCTGGGCAGCCTGTTCCAGCGCTCCGTCACCTCACTGTAAAGAAGTTCTTGCGCACATTTGTGCAGAACTTCCTGTGCTGCAGTTTCCAGCCATTTCCCCTTGTCCTGCCTCCACACACTGCTGAAAACAGTCCGGCCTCGCCATTCTGCCCCCCACACCTTAGATATTTATAGACCTGGATCAGGTCTCCTCTCAGTCTTCTTTTCTCAAGGCTGAACAGACCCAGTTCACTCAGCCTTTCCTCATAGGAGAGATGCTCCAGGCCCTTCACCATCTCTGTGGCCCTCCGCTGGACTCTTTCTAAGAGATCCCTGTCTTTTTTGTACTGGGGATCCCAGAACTGGATGCAGTACTCCAGATGAGGCCTTACCAGGGCAGAGTAGAGGGGGAGGATCACCTCCCTCGACCTGCTGGACACCCTCTTTTTAATGCACCCCAGGATGCCATTGGCCATTTTGGCCATGAGGGCACACTGCTGGCTCATGGCCAACCTGTTGTCCACCAGGACACCCAGGTCCCTCTCTGCAGACCTCCTTTCCAGCAGCTCATCAGCCAACCTGTACCGGTACATGCAATTATTCCTCCCTAGATGCAAGACTCTACATTTGCTTTTGTTAAACCCCATCTGGTTTCTTACTGCCCAGCTCTCCAGCTTGTCCATCTTGGTCTCGCTGAATGGCAGCACAGCCTTCAGGTGTGTCAGCCAATCCTTTCAACTTTGTGTAAATCGTTGTTATACACAAAGCAGTACTTGCCCTTCATTTCCAACACCCTTCAACCTCAACTACAAAAGATTTTCTTCCTTAGATAGTCCATTGCATGAAAATTGAAATGGCAAAAAGAACTTGATGTTGTAACAGTTTTGGTCCCCCAGGTGTTCTCCTTCTTTGTGATTTATTTGTGTCAGCTCTGATTTTGGTGTTCTGTCTTGCATTTAACTCTTCTCTTTAAACTTTGTCCAGTCATTTTTCAATCAGTTTACTGAATGGTTACCAGCAGGTGTCCAGAAGCAAATCTCAACCATTTTCTGGGACTCACCTGCAATAAATGTTCTTGAGAGTAAAATAACTGCTGAACTACATTGTTATTCTTGACCAATGGTTCTTCCCAAACAAGTTTTCAGAAAAGGATTCTTTTTGTTTTGAAGGAGTGGGAAAAGGAGATGAGTATTCTTCAGCAAGGAGCACTTACTGAAAAAGTAGGTAGCTTCATGAAAAATAATGAATTACAGGAAAATTATTCAGAACCTTTCAGATCTCACATGTTGCCATTCTAGAAAGATTTTTCTTTGATGCCACCTAGCCCTCCCCTTTAACAACAAATAGTCTCATTCTCATATTGGTAGACAGCATTTTTTTTTCTATTTTCCCCTCACTTTCAGAGTAAAATCATATTTCTGTCTCAATCTCTAGCACAGTTGTATGTTGTGAAGTAGGTCTCCTTTTCACCTCGTGTGATTTTTATCAGTTTCTTCTACTTGAAGACACTGCAGCTGTTTGAAAGCTCAAATTTGTCACTGCTGGAACATATTTTGTGGATGTGTTGCCTAAACTTTCCCATCCATCCCAGGCGGCTGTGTGATTTCTACTTTGATAAGCATCGTCGTTTTCAGAAGCAGAAATGTTGATGCCATTCTTACATTAATATCTTCTTAGTTATGATAAGCAATAGGCTTTTACCAACGTTTAGTTGGTTCACTGTTTTTTCCAAGTTAACATCTTTATAAATTAATGTGAGAAATGCATGCTAAAAATTACTTTATGCCTAAAAAGTCTGCTTCTTTATAAAAACATGCACATTTTCTCGGTATGAAACTGGTTAGGATTGTTTGTTTTTTTAATTTATAATATCAAAGGCATTATAATTTACAACATAATTCATTGTATAACATTGGATCTTGTATATATTAGACAGTATGAAACTAGCTAAATAAAATTCTCCTCCCACATTTTAAGAAACTGACCAGAAGTCTTTGTGATAATTAGTCTTGTCATGGACTTTTTTTTTCTTAACTAATTTAATATGTCAAAAAATAATTAGATGCATATTACTCTTTGACTTAACATCAAAGATCATTAGTGCATGATTTAGAATTAAAAGTGAGTTCAAGAAATGGAATAGATCCCAAAGACACATTTAACTCTGCTTATTATAGACAGATTTAGATGCTACTCTTTTATTTCCATTTGTGTTGTTATGTTAAAAAGTGCTTCAAAGTTCTGTTCTCTTATTTATCTGTAAAAATATCTGTCATTATTTAATAAGTCAGTGTAATGTTGCTTAGTAAAAGAACAGCAACTAGAAATATAGCAAGTTCCTTAGTACATGAATAGCGAGGATTTTAAGAAGAAAATGGACTGAGCAAAATAAAGCAACAGCTTTAATTTCCAAAGTTATCAGGAAGTTTTCATATGTTGTTCAGATATTTTTCTGATATCTTCTAAAAAAATATGTATTTGGACTACTCACATACCAGAAAGCATGTACTAAAGTATGTTACTAAATCAGAGTTTAAAGTAAAAATTTTGGAAGCCTTGTCCTGAATCCTGAGCTCTGAGTATTTGAAAACAAGAACAAAGAAACAACAACAAAAATCCTATATTCTGGAAAATGTTCATTTTATGTTGTGATAATGCAGGGCCAGTTCTGCTGCACTGTATTCCTGTTGAAGAAGTAGTATGTTTCCACTCCATGTTTCTAAATAACTTAAGCAATGGTGTCAACTAGTACCCAGAGTGAAGTACAAATTTATTGTTGAAGGAAGAAGTTTCAAATCTATATTAAAATATTTCCAGTTTTTCAAAACATTTTGTTACTCGTGAGTAACATATTTCCTCTCTTCCCTCTCTCCCTCCCTCCCTCCCTCCCCTTTTTTCTGGAAATTTTCTCTGGAAATTTCCATGTCAGTTACATCATTTTAAAATTCAAGTACAATTCTACCCTCAAGACTGCCACTGATGCATTTTGTAACTCATAAAAGCATAATATTAGTTTTCGAACTAAGACATTCCTTTGTTTGTGATGTTGTATTTAGTGGATAATTCCTACTTCCATTATAAACTGTATTTACAGAGGCTTGACAACTTGACTGCAAAGAATTGTTTTGGGAAGAAAACATCAAAGCTCCAGTACATGGAAAGGAGTTGCTTTTCTGTTTTTTTTTTTGTTTTGTTTTGTTTTTTTTTGTTTTTTTTTTTCCTCCGAATTTTGGAAAAAAAAAATAGTGGGCATTAATTCTGTGTTAGCTCAAATGCTATTTGATTGTTTTGTAACTCTGAAAGACATTTATGAACACTGATTTTTTTCATTTGTGTTACCACTTGAACAGATTCTTCCCGTTTCACGCATTATGCTGAATAAGCATTAGTGGCAATAGTGACAATGGATGTTCCAATCATAAATTGAGATAATGACAAGATTCTAGTCTTAATGAGTTGCGTAGCAGTTAGAAGACTGGAATAATAGAGTTGTCTTCACTAGATATGTGTTTGGTATTGCTAACAAATGTCATCTGGATAGTCAAGGGTAGAATCCTCCTAGAGCTGGCTTCTCTATTTTTGTATGTTTTACTGCAGAAGGGTACTGACCAATGCTATTAATGCACTGAGCAATCATCACATGTTGGGCATGATCTGTATATCAGACTAGTGTAAAACTGTCAAAAAATGGGTTTTATAATACATGGACATCCTGCAATACAAAGGCAGATCCTGACTGTTTTTTCACTTACAGCACTTGTCCTTTCAGCTGAAACAGACTGAGTTCTTCCACGCTGAAGTACAAACAGATGAGTAAGGTAGGACAGGAACAGAAAAGCAGCTTTTTAGCTAGACTCGTACCCTTTCATGAACAGCTTTACCTCTTAAGTTTGTTTGGCTGTGTTTGATGACCAAGAAATGCGAATCATCCCACTGGCCGGAAGCATAAACTGCTCTCTTATTTCTGTACTACAAAAATGATAGTGTGATGGTAACACTACTGTCATGTATTTTAGTAAGTCAGTGCCCATGAATTCTTACTCCTTATGTTTCTTTGTTTATTTATTTGTTTGTTTTTCCCCAGATAAATTAGCCAGGAGTTATCATTGCAGTATTATGTGCTGGAACACATATTAAATTTATAATAGATACTGAAAATGTTTCATATATTGATTTTGAAGGGATAACCTTTATGGTAACATTTCTGAAGTTTAAAATTCATGATTTTTATGGGTTTACTTATTGATTTAGGTTGCTGACCTTCAAAATATCATTAAAAAGACTTCTATTAGGAGAATAATATTATGAAGTAATCAAAGTGTCATTAGGTTGGCTTTTTCCTGTCATTGGAGGCTTTTTAAATTTTAACTTCACAGTCTCATCTTTTTATACATGACGCTGCCATCAAGTGGCTATTGAGTAAAGCCTCTGTGCTATCACTCTTTAATTTACCTGATCCTTTTGTTTTTAATTAAGTTTGATGTGGAAATTTCCTGTACCTGTTAACTGACAAGCAAATTTGATTTATCACTTTCTGGACCAAAATTGTAGAAGTAGCTGCTCAAAACTACTTTGAAAAGTGCTTTAAATGTATTTGAGTTTCATCAAATTCTGTTGGCATTGATTTTCACATCAGTTGCAATAGGATTAGGAATCTGCTTTCCTCTGGCCTCCTTGTGAATTATTTCATACTTTTGCTGTCATGCACCTACATATATATGGAAACCTTCTCTTTTAATGTCTCATTTTATATCCGTTCTATGAGAATTCTAAAATACAGATGCAAACTACCGACTTGGGCAAAAAATTTAAGATGCTATGTTTTAAGGGCCAAAATTATCATGGACAATACATTTCAACAAATTTTCAGTTAAATAAAGAAGCTGGTGAATAAATAAAATTATGTTTGTGATAGACCCACAAATTTTTATCTTAAGGTGAAAAGAAATGTATGACTTTCAGTTTTCAAGAAGATTAAGGCAACATGCCAGCATCAAATGACCATTTGCAGTTCCTCACAATTCCTACATTAGCATTAATCAACAACTCTCGGTTCACTTCCATCAGAATGGGGCTGTTAACTAATTTTAGGCAAATAATGATAAACATCCCCATCCTCCTGAAGATCATTTGCCTTTTTTCACCCTCTGGAAATGATAATAGAAAATCATGTGCACATTTGCATTTGTATTTACTGTGTTTGAATTAAAGCTGCAAACAGCTCTGATTCACTAATAACTGTTGAAAATGTCTCATTATTGAGCTACAAAACCTTCAACAAATTAATGAAAATTGCAAATCACCTTGAAAATTGCAGGCTCTATAGGCCTATATTGGGTGTCGAGACAACTGCATAAATAGCCTTGTTGGTTAACTCTTTCTTGTGAAAAAATAGCTTTTTTATTACATCAGTTAAAAAATCATGACTTACTAATTAAGGCATGCCTAAGCAAAATCTTTGATTTTTTGTTATGTCCTGTCTTCTGCCCTTGAACATCAAACTGTGTTACATTTTTACATCTCTCTCTTTTATATAATAATCATAATCACAGACTTCTCAGATACTAAGCAAATATTTTGGGTACCTTTCTTTCAAATCCCAAACTACAGTATGTGATTTATCCAAACAATGAAGACTCAAATATTCCATTCTAGAAAGGATGAATATTCTTCTGTATAAAGAGAACAGCAAAACAGTTTTGTTTCTTTCTGGTTTTTTGTTTTGTTTTGTTTTGTTTTGTTTTGTTTTGTTTTTCTCTGTGTGTGTGTGTGTGTGTTGTCTCCCCTGGCTGTGTTCTGCCTGCAGCTCAGTCAGCAGTGAACACATAATGCTTATAAGACAATATTTAACTGATGAAAATCGGTCAGCTTGCTGTCCAGAAGTCTTTGCTATGGCTTTGTCACATTTTTGAAGCAATGTTTGTTAGATACCATAGAATTATAGAATCATTTGTGTTGGAAGGATCCAAAGATCATCTAGTCCAACTCCCGAGCAGCAAGGACAACATGGCTAGATCAGGTTGCTCAGAGCCCAGTCTAGCATGACCTTGGATGTTTCTAGGGACAAGAAATCCACTGCATCTCTGGGCAACTTATACCAGTGCCTACCACTCTTATTATAAGAAGATTAGTAAAAATCTTCCTTATTTCCAAACTAAATCTCTCTTCTTTTAGTTTGAAATAATTTCTGCTTGTCCTGTCACAGTAGACCCTGCTAAAAAGTCTATCTCGTTTGTTCTTATGACCTCCCTTTATATAGTGAAATACCACTATCTTGTCTCTCTGGAGCCTTCTATTCTCTAGAACAGCCCCAGCTCTCTCAGCCTGTCCTCGTAGGAGAGGTGTTCCATTCCTGAGGCACTCCAACAGGTCTATGTCTGTCCTGTACTGGAGGAAGGGTCACGTCACTCCCATATACAAGAAGGGGAGCAGGGAGGACCCGGGGAACTACAGGCCGGTGAGTCTCACCTCCGTGCCTGGGAAGATCATGGAACAGATCCTCCTGGACAACATGCTCGATCACATAAAGAATGAGCATGTGATCCGAGACAGCCAGCACGGCTTCACCAAAGGAAGGTCATGCCTAACTAATCTTGTGGCCTTCTATGATGGAGTGACAGCATTGGTGGACGAAGGGAAGGCGACCGATGTCATTTACCTGGACCTGAGCAAGGCCTTTGACATGGTCCCCCACCACATCCTCATCTCCAAATTGGAGGGAAGTGGATTTGATGGGTGGACGACCCGATGGATAAGCAATTGGTTGAAAGGCCGCTGACAGAGGGTGGTGGTCAATGGCTCTATGTCCAGGTGGAGGCCGGTAACAAGTGGTGTCCCCCAAGGGTCTGTCTTGGGACCGGTGCTCTTTAACATCTTTATTAATGACATCGATGAGGGAATTGAGTGCACCCTCAGCAAGTTTGCTGACGACACCAAGCTGAGTGGTGCAGTTGATACGGTGGAAGGAAGGGATGCCATTCAGAGGGACCTCAACAGGCTGGAGGGCTGGGCTCGGGTGAACCTAATGAGGTTCAACACGGCAAAGTGCAAGGTTTTGCATTTGGGCCGGAAGAACCCCAGGCACCCGTACAGGCTGGGAGGAGTGGTCCTTGAGAGCAGCTCGGCAGAGAAGGACCTGGGGGTCCTGATGGACGAGAGACTGAACATGAGCCAGCAGTGAGCTCTGGCAGCTCGAAAGGCAAATGGGATCCTGGGCTCCATCAGGAGAGGGGTGGTCAGCACGGACAGGGAGGTGATTGTCCCTCTCTACTCGGCTCTTGTGAGGCCCCATCTGGAGTACTGTGTCCAGGTGTGGAGCCCTCAGTACAAGAAAGACATTGAGATTTTGGAAAGGGTCCAGAGGAGGGCGACTAAGATGATCAGGGGGCTGGAGCACCTCCCCTATGAGGACAGGCTGAGGGAGTTGGGCTTGTTCAGCCTGGAGAAGAGAAGGCTGCGTGGTGACCTCATTGCAGCCTATCAATACCTGAAGGGAACCTACACCCACGAGGGGAGTAAACTCTTCAAAAGGGCTGACAACAGCAGGACTAGGGGAAATGGATCGAAGTTGAAGGAGGGAAGATTTAGGTTGGATGTTAGGGGGAAGTATACAAGGAGAGTGGTTAGGCCCTGGAACGGGCTGCCCAGGGAGGTTGTGGATGCCCCGTCCTTGGATGTGTTTAAGGCCAGGTTGGACAGGGTCCTGGGCAACCTGATCTGAATGTGTATGTTTGGTGGCCCTGCTAGGCAGGGGGGTTGGAACTACATGATCCTTGAGGTCCCTTCCAACCCGGGTGATTCTGTGATTCTGTGATTCTGTGATTCTGTACTGACAACTCCACATCTTCACACAGTACTCCAGATGAGCTCTTATCAGAGCAGGCAGGATCACCTCTATTAACCTGCTGGCCATGCTTCTTTGGTTGCAGTCCAGGATACAGCTGTCTTTCTGGACTGTGAAGGCGTATTGCTGGCTCATGTCCAGCTTCAAATCCTTCAAGTCCCCATGTCCAACAAGGTTCTTTTCAGCAAATATCATAATATATATGTAACATATATGTATATATACACACATAAATATAAAATAAATATGCTAAGCATATTTAGAATTTACACTCAACCATTGTTGCCATCAGTTTTTCATCCAGTAGAGTGATGGGATTCAAACTAATCACATCTGCTGTCTCTCTCTCTCTTAATCTTTTTTTGTGTGTACAATGCTGGAGAAAGTTTGGGCCTGCACTGAAGTTTGATGAACCCATTTCTCAGTTATTTGCTCTTTAAATATTGTGATGTTGGAGGAATGATTACATACCAAGATTCTACATAAAAAAATGTACACCAAGTAATAAAAACTGTGTTTGATCATTCATGATATTTGGTTACTCGTGAGACTAAGCTAATAAGCATGTGTTCTCCATCAGTACTTGCATACAGCTCTCAAATATGAATGGAAAATATATGTATTAAACAGATGTGACACACCATACTCATGATTTGAAAAAGATTTCTGCTTTGCAAGGACTTCTCCATAAGCGAATTTCATTTTCCTGGGTTTCATATTGGAGTGGTAATTTAACTTCATATTATGTAAATGTAAACCAACTTATGATGAGGTAACTAACTGAAAATTACTTCTAATAATACTGCTTTTTCAGCTGGGATGCAGAAGTTGCCCTTAGATTAAACTTGAAACTTCTCCAGTGACAGCAAAGTGCTGTCTAAAATAGCTACTAAAATGCAACTGGGACTGGATTAAAAGCTGCTTTAGACACATAAGGAAGCATTGTATCAAAAAGGCATCAAGTATACTCTATGTAGAGTGGGAGATTAACATTCATATGAATAACTAATAAGTACCGAATAGGATTTACCTGATTTAATATAAGAAACTTCACTTAAGAGGACTTTCACTTGGCAGTGGCAGTCCTGACAATCTGGATCATCAGAATACTGAGAGAAATATGATAAAGCTTATTTTCTAACATGATTTGGTTTGTTTCGATGGAAAAAAAAATGCTGCTTTCCTCTGATGTGTGTTCTTGTTATATTTATTCTGGTGTGTTACAGGCCCCTAACCAAAACTATGCAATAATATGATCTTTAACATGAAGTAGACAATAGGCTGTTGCTTATCGTCCTTTATCTTGGGACCTCATATATTTGCAGTAATAGTAGATAGTAGGTAAGCTTCATCATCTACTGCTTCTTTGTTCAGTTAAGTGTTTGACGGACAAGTAATAAAGGTACCTAAATATGTAAATTGTGTCTTGTATTGGGTTTGAAAGGACAAAACTCTAGACAACCAGATTTTCAAGGAAAACGCAATAATAGTGTTGCATATATTGTTTCAGTTGTATGTCATGTTTTGTCTTCAGGCAGTAGATGAAGTTATCATACACAGATAAAGAATTTAATATCCAAACTTTTTGGTGTAATAATTTTGAAACTTGGGTAGTTTCAGGTGGATCTAAAGAATTTCTCTCATATGATAGGGTTTGCTTTTGTTGCACTTAATGATGGAAATGGCCATGGGTAGGATCTTGTGGCCAGTGATATACACAAATCCCACCTGCCTCCTTTTTCTCCTCTAGAACTTTAAATAGAACTGACGTATAGATTTTTAGTCTCCTGGTATAAATGGTGGGCTCTTCTGCTTCACATTAATAGTAAATACCATCACAATTTGTATGCAAATCAATTTCAACTGTAAGTTCTCAGAAGGTTGGTAAACAGGCTATCCCAGAGACTGGAATAATACATGCATCTGTGCTGTGCCAGCTGTACTTAAACAGGTGAGACTGAAAAAGTAGAAAATGGTAACTTCTCCCCATTTTAGTTGTATAGGGTCCTTGTTCTCTAAGAGAGATTTTTGTCTGAAATGTTTATATTAAAAAGTGAAAATATTTTAAGAGTCAACATGGCACTGAGTTAAAGGCATATACACTGGCAGAGTGATTGGTTATTTAAACTTTGCAGTGAAGCAAGCAGTTTAAAACTAAGCATTGGTGCTTAGGACAATCTATGTGAAGCATGCATTGGAAAACTATATTTGATACCCTGTCTCTCTAACATACATAAAAACAACACTTCGATTAACCTCAAATTTATTCTGGATATCCAATAGAGACTTGTTTAATATTTATTGCTACCTCAGATGAACACTACAAGCAATAAGAAATTGTAGTTCAAGAGGGGTGATCCTACTCCTCTACTCTGTGCTGATGAGGCCTTAACTGAACTACTGCATCCAGATATGGAGTCCTCAGTACAGGAGAGACATAGACCTTTTGAAGCACTTCCAGAGGAGGGCTGCAAAGATGGTCTAAGGGATGGAACACCTACTCTATGAGGGCAGTCTGAGAGAACTGGGGCTGTTCAGCCTGGAGAAGAGAAGGCTCCGAGGTGATCTGATAGCAGCATTTCAGCACCTAAAGGGGAGCTACAGGAAAAAGGGAATAGACTCTTTAGCAGGGCATGTTGTGATAGAACAAGGGCTTCAAGCTTGAGAGGGTAGATTTAGGTTGGATATAAGGAAAAAGTCTTTTACAGTGAGGCACTGGAACATGTTGCCCAGAGATGTAGTTGGTGCCCCATCTCTGGCACTCAAGGTGAGACTGGATCAGGCCCTGGACAACCTGATCTAGCTGTGGAGGTCCCTGTTCACTGCAGGGAGGTTCTACTAGATGACCTTTAGAGGTTCCTTCCAACTCTAAGGATTTTAGGATTCTATGATTCTGTATTAATTTATGATTATGCGATTTTTTAAAATTCTTCTGCCATTGCTACAGTGATGGATCTAAAATCACGTAACGAGAATTAATAGTGTTATTACTAATATTATGTTAATTGCTTAACAACTAATAATAAATAATAAAAATATTCTCTACCCCACTTTTAAAAAACTAAGAAGTAGAAGACAGTAGGCTTAGCTAAGCATGTTCTTCCAAATGCCTTTTGATCACTGTGAATTTACTTCAGCTGAGATCTGGAACAGATGAGAAGTTAATATCCAAAGATTACCCATTGAACTGGAAGCAGGATCAGAAATAAGTACCAAAATTCCTGCTTCCTAGCCCACTGAACCTCTAGATAACATTTTTTTCCCAGACATGCTTGCATCTAAGTAGTGTTCAGTACTATAAATCATACAAGAGTTGATCCAAAAGTAATGCCTCCTATTTTATTATTTTGGTCCGTGATGTCAGAGGCAGATGATGGTGGTATGACAGTAGAGGTTGAACCTTCCTGCCAATATTCCATTCCTTTTTATTGCCATGTGGCAGCAGAGGGGCAGTCTGATAGAATGGCATCTGACATGGAAGTGCAGATGTGTCATTGAATTCCTCCATGTGGATAAAATGGCACTTACTGATATTCATTGATGCTTGCTGAAAATCTATGAAAGCCAAACCATGGATGTGAGCACAGTGAGCAGTGGATGGTGAGTTTTGGCAGTGGCAACAGTGACAGTGGGTCACCTTCACAGGTGCAGATTATTACAAGTATGGCATGCAGACTCTTCTCTTGGACATCACTGGTGAAAACACATGGCTAATGGTGATGACTGTGTTGAAAAACAGTGTTTGTAGATGTGTTACTATGCTTTTTGTATCCTTTGTAGTTTCCATGGAAATCAATAGGAAGCATTACTTTCAGAGCAACCTGCGTATTTGTTGTCCATCTCATTTTTATAGTTAGTGGTAACTATGAAATGGATGTTCAAGTTTGCTTAATATTTGAAAGGGTATTTTGCAAATGATTATCGTAATTTATTTTTTCTCATTTTCCTTATCTTACCTCTTGCTGGGGAAAAAAAAAAAAAGAAAAAAAAAAGAGAGAGAGGAAAAAAAAAGTAAATCTGTTGGAGATATTTACCCACTGAGAAAAGCTGGAACATCTGTCTCCCTTTCTTCAGTAGTCAGAACAACAAGAGAGAGATTATGGTGATGGGAGAAGAAGAGAGTAGAGAGCTAACTTTGTGTATGAGCTCAAGAAAGCAAACTTATATACCAGAGCTGCATTTGATTGACAAAATAGTAGGATGATGTTTGAGGCAAGAACTGCCTTTTTGTTTGGCAACACAATAGGGTTCTCTTAAGGATTCTCAGCACTACTCAGTATAATTATATGATAATTGGTCCCAAAGATGGAATGAGTGAGATTGGATGGTGGTCTAGGAGGCCCAGTTGTATTATATCTAATCTAATTATGTTTGATACTGTCTTTTAATACATATGGTAGCTATTTCCTTGGTATATAAGTAAGGAGTGTATGCAAGCTTGATGTTTGCTTGGCCTCTGTTCTAAACGCACACAAATTTATTCTTAGGAGAAACACCAGCTATATCTGCCTCATGTCATGCCGTATTCTAATTCAAAACTAAAACTGATTTGTTCCAGAAGATGTCTTGAAGCACAAATATGTTGTGGTTTGTGGAAATGTGGGAGGTGTGATGGAAAGAGCAAATGTCTATAGATTGTACTTCAAAAAACACTGCAACTTGCTACAGAAAAGACATGGTAAGTTATTGCTGCCTTGGAGCAACAATCCGCAGCAGGCATTCACCCCTTTGCATGGGACAATATAAACATTTTAGTGGATTTATGAGCAAAAAGGAGCATCTGGAGATGATGAGATTGTGTAAGACTAATTTTAGAGTCTGAATTAAACTAATTCCATAGCTGCAAAAGTCGCCACTCTTTTCTATCCTCTTCTATAAAGAATGTCTATGGACTATGGTAATATCAGTTTTTCCCAACCAAACGCAATGGAAAAGACGTAATGCACTACCGTTGATAGTGGTGTGGTGCACACTGGTTAATTCAGAGGAGGATGTAAATCCTTTGTGAAAGATATTTATGCAATCAAGTTTCTAAGGCAAGTTTCTTTTCAGCATTTAGCATCTGGGTTCCATTTTAACATGAATAGATGACTGTCTCTAATTTAATTCCATTTCTCACTTTTTACATAGAATGTATAGGATGACTTCCTGTATTTTCTTTTGTGTGTGTGTGTGTGTGTGTTTGTGTGTGTGAAATTTCACCATTGTCTCCCAGCTTAAAATATGCACATTGAAAATAAATATATTAATAAAGAAATCGTGCTCAATTAAATAAAGTTCAAAGTCAGTTTTGGTTTTGGAAATCTAATTTTCTCACCTGGAATATGTGAAATACTGAAACAAACGTTTCATTGATCTTTTTTTTTTTTCTTGTGCTCTCCTCCCCCTCCCCTGTGGTTCTTATTGGTGAAATTGTTATTTATTATTGGAGCCCAGCAGCGATACTTGCTGAAGGTTCAAATAGTAGAGAGCTCAGTAGGTGAACAAACACAGAACATTATAAGAGCTCAGTCTCAAATGCCAGAATGGCATATATGACTTGTAAAGTTACATCACAGTTTTGGCCCATCATTTCTTCCCAAAGTGGCTGATGCACAAGAGGAAGCTGGAAGCAATAAATCACTTCACAGTGCTCTACATGCATCCTGCTCTGGGCCCCTCTGGCAATAATATGACTTGAGGCTGACAAGGATAAAATCCTGATTCATTTGAAATCAGTTGGAGTTTTCCAATTGATTTGAAGTGAAAAATCATTTGATCGTGAAGTAGTATGCCAAAAATTATAGTACCAAAGGTTGAAGAAATGATGGCAGAAAGAAATCATTCTACTGGAATAATTGAAACAAAAAGACAGAACAAAGCAAAACAGAAAAGCTTGTCGAAGGTATTTCTGCTGTGCTTTCTATCAACTCACCAGCAAAATAAAATAAAAAAAAATATATAAAGGAATTCATAACCACGAAAGCCTACTTTCTTATGCACTCATTTCTTGAAATTAATTGAACTATATCTGATAGAAGTTTTTGGTGTAAAATACTGAAACATTTAGATCTTCCAAAGATTTTCTGTATTTGCTATAGGGATGCTGATATAATTTCTCATTTGATCATTTGACCACTACTTGATACAGGATGGAGATCTCAAAGTTATTGTGTTTCTCAAAAATACACCTAAAACTACTGATATTAAATTTATCCAGTATTGGCCAATGATTTGAGGAATTTTTAGATGGCATCGATACAGTGTAATCACACACATTCAGCTTCTTAGCTTCAAAAGCAAGTTAGAATGAATGAATACAGTATTTCTGAAAGAGAACACTTTTAGGAGTAACCAGAGATTTTCTACAACAGGAACTTCAAATGAGCTTAGCTGTATTAATGCTTCATTTATAAGATAATAAGAATTTTAAATTGTTTTGTAGAAGGAAAGAGATTTGTATTTGTCAGCAAAGCTCCAGTAGTTACCAATTCCAGTGCTTCCCTATGTTTCTTCATGCATTGCCCAAGGCTGACAGAAGTTTGATTAAAAGGGGAAGAAATGCCAGATACCACCTCCTTCTCCCGCAACCACCCTGGAGCAATTATGACAATATTTAACTTACAAATCAAAATGACACTATGAGGACCCACCCTTATAAACAGAAACAGGAATACAATTTTTATTAGCTTTCCAAGAAAAATGAGAAAGTTGCATGAGCTTTCTGCTCATTATACTGTATTTGAATGAAAAGCCTTTTGTATTCCACCTTTAAATGCAAAGTCTTGTTTTTTTTTTTTTTTTTCTTGTTTTTTTTTTTTTTTTCTGTCAGTCTTCCTATCACAGTTTATCCGCATCCTGATCTTGTCAAGTCTTGGATAAATTCTTGCTGGTTTCACCAAGAGCAACATTGTTCCTTTCCTATCATTCAACAGCTTAGTTGCTGCATTCTTTATCTGTTGATCTGACCATATTACCTTCTTTTCTGCCTCAAGGAGCTGGCGAAGTTTCACTCCAGCCTATATATTTTTTTCTTATCTTGTACTTTTGTTCTTCTTCAGCTATGCTAACTTCGAATTTTTTCGTTTCCTAAAGCTATTGCTTCAGTATTACCTTTTTTGTCTTGCAGTTCAAGATGTGAATTCCTGGCAAAATGCACTCATTTTGCTGAGGACTCAACATTTTCTTTAGAAGGCATGTCAATTCATCTCAAATAAATGATCACTGTGCTTCTAAGTGAGAGCAGAGGCCTATAGACACAATTGGCTTTGTCTCACCTGTCTGCCATTTTAAGATTTCAAACTTCTCAGGTATTGGTAACTGACTTTTTGTATGTTCCACTATAACGTAAATACAGTTGTACACTCTGTTTTCGTATTGTAGACGTGCTGCAGGTCTCATTTCCCATTTCAATTTGCATGTTAGAAATATTGAACATTTGTTTTGATAGGCATTACTCATTCAATTTGTAGTTTTTATTTATTGCATGGTGTATTATTTAAAATGTTTTCTGATTTTTTTTTTTTTTTTTTTAACTTGGTGCAATTAGATCTTCAAGTAATTAAAAAGTAAGATTTGAGCTAGTGCAATATTGGTGACTTCCACCAGTTTCTGGTAGTGGCTCTTGAACAGCTCGTGGAAATCTGTTGGTGCTCAACAATCTAAGTCAGACTTAGCCTTATGGGTTTGGATTTGTTTGTTTGTTTGTTTTAATGTTATGTTTCGTTTGTGTTTGTGCTTTTTTCCCCCCCGTTATCTCTATGAAGTATCACAGTTGAATTTGAGATATTTAGCAATGTTTAGCTAAGACATTCAGGTGTCTTTAACTCACCTTCCCCTCTCCTATACTCCATATCAAGATAAGTCACACAGTTTTGCAATAGAAAAGATTGAGTTATCTCTCTGTGCCTCGTGGTTTTTGGTGGGGATGTTCTTTTGACTTTTTACCGAACAAGGAAATTATCATGACATTTCGTTTTGGGAAACAGCCAGCAACTTTCCATGGCAGGGTGAGAGGAAACAAAGTCTGGCTTAAGTAACGAGGCTGAGTTTAGGTGTAAATGCTGCAAAATTGGAGGTGCTATGTTGGACTATGCTATATGTCTAGTACTTCAGAAGCATCCATGAGTTCTTAACATATTTCCTTTCCACAGCTGCAAATCTTCTTTGACTTTTTAATGACTTAGAAAAGACATGCTAACCTCCATGCCATATGACTATTGCTGATATCTACTTATGTATTTTTTTCAGTCTCACAGTTTGATATGTAAATTGGCTGTCGAATTCCACCCTCAGTTTAATCTGCAGTAACTTTGTTGCTTACAGTGCTATTTGCGCTGCTGTAATTTAGATTGGAATCTGGATGTGTATGTAAATGCACACATGTATATACACATGCAGTGCCTGCTTTCTTAGGTCTATCTGCAGAACTTCATTTTACAATTAAGAATGAGCGATCTGTGTGTTGATTATTTTTACGCTGATTTTAGTGCCACTAACGAAGAAGACTTCTTAGGAGGAAGTTTTTCACCCAAAGGGTGGTGATACTTCGGAACAGGTTGCTCAAGGAGGTTGTGGAAGCCCCATCCCTGAAGGCATTCAAGGCCAGGTTGGATGTGGCTCTGGGCAGCCTGGTCTAGTGGTTGGTGAGCCTGCACATAGCAGGGGGGGTTGAAACTAGATGATCATTATGGTCCTTTTCAACCCAGGCCATTCTATGATTCTGTGATTCTACGAAGGTAAATAATTTCAGGCTGCAGATGGGTTTTGGAGGCACACCTTTACAATATCTTCTGTCGTTGGTCCTGGGCAGTAACTTCTGTCTTTCCACCTGACGTGCCGTGCTGAATTTTCTGTGAGCTTCAAACCTCATTTTCATTTCACTTTGGGGAAAATGGAGGTAGGGGTGTTTAAGCAAGCAAGCAAACGTGAGGGAAGAAGGCAAGCCCCATCCCAGCAGCCTTCCCACCCCCCACGTCTCCATCACTAGCCCAAAGCCGGAACGCATTTGAGCCGAACTGCCCCAGCTCCATCATCTGCACCGTGCAGAGTCATCGTGGCCATGGTGCATAGCTGAGAGCCGGAAAGCAAACAGCTGCTGTAGCCTGATTTGAGTTAAAATAGTGTCAGTGTTTAGTCTGGCGCACTGCTTCAGGAGAGATTGGCAGCTGGGTCAAACAAAGTCATTCCATTGGCTCCCTTCCCAGCCAGCTTCTGCTAGTATTTAGGTACTAGTGCAGCCTAGGCCCCTTTTCTCAGGGATAGCCTAAGATCTGACCGCACCCTCCTTGCTTTTTAAAAAATGCCTTTTCACTCTTTAAGATAAATCCACTATTAGACACTCTGCCACTAATTGTGTATTAAGGCTGTTTTTCTCCTGAAAGCTGACGCATCCTGCTCTCGCCGCGGTGCAGAAAGCAGGCTGTTACAGTGCTGGATTCATAAAAGGGGCCTTTATAGCCGGTGAAAGAATATCTGTGTGCTTAGGCAGGAAACTTTTTGATCCACAGAAAAGCCAGACGACATCTAGGTAAGGCCGTGTATCGAATCTGCTTTTATGGGACAGCGGTGCAGTGAGCTCTGTTAATTGCGATCGCTTAATGTTTGCATGAGCTTTTTGATAATCTTTTTAGAAAGTTTAGGAAATAGCCGCTCCCAGGTCTCCAGCTCTTTCTCTCCTCCCCCCTCCTCACTCCTCCTATGGCTTTCATGCTTGCAAAAGCTCCTAATGCTTGGCTCCCTTTTAGCTGCAATGTGCAGAGGCGCGTCGCTTCTCATGCAGGAGGGATCGCTTGTGGCGGTGCGCAGCAAAAAGTTCTGCCATCCAAGGGAACCGTGTGTAACAGGGCAGCGGTTGGGAGAGTTTGCAGGGAAAGCTTTCAACTTTTACAGACTGCCTGTGCAATCATTTAAAAGTAGTTGCAAACTGCTTTGAACTAACAAGGGTTTAATTACGGAAAAGTTTAATGTGGCGATGGAAGGAATATTAAGTAAGTTGTCTTTGTCTTGTACTTTTTAATTTTAGTTGTTGCTTTAGCCTGTTGGGTCACATTTTTTGTCAGCACTGAAGGCTGCCATGAATTGGTAATGAGGGCCCCTTTTGCACATGATTTTGGCAATTGGCCAAAATCAACTTCCCGACGGCAAGCTTTCTCTAAAAGAACCTGAAGCATTTTTTTGTGATTAGGAATCATGTCTGAAAGCTGCCACAACCAGTTGTGTAGGCATGTCAAAATGACTTTATACAGTATATCTGCAGCATTTGGGGAGGGGAGCAAAGGGGAGGGAGGGGGGGTGTCTGTTTTTTCCTAATGTACCAAATTGTTGCTATTAGCAGCCTGAATTTCCGTAGCTCATACACCTCCAAAAACCAGGCTGCAGGGAGAGAAGGCATAATGGGAATCATTGGCACATTTATGTTCTTCAACATGCCAAAGCAGCCCAAATTGTCACGTTTAAGCAGGATACAGTGTTAGGGATTGCTTAAAACACTTGTGGACGTAAAGCAGATGAATCCTTAAACTTTTAATCTCAGTTAATTATGCTCAGTACACAGTAAGTAATGACGTTTTCTAGAACTTTCTTTGTTTGAATTGCATAAATGAAGCTTTTTGCTGTAACTGTTGAAAAATACGTGCCTAGATCCACTGATGGGGGAGTATGCAAGGGAAAGCTCAGCTATGCCTCTGGATTTATTCTAATTCCTTCAAGTCTGGGTATGGGTCTGAGCTGCAAGACAGGGAGCAGGAGTTGGGCTGTCCTTTGTTGTTGAAAAGGGGGAAAGCCAGTTAGTCTAAACATGAGGAAGGAGCTGTGAAAGTTCACTTTTCAAGGGTGCTCCAAGTTCTGAAACTTGTGGAGCTCATCTGCACAGTAAATGGGTGATTATTCCTCGCTGATATTACATAAACAAATCTGGCACCGTAAGGGAATGCATTATTATTGTACACTCAAAGGTTTTGAGAATTTAATCTCTGTTTAACAAAGCAGCCCAGCAACTGGAAGTTAAGGACCTCCTCTGACACGCAGTGTGTACTCTGCTGTCTTTTCCATGTGTGTGCGATGTAAGAAAAAGTGCGCCAGGCAGGGTTTTTGTTAGGTGTTTTTATTTTACATGGCAACTCTCGTGGCTGCAGCCTTGGAATTGCCTGTTTCTGCCTCGGTGTGTTGTTTGCTCGTGAGCAGTGCCCTACTTGTGCACAGCGTCGGTGCGGAGCAGCTGTTCCGCACCTTCCTGCGCCCTGCCCCCTGTTCGGTCCCCAGTGCAGTAGTTCCTGCAGTTAAAATGGGCTTTACAGGTATTGTGTTTCTGCTGTTCAAGCGTGCGTTTTCTGTAAGGTGTCTGTGTCTGTGTGGGTGTCTGTGTTTGCTTTATTACATAACGCAAGGCATAACTGGACCGGGAAAAACCTTGTGCTCCGGAGACAGTCCAGTGCCTCCTCGACTTGCCTGGGAGGGTTTGCTCGTTGTTACCTTGCAGGAGACTGAATCTCCATGAAGTCTCCTCTGAGTTTAACTGTAGCACGTATCATTTGCAGTGAAAGAAAGTAGACAAAATTAAAATGTTGGAAAAAAAAAAAATGTAGAAAATGAGCAAACTAAAGTAACGTGAATAAGAGTTACTTCATTTTTCTGGGACATTTTAAAAGTTTTACGACAGGGAGAAATACATCACAGGTGAATCATATTTTCATGTAAAGGACTGTGAAAAATGATCAGGCTGAAGGCTAAAGTAAATGTGACAGTAAAATTTTAGCAAATCATTATGAAATTTATTTACCAATGTGTGGAAGTAATTTCTCATGAATTATTAAATTAGGTGCACTTAATTTCAAATATGCATATGCTCATCTAGTTACTGCAAAACTATAACTGTAACATGTTTTCTTGTGGTATTCCTAGTTTTACCTAGGAGGTTTTACTGCGAAATAACGAACGCTTGCTAGTGCACTAGCTCCAGAGGTTTTGGGTTCTGTTTTGGTTGTTGAAGAGCTTTGTTATAAATCAAAGCAAGTTATGCTCCAAAAACTTTTTGAAGGCTTTTTAAATCTGGAGTCAAATTTTGTCTTGATAGCATGCCCGAAGTGTAAAATTTAATATATGAAGTAACAGAGAGTTTTACATAAATCTTACCACATTATAAATTTGGCTTTTGATTGCGTGTACTAAATTAGGGCTTTTCTACATCAGGAAATATATTTTCTGTACGAATATATGCACAAGTCACATTTCTATCACGTAAATAAACAGTCTGCATTCATAAATTTCAAGGTATAAAGCTGAAAATATATAGATACTATATTCTGTTCTTCAATACTAAGCCAGTAGATTAATATTTTATTGCAGCTAGGCTGGAAAAAGACTGATTAGCTACTTCTCCTGAGACTATAAAAGGTGAAACATACTAAGTAATCTGCATTATGGCATTTTTATTTTTAACAGCTGTCCGAAATAATGTGTCTCGAATCTTCCTACTGGGAGGTTTTTATGTTTTCTATTTGTTTGCAAACATATCATGAAGGAGTACAATTATAAAGCTTAACTTTTCTCTAATTTTGTATATTAGATTTTACTGCTCAGAACACTATTCTACTGCAGTAAACAAAAAAAAGGAATTTTACATTTAAAATATAAATTATTGTTTTTTGTAGCTGACATTTTTAATGACTGTTAGACATTTGTGAACAGCATGTTTTAGTAGTACAGTATAAATATGTGTCATTATACATTTGAATAGAAGTTACAAAGGTATTTGTAAAATACTGTAAATTATATGAAAAGAGTTAACATTGTAGAACACTTCTTACTTTATCATGATAGCATGTGGACTTGCAGAAATAGCTTTTTTCTTCTATAGATTCTACCGCACGTTTTAAAACTTTAGAAATGAAACCGGGCAGTTTTTTGTTGTTGTTTTTGAAGCAAACTTTTCATTCATGTAAACTAAGCACTTTCTTCTATATGTTCTAAATTCCAGCAATGAGATAAATAAATTGCTGCATTGGATGGAATATAGTTATTGAATTTTGGCAGAACTTCAGTGAACTCTGCCATGAAAGATTAATGGGCACAGTGCGCTCTTAGATTCTAAAGTAACAGATGAAGATAAAGGGAGTGCATAGAAGGCTCCAACCTTTGTGGTTCGGAAAAAATAGAAATGATGGCGAATGTTAACTTTTGGCATAAACTGCTAATGATAATGTTTTGTCATCTCGGTGATAAAAACTACAGAAAGAGACAAGAAAATCCAATTTAGCAGAAATTCTCTTAATTTCTTTCTTGCTCTGTTTTCCATTTTGTTTTGTTGTGTTTTTTTTTGTTGTTGTTGTGGTTTGTTTTTTTTTGTTTTTTTTTTTTTTTTTTTTTTGTATTTGAATTGCTCTGTATTCTTGCAAACAGGAGAATGAAACATGCAGACTGCTTGCAGGATGCACTAATATGGTGTGCTAATGAAATCCCTCCACATCAGCACATATGTGGTTTTTCACTAGAATTATGATTTTGGTTTGTGATTATGGCCCAGTGATTTAAAAACGCAGGTAGAATTGCACCGGCTGCATAGAGGCTGCGCGTGCAGTCAGTGGTTTTTGTTGTTACTTCATCTGTTCACTCTCTCCCAAACCTGAACAGTTTACAACACTTGTTTTGACTGACAAATTGCTGCCACAACCACAAAATAATATTCTGCTGGGCTTTTAAATTATTACTGCGCAAAAATAGTGTTTTTAATCAAGAACAATGATCCACTGTTAGGCCAGCCAAGCTCCCCGGGCGGGATCAACAGAGCAGTGAGGGCTCCTCAGCGCTTCCCACCGGCTCTCTCCACATAAGAGAAGGGCTCTGGGTCAGCGCTGCTCCAGGCGGTTGGGACCTTCCACCGCTGGGGCCAGGCACAGTGCCTGCCTGGGTGACCCGTACCTCAGCCAGGTGCTTCTCCAGGCAGCGGCTGGGCCTCGGGGCAGAGCGCCCGGCTGGCAGCCAGGTGGGGCTTGTGCCAGTGCACCCAGAGTGCCCCATGCCTGGGGGGAGTAGGCAGGCAGGATGTATCCGTGCTGGGTTTTTCCCTTGCTTCCCAACGGCTAACCTGCCACTAAGGCAGAGTGCGTTCAGCTCCTATGTTGTAAAATGGCAGATATCCAGGATCCGGGATATATTTCAGGACTTCAAAGACATTTCTGCTCTCCTTCCCAGTCACATCCTTAAGCTCATGATGACAGCGTTATGAGTGGGATAGTTAAGATGCATACAGACAACAGCCTGATCTCAGCCCATTGAAGTCACCAGGGAAAACCCTCCCTGAATGTGTGGCTTTGGGGATCCCATGCTTGGTCTGGTGTGGCCTGCCAGGAGCTGCACCTTTTCCCTTCCCTCCCTGCTGCATCAACAGGGCTGGCACTGCCATCCTCCCTGGGCTTCTCTCTCGGTTTCACTGGCACTCCTCAAAGAGGATGGTTTGCTGACTAAAAGGCTTGAGTACTCTCCCTGGCTTTGCAGAGGAGCAAATGCCCAAGCCCCTTTTTTTGCCCATATGCAGTCTTTTTCATTGTCTTTCTTCCCTTCCAAAAGTTAGTCTTGCAGCTGACCTTCATTACCTCCATTAGTACTGCAGATTCATCAGAGTTCAGGAAGTGCAGCTACCTGCCTGCTAGTGTCTCCCTACTGAAGTGCTGCATTAGATAGTCTGTGTCCAATACAAAATGGATTTACATGCTAGATCTATCACTTTCTTAATCAGACATCATTTTTTTTTTCAGTTACATTTATTTTAGGACATCTTAATATTCAAATAGAAAAGCAGATTTATATCTTTTGTAGAGTACAGTAGATTGCTTCATTTAACTTGCCAGCATACTGAGTTGGAAAGCCTTTAACGAGTTATATTTGCAATGTGCCTGCATTTCCAAGTAGACCACTATCCCTTTTTCTTTCAGGTTTAATTAATTCACAGAAATGAAAAATTTTTTTAGCAACCTAGTCTGTAGGTTGCTAACCACAGGTTATATGATTGTAGGAGGAATATTATGCCATGTACAACAAATGTATTTGCAACATGCAATCAGATTATACTTTCACAGCTGTGGGATTATGGACTGTTAGCATATTCAATCTCTTAAAATATGAATATTTTTGCAGATATTACCTGTGCAACTCAGGGAACACTCCTGCACATTATTTGAGTACATAGTAGTTGGGTGAAAGTTTAAATTCCAGCTGGAATCATATCGATGGCTCTGAGATGGCCAGAAGTGGGCTCATGGCAGGGAACCTCGCTGCTTCCTCTGGCTTGGAGAGCCCCATGGGCAGCAGCAGTGGCTGTGAGATGGAGGCACCGGGATGCCTCTGTGCTGGCAGTACTGGAGTGGCTGAGTGTGGCAGGAGGGCCCAAGCAAGCCAAGGCCATCACGATTGCAGATGGGTTACTTTTCTGCCTGCTGGCAGACAGAAAAGACTGCCTCGCAATTCTGACATCAGCTCTGCTGTGAACCTCTCCCAAAGTGGGATGCTCTTCATGCAGCTGTAGTTCCAGAAATCTTGGCAGCAGGCGGTTACATGGGCAGTGTGCTGGGAAAGGGTTTTATCCCGAGGGGGATCCTCTGTGGCTTCGTGTCTTACCACAAAACCTACCTCCTGAATTAAAGGCTGAAGACACTAGGCAAGAGGATGTGGTTTTTTAGATGTAAAACATTGTGAAGACTTTCCTTTAAGCATGGTAACTGACAAACAGATTAAAGTATTCTAAGGCAATATTTTGATTTTTTAGTTACATACACATAGTATCAGTCAGAATAGCAAATTATGCTGAAATATAGTCTGTAAAACTGAGCACTTTACCCTTTGCAAAACTGCACATACTGGTGTCTGTTTCTGACAAGACTGTCCCAGGGCGTGCCAGGTCTCCTGGGGTTAAGCATTACAAATTTTCAGCCTTGCCCTTCCACTGTGATATACTGAATTTTGCATGTCAACATTATACTCTTCCAAAACATGCAAGGAGTGTTGTAAAGAAGAAAAAGATTTTGTGGAAATCTGAAACATCTTTTTTTGTTGTTCTTAGTAAATAGGAACAGTGATGTAAAAAACCTGTTACATTTGGTTTGTGCTGAGTGGGGGAAGTAGAGGAGGAAGATTAAGTTTAGAAAACCCAACCTAATCATCTAACTCACTGTCTGCAATCAATGAAAATATTTATAACAGAATTGAAATACCGTTAGACTCAGAGATCACGGTTGAAATAGCTTTTTGTAATCTTGAAGTATGGCTGAAGAAGCAGAGTCTTTGACTATAACACTCATGTAGTAACAGTAGGAATGAAACAAATATTGAAAAGGAGTTCCAAAAGCTCAAATAATATCTCATTTGGGTGTATATATTAGTTCACTAAATTCCAATTCTCCGACCAGTAATCATGATTGTTAATGTATATCTTTTACGACTTTCAGAGCAAGAGAAGCAAATCTTGGGAGCATGATCATTGTGATACCCTCAGTGGTAAGTACCCGAACTGCAATCAAATTTATTACATTTTTGTAGAGTAGAGGCCTTTTAGAGACCACACTTGCTGCAGCTTAGTCACACAACGGCTTCAAATGTCGTTCTGGAATAATAGGGTAGTAATATGATATACTCTATAATGAAAATCAGTGTAAAGCACAGGTGGTTGCTAGTATTTGTGTGGTCAGATATAAAAGCTTCACTATGGGCACAAGCTACTGCTTTCCCACTTGAGGAAAGTATAATTAAAAGTGGTTTCCAGATGTGCTCACCCATGTCTGCCATTTCTAAAAGTGAATTTTGCAAATGCAAACTGGTCTACGTTGCATTCATCATTATGAAGCTATTGATGGGTTTTCAGATGATAAAAAGGTTGGGAGCATAAATACCCTAGCTTTAAAACTGAGGTGTCTTTAAACAGCAGATGGTAGCATTTTATGTTCATACTGTGTTCATAGGATTTATGTAAGTAGTTCATAGCTGATCTGTGGCAAACATGCAAAATCTATCTAGACAAAAAATAACATTTATTTCATACAGATGAGAGGTGGCTCATTGCTGGCAAATTGATTTGCTACCAGAAAGTTACAGTAAGATGGTACTGCCGTTGTTGTTTTGTTTCTCAGTAATGCAGTGAAGTAAATGTCACCCTAATGCATTACATTTTAGCTCCTTTATCCTAATTTTCAAACCTGGACATATAAAATGCATCTTCTAATTTTTACTTTGTCTGTAGGTACACAAATAGTTAGAAAACAAGAAAAATATGCTAAAAAGTGATCAGCTCAAAATGGAAAATAGTAGAAACTCTTAGTTATAGGCTTATATAATGCATCGTTAGTTGAGTTGTCTGGGAAAAAAATACAACAAACTTCAGAAAAGATGCTAGGCTTTAAAATGTGGTTAAAAGGAGATTTCAGCTCCTTTAATTTGGCTAATTACAGATTTTTAAGGCAAAATTGTTGTCCTAATATGCATGTAATTTCATTAGACCTTGTATTTCCCCTGGAAATTTTGTTGTCAAAATAAACTCTGTTTCAAAAGAAATTTTTTTCAACTCCAGAAGAAGCAACAGGGAAGAATGCCATGCCTGCCTTCATCTTAGTAGTACTTCTGCTAGCACTACACTCATTACTGATTCCTGTATCTTCTAGGGAAGTTCAGAAGTGTAGGCTGGAATCTATTAGGCTAAGGATCTTGGACTATTGATAAATAATATGAAAATATTTTTTTAGATACTGTGTGTAATTTTGCCTGACCTTTGCATGCGTTTCGTTTACTTTTTTCTGCAGATGTGACTCACAGCTGTCAAATGAGAATCTAATCCTTAACATTTGATTTTAGGGAAATACCAAGAGTGAATAAATTAAATGTTTTTCGTGTGTTTCCTCTTGGACTTTTCTGCAAGGAAGTTGCTTTTCCATTTAAGTCCCTCTCTCTCTTTTTTGACTAAGCAGAATTGAAGCACTCTTTTGAAGTGTGTATACACTAGAATACTTCAGTAAAGGCTAAATTAGTCAGAAAAACAAGTGCTCAGTTAAATAATTTTTAAAATAAATCATTACATTTAGACGTGCTCAGGTTTTTTTTTTTTTTTTTTTTTTTTCTTTGTTGGTTGGTTTTGGGAATTCATTTTGCAGTAGAAAACATTGCAAGTACTCTCAAAGGCACTGACAGGTTCAGTAGGGACTCATAGAATCATAGAATCATAGAATCACCAAGGTTGGAAAAGACCTAAAAGATCACCCAGTCCAACCGTTCACCTATTCCCAATAGCTCCTACTAAACCACGTCCCTCAACACAACATCCAGTCTTTCCTTGAACACCCCCAGGGTCGGTGACTCCACCACCTCCCTGGGCAGTCCATTCCAGTGCCTGACCACCCTTTCTGAAAAGTAATACTTCCTCATCTCCAGCCTGAATCTCCCCTGCCGTAGCTTGAAGCCATTCCCCCTGGTCCTATCACTAATGACACGAGAGAAGAGGCCGACCCCCAGCTCACTACAACCTCCCTTCAGGAAGTTATAGAGAGCAATGAGGTCTCCCCTGAGCCTCCTCTTCTCCAGGCTGAACATTCCCAGCTCCTTCAGCCTCTCCTCATATGGCCTGTGTTTCCAGACTCAATGCAAACTTGGTAGCAAAGATAGTAAGTTCACCTATATGTTCTTCCCTGTAATAACATAATAACCCAGTAAAATCATAATGCTGGTAAATTAGAGTGTTCTGGCTTGAATATTTTTGTATCTCTGAGATAGAAAATCCGGATCTAGGATGCTCAAGGCACACTCAAGATAGAATGGAACATACAACCAATGAGCAGTATATCAATAACTGCATGGTGAAAATGCTGAACTTATAAATATTGGTTGTTGGAACAGCAGATTTTTTAATGTGAACAAATGTTTAATAATACTTTTTTACATTGTAATAACAGTTTAGTTTAAAGAGTTTAGTATAAATATTCTATTTTGATACAAAGCTACCAGTGACTATTTTTACAAGTATGCTACCAACATGCACATATACTTTTAATATTATATCACATTTAGACCACTGTTTGCCCAAGAGGTAGAATTTTACCACATGACTGTTATTAATCCTTTTATTTTCTGGCAAAATGACATTCAATATCAAGCTTAGAAATGTTCACCAAACTACAGACATTCACATGTGAAAACGTGCAAAATGAATACTACCTTGCTACTTAATTCACAGTCTATTGCTAGTGGTCACTGTCATGAGTTGACTGTTCACATCAGAGTCCAGCTCCGTGACCTCACTTAACATTCTGTACATACATTTTTTTGTGCAAAAAGTCTATTTTCTCAGGAACTCAGAGTAAGACAAATAAGTAACTTACTGAAAAATAGATTCTTTAATTACTGGGCATTTTACGTCCTTGCTACCTGTTGACTTCTGAGTACTTGTTGATTGGTAGTATTCTTATCAGTTCAAAAATAAAATAATGACCCAACTGAGGGAGACGCCAGTTTTTTTGGGTTGTGCATGTAAGGACATGAGGAAAGTGGCATATTGGCAGGTAGAGATGCTTCCTTGACCACCAGATGTGGAAGACAACTCACAGACCCCCCCTCAAGTGCAACAAATCTGTCCTCTATAGTTAATTTAGGCAATATCCTTCTATATAATCCTCTGCCAGGTACTGAGTACAGTTGTGTGAGCTGTTGTATATATATGATACTCTTGTTGGCTACTCACTGACAGTTTTGCGAGAACATCCTTTTCCAAGCATCTATACCCTTCTTGTTTGTAGTATTCTGGGGTCCAACAAGTGCACTGCATTCTATTTCACCCAGAAGAAATTAGAGATGACCTGCTTTATATTTTATCTCTATTTAGAACTTTTTTTTTTTTTCTTTGTGTTTAATACCTCTTTTAAATCTTGCCAGCATTATATCTTTCACATACCTATTCTTTGCCATAATTGAGAGACTTTGTTTGTGGGCTCACAATTAGCTGCTATAAGAAAATGGTCTAATCAGTAGGTGAATCAAATCAACTTTAATAGTAATAATTGTAAAATATTTCATTTTGATTTTGATTTTTTTGTACACATTTTGTACACAGAATTTGGAAAAAAATATTTGAACTTTAGATTAAATCTTTTTCATATTGACAATGTATAAATATAATGGTTCAGCAATTTCTAAACTGTTTATTTTGTTGTTGTTTTTTAATGGAAAATGATCTAACACATTTCCTGGCAAATTGCTTTGTTTTTGGTGAACCACGCTTTTTGGAGGGAAAATTTTCTAAAATGTTTCCTGATAACTGTATCACGTGACAAACATATTGTGTCTTTTCTGCCCTTTTAATCTTGGTGTTTCTGGCATTTTGCAGTGTGTTAACAGATTATCAACTTCAAACGTGAGTTTTCTTGTTCCTTCTTAAAATGAAGTATCTTGCAAGAAATATATGCAGTCCAGCTCAAATGCTTTGGCTGTGGATAAGCCTCATTTACTCGTGTCAATACGACCACTGAAACCACTGAAAGTTGGGTGCTTACCAGTTCTCAAGGTCAGCATATGTTACACCACTGTAAATATATCTTATATGAGGCCTGCTCACAGGTCTGAGCTGAAAATAAGCATGAATACAGCCATACCATCAGTTCTTAGTTACTGCCCCAGGACTTCATCTCTTTCAGTTGTTCCCTCGCAACAGTGCCCAAGCCTGCAGACAAAGCAGCATGCTTGCTTCAGGCCAAATAGCAAGACATGGTCCTTATGAAACCAGAGGTGGTCACCACACAGATATCACCACTTTCTGTCCCACTGCATGACTGGCCTCCCCATTCAGACCTTCATTTAACTGGGCTAAAATCCCATGGCATTTTGCTGCTTCCTTGTAGAATCCTGTTGTTTAAGGAAAGCTTAAAAGTCACAACTCTTAATGTGGTTGTCATTCAAACTGATTTTACTACTACATTTTTAATTTTTTACGAGGGAATATCTTCTCAGGTGTTATAGGTACTGTGCCTTCTGTTCTTGTGTGAATTTGCCAACTGTAGCAATAGCACTGGAGACTCTTCCTCTGTTTTGTTAAAACTGTCTCCTTATTCTTTCCTAATCAAATGCATTGGAATTGAGACTAATTCTGATCACAGCTGATTGAGCTCTACTAGAGACACTGGAGAGTCAATACATTATATTTTTTTATTTATAGATTTTTGTGATAAAACAAGGGGTTTTTTTTTGTTCTGATCTTGTTCTTAGTACTCTTTCTTAGAACTGGCTTCCAAGTTCAGATCATAGAATCATAGAATGGCTTAGGTTGGAGGGGACCATAACGACCCTTGAGCTCCGGCCCCCTGCCAATTGGCAGTGTTGACACCCACTACATCAGATTTCCCAGGACCCCATCTAACCTGGTCCTGAACACCTCCAGGAATGGGCATCTACAGCTTCTCTGGGCCCCTTATGTCCATAAACCTCACCACCCTCTGAGTAAATAATTTCCCCCTAGTATCTAATCTAAATCCCCCCTCATTTATTTTAAAACTATTCCCCTTTGTCCTATCACTACTGGGCCATGTAAAAAGTCAGTCCCCCTCCTGTTTATAAGCTCCCTTCAAGTACTAGAAGGCCACAATGAGGTCTCCCTGGAGCAATCTGTTTTTCAAGCTAATAAGCCCAGCTCTCTCAGCCTATCTTCATAGGAGAGATGCTCCTTTGACCATCTTCGTGGTTCTCCTCTTTGCCCTCTCCAGCAACTCCTCATCCCTCCTGTGCTGGGGGCCCCAGAAGATTAAAGGGTTATTGTACATCTTGTACAATGTACATATTGTACATGAGAAATGAACCCTAGTCATTTAGGAGCATGGTATTAGTTTATCTATCTGTACATTGGTGTAAGTGCATGTCGGCCCTGTGAATGCAGTAGCTATTGACAGACACTCCCTGCTTAGCTGTGAGCATCTTGATTGCCTAGAGTGTGGTATTCTGCTTTGAGTGATGTACTGAGAGAAGGAAACAGAGAACAGAGATGATAATCAGAGGTCTTGAAGATCTGATTTACAAGGGAAGTTTGAATGGACTCATCAGACAAATGTCTTGGGAATAATGAGAATAACTGGTGTTGTTTTGGGGCAGTGTGGTGAACTAGACAACCTCTTTTGTTTTGTTCAGCTTGTCTTTTCATCCCCTCAATCATTTCCCTCATCCTCCTTCTATTTCTTCCCATGCCTACAGTATTTTGGCATTTCAGGGAGTAATTATGTGCAGAATTTGTGGTGATTAAGGTTATAAAGAGTCAACAAAATTTAATTTCATTCATTATGATAATATTTGATGTCTGGAACACTGATTTGTAACAGAAGAGCTGCTTTAACTGGTGGCATTTGAGAAAGTAAATCTCTTCAGCCTTTATAATGGCTCCTTTTTGCAGTTACATTTCCTGGTGCTGTGCCGGAATACCTGAGGTGCTTTCTGAAATAAGGAGGAAGAACCTTCCTAGAACTCTCTGGTACAGGAGAAAATTCTCTGTGCTCTGTCTTTTCCCTGTCCATAAGTCCACTGTCAGCAGATGCATCTGAAGTATGCCTCTGAAAATTCACTGAGATAGGAAAAAGCCACTTCAGTAGTGCTTAAATAAAGGAAGGTATACACTAGCTAATCAGGGAGTAGATAGGGGAAAAAAAGCAAACAAAAGCCTTACAAACCATAAGTCATTTCAGCTTCAGGATGGCAGCTTCTACTGTACATGCCTTTTGGAAGCCTCTGTACTTGTATAATAAATGATAAATGAATGATAAATTAAGATAATTTGGGCTTAAGGGATTTTCGTAATTTAGTTTAGATTTTACTTTTACCTTTTCCTACCAGTGATAGAATCAAAAGTGGAGTGCTGAGAATCTGTTTTTAATGATAAACAAAGGTAAGTCCATTGAATTTGGGTTTTTGAATGTAGCATACTGTTAAAGCCTGAAGGACATGCAAGTGACAAACATTTGATAAAAAAAAACAAACAAATTTTAAAGTCTTTTAAAGTCTTACTCTGGTAGCTAAAGCCATAGAAGACTACAGGACCCTTTACAGGATACTGGACACTGAAAAATGCATCAAATGCCATCAAAGTTATACATATAGGTATGTAATTTTTTGTCAGAGGCGTTCAATATCATGACCATTAATGTGAACAGGGGAAACTGTGAGACAGAATGTGTCATACCATGGTGAAAAACACTTGTCTGCTTTCTTCTGGGCACACAAGTATATCAGTCATGAGGGACTGACCGTTTGCCTCAATGCTCTACAAGGCAAACTTGAAGCCCCTGTCTGCCAGGAAACTCTCAGACTGAAAGACAAACATAGGCTGGAGGTGAAATGCACCAAGACACTCAAAAAACCACCATTAGAGCAAAAAAGCAACATCAACAAAAATAGATGGAGCAGAAAAAATGATTGTGATGGAATGTTTGTTATCTTGTTAAAAAATTTAGAAAACCCATTTTTGCATCTTCTATGTACAAATGACAAAAGAAAAAGAAATCCCGCTGTGGAGAACATTGAAAAGAAGATGCTAAAGCAAAACAAGAATATATAATTCATGATAAGGTAAAAGCCATGCAGTCTGAAAATACAAGAAAGATGCAGGCAAGTTAGGGATTCTAGGAAACAAACTGAGGTAGACACAGGTTTCCATAATAGGTCCAAAAATACTAGGTAATGGTAGGCATGCACTAATATCGTATTAGTTAATCTAAACTTATCGTATCGTATTTAGTTAAACTAAATAATGTTTTTGAGAGCATAAGGGATTATTTATACTTGTAGTTATTTATACTTGAAGAGACATCTAAATAATATTAAAAATGACTAACCTACCACCGTGGTTCCTGGCTCAACGTTGGAAATAGATTTGGTAGAATTAATCTGGTTGGAAATTTATAGTTCATACCTCAGTGAGACAAGAAGAACCTAGGAAAATACATTTTTTAGTGAGTATCTACCTGTTTTTGGCTAGTAGAATCCATCAGAGTGACACGGACTTTGAAAATATATTCTTTTTACATCTTTGGTTGAAAAGCTTTTGCTCCCTTGGATCTTGTTAACAATGAAAGCTTTGAAAGCATTAGGAATAGGCAAAATCTCACTTCCTAAAGTGTTTATCACATCCATTTTTAAGTTGTAGAGGAGAGCATAGTTGTCTGTTTCTTTACATAAATGGTTTGATCTTTTATCAGCCGCAGTCCTCCCAACTTTTTCCAGGGCACACCTTCAGCTTTTTACTGTTGGACTGAACACAAATCTTTTTCAGGCTTTAGGCAGTGAATTTGATATTGCCTGTACTGTAATCTTTTTTGCTATATGGCTGGTCTACTAACATGCTTAATATTATCTAAATTAAAACCTCAAAGATGATTAAAGAGATTGAAGTAATGAAAGGGCTAATGTAGGAATTAAGTGGTCTCTGGCTTTTCTGCTGTCCTTCCTTGTTGGGGTTGCACTTCACTCAAAGCATCACTCACCTTCTGAGCAGAATTCATTGATTCTGGTAAACAGTTATTTTTATATCCCTTTTAAAGATAAAGAAAAGCTGGCAAGAAAAACTGTTTTTGCCAAAAATCCCAGAGAATCCTTGCCAAAGGAATCAGAAATTATAAATGTGAGCATGAAGTGAGAAGTGAGGGTAGGTCCGTAAGAGTATCTATACAATATGTCAGGTAGATTTGTGAGGAGACTGTGGAAACTGAACAGAAAAGAAAAAAAATGCAGAGCTGCTATGACCTGAAGTTATGAAACAGAGAGGAGAAAAGGACACCACAGGGAGGTGGATAATACTGAGACGTCAAAGTTTTAAGAGCATACCCAAATCTAATCTCTGTGGTCTGTGATATTTTGCCTGTTATTTTGCAGTATTCCAATGGAGAAGTTTTAAGCTGATGAAAGAATTTTATAGAGTGTGTTCATGAGGAATGAGCCAGTAAGGAGCGAAGTATCTGATATAGTCTAGAGGTCTCAAGACAGCTTTGTGGTAGCATCGAGATGGCTGATGTACAGCTATAAGACTGGAATAACTGATAGGTGGAATCTGTAGTGACACTGCTGCCTTACTCCATCTGTAAGGTAGCACTCACAGAAAATGATGAATAAGATCTTTAGTGATGTGAACTCCAAATGCACTCCTTTCATTCCTCAAAAATCAGTCAGTATTATTTGTACATGCAGAATTTTTAAAATGACCTTGAGTGAGTTGGGTCATTTCAGAGGAACCTATCTTTCAGGCAGACAAAAGTCACTTTCCTCGTTATACACAACATGGGTAATGAGGCAGGACTAAGGGAAACCCAGCTTTCACTGAAAAATACAGGAAATAATACTTTAAACAGGATTTAAATAACAGAAAAGGAAAAGGCTTTATGAAAAGGAGAGGCATCAAGGCCTATTATGCTTGAATTACAGTATGAGTTCAGTAATTTTGTTTATTATCCAGTCATGTACGCTCCTTTTTGTTTTTCTTCATGATAGCTGTACATTCTCAGTCTCATTGTTGAAGCAAGAAAACAGACTGAAGTTTTTGTTCTGTTGACTCTTAACAACCAATCTTTCTCAGCAGTTCAATGTAGTACCACAAAAGGTAGGCAAATTGACTTTATTAGATTGTGTGCGCCACACCCTAGTAGAAAATGTATGAGAACACAGTTGCAAGGATTTATTTCCAGGTCAACATTACTTGGAAAAAAGTTAGGAAATAATAGTGGTCTCATTATATACATGTTTTTTCAGTTATCTGGGACTAGTGATGATGATTTCCATCTATACCTCCAAGAAAATCCAAGTGTAGGGAAAGTTATTTTCATCACCTTATTAACAGAAAGCTATCAAAAATACTTTCAGAAGTTCAGACTAATTTTGGCCTGAAATTAAGAATTCAATTTTGAAATTTAAAATGTTTGTGCTTTTTCCTAAATTTTCTTGTAAGGGTTTTTTTGTTTGTTTGTTTTTCTTTTTTTCTTTTTTTTTTTTTCTCTGGTTTCCCCTTTCACTTAGTTATAGCACTTCACTGTTTTATGGTTTTCATTATAATTCTACCTTCAAAATAGCAAATCAATCAAAATGCTGCAATACAGACCTTTTCTGCTTGAAAGTTGGACAGATATTCCATTGGCTACCTCTTCGTTTTCAAATCCAGGCAGAAAATCATCTTTCTGATTTTCAAAATTCTCCAGTCATGCAATGCTACTTTGAGGCATTTATTTTTTCAGAGTCACTTCTCTGTTTTCACTGCAGTAATTTCTGCTCAGACCCTTTCCTATTGTTCGTTTTTAGTGTTGTCCTTGATTCTTTTTCACCATTTGAGACACATGTATCTTTTACATCACACACTCGCTGGAGACATAGTGTTTTTTAAAAAAGAGGTAATATTATGCCATAAATTTATTGTGTTCAGTTAAATTATTCTATGTTTATATTTAAGCAGGTGATTAAATGAGATCCTTACGTTGTTGGGTTTGTTGCTGGTTTTTGTTGTTGATGTTGTCATTTGTTTGTTCTTTTACAATGCAAGTGGTTCTGCTTTTACCTACCCCACAAAACACATTATTTCCAAAGTTTATGTTAATTTGTACTCTTATATTTCATCGATAAACTCTGCTTTTCTTTTGTTTCTAGGATAAAGGTAGAATTCACTTACTGTGCTCCCAGTCGAGGCAGACACAAGTAAAAACGAATGGTCATTTATTGGAATTCCTTGACTTTGTGATATAGCTCTCAGAAATATGTTCTTTGAGAGGGGATTTATTCCCATCACTGAGTGTAAAGGATACAAAAGCTGTTGCTTTTGAGGATGTGTTTCAAAAGACAATCTGAATATTTAAAATAAGAGTTGATTGTTCTCAAAGGGTTGTCCTTTGCTCTTCTCTTAGTACATAAAATTCATTACTGCTTTTTTTCTGCTCATTATGAATACACAAATGGCATCTTGCAAAACCACTGCAATACATTATTCCAAATGCCAGGCAGATCATATATGAAGACATCTATCAATATCAGACAGAAAGACTGGAGCTGAAAAGTAGACATGGTCTGAAATGCCCTTGTGTAGATGAAGAATGGCATTTCACAGCAAGCTAGCTTCATCAGAAGCTGTGAGCACAAGTTTTTGCCATATCTTTAGACAGCATCTCTCTCCAGGCGCAAAGATTCTCTGTTTCTTCAAAACAAGCTGTCATATAACTTGAAAAGAATTTCATTACTCTGATATGAAAAATGTATTTAAAGAAACATTTTTTCCTTTAGGCCTGTAGGTAGAAGGTGAAGCCAAACAAAACCTTGATAGATGCAAGTTAAGGTAAATAATGCATTATAAACTACAGTTGCAAAATGATAAAGGAAACCATATCAATATGTGGAAAGTAAACTGTGCTCTTGAAAAATTGTTGAGCTACTCATGTCTAGAAATCTATTGTTCCAAAACTGTTTTCTTGATTTTGTCAATGGCTTTGAGTTAGTTTAAAATAATGAATATCCTGAGCTTATCATGATGAACGATGTCTGTTGGAGGGAAAATCAGCACACATTTTGAGAATCATTTGTTTGTTTTGCAATACGGTGTCTTGAAAGATGACATTCAAGTTGTACAGTGCTTATAGGCACAGTAACCGCATGCTACAGGAGTAGGTGGAACTTGACCTGTAATTATACTGTACTAAGTTTTAATAAATCCTGTAGCAGTAATGAAAAATGATATGCTTTCCCATAGCTAAAAATGGTCTGAGATTTCTTCATGTTGAGCAGTTTTGGGTTCACAGGCAACTATACGTTTTTAATTCAACAGTCTTAATTACAAGAAATGTAATGATAATGAGTACTAGCAAAGAACAAATAATTTTTTAGAAAGATGAAAGAGGTAGAACTTAAATTCTATCTAAAGGAAAGAAATAAATTGGTAATAAATTGGTGCCTCTATGTTGGAAAATTCATTTATTTTACTTAGGGCATATATGCTGTTATCAGTTGTCATTTATTTTTTGCTTTCTTTTTTATTTCTTCTTTGGTATCCTTTTTATGGCTAAAAATATCTATTTAGTAATTGGAAAAATATTATGTTAATGTATGATCCTAAAAAGGAAAGCGGTTGGTGTCTTAAGCATTTGGTAATAGGATATCAGATTCTGTCACTGCTATGAAATCAGTAATAAGCTTAGATAAAAGTTTTATCCCATTGAAGAACAATTTTTCCATAGATTTCAGTATGAACAGAACTTTGTTGTTGGTATGTAGTAAGTAAAGTCTGAGTTGGAGTCTGTTGCAGGCACAGAAAGACTGCCTGTTCGGTTTGCCTTGTTCAAAGCCTGAAGTCCCCTCCCGATGACTCCCATCTGCCCTTGGTTATCTGATGTGTTCATAGTCCCTGTGTCTATGTCAGAGGAATCCAAACTCTCCAGCTAGTACTATGCTTGCTAGATTGCCTAGTGTCTGAATAGAATATCTGAAAGTTATCTAATCTTGAATGTTGGTTCATATGTAAGGTAGCTTGGAGGACCTGCTGCTGTTATACGCTCTCTGATTTGACTTACAGGAAGTCAAGGTTTATAACCTTTAAGGAATAAAGTAACCAAGAAACAAATGTTCAGCATTTGGCACCAAATTAAATGTAGAAGTGACAAAGTTTAGAATCCTATGCTTTCTATTAGACAGATCTCATGCAAAAAGAAATTTTGATGTAAACTATAGGTTTCTCGTGTCAAATGTTACAGCTAAATTCGTAGCTTTACGTAACTCTTCTGGTAGATTTATTTATGGGCTGATATCACTGCAGCATATATAGATTTATGACATTAATAAAAAGAAGCGCTCATGATGCAGCTCATCTGGTAACCATTTACTTGCATTCAAAATCAAATTTTTAAAAATACAAATTTGTAAAAGTATCCAAATTCCAAGTAATATTTGACAGTCACATTCTTAATTTTCCCTACCTTTATTAAGATGTCTATTGAATACATGCTATTGAATACATTTTGAAAATTGATAACTGAATCTTCACTTAAGTTCTCTCAATTTAAGAAATGTTTCTATCTTTCTTAAGAAAAGTTCAGTAGCAGCAAAAATAGTGTTAGAAAACTTTACTTTTCACTCTCAATGCAGTAAAATTTTAACACCTGTTGTGTGGTCCATAGCACTTTTTAAAGAAGAAACAAACATAAAAAAACAATTGGAGCTGCTTTTCACACTTAAAATGCCTTAGGTTTAAAGAAACGTCAGTGGTAAATTTCATTTGGAACTTAAAAAAAAAAGAATTAAAAATGGTATTTTTTAACCCTGAGAATGTACACCAGTCTCACCCAGTTATTTCTGATTTCTCTGTAAATACTCATGAGAAAAGATCAGGATACTAAGATTTTGAATCTTTATTTTGAGTTAGTACACCTATGTTAGTTTCTTATTTTGTGATTCTTGGTGTCATGACCTCCACTACACGCTAAAAATTAGGTAGAAAGATGGGAAAAGTATGATTACAAAGTAATGAACTGTAGCCATTTAAATTTCTTATGTTTAAATGCAACACATTGTATGTGTGATGTGTATATGTGGTTGATGTGACACAGCACAGAAGATAGAACCAGGTTCTTCTCAGTGGTACTCAGTGGAAAGATGAGAGGCAATTCTTTTTAAACAGAATTAAAAAAGGAACTTTTTACCATGAGGAGTTCAAACACTGCAGTCCGTTGCCCAGAGAGGCTATGGAGATCAGTCAAAAGCCATCTGCACATGGCCCTTAGCAGACTTCTCTGGCTGACCCTGCTCTAAGCAGTGGGTTGGACTAAATGGTCTCCAGAGGTACATTCCTGCTTCAGTCGTCTCTGTGAGACTGTAATATGGCTTGGCCAATGCAAGAAGTTTTTACATGAAAGGTTATTTTATACCAGTAACCTTCTAGAAATTAACCAGATTCCGTAGCTATTTTATTTGCACCTATATTAAATCTTACATACATATATATACATATACATACACATATACATATACATGTATATATGTATATAAGGCCCTATTTAGAGTCAACATTAAGGAAAGAATGGGTAACTTTGTTACTTAGTTAAGAAATCAAAGGAATTTTTTATTGTAATAATTACACAAAGGGTTATGAAGGATAAAACCATAGGTTGAAGAAGCAGAAAATTCACTGTATTAATGCCATGTTTAAAAACATGTCCTGGAGGCAGACATTAACTAGCTGAAAAATATGTAATGGAAGAGGTTTTGCAATGCTGAGTTGCACAAATAGCTCATAAGATTGCCGTATGTTGACTTTCTACTTTTCATTTCTCTCTACTGCTACTAAAAGCACGTGTTCCACTTGAAGTGCCTCTGTCTCTTATGAACTTTGCTCTGGCCATGATTCTGAAAATACTATGGTGTGATTTTTGGATGCATCTTGTTCAGCTAAGAGCTTCAGTGGGGTTTAGCGTGCAGTACGGTATTACTGCTGATTGCATTTATATCTTAGTATGTATCCTTCTCAGCAGTGGGAGACATTCCCTGCCCATGGAGCCTCTTCCCAAGCATACCATCAGGAAGATCTGCACAGTAGTCTTGGCATTG
Source organism: Centrocercus urophasianus (assembly GCF_019232065.1). Taxonomy (NCBI): domain Eukaryota; kingdom Metazoa; phylum Chordata; class Aves; order Galliformes; family Phasianidae; genus Centrocercus; species Centrocercus urophasianus. The sequence continues at coordinate 22,863,485 of NW_024884364.1, forward strand.
ACTACTAGCATAGTATCCTTCACTTTCTCTTGCTTTCTCAGGGATAGTTTTGGGCTATATTATTGAGAAATGGCTCTTGAAAGTAATACACACATTGAAATGAGGAAAATAAATAAATTAAGGAAGTGGTTGTATGAAAACAGTTGAAGTATCACAATGATCATAGGTGTGGCTGATGTTGAACATTTGGATGGCATATTCACATGCCAAAAACTATTAAAAAAAAAAAAAACAAAGAAAGTTTGATATAAATTATACACTTGCAGTAGCTGATAATGCAAAAAAACCTAAAGCTCCTCTTCCTTTATTTTTCCTTAAATTTGTAGGCAGTATATGCCAATGAGTCTGTGAGGAGATCTGCCTTGTAAAATGGTGCCCTTGTGTCTGCATCATCTTATCCTCTTTAGTAAAGAAAGAAAAAAAAAAAATTATAAGCTTTTTTTTTTTTTTTTTTGTCTTTAAATTAGCAGTGCACTTTAAATATTTTCCATTTGTTTTTAGAAAAAATACTTTTATTCTGTTTTCTTTTCGCTTAAAGATAGTTTAAAACAATAAACTGAAACTTGGAATAACATGCATGGACATGTTTTAGTATATTCATGAGTGATCAGAATACAGTACAGAAATCACATATGCTGCTCTGCTGCAACTTTCAAGGTTCAATTCATCATTTTGGAACCCAGGGGGCTGAGATTTGACATCCTGCCTAGAAACCATACTTCAGATTGGTTGGAACCCTGCCATCTTATGTTCAGGTTAAAAGAGCAGCTGTAATTTGTCTGGGTAGCGCTTTAACTATGCACAGCAAATCATAAAACCCATTTTCAGTAATAAAATTGAAACTAAAATAGGTTCATTTGCTTCATCTCCTGATCCATACAAGATTTTCATCATTTTGATACAATACCATTTGGAGTTTGATCTGATAATAATGTAGATTTCTGTAACAACCTTTCTCACATTAGCAGTTTTATTTAGCATATATATCGTTTGTAGGGGATTTCTTTTTGGCATTTAGTGGACACCCTTTTATACTGTTTTTTGAAACTGAAAATATGAGAATAACTTCATAGTAGGAGTTAAGCCTATGTCTGACTGCCATAATAAATAAAACCTGATTGTAATCTTTTTAAAATTGTAAATACTATATGTGGAAATACTCCCTCCTGATCATTTTTGACCCCTAACTTCATTTTTGCCCTCAAACTTCATTTTTGCCATAGCTTGCTTTCAGGGAAACAGGAAATGGAAATATTTCCAGCAACTTGCTGAAGAAGTTTTAAGAATGCATATAAATACATTCATAAGATTTTTATTTACTGTTTTCGATTTTAATGATTTTGAATTTCAACACTTTTGTCCGCCCTTTTCTGTAAGCGTGAATTTGCCTGAGCAGCAAGGTCTAACTTAACTTGGGAAGTAAGATTTCTATGTATCTTATTAACCCAGGGGATCACCTAGGATGTATTTTCCTCATGGAAAGGAGATGTGGCAGTAAGCTCAGCTTTGGGGAGCTAGATCAGAGGCAATCACATTCACCTGTACATGGAAGCTGTAGGCTGTATCAGCTGCTTTTCAGTGTTGGACGGTTTGGGTTCCAGTGTCTTATTTCTTCTCATACAAACCTGAAGAAGTCTTGTGAGAAATCAGGGCTGTAAAATTTAAGAAACAATTTAAAATATCAGTCTAGCTCAGTAGACTACTAAACAGCCTCCTTGAATCTACTGTGCACTGACCAAGCCTTCTAAAAGGGCCTTATCTTTGGTTCTCTTTTTACTCTCTCATAGGGACATTTCTCTACTTGTGATTCTATTGGGACTTTCCTCTTTCATCTCCATAGGCCTCTCCCATGTTTTGATATGTTTTCAACCCCTGAAGTTTGCTAAATTCATGTCACTCTTCCTAATCCTCATCTTCATTTTAGAGTCAAGACAACTTGTCCATGTTCACATGTTGTTGTAACTCAGATGACTCCACTGAAAATATATTATTTCAAGATGTTTGTTCTTTTTAAATGATTTAGTTCTTAGAAAATGCCTCTGGAATAAGAATTTATGAGAGCAGAGTCCACTTACGTTAGACAGGTACTTTTCCTGAGGTAGCTTCACTAGGGAAAATGAAATGTGTTTCTGTATATTCCATCTTCCTCTACTGTAATTAAGTCAGAGCAGGCTTAGCAGAATAGTATTGTGCATCCTGGTGGCCACACAAGCACTCTGTAATTCACTGGAGAGCTAGAGGTATGACAGCTGCATATAAATATGCATAGTTGGAGAGATTCATGGTTGTGTCTCATTCTGGGGATGACTGGCTGTAGCACTGCCACTGCAAATCAGTGAGCATTTTTCTCGTCTATCAGCTGTGTGCTTCTTAAAAGCAGACAAAATGGTTAAAACACCAGCAGCCCACAGAGGGCTCCTGAGCGAGTGAGACTTGTTTGCTACAGCACTCAAAACATTTCTCTGATCTACAGTAGCTCTCAGTAGATGAATTTAGCACTCAGCAGATTAATTTAGCTCCCAGTGTGCTGGATTTAGAAAGAAAAACTAATATAGATGAATACATTCTGTTCAGCCAGCATATTTTGTTTTGCAACAATACACATGTCTTATTTGAACTGCAATCTGGTTGGAAAGCATTTTGCGAATGGTGCATTGGTCATAAAAATGAGTCATGCTTGCTCATTTTTTAAAAAGCTTTCATCTAGTGCAGATTAAGGAAAAGGTATTGAGCAAGGCACCGGAAAATGTATTAGGATTTTATCCATCTCTAATGAGTTTGGGGCAGTTTTTTTAAGGTAGACTTTGAGGTTGTGTTGCAAAAAATTAAGAGTTGCTTTTCACTTTGTTACCTGTATAGCATGCTAAGGGATGAGTAGCTCCTTGGTCAGGGTTACTCTACTCCTTTGCCTATTGTGCAGGCTTCCAGCAGGGTTCCCTTGGAAGAATTATCACGTTGGAATGTGAAGGTATGTCTAATGGAAGTTGGGAAAAACTCTACAATGGAAAAAAATCAAAATATAAAATCCATTGTTTTATAATTTTAGAATAACATTTGACCTTCTTGCTTCACCTGGAAAACATCACAAGAAAAGTGGGACTAACTCACTTATGCATGGTAGCAATCTAGCTTTCAGAAGCCAGTAAACTGAATAAAAATATACAAATATCAATAAAGAATAGAAATCTGGGAGCTGAGGACATAATTTTATTTACTTAATTTAAACATTAAATGTTCAAAGAAATTAAAAGAAAAATACAGCTAAATGACACTCAGTAAATGAATGTCTTATACGAGAAAGTAACTCATAACACACTTTTCAGGTGTATTATTTCTACTGCCAGTAACAGGACAATTGTTGTAAAACATTCTTTCTGACTCTCAACAAATTTCTTTTAAAGCATTAAGGAATGAATTGAAGAGTAAATAACTTATTTCTATTGAGTCGATGCCATACAGTGCAGGTTGAATTTATTCAGAAGGAGCTCAGCTGCTACAACGATGGGTATTTGATAGTAGTGATTTCTAACCTTATTTAATCAAAGCACTATCAAACCTTTAGAAGAAGACAAACAAACCAAAGACCTCCCTCTTCAGTGCTGATGCAGTAATTTTCATTTACCAGTAGATAAAAATGAAGCAAAACTTTGGATGCTCTTTTGTGGTTTGTTTTCCCTACTTTCGACACTATGCATGCGTAGGGATGTGTGTTGTCGTTTTTTTTTTTTTCCAGTTTTTAAAGTCTACAACTTTTTTTAACGATTATCTTGTAATACTTTACAGCCTACAAACAGCTTTTAGTCAGTAGATTGATGAGTCTTGCTATGAAGACAAGAGAAGACTGGAGGCATGGATCATATGTTTGCTAAGGAGAACTGAAAATTAGACTATGATGTGGTCCATACACATTTCCCCTCAGACATGTAGGTGATACATGCTTCTTTTAGTAATGGACTGTGAAGTGGAAATCCCTCAGGCATTGTGTGGTATTTTACGGGTTCTCTTGTGAGAAGCATGAGGAATAACCATGCTGCTGATGAGTCTCTGTGGGGAGGCAGTGACGATTCACCATCCTTTCTGGCTCTTCTTTTCCCAGAGGAGAAGGAATGTGTCATCAGTATCTCATCCTGCTGGAAGAGGATTGCAGGCCAACACTACTCTTTGTAACTGGGCAAAGCTGGACAGGGTGCCAGGTCAATGAAGCCAACATTATGTTTATTTACAGTCTGCATGTTTAGAAAAGTAGCAGTATGTGGTACACAAATATCTATGAATATACATTGTGTGTGCTAGGGCCCTGAGCACATCACTTTCTTGTCTCCATCTGATGTGCTGTTGTATTCCCTTGGGGCATAGGTGACCTGTCTTGAAGAATGCTGCATGAAATCTCAGCGGTGCCAACTCCCCTCTCTGGAGCCACAGTTTTTCCCAGGGAGCTGGGCATCACCCACAACATCAAATTTGTCCTGTCCAATTCTAGCTGAGCTGGGAGCCTGCAGTAATATCTAAGCATGGCTGGGCTCTAGCTGACCCCAGACATCATCTCCAGCCCAGCACAGATTGCCACACTGTGCTATAGGATGGAGCTGGTTGAGGAGGAAAGCACTGCACCACTGTGGTGGCTGTGTGGACCTGGGCCCTGATCCTGTAGCCCCATACCTCCAATGGAATAGGGTAAGAGGTGAAGAAGACAGTTCTTCATTGCAACACTGAGTGACATTTGGGCTATGCAAGATTTCTCTTAGATCAACTTTTTTTTTTTTGCTCTTGGTTTTGAGTTGTCTCTTCCTTGACTACAATGAAGTAATTTCGTGGGTAATAGATTCTGGGAGGGTTAATGCTAATTCAAAAAGAAAGTAAGGTCTTCTGCCTAGAAGGCGTTTGTGGATATGGCAACACTGAGTATCCTAGGACTTCAGTCTCCCCAAAGGTTTACAAAGATACTGAATGTTTCTGGAGACCAAACAGTGGGTGTCAGCACAGTGAGATAGGAGGTGGCATCTTTCAGCAGGCGGCAACAGCAGTATGAAAGACAAGACATGTTCTGGATGGCCATGCATATTTCAATGTGTGTGGCTCTTGTGCATCAGCGGCAAAAATGCATAGCTAAAGGTGATGACTGTTAAAAAACATTTTGTAGCTGAGAATTTGCCCTGTCAAATAGTGTTACTGTGCTCTTTGTATCTGTTGTAGTTTCTGTGGAAATATATAGGAAACATTACTTTTGGAGTTATCTATGTTCATTGGGTAAGAGACTTTTTTGGTAGTTAAGCTTTTCTGTTGATAGCCTGGGATTTTGACCGTGCAGAAGGCAACCGATCATCACTGCCATGGGAGGACACGACCGCATCCTGCTGCTGCTGCAAATCCTTACCTTCCACATCTTGCCTCATTCATCTTCTCTTCCTCCTGTCAAGGTTTCCCTGTGTTCTTGGCAACAGCTACAGAGGAAATTAAAGGCTTTATTTCCAGCCTATTTTCAGATGTCACAAATACGGAGGCCAGCTTCTGAAAATCCAGTTCTAAAAACTCCAGTGTTTATTGTTTTCTGTACTTCCCTGCCAAGATCTTCTCTCTGCTGTGGCAAAATAATGCCATCTGTAAGATATATCAAGCTACATATTAGTTTGTTGGTACTTACAAACGCCATAAGCTCATTCATGGTGTTGTGATGGTTTAAGTTGTTGCCAAACTTCATGGCATGTAAGAGCTTGTTTTGAATGCCTTTTTTTTTTTTTTTTTCTTTCTCCTTCAATTCAGTCTGATCCAGTTTAAGAGTTTCAGCTTGAACAAATCCTTAAGTTTGAATAAATTCATCAAGACATGCTCTTACACGTAAATGGACTTTGTGCATGGAAACAAGTGATAATATATATTGTTGGAATTGACTTGCATTTTGTAACACCACTGTTACAGGATGTCCTCAGTAGCTCCTTGCACATAGCCTTCTTGTATAAAATATTTGTTGTTATAAAATTTGCATTTTTAATTGACCTCTAAACTTGCTTTTATGTGATCATTACTATGATATATAGACAAATATACAAACATAATTTCATCACTGTATTAAATGGGTTAGGAACAAAAATGTTGACATTGTTGTACTAGTTTATAAACGATAAAGGAAAAAAAAGTTAGCAAATCTTCAGATTTCCACCTGTGCAAATCTGTACTTTGCCTTAAGGACAGGACTAAACAAGTAGTATAAAAACAATCTATGCTGCTTGAATGGACTTCACATCATCAGATGGTCTTTCTGTACTCCGTTGAGAAACAAAGAATTTAAAAAATCAGTTTAACTGAGGTTGATTTGATCAATTCATGGGATGTGGAAAGTACTCAGTTTGAAGCAGATAGCCTTATTGATAAACATCTTGCAGGTTAGAAAGAATGTTTTTTCAGTTTGATAATGGTGTTCCATCTTCATCTCCGTAACTTGTAGTAACTAAGGATTTGCACATTTGTACTCTGGCCTGCATCTCTGTGTAGGCTGTTTCTTCATCATGCAGTCGTTTCAAAATAAGTAACAAACTCTGAAAGTGGTTAAATCTTAGTCTTTAGTAAAGTCTTCAGGTGCATAAAGTAGATGTCATTGTCCTGAGCAATAAGGCTTGATGAACTATGCTTTCCTGATGAATGGTGGTCCTTTTTTTTTTTTTTTTTTTTTTTTTTTTTTTTTTTTTGCCAAGGAAAGGACTGCTAATGAACATCTTGATTTTATTTTATGTTGAATGTTGTGTATGATTTTTGTTGTTAGAGGAAGTTAGTTGATCTTGAAACACCTCAGCCTTGGTGTAACCCACTGGACTGATGGACTCAAGTTACAAACAAGTCACAGAGGTCCATCTCTTGTTATTGTAAACACTGCTGCAGCAGGATTGAATGAATACATTAGCTGACAGTAGGAAGTCCAGAGATACAAGATGAGAAGATCTGAAGGAGTGTGCCAGAGAAAGGCTTCTGAAGAGGAACAAACATTTTTATATACTCTCAAGTGTTGGTATATCACGGATTTGTTTTGGCCTCAGTCCACTACAGTCCACTACAGGATCTGTATTTCATTTGGTCTAGCACTAATATAAAGCTGGTGTGACTCAAATGTATGCTGTTGTTTCATAAATGCTGTTTGAGATATTCTTCAGATTTGTAGATAGGCCAACATCTCTTACATTTCCACATAAAAATCTGAATTCAGAGGTGGTTTTGTAGAATGCAAATACTTTAGTAAGTACAAGTAAAGACAGATGACAGAAAATGAACCATACCTTTTCACATAAAAACAAACAGTGTACAGGCTATAGCCAGTACAAAAGGCATTCAGAATTAGAGGAACAAGATGGAACTGGAAATAGCATACATTTTGCAGTTGCTTTGCAATTCTGTACTGAGACCACATATAACACATCCCATTCTCCCCCACTTCTGGTTGTGTTTATTTTGTTTTAGTTTGTTTGTTGTTTTTTTTAACTGCATCTGATAATAGCCATAGGGGCACCAGTTATCATTGTATCAAAGACTAAAATCAGAAGTGCTCCTCATAGCAAAATAGAAATGACTTAACTGTTTCTGGCTGATGATATATAAGGGGAAAAAAAGGCACCCTATTTCTTTGCCTTGAAGCCAGCCAAAATAATTCATGTACGCATATATCACTCCAAGGGCAACAGGGTTAAAAAAGATACTATATGTGGACTGCTGAACACTTATCATTTGGGAAGTGGAAGGAATAGTCTGTAGATTAGCATTCTAGTTTGGTTTGTCAAAGACTTAGCTTTGGTTCCTGTGTTATCACTGATATCCCATGATTAAGTAGTGTAAGTAGTTTTCCTATGCCTCAGTTCCCCATCCGGTAAAAAATAGGAACCTCTTGGATTATTCATTAATTGAAATAGTCTAAGTACCCGAAAGCTCTATGTATCCTGGAATATGTATAGGCTGACTATGTTTCTAGTAACTTGCTCAATGCAGCTTGGAAGACAGAAGAACCTACAACATGCCTGAAAGGACCAAAAGATGCACCCTGTTCTGAACTGCACTTGTGTTTGGAGAAAAAAAAAAAAAAAAAGAGGCAGAGAGTAACAGTAGCTGCTACTGGAATAGAGGTGTTGGTTTATTGCATCTAACTAGCAAAGGGCTAGTGTTGAGCAGACGGGGGAGACTGTACAAGGATCAAAAATCAGATTTGTTCTTTGCAGCTAAGAACAACATTTTGTGTGAGAAGAGTTCTGTATTAGAGTAGTCAGAGGAATAATAGTAATAATTGAAATACTCCTCTCCAGCTGAAAAACCTCTGAAGTGAATCTGTCTGTGTTACCAGAGCAAAGAAGGGTGCCATAGAGATAACATAGGTTTTCTGAGGTTAAAGGCAGAGGTCATAGTAGAGCTGTAAATTCCACTAGCTTCAGTTGTCTGTGTCAGGCCCTCGGAGGAGACCTCAAGCTGGCTGTTTAAAGCAAGCTAGGCACTCCCACAGGCAGAGCAACAGCTTTGTGCATAGCTGTCTGTGGTAGTGAAAAGTGCACCGTAGGTAAGTGTTTGGCCATGTAGGCAACAGGTTCCTGATGTAAAATTAATAATGTGTGGGAGATGTGACTTGTGTCACATTTTAGGGGATGTCACTATTTAGGGGATGACTAGTCAATAGAAAGGATGATTTAGTCAGCAGAAGGGAAAGCTGTGCGAATACTGAAGCCTTACTGGGTAGAATGGACAAGGAATGGAATTTATCTAGGAAAAGATACTGCTTAGAGAGAATAATGTTTTGGAACAAGCATAAGCACAGAGCTTTCAGACTGTATCTGGCAGATGAAATAATCATAGAAAACTGTAGATGAGAATCTTAGGGAGTAGAGATTTTGCTTTCGTTTGTGCTTTTAGTTTATTTTCATAAGGCCATGCGGTTTCATAGGAAAAAAAAAAAAAAAAAAAACACAGAAAAACATCTCATCACATATCTTGTAGCACTACATTTGAGTAGCTTTATTAGTGAAGGTTTTGTTTGGTTGGTTTGACTATAGTCACACTAGGAAAAAAAAAAAAAAAAGCAATTTGCTGTTTAGCTGTCAGCTCTATGTACTGTTCCTGAACAGGCTTTGTTTAGCAGGAATGTACGTAAATATGAATCAACTACTGAGAGCATAAAACATCCTGAACATTTTAAAGATGCACTGAAATACAACATGATTATTTTCTATTATGCTAATTCTACCTGTTAGGAGCTAAAACAGATTCCACTTTTCATACATCATTATGTAACTGGTGGCTTACAGTTTTTTGAAATGCAGTTGTTTGTTCATGTGGTATGTGGTAAAAAAAATGTCAGAAGACAAATTAGAAAGCCTAACTGAAATAGTGCCAAAAATATTACACAGTTATTCTACTGGATAAATTCCTAATGTAGTGCTTGCTGCTATTATTATTTTTTTAATCAAAAAGAAATGATAACATAATGAACTGGGGCTGAGCAGGATGTTTTCTGTTATATGATTTAAGGGAATTGGTCTGTGTCTATAGCAAAGTATCTAAAATCATTCTGTGAGCTATTATTTTTGTGTAGTTTCTGTACTTAACAGCACATTCTGCTTTATGTTGCACATACTGTAGGTGTACCATATCACTGAGCTTGAAAGCTCTGGGATATAAGGGGCTTATTAAAAGGGAGAGGGTCGTGGTTAAGCTTTTTTACAAACAGCATTCTCAATCACTAAGTGAAATACAAAGTAAAGCACCATGTTGTACCAGTCTCTAAGTGTGGGTCTGGAAGAGTGATGCAGGATGCCTTTGCCTATTGTGAGCCTTTAGATGTGGGGTGTCATACCCATAGGGAGACACTTCTGAACTGACAGTGAGGCTGTGGAGAGCAACAGAAAAACACAAATCTGCTGCTTGCCGGAATGTCTTCTTAGGCACCTACAGGATGAAGGATGGTTGCCTGGGTGTAGATGTGCTGCAGTTGCCCCACAAAGAAGCTGTCAGTACTAGAGGCTGTGGGAATTTGTGGATGTTCCTTCTGATCCTTTTTCAGATGCAGTGGAGCTTTTTCTTCTCTTTTTTTTTCACTATAATGGGCTTGCAGTGCCATACTACCCACAGTAAGTATATAAAAATTAATCCTGTTTTAGTACTTAAGGAGAAAAAAACTACTTTTACTTAAAAGGCCTTGTCCTCTTTTAGCAGTAAGTGAAACTACTACCAACAAATAATAATTTGTAGTTTTGTCCTGATGTTAGAAGTCTATGTATTGTAGAATCTGCACTTTGCAGAGCCAAATCCACACATAGACATTCATAGGGCAATATTTGAGTATAATTTTACCCCTAATTTGACAACTGAATTGAAGTTGAAGCCTCAGAAAAGCTTGCTGAAAAGATATGTACGAAATTCTCTCCCTCAAATCAGTAAACATTTACAAGAACCTTGAAGAAGTTCAGTTTAACATAGTGTTTGTTTCAATTTTGTATTATGTTTCTGAGACAGAGCTGTCCACAAAATGCAAAATGCATATATATATATATATACATGTACACACATATAAAGAAAATCCTACAAAACAGTTTGTGCATGTTCATGCAAACCTGCAGTAGGATTCAGTTCAGCTTTATTGGTATACTAGATACTGGTAGATAATTTCTTATCTTTTTTTTTTTTTTTTTTTTTTTTTTTTTTTTTTTTTTTTTTTTTTTCCAACATAATAAAATCATAAGGATTGTGTTGGCTATTTGGGCATGTAGTTGTAACCACCTGTAATAGCAGATGTCTTTTGCTCTTGAAATATAGAATTTTATTTTTGAAAAAAGTAAATAACTTCACCTGAATTAATTTTTAGATTGCTTTATAGTGTAGATTTCTGTGCCACGCAATGTAACTTTTATTTTATTTTAGCTGTGCATAACTGAGGTAGAACCTGTCTTATGGAACAACCATGGTGTTTGTTCAGTTTTGTGGGTAGGAGTGTGTCTTGCTAAATAGCACAAGCTTTTGCATGTTTGCTACATTAGTTCCTGTTACAAATAATGCAAATAGACTACCAGAGTTTTGCCCGCTGAGTGAAGTGAATCCACTTAGATCGGACTTTGTGTCACGGTGAAACTCAAGTGCCAGGGCCATCTGCACAGCCAGTGAACTGCAGTGTCTTCTCAGGACTGGTAGTGCTCAGCTCCAGCATGGCTTCAGTCATGGCCAGAACTGGGCATCCTCTGCTCATCCTCTGAGTGATGTACTATGATATATCTGAATGCCACATGAGCGCAGACACCTAATCCTAAACCAGAGAGCCATGGGTAGCTGACACAAGGTTAAAAATCATTTCAGGCTGGCTGGAAGGACATTGCAGTGGACACATTTGTTGCTGTGTTTGAAACCAGACAAGTCTTTTGCTGATCTAACAAGCCGTATGGAGTCCATCGCAAATTTATGTTTAAAATGGACATAAAAACACGGCGCAATGACATAGATGCAGTCCTTAAATGCCTTGCAGCTTCCAGGAAGCTACTAGCTGTGATTCTCCATGTCCTTGGCTCTTTTGGTGTCCCTTAGGCAGCCATGTAGACTGATAGATTCATTTTATCTATTGACCTTACATTCTTAGTTGGAAGATTTACAGGGTTTTTTTATTATTTATGGAAAGACTCGAATCTATGAGAGCAAAGCAGTTTCCAGTACTTATAAAAATCCCTCACTTTTCTTAATCAGTGGCCCTCAGTTCTTATTTCTCTTGTTTGTTTTGTCTGTTTTTGTTTTGTTTTGTTTTGTTTTCATGTAAAGGGGTGTATAATTGGAGGGGAGAAGTTTAAGCTTTGGAGTGTATATTCCTGTATTATTTTTGCAGACCTAACTTCCGTAAGACTAGGGTCAGAAAAGTCAGTTTAATTATCAGCAAACAACCAAGAGCTATAGACAGGAACTCCCGTCTGTTGCTTTTAGCTATTAATATGATTAACTCCAGCACTGATTTAGTGTTGCAAAAGAAGAACCCCCAGAAACCTAGTTAATGGCACCTCTGTTCCTACCCTGTGACTTTGTAGGAGTCCTAATACTTCAGGTTTTAAAAACTAATAATGGAGAGCTAACATGAAAATGATACTTTGGAAAGGAAGATGAAACAAATGATTCCCTTTTCATCCTTCCCCAATGATTTGCAGGCAAACACATCCCCAGGCAAGTTCCAAACTTACATAATTACATTGAATTCCTAGTTAATTGGGCTCTTCTCTTGCTATTGAGTGCTTCCTTGAATAATGCCTGGCTTTATAATGATTTGTGTGCAAACAATAAATCTAGAGATTTAATAGGATGAAGGCTGTGGCTCCATATAAAGATATTTAGCTCTTAACTCCCATTGAAAGCAATAGTTTTGCAAATGTGTTTATAAGTGACTTGAACTGAATATGCATAAAATAGGATTACTATTAATTACTTAAAGGATAAAAAGAGAATAACAACTCTGTTCTTTGAAAAATGACTGAAAAAATTGAATCTACCTATGATCGTTGTCTCAATACTCTCATGCTCTTTATATTTTATTGCATATGCTCAGTTTGGAAAAAAGAACTTGTCTATTTTGTCTGCAGACTTTGCAGACTGGACAGCAAACACTTCATTTCCTGCGTGGATTAGATTGTGGGCAAAAAAGTCTGTCTTCCCCTCTTATACTCTTCATGATGCCTCTTCCTTTAGCGAGGATAAGTTTGTTTGTGATTAAGTAGAAGGTAAAGAATCTGTGGTTTTTTGTTGCTGTTGCTTTTTTTTTTTTTTTTTTTTTTTTTTTTTTTTCTCAGCAATTCAGAAAAAAAGAAGGGTGAGCAGTAATTTCTGTTTGGAAAGAGGCTGTGACATAATATGTATCATGGAAGTTGAGCTGCTGATGCAAAATTTGCCTTTTTTTTCCCAGAGCAGGCTCATATGCTCAAGGCTGTTAGAAGAATGCTGGCAGTGATGCCTGCATCAGCAGAGATGGGTATCCATCTCAGTTCTAAGATCTGGCCAAAATAAGCAAATCAAATCCAGTCTGTCATTAATCCACTTACTCTTGGTATGTAACTCTTGCATGTCATGTTACTGACAGGCTAACCAAAAATCTAACAATAAAATAGAATTTCTTCTTCAGTGCTGAACAAACTTAATTGTTAGCACTATCTCTGATTTCCCTTGTTCTGCAGTGTAACCATGAGTTACTAAGGTGTGGCTGGAGTTCAGATACAAAACTTCTCTTTCAATAGTATCTAGAAACCATACATGAATGTTCATCAGCAAGAATGTGGGAATTAACTGTTAACTGTACAAAATGCTAGCCTTTCTCAGGCAGTCGTGGCTTTTGGTAAGCATGAGGAGATAGATATTTTCTTGTATTTTTTACTGCAGAGGACAAATTTAATCAGTCTGGAGGATCATAAACAGAAAATGGGTTCTGTTTGTTTTCTGTTTGTTTGTTTGTTTGTTTGTTTCTGGTGAAGTTCATTGCAATTCTTCTGTGTAGAACATCAGCAAAATGATCACTGTTGAGTTTATCCTATCAGTCATCTTGTCACTGTTTTTGTATTTGCTCAAACTCTTCTGCTGTTAAACTGCTAAAAATGTTCTTACCATTCGAATTGAGCAAAGAAACTTATTGTCTACATTGACTAAAGCATCTGAATGATTCCAGTGGTACAAACCCAGGAATGGGATTGTAGCTGACTAGGAACGCAGAAGATAAGTCCCGTGGTAAATCTTTTGAAAACAAGACAGAAGTCCCTAAGAACCACAGACTAATGTGTGGAAAGGAAATTGTATCATGAGGATACAATCCTTCCAGCTCAAGGTTGCTTGACCAATCTTAGCTTTTAACTTAAGATAAAATGTTACTGCATCAGAGGATGATAACATACCAAAAAGGGGTTTATAAGCAGCATAAACTCTAGGATTTTCTGGTAATTGTGCAGATGGGACAGAGTTTGAAGTTTATCCATACCCTTCCTTGTTGCTGTTTGCTGGTCTATCCCTGAATTCTCTGCATCATGGTCCCTGGCTTCCCTTTTAATAAAAAATGCATGGCATCTGCACAGGTAGTCATGTAATGATTGATCTTCGGTATGCCGGAAACTTCACTCTCAGGTGAAAGTAAGAGATGTCTTCTGTGTTACAATAGTCTTTTTTTCATTGTCCTCTTATGTCACTTGCCATTAGCAGATTTCCTTTCCAGGGGCCAGAACTGAATTATGTTTCTCTGGTCAGACATTTTCCTTGTGGTCAGTAACTGTTTGGTGAAATACTGCCAAACTTTTCTGACTCAGATGGTGGAGGAGCCAATGAGGACTGATATTGTGCTGGACCATGTTCTTACAAAGAAGGATTGGTTGGGAATGGGAATGTTGGGGCAGCCCTGGATGCAGTAGCTGTGAGTAGGAGCTCAGAATCTTCTTACATGGAAGAAACAGGGCAAGTTGACATTCAAGCTCCACTTCCTCAAAGCTCAAAATTGGTGCAGAGTAAGAAATAAGACAAAGGTGGCAGGAGACCTACATGAATGAACAAGAAGCTTGTGGAAAACCTTAAATGGAAAAAAGAAAATCTACGGAATGTGAAAAAGGGGTCTGTCTATTTGGGAGGAATATATTAACACTGTCAAGGTATACAGGGAAGCAGTAAGGAAGGCTAAGGGCCACTTGAATTAAATCTGGTGAAGGAGGTCATGGCCAACAAGAAAGGCTTGTTTAAGTATGTAAATAACAAAAAGAAGACTAGTAAAATTGTGAATCTACTGCTGAATGAGGTGGGTGCCCTGGTATCAGGGAAGGCTGAGAATACTTCTTTGCCTTAGTCTTTACTGCTGAGACCTTCCCTCAGGAAACTCAACCCTGGAGATAAGAGTCTGGAGAAAGAAAGATTTCCCCTTCGTTGAGGAGGATCAGAGGTTGTCTGGGCAGACTTAACACACACAGATTCATGGGTCTTTATGGGATGCATCCACATGTGCTGAGGGGGCTAGCAGAAATGATTTGCAAATCTCTCCCTATCATCTTTGAAAGGTCATGGAGAATGGGAGGGGTGCCTGAGGACTGGAGGAGAGCCACTGTCACTCCAGTCTTCAAAAAGAGCAGGAAGGAGGATCTGGGAAGCTACATGCCAAGTCAGCCTTACCTCCATTCCTGGGAAGATGATGGAACAACTTATTCTGGATGCCATGTCCAAGCAACTGGAAGAAAAGAGGATTTATCAGGAATAATCAACATGGGTTCACCATGGGAAATCATGCTTGACCAATGTAGTAGCCTTCTGTGATATCATGATTGTCTGGATACATGAAGGAAGAGTAGTAGATGTTGTGTAACGACTTCAGCAAGGCTTTTGACACGAAAAGGAGCCTGACTACATAGCTGATTAAAGCCCTGGAGAATAAAATACAGTCCTCAGGTTTACTACAGACTTCACCTGTTGAGGTACACTGCATAAACTTTTTGGAGGTGGTCTGCAATTGTATGTCCTGTATTTCTGTAATCTCAATTTAGCATCTAATCTTCAGAACTGTTTAGTATTTATGTGTCCAAGTGAAATTGCTGTGAGCAGTACCTTCAATATATAAAGTGCTGTGTAATGCTTAGTCCTCTGAAAAACTAGGCCCGTGTGACTCAAATTAAGTATTCACTTTTCAGCTTGATCCCTCAGCACCAAGTAACTCATCTGTAAAATGAGGACAGTGCAAACTCTCCAAAAGAATTTGCTGAATTTGAATTGCACAAAGTTTGTGACACAAAACAATTGTTATTAGAGAGTATGTAACATAGCAATATAAAGCAATTTTTAATCAGGATTGAGTACTGTTTTCTCAATGTCTCTTCAGTCTTCAAATTAAGCAATGAAATTAATACAAAATGTCAATACTTGAATTTTTATGTATTCATCTGTATGATAGATGGAGTACCTATGAAAGAATGCTGTATTGGTAAATGAAGAAACAGAAATTGCACTGTCAGCAGAACATTCAGCATTTTCTAATATTTATATGAATCACATTCCAGTCTTAATAATGTTTTTTTTTTTTTTTTTTTTCATACTGTGTTTTCTAATCTATTGTCAAAAATATCAAGTAGAGAAGTCATAACTAAGCATCTTTTTATTTTTCTCCCATAGATTTCTTTTTCAATACATTCTCTTCAGGGCTGTGATTGTAACTGATCTGGTAAGCAAATATACATAGTCACAGCATTTTTTTCTCAAAATGTTTTCCAGGTGACAAGCAAATAATTCTGAAAAAAAAAAAAAAAAGTTCTGTATTGCTGAAGAAAATATATATAATCTATTATAAAAATGTTGAAAATGCTGTCATCAATTTCCAATTTTAAAAATGTTGAAATTTTGCGAATTCCATAAATTTCAGCCAGAAAAGGATTTTTTTTTCCAAGTGTGCTTGATTATTTTTATTCTCTTCTGTTTTCTTGTCCTAGTTTCCTCGCAATTTCTGTTGATATTTACTGTTTTAAAATTGAGCTTTTTTTTTTTTTTTTTTTTTTTTTTTTTTTTTTTTTTTTTTTTTTCTGGGTGTTGTCAGTCTCCCTCTATCTAACAGAATATCAGTGTTGCATACAGAATTTTATGTTGAGAACTCCAGAGGTCGTATTTTAACACCACAGCAATGGCACAGCAACAGTAGAGTGACTGGTGGGAAGTGGCTTTAAAAATTTATAAACAATATTTCTGTAAAGTAATGAAATGCAACTATGACATGACTGAAATTGCCTTCAGTGATCTAGTATTCAGTACAAAACCACAATGCCAAAGGCAAATCACCAACTTAAAATGTTATTGTTTGTAGGTTGGTAGGCTAAGGTGTATCTTTAACCTGAGGATTTCTGGTTTGATTGTTTGTTGTTGTATGTTGTAGATACAGTTGGCAGAAAACACTCTTTTTGGCTGTCTCTTATACTGTTAAGAGAACTGGTGATGGAGTTAGGCTGATTTGCACACAGTTTTAAAGTAAATTAAGGTCATTCCCTCTCATCCTGGGAGAAGAAGCCAACACTCATGTTGCCACTATATCCTTTCAGGTATCTGTAGATGGCAGTAAGGTCTCCCATGAGCCTCCTCTTCTTCAAAGTGAACAACCCCAGCTCCCTCAGCTGCTCCACATAAGACATGCTCCAGGCTCCTCATCAGCTTCATTGCCTTTTTCTGGACACACTCCAGGGCCTCAATGTCTTTCCTGTAGGGAGGGGACCAAAACAAAACATAGTACATGAAGTACAGCCTCATCAGGGCTGAGTACAGAGGGATGATCACTTCCTGTTTCTGCTGGCATCACTATTTCTGATACAAGCCAGGATGCTGTTGGCCTTTTTGGCCATCTGGGCACATTGCTGGCTCATGTTCAGCCTGACATCAACCAAGGTTCCCCCAGGTCCTTATCCTATGAACAGTCTTCCAACCACTGCCCCAAATCTGTAGCGTTACCTGGGTTTGTTGTAGCTGAAGTGCAGGGTCTGGCATTTGATCTTGTTGAAATTTATCCCACTGGATTCAGCCCAGCAATCCATCCTGTCCAGATCTCTCTGTAGGAATTTCCAAACTTCAGGCAGATCAACACTTCCTCCAAACTTGGTGTCATCTGCAGATTTACTGAGTGAGCATGTCCTTGGTATTCCTATGAAAATATTTCATTTGTTTCACGTTACAATGTTCAGTAGCTTTACCTCTTTATCAGCACTATTGGATTCATCTTTATATTAGATGAGGTGGTTTCTTATCATCTTGTCATTCTATCCCAGAAAGCTTCATTGAGTTCAGTTTATCTAGGAGGAATCTCTTCCCTTTGAAACTTCTCCTGACAATTCACTGTTTCCAATACCTTTACTTCCTTTAAGAAATAGATATGCACCTCAGCTAGTGCTACTGTTTAAATTTCCCTAGTATGATATTCCTAGATTATTATTATTAATATATATATATTTGCAAATTATTCTACAATCAGTATTACAAGCAGGGACTGAAATCTGAAAATAAAAAACATCTAGTTATTTCAGATGTTAATATTAAAGACTTCTCTAGAGCATTACATAGTAAAAGACTGGTAACATGGGACAAACGATGAAGGAGCTAAATTTGCATCTTTCAGTTCCAAAATCTGGGCCCTCTTCTTCTTGATCTTCCACGTGGTCTAGTTAGTTTCTCCTCCAAGTTTCCTTACTTATGCTTGAAAATATTTTTATATTTGATTCAAAATATGCTAACATTACTGATAATTAATAAATCTGATCCTATATGTATGGGAACTGCTGAGTCACGGCCTGAACCTCTGATTGATCACCTGAGGGGAGCAGTGAGTCAGCCAGAGGAGCACAGGTGAAGGCAATTCACCTGTGCTGCTTGAAGGGGTGGAGCCTGGCTCCACCACTCCTAGACCTATTTAAGAGCTGGCTACCACTGGCGATGGATCTCTTCTGGAGATCCACTCTGCTGGGGTTTTGTGGGTGAGCCTAGGATACAGGTAAGCTTTCTTTTCTTTTTTTCGTTATCATATTTTGCTTTGCTTAAGTCTCTTGTTTATTTTGTAGTTATAGCATCTTAATATTCATTGATTGTACACCTATAACAGGTCTATTAGAGAAAAAAAAAAAAAAAAAAAAACAACTATTGATAACACTATTCTTATCTTTCTTATGTGGAGGTGCGTCCTGATGAGTTTGTTGTGTTGCTTTCCTTTCAGACATAAAATTATAATGACATTGTAATGCTTAGATTGATTTAGAATAGTAACTGATTTACTCATTAACATGAAAAATCTGAGAAAAAAAAATCATTATGGCTTAAATAACAAATTTAATTTCATTTGTTAGATAATCTTTGTTTCTCTAAGTACCATTAATCACTTCTCCTGAAATAAAAGTCAATATACTCAAGTGAGGTTTCCAAGCCCATCTTTAAAAAGAACTGATTTCTTTCTTTCATTAAAGTAATGAAGTCAAGTTCTTCTGGATCATCTAATCTGCATTTTTATTGAATAAACTGTTTTCTCCATCTTCTTCTGATTTTCTATGTTGCGTACATTCATACCCTGGTCTTCCATCACAAAGATCACCTGAGGCAGTAGCTTTTGGGTATTATGCATCTGTCAGTCAAGGAAGTCTCATCAAAGTACTTGCTTATCAGTCAAGGTGCTAAAAAATATTAGTCTGAAGGCAGAGATCAGATCCTTCAATGGAGTTACATAGTTACGAACCATTTGCTGATCAGATTAGTTTCATTTATTCATTTTCTTCAGTTACCATAATTGTTATTTCTAAGAAGCAAAGGAACAGTATACAGTGAATATTTCTCCTCCACAGTCAGAATTCTGTCTTTGTATTAATTGGATCATGGATTATGAACGAGTTTTGATAAGGTTAGGGGCTTGGCCAGATGTACGTGATGTATGATCAGCTCAACATGGAGTACAGTGCTGATCTTTTCTGGTAACAAAATGGGTGATGATTTGAAACTTTGAAGATTTCTCTACCAACTTAACTTTTAATCAAAGTATCTTTAAGATTGCTCATGGCTTTGTTCAACATCCTGTTCTGTTGGTGTTTGTGAGTCTGAAAAATTACCTAGTGGCTGAAAAACCAATATTGTCTCAAGCAGATAGTAGGGAAAGTGATAGTTTATACACACCATTAAGCCAGACACTAGATTTTTTTCATGTTTTAGCCACAGTTGTGTACATAGGATTCCTTAAGAAACTGAGGAGTTGGATTATTACTACAGTACTGCACAGTAACAGGAATTTTTGCAGACACTGTCAAAAACTTTTCTTACTATAACTAGCTCTCTGAAAAAGCTGTATTTTGAAGGACTGCAAGTCTACTGGTATTCTCTGAGGTGCTGAAAACCTGCTGAAAGAATGAGTGTGTTGTATTAAAATACAATTTCTGGCAATACACAGATTATGGACCAGATATTTTCCATGAGGATGTAAAAAATACACCATGAAAAATATTGCTTTTAATTATTTCATATTAAATCTGCATTTTATGCTCAGCTGTGCTGCTGGTGGAATCCTCTGTCTTCATTAGAAGGAGTTAATGTTGAATCCTCTTGAAATATTAAAAGTTCTAAATAGATATTTTGGGGAAAAAAAATCTTTAGGAGAGCTCTGGTAACTGTGGCATGAAAAGTTGCTGAGCTTTTGGTACTCACACACAGCTTCTTTGAAACATTCAGAAATGTTATCATTTTAAGAATATTCTGACGCGTCGGGTTGCTGGCAGACACAAAGCCCGTTATAAAGAACAGTCACTGAGTGAAAATTGGATTCACAGTTTTCACACAGGAAATCTGATTGCCAGCGTTATGCCTGAACCATGTGATCCAGCTAATCGCTCTGCTCGATTTTCAGATGCAGAGATTTGTTCACAAACTTAAAAAAAAAAAAAAAAAAAAAAATGTACTCAAGCTGGAATAAAATAAACCAATGACTGTCTCCTAATTATGTTTCACTCAAACTTCCTCTGCAGCACCTGGTCCTGCCTCTCAGAGACACAGTGCTGCGCTAGATTGCCTTACATTTAATCCTGCATGGCAGTTACTGTTTTATTGTTATTTTGAAGTCTTGCATGGCATAAAATTGTGCGCTTTTCTCTGTGCACAGCATCGAGTTTCATACAGAATCAACACAGACAAAATCAGCTCAACTTGTCCCTGAATATTTAACAGACGGAAGAAAATAAAAAATGGATTTCCAACTAAATATTGGGTTTTTCATGCCTCTGTTTTCAAAACTACTCATCACCGGGCCATATATCTCTGGGGATTTACAAACTGTAAAAGGCAGTATGGTTTTTAAAAGGAGGATATTTCATACACATGCTTGTATTTTTCACTACTGAAAACAATTCAGATTTCTCATAATGCTTAAATGGAATGTTCTTCTGATCCCTTTGTTTTATTCAATGAAATAATACATGAATGTGTACCTTTTGGAAGAAGCTTAAAGCCATTTGTTAGAGGGCTGTTTCCTTTTCAGCTTGGGTGTGCAAGAATATGAGGTGTTTAGTACGTGGCTTATGTATCTCACTATAACTAATGTGGCTTTTTAGTACACAAAAAAGATGTTTCTCTGCAGTTTATGTCATTAACAGAAGCTCTCAGAACTCCTGTTAGCTTTATCTACAGATTTTCATTTGTGGTGTTTTTAAGAAGTACTAAATTCACTTCACTTTCCCTTCTTATGTAGCAATAACTGCAAGTTAACTACATGTGGGTGACTTGGACATCTCAGAGGTTTTTTCTTCTCCAAATGCTTTCTTCAGGGTGACAGCAGATAGATATTTATCTTTTCCCAGCAAGATGTTGTCATCAGAAATTCCCCCTCACTTCAATCACACATTTTGGGCACTCTAGGTCAGATTCTGCTCCCATACAGTTAAAACTCAATCTCGGTCACAGCAGATCAAGGCGTTTCTATGCAGTTCTCAACTTGGAAATGGCAAATGCTTCCCTTGAAGAGGGAAAAACTGTATGCTTCAGTCACTGAGAGAGCTGTTTAGTGGATTGGGACTATGGTTCCACACAGTGATGTTGAAGTCAGGATTCCCAGTCCTGTCTGCCTTCAAGTAACTGCCACCAAGCCTTCTCTTTGTCTTCCCTACAGAAAAATACAATTGTCTGTGACCTTTTTGAATGAAATGCAAGCCTTGAACGCTAGTTTCTAATGTCTGTGGAATGCACAGTGTCTCATTCTGTGCTATGTCTGTCAACCTAGGAAAGTCGAAGTGTATCATGGAGCCTCAAGCTAACTAACTAATTAAAATATTTGTAATACTTCATGTGCAAAGTTCACATATTAAATTGTTAGCATATAGAGACTTTAGTCTTGGAACTACATCCAGACAGAGAAAGCCCTTGTTTCCAGACAGGACAGGTTTTGGCCAATCTTCATAGAAGGGCAGGAGGCCACTTGTAGGGTCAGGATCTCAGCAAGCTTGGCAGCTCTTTTCTCCTACCATCCATCTTGCAAAGTTTGATAATTTTGTTAATGCTTTAGCTGTTGGATGTGAATGTGAAATAAATCCTTTTTTCATCCTCTCTTTAATTTCATAGCCTTAGCAGTTACAGATGATTTTTTCAGAGACTAATTGTAATTTTTGACTCTTGGATATTTTAAAGGTGTTTATGAAGGCAAGAATATGCAAGATTCAGAAGTAAGATTCAGTCACTTTTTATTTCACAGATCTGATCTTTTCTTGCAAATATTCTTATATTTTTTTTTACTGTGAAATCTGAGAAATAGGTTCATGCAAAATCGCTCTAAATTTAAACAACTTTAATGCAAATACTGAAGGTGATTGTCTTTTGAACCTTTTTTCTTTATTCCATATTATAATCTCTTCATAGGAAAATGTCAAATGAACCAAAAATTTTCAGTCAAACAGAATATGTCAGAATTTCAGAAGAAACATGTCCTCAGTTTAACTCTATTGAGCTCCAAAATTACTTTTAACAAAGGTCAAGTGAATAAGAATAGGATAGTGTAAAGTATTTCTTTCTCAAATACATCCAAACAGTTTTATATCAGGAATTACAGGAGCTGTGAACTACAAGCCTCATCTTGGAACAGTGGATCTATAACTATTGCAGCTTTGGCATTTTCTCAGAATGAATAACTGGATGAGATACTAGTTTGCTTCATGTTTTAAAATATCTTAAAGTATGTTGTTTGTCCAAAGGCTTAGTTTTAAGTTGCTTTCCCTGGCATGTTTAAGGGAAAATTCATCTGAATGTACCAGTGTATTCAGATGAATGTATCAACTGCTGGTTGCAGTTTGAACTGTTATCTTCAGCAAATAATTTTTATTACTGTATCTTTAATGTTTGAAGAGTTATTTGCTTAATTTTCTTAGTACATAGCAAAAGTGATTACCGGAATGTAACTAAGCAAATAATTGGAAAAAATAATCTGGAGGAAGGATGATGAGGAAGGGTTTGATAAAAATAAGTTAAAATACTTTCCATTTCTTTTGTCTTTTTTCTACAACTGCTTTTGGGAACGCTGGAAGCCATAATGGATTAAAAGAGTTAAATTATTGATTTTTGTGTGCCATTTCTATCTTAAGACGAGTACAGTCTAAAATTTTGTATTCTATTAACTTACAATAATTTTAAAACAACAAAAAGTTGTTAGCAAGAATATCTAATTCTTCAATAGACACTACACTATAAAATTATATTAAAAGGAAGTTACATTACAAAGGGAAACGTGAAAGATAGAAAATTGCGTATGTGCAGGTCTAAATTTGTTATCTCTGTATTTTTCTGAAGACATAATGTGGAGAGGCCTGCTAGAAAATGATGATACTTCAGAACATACTCATGTATGCCTTAGTCTCCTTGAGACTCAGCGATTGCAATGTGTTCTTCACATTTTTAAAAGTAAACATAATAGAAGCCTTTAGAAATATTGCAAGATGTTGTTGCCTGTGCATTTAATGGTGTACTTCACATAGTAAAAGAAAAAATATGACATTAGAAATTTCCTGGCTTCTCAATTGCTTGTTTGTGTTGCCCTGCAAAATTCCGAATCCTGTTTGGGTTTTGTTTGCCCATTGTGATACTTTGGTAAATGAGATCAGCTCTTAGGCTTGAGCTTTGTCAGTCTGGTCTCACAGGATCTATGGTACAATTCCTGCTGTGCACTGCAAATGGGCATCAAACTAAATTCCAGAACACCCATCTAGTAGAAAAGGGCTTATTCACATTAACGATGACACCAGATATACAGCTTTGTGAGGTTTTTATGGGTATGTTTCTATTCAATAAGAACCATAATGTTTTTAAAACAAACAAACAAAAAAAATACTGACAATATTTCATGTTTATTTAATGATGTACTTCCTAGGAAGAAGTGGGAAGGGGAGAATGGAGGTAGTATTAAGAGTAGGTGGATGAAAATGAATGTGGCCAGTAAATTGAGGGAGATGATCCTCCTCCTCTACTTTGCCCTGATGGAGTCACATCTGGAGTACTGTGTACAGTTCTGGACTCCCTGGTTCAAGAAAGACAGGGATCTCCTAGAAAGAGTCCAGCCAAGAGCAACAAAGATGATGACAGGATTGGAGCATCTCCTGTATGAGGAAAGGTTGTGAGACGTGGGACTGTTCAGACTTCAGAAAAGAAGGCTGAGAGGGGATCTCATCACTTTTTCTAAGTAACTAATGTGTGGGAGCCACATTGGTGGAGGGTGGCTGTTTTCAGTGGTGAGCAGCAACAGAACAAGGGGCAACGGACAAAAACTGCAACACAAGAAGTTCTGTACTAACACAAGGAAGAACTTCTTTACTGTCAGAGTGATGGAGCACTGGAACAGGCTGCCCAGAGAGGTTGTGGAATCTCCTTCTCTGGAAATATTCAAGACCCATCTGGATGCCTGTGTGATCTGCTGTAGGGAGCCTGCTTTAGCAGTGGGGTTGTACTCCAACACCTTCTTTCAACCCCTGCAATTCTGTGATTTGGCAAACTGAAAAATGTGCTATAAGGTATATAATACCAAGATCTAAAGAAAGATACAGAACATATACTTTGCTTTGCTATTTTCATTTCTGAGGCTTTTTTGGTTTTGAACTACTCATGTTTATTTTATAATTCTATATGCCTTTCTTTCACAACCCTTCTGGTGGTTCATGGATTCTTACTTATGTATATACTTATGTATGGACTTCTGGTATGTACATAGGCATTACTTTCAGAGTGACCTCCTATTTATTTCCATGGAATCTATGACAGATACATAAACTACAATGGCACTATTTGATAGGGCAAATTCACAGCCACAAAACACTATTTTTCAACACAGTCTCTACTAGTGGCTTTGCATTTTCACCAGTGATGAACAACCTGCATGGCCTTCTGGAATCTGGCTTGTCTTTCATGTCACTTGTCACCACTGCTGAAATGCACCACTAATCACCTCACTGTGCTCACATCCACTGTTTAGTCTCCAGAAATGTTCAGCAAACATTGATGAATGTCAGTGGGTACAACTTTTCCACATGGAGGAATTCAGTGATGCATTTTTGCTTCACATGTGCTTCCATGTCAGAAACCATTTTGCCAGACTGCCCTTGGCCGTGGTCTGTCACATGGTAACAAAATGTAATGGAATATTGATGGAGAAGGTTCAACCTCTACTGCTGTATTATTAGCATCTGCCTCTGATGTAATGAGACAACATAATAAAATCGGAGGTATTCGGCGCAGCATGTATGTAACAGGTATCATACAAAGGGAGAAAACAAAATTTTTTAAAAAATATGTACATATGAGGAGAGGCTGGAGAGTGCTTTAGTGCACCCAGTATGGCAGAACAGTTTCCTAGGACATGCTTTCTTTAGAGGCTTTCAGTTTTTCTCCCCAAACTGGTGTCTCTTCAGTTGGTTGTTTTGCTTTGGAGCCACTTCCTCAATTGCAACTCCCAATATCTGCTGTGTGCTGTGTCATGTCCATTGAATGTGCAGTTACCAGACTTATTGGGAGTGACACTAAGTACATGCTGAAATTTTAAGGGTAATATTATGCAAATATTTCTATGCACAACAAATTAAAAGATAGTTACATTTTATACACATCCATTAATATTTTTCCTTGAATATCAAGTACTGCTTCCCACCTGCTATCTCTCCCATGTTTTCACTTGTTCTGACGGTTAAGTGTCATAAACCTGTCATAACGCTGTGACTAGTCTTCGGTTCATAAAACCTGGAACATTTTGCACTTATATTGTGCTCAGCATTTTAAAAGCTGATTACACGTTTCAAACTGTACCAAAAAGCCATATTTTTGTTCTGTTTTTCCTCTTATGAAGCAGAGTCTGAATTGTTTTTGTTGGGTTTCTAGTAGAAAGCATTGCTGTGTTTTGCCTTTAACAACTATAGAAACAAAAGGCCTTTATTGTCTCATACTAAGCCAATCTTGCACCAAACAGATGTGGCACTCCTACTTTCAGTGCTACATTTACACATGCTATGGTGTTGCACACTTTGGAAAGTGCATAGCAAGTCTAGGTGCAGTAGTGGTGGTGGTATCTTATGAGCCACCTCAGCCACTATTTTAACAGCATTGTTAAATTTTAACAGTGGATTTCTTCCTCCTTGGAATTTTGTCAGTGACTTAGTTTAGACTTCTGTAATCGCTTTCAATACACTGTAGCTCTACTGTTTCTTATTGGGGGCGGAAAAAAAAAAAAAAGAAAAATTAAACATACTTTGGCCATATGCTCTTGCCCCCAACCCCTTCCAGTCTGACAGAAATACATGCTGCTTGTTTATTTTAGTTTGTGAACGTTTTCAGTTCTTAACACCTGGATTTTGATGTCAGATTTCTGTATTTGATGGCTAAACAAAAGATGAATTGCCAAAGTCTGTAGTCACAGCCCCTCTTCAATATTGGTAGCATTTGAACTGCCAGAATGTTATGTGTGCGACTGGCTATTAATGCCATGATTTCTCTTACCCCATCCAAAATTC
The DNA here is from genome assembly GCF_019232065.1 of Centrocercus urophasianus. Lineage (NCBI taxonomy): Eukaryota > Metazoa > Chordata > Aves > Galliformes > Phasianidae > Centrocercus > Centrocercus urophasianus. Next base: position 22,889,950 of record NW_024884364.1, read on the forward strand.
ACACAGTTGAAATAAAAACTTTTTAGAAGAATGTATATTGCAGGTTGGTTTCTTCTTGCTGCTAGTTACATGATATGGAGGCTTGATAACTTCACTGTAGGGAAGCAACTATCTATTGAGATCGGATATTGGGGAAAAATTTCTTCTAAGAAAGCGTGGTCAGGCGCTGGCACAGGCTGCCCAGGGAAACGGTGGAGGCACTGTCCCTGGAGGTGTTCAAGAACCCGACAGATGTGGCACTGAGGGTCATGGTTAGTGGATATGGAGTGATGGCTGCACTAGATGATCTTAGTGGCCTTTTCCAACCTTAATCATTCCATGATTCTGTGATTCTATTTCATTTGAAGGACTAAGGATTTGAAAACTTGCTGCTGTTACAATTCTAGCTTTGCCCTTTTGGAGAGCAGTAACAGGAATGTTGAGATCTCTATGAATATTTCTTAGCTGCAAGGGATAGGAAAGCTATATGAAGACCCAAACACATAGCATGCTTCACCAAACAGTACCCTTCTCTCCAGTCATCCTTCACAAGGCCTAAGCAAGAATTTCACAAAGCAAAGCAAGAAATTTCAAGAATTTGAAAAATTCTTAAGTTAGGTTTGTGTTGTGAAAGACCATGTATTCTTTATATTCTGTTGGTACAGGAACTGGGACTCTAGGCAACAATTCATGTCATTAACTTAGCAAAACCATGTGAAAACTGTTATAGCCAAAAAGCACAATAGTGACAAAAAAGTGTCAAGTTGAGAAAATCTGCTCACACAGAAGGTCAGAGTCATTACTTGGAAATTTAGTAAATTAACCAGTGGGCAAGACTGTAAGTCTGTACTAATGATGCAGATAGTTGTAATGGCAATGTTATGAAAAAAATGATTACCAACATCATAGTCAGGTATTTTAACTTGAATAATTGAGTAATATCCACATACAAATTTTAAATGACTTAATTTTATCTCCAATCTGAACAAAATATATTCTATGGAACACTGCAATTTTTTGTTAGTTTTTCTATCCAATTTTTTGTTTTAGATCTAACTTCAATGTTGTGGCCATTTTTCTAATAGAAAAAAATCACAAGCTACACTGAAAATGATATCCTAAATAGAACCAAATATAAAGTATAAAGCTATACATTATATAATGGTTAAAATTTTTGCATTTATGTAAAAAAAAATAGAATTATACTTGTCAGATTGAGGTAAAATATTGCTTTTTACAATAGAAAGTTTTCATCTGATACGTTCATTCAGCAAGAAACAAATATTTTTGTTTATATGTGTGATTTATATATGTACTGAGGTTTTCATTTTTGTTCTTCAGTTAGGAAGTAGGACTGATATCAGAAGTAAAAAAAAAAAAAAGATAGAAATCTTGATACTTAAGTACATTAGATATTTTGAAGGGATCATATAAAAAAAAGAGATAGGAAGTGTTTAGATTAGATTAGATTCCAACCGTAAAAGGTAAATAAGAAAGTTGCTGGGTATTATCCAAATAAACCCACTTGGTGATGAAAAGTTATGAAATATAGATGATATAAATCAGAGTAATTCTTTTTGCACTCAGCATTTTAGCAGGAACATGGAGATTAATTAAACCTTATATTAAAATAAGCAGTAGGTATCTATGTGGTTAAGTATTTGAATGGCAATTATATATTCCTAAAAGTCGTACAATATTATCAGTGTAATAGACTTGATTATACAGAGTAAAAGGATTCATGTTAACCATGCTGTCATTTAAATACTACATCATAGATTTGCTCCTGGGAAATAAGCTCCCTCAAAGCACGGAAATCCAAATTGGGAGAGAAGATAAAAATGAACAATGAAAATACTTTATTCCATGTAGGTTATTATACTGCTCTTATCATCACAATATCTGATTACTTTCCAGTGGTGCATTAAGCGATGGGATTAGCATCTGCTGCTCAGCAGTCTGCTTTTGCATGGTGATTCTTGTAGGCTTGGGGGAGGAGGAATAGAGAAGCTGTGAAAACTTTCTTAAATACTAACAATTTCTGCATGTGGAAATGTAAAATTAAATATGCAGAAGGAAAAAGCAACAATAATGAACTGTTATCCAATTAGGTGCAAGAGAACAGTTTTGTAGATCTTGGCTGGCACTGCAAACTTCTGGAAGACTGCTAAAGTGGTTGCCTTTCTTTTGATCCATGAATGTTGACATTGATTACAAGAGCAGTTCAGAAATGTCTAAGATGATTAAAAGATGTAAGAACCTATAAAAATAGTATTTTTTACTAATGGATTTTAATCAAGCTCACATTTCTTTTAGAAAGGAAAAAACCTTCAAAATATACTGCCTTAATAATAAGTTCGTTTTCCGAGGAGGAGGAGTTTCAGAAAGCGCCCTGCTTTGGTTGGTATAGCACAGCAAGGAATGCTGGTAGCTGGGCAGTTGGCTGCCTTGCATTCAAGTGGCACAGTGCCAAACAGAAACTGCATGCACAATACACCGACACACTCAAAGTATTACAGGGATAATAGGCAAATCCTGTTTGCTAAAAAAGCTAAAAATTAAAGCAGTGCTCATTCACTGCAGGGAAAAAGCAAGAAGCTTAAAAGGTATAAACAGACAGAGGCCTGAGAGGCATCTAATAGCGATCAGATGCAAATTAGAAGACTACAGAGTAATCAGATATCAAAAAAGATTTGGAGATATACTTTCTACCAAACATGAAGGGAATTTTGTGATATTTCAAACACCTTTGCAATTCTGATGTATTTTCCTGTTTGTTTCTGTAGGTAGCTCCAAGAAAATTCTGCTTTTAGATCTTACACTATTTCTAAGAACACTGAAATGAGTAATACATTTCTGAAGAAAATAATACAAAATATGTATTTTAAAATGTCTATTCACATTACATTTTAAAGAAATGTCCAACTGAATGCTGAAATGAATACTTCTTCACTGATATCACACTCTAAAATTTATTGATTCTTTTATTTAAATCTGTTTCTAGACTAATTAGTGGGAACATAATCTCTTTTCCTTGTGTTTATTTTGTGTTAGAGGTGATTTTGTAGATATTACAATTGCCTTTCTCATGGCTATTACACATTTCTAAGTTATATAGAATCACAGAGTCAATCATAGGATGGCTTGGGTTGGAAGGATCCTCAAGGATCATGAAACTCCAACCTCCATGCTGCATGCAGTACCACTAACCTCTTATCTAATACTAGAAAAGTCTGCCCAGGGCCCCATCCAACCTGGCCTTGAACACCTCCAGGAACAGGGCATCCACAACCAATCTGGACAAAGAAGGAAATGCAAGTTTTGTAACTTTTTCTTTTAAGCTTTTTTTCATAAAATTGTGAGCTTAAAACTTCTAAAATTTGAACGTAAACCCGGATATCTTACATCAGACTGCTTTTCTTTACCTAAGTGAGTTTACAGTAATTATCTAGTTGTCATGAAACCTGGGAAGGCAATGCTATATCTTTTGTTAGATATAGCAGGTATTATTTAGTGCTTTGAATGAAATAAGGTATTTAAGAGTACAAATAAATAATTTGTTACTTTTAGCGGAAAAGTATTGATGGCCTAGCATGCATCAGGAGCATAATCTCCTTTACTGAAGAGCTGAACTCTAGTTTGCAACAACTCATTGATTATCCTTCCTCTCCAGCAGAAGTATATATTCTGTTAGTAGTAGTTTCTTACAGTACCACGGAGACAATTCCATAAGGAAAAAAAGCAGGGATTACTGATCAGCTAAATGACTCATTCTTTGATAAAGGCCATGGATCCATACTAGCTCTCTGTCATGGCCTCTACTTCAGAAACCTGATTCCAATGAGCGCTTGATGAGACACTGTACAAGGGGGTTAAAGTTCTGTTATACACTGTGTTCAGGAAATGTAACACCTGCTATGTTGACAAGGTTTTCTTTGGCTACGTATGTATGAGTACACACACACTGTGGTATCTGCAGAGTAGCTCAGGATGGACTACACACCTGTAGAGTAAGAGCTACTGTTTGTAAGTATTTCCTTCTTATTAAATGTAATTAGAAATTTAGGACACATCTCACTAACTCAAAAAATGCAAACTTTTGGGGAGGAATTGTTTCCAGAATGAAAACCACAAGAGGAGGTTTGAAAGAAACAGTGCTGTGATAGAGAGGTTTGTTTGGTAAACATGTTTATTTCCTATGATAAATTTTGTTTATAGATATTTGTGATCAGAATTTACTTTATCACTGACAATGTATGCAAAATTAAAAAATAAAAATTTATTATTAAGTCTACGGCATTCTATGGCCAGAACAAGAAAGCTGGCTGATGCCACTGAAAGCAGAGGGAAATGGATAAATAGGGAAATGAATAAATAAGTTCAGGAAAAGAACAGTGACAGAAGTAACTTTGTCAGCTAGGTAAGGAGGTTACTTATAAGGTGGTTCCTCACGTATATAGAAGTAACTTGGCTATTTATTTGAAACTGCTACAAGTTGTCAGTCAATACCAGCATAAGGTACTGATCAGCAGTGGAAGGTGACATACTGATGAATGCTTGATTTCATATTAATGTTGTATGCTGTTGTTTTGGTCATCTTTAAAGACCTCAGGAAAGAATGGGAGTTCTACTGCATTAGTGTTTTATATCTGTATAATTAAAAATAGCATCTGCCATAGGTGACTTTCATTTTAAGGTTCCCATAAACTTCTGCGTGTGTGATTATATTGTCATGGATGATTCCCCTAATTTCAGTGAGAACTGTGTTAAAGATGAATACAAGTGAAAGAGTTTCCATGATAAAGGCCTAGATACCTTATGTAGATCAGTTCCTCTCTCAGAGTATGGAAATGGTTCATCATTGGATATACTAAGTTATGGGTGTGCTTACTGCACTCTTTGTGCCCAACATTACATGCTATAGAATGTATACTGTAAAAATTCAGGCAGGAAATTGACGTTCTTTCTGAAAGTTTCTTTGCCTGAAATCCCGAACCCGTGGCTGTTATTAATCCCCTGAGGACAGAACAAGATTCTGTTTGCAGAACTTAACTGCATTTTAACTAAGGGACTGTTTTCTAAATGTTTCATTCTGCTTCTCTGCTCAAAAGAAGCCATCCAGAAATGCATTCCAGAAATCTGGTTGCTATGTTTCATGCTCTGCAAGCATTGGTTAGCATAGTGTTTTAGAAAAATACCTTTTCAGGAAGGAGATACGTAATCAAATATAGTCCACTGAAGTTGAGCTGAATGAACCATCTGTTAACAAATTGAAAGCAATGTATTTGTAGATGAAGTGATTCGCACCCTTTAATTTCCTGTTACAATCGGAGAAACATAAAAAAGTGGGCATGAGAATATCTTCAGAAGCATCCCTTTATGTAGCCTGAAGCTGCCTACACTTTGAATATACTTGGTTAGGAATGTCTTCTGGCAGTATAATCAACTGTCCCTCTTCAACAACAAAATCTTTCCAGAAGGCAAACCAGACAGTTTGTCCTACCTAGACTGAACATTTCTGCAGGTGCACTACCTCTAAGCCACTGGAAGCATTAACGCCTCCTAGTTATTAAGCCAGGATGTGCCCAATACTGATCAAAGTGCTGTATATTCATACTGGGCCACACTTGTTTAAAATAAAGGCCGCTTTACATGTTGTTGTTTTAATAATGAATGCAAATTCTGGTCTTTGATCCCAAAGAACGGGGCATTATACAAATTGAGAGTAAAATCAGTGTCCTTAAGACTATAAAGTCAATGTAACCATCTGCAAATAGTTCAGAGTTCCAGGAAGATATTGAGACAGGATTGAAATACTCTTGTCACAATTTTAAATAACAAATAAAGATTTTCTGCTTGCTGCTAGGAAAGATAAAAACACCTTTGAGGTACATGACCTGTGATGGTTCTTCGAAATCTCTTTAGTGTTGTTCAGGCATTCAGTAAAAAGAATTTCAACAATGGACTAAGCTATCTGCTTTTGTTTAGTGGTATATTTCAAGTTGTCCAGTAGTCATTCTGTTCTTATTTATGTTTTACCCTTTGTCCAAGTCGGCAGCTTTGTCTGTCAGTTATAAACTAAAGCCATTCCTTAAGCACAAGAGTATTTTCAGCTACACTGAGGTCATACTGGCTGTGGTACACTTTCTATCTCCCATCAAGAAAGCAATTTGAAGATAACATGAATTTCACTATCATTCATATATTGAATGGTCCAGCAGATATATGTAACGTTATGAAATTCAGTGAGTTGAGAGGTCACAAATTCATATATCACAACTAAATCAATGTTGTGCTGAATTTATTTTATAAGTACACACAATGTTTGGTATTTATTTTCTATCCAGCAGCTCAGGATTTTTTGAGAAAATGCACTTCATTGCTTTGCCAAGTAAAACATTCAGGGCAATAATTGCTTCTTTTTAGCAAAATTTTAACTGGGGTATTTTCTCTGATAAAGGTAAATAATGAACAAGTACCAAGGATCTGGTACCGAAGATACTTAACTGATTGTAGGAATTCTCATATCATTGCTAACTTCACTGTCCTGGAAAGCTGTGAACAGTGTCATGGAAAGAAGCCTGGTTGTACATGGGAGTACTACCAAACTGTGTAGGACAAGAACTAAAGAAATGCTCTTATGTGACTGTACAATTTGAATTTCGCATAAAACAGAATTATAATCTGATGAAGATTTTGAGTTACAAGTGTCTAAATGTGTCTAAATGTCTAAATGTGCTCTAAATGTTCTGAAAAGCAAGCTAATGTAAGTAGCAATTCTCTACCGAGAACATGAATTTTCCATTATTCCTCTGAGTTATCACTTTCAAACAACACAATATCTCTTTTATCATGACACCAACAAGGAATAGTGTGTGTTTTTGTTTGTTTGATTTTGTCAGAAAATGCTGATTCATTGAAAACAAAGCTGCTTACATTTGCACCATTTCTGTTTGGGAGAAGTGCGCTGTAGAAGACTCTTCCTGGATATTTTCAACAAACATAGCGGGTTTTTTGTTTTTGGGGTTTTTTTCTTTTTTTTTTTAATTTTAAATAACTTTTCAGGCCTGTAACCTACTTTTAATGTATAAATAGTTCCCCTCTCCACAATCCAATAACCTGTAGATTATACATGTGTAGTGGAAACAGGAGTTAAGATCCAGAGTCCTCTCTCCTCTGCCTTTGATCACTCATATCTTGCTCAATCTTCCAGGAAGGATCCCATGCCTTTGATCTCTGCTTCTTTCTCAGTGCTGTTCAGGTTATCTGAGGATGTTTATAGTTTTGAAATGTAGGCTTTACTCACAAAATTATGAGAATCCAAACTAAAAAAATTAAAGCATAACCATTTATACTAAAAAATATCAAAGAAGACAAAATCTAGGATGAATATTTAAAACATTTTAAGATATGAAGAGTTAACTGCTCCAATATAGAAATTTTAAAATCTAGATGGGATGGGTGGTACAATTGAAGTGAGATTATTTTGCCGAATCTAAAATTGCCAGTAGGGAAATTGAAAACTGGGACAGGGGAAGCTGTTTTCTGTCTAGGTTTGATCAATTTTGCTTCAAAATTAATTGATACTTTAGGTTGCTAAATCAAAAACACTTCTTCCATTGGGCTGTAATGCTCATGTTCTTTCTTTCGGCCTTAGAATTATGACCTATCCATATTTTTTGACTAACAGAACTCAACCTGCTAAGAATGTAACCCAGAAAAGTGCATGCACATCCCCCATATTTTTGTAATTAAATTACCAAAAAGATATGTGGTGATTTCAGATATGTACACATATAGGACTGCCTGCAAAACATTTTGATATTTGGGAAAATGCTGACCAGATTTGTAAGAACATAAGTACCTAAGGATTCATGTATCTTCCTTCCTGAAAGAATTAAGAATGTTTTAAAAATACTTATTTTCTGTCTTTGCTCAAGAGCACTGCACTGTGTCATTTTGAGATGTAACACTATATTCAGTTATAAAGGTGGACGGAGGATTGATACTCTATTGAAGACTATTTTTGGCATGAGGCAGCTAAGTGAAATGCTCCTCTTAAAGAACATTGCATAAGAGTTCAGTGAAAACTCTTAAGCAAACAGGATTTATACAGGATTGTGTAGGAAAATGTAAGAATAACATAAAAACTGTGTATTGTTGATTAAGAACTCAGTGGTACGAAAAATGTCCTTGCAGCATCCTTATTTTCCTGATTCATAATCTGGTCAAGAATGAGTTCTAGAAAAACAAGTGGTCCTGAAGAACTCTTGCTATGCAGCCCGTTGCACAGTTAGGAACAAGAAATCATCTGTGCTTTCATCTGATTTAAGTCCATGTGCTGCCACATCCATGAAGTCTGAAGTTTGTAATGGGTTTGCTGTTGTGAAAATGTTCCCCAGTAATTTGGCATGCAACTGAGCTTAGCACTGCAGCAGTTTTGGAAGGAGGTGTACAGGTAGGTTTTTCATGTGGACAGGTCTAGGCACTCAGTCTGCTGCTAAATCAGAAATTAGTAAAACTTCTCTGCCTTGAATTCTGCCTGTGCTTGTGTTTGTCTTGAAGAGGTAGTAGTGGAAGAAATCAACACAAAGATTTATTAATCAGAAGTTGAAGTGATGTGAAGAATTATTCGTTGTCTATGCTCCTGGCCACCTAGTTTTCTTTGTTTGCATTCCTCCTCCTTTAGTGATGTTTTCCAAGAACTAGATAAAGGTATTTTCATATTTTAGTTTTTAGAGGTAGTGGTCAAGGTGGTGCAAACTGTGTAGATCATATACAGAAATCATCTATTTCAGTGTAGCACTTAAGATTCAATGCAGTGTAGTTGAGACTGAGCAGTGTCAAATATTTCATCTTGTATTAATGATAAGTGATTTGTGAAAAATAAGTCTTTGGTATCTTTGTCTCTAGAACAGCAGGAAAAACCCAAACATCTAACTGCCATGCTGGTCATGCATTTAGAAGAGTGATAGGCAACAAATTTTTAAATTTAGGAAGTATAGGTGCTTCAGATCCCATTAATGTTGATAATACTGAGCCATATTTGCACTTAGACCTGTAAAGAGCACATAAAAAGAGTTTTTGAATGTCTGACACTTGGTGCATATGAGGGAATTAAATGAGGTACCTTTTGATCTGCGCATTTCTAATGATTGTAGAGTAACTGGTGAAATAAATGGAGGATGAAACATGTTGAAGGAAATGTGTACAGCAAAGCTCTTCCTATCATCACATATTTATTTGGCTTGGTAGATTATACTGCCACAGCCTTTTTATCTGCCTGAGGTACTGTCTTGTTGCTTGTGGAGAAAATGCTACACCTCTCTGTGCCTGAATGATCACTTCCAAGGGTGAAAAATGGGGAACAGTCTGATTTTCGCTTTGGCCTCAATGTGATCTTGTCTCAGTGCCAGCCTTACTCCAGCAATGTAGACATGTTGCTTATTCTACCACAGCAGCACCTCATCTTGATCCACAGAAAGCGTGCTCCTGTTTGCAATGGTACTGCAAAATACTTATTGTAAAAAGGCTCGTTTGAATTTTTTGTAGGTGTTTCAATTCATTATATTTGCATTTTTTGTTCTTTATGAATATCTGCACTTTTAAGGGAATAACTGACCTTCTCAAGAAATCTGTGAAGAAGGTTTTTTCCATTGTGAACAAGAATGTTTGCTGTGCATTATCCAGTTTCTGTTGCTATCAGTTTTAAAATATTCACTTTTCCAGCAGCAAAACAGAAAGAAGTTTGTTAAGTTCAGGTGTCCTGATGTAGAGCCAAAGTGACAAAACGTACAATTTATAAATTTATAAATAAATAGATTACAAATAACACTGTGACAAGTTTAGAGGAAAAAGAGCTTAAATGCAAGAATTTCAGGAACAGGAAAATTATAGTTAAATTTATGATGACTGACATCTTTGGCTCTTGCTGTGGAGCATCTTGCTTTAATCTCTTAATTTGGTCATGTTAACCTTAAGGCAGAAAAAATGGGAAGGCAAAATGCCATTTGAACATAACATGAAAGTAGCAAGCAGATGATAATTTTTTTATTTGCATGCATTTTGAAAATAATTTTTATATACTAGGGCCTTTGGAAGTGCTCTTTGTAAACCAAGGCCTTTCTAATGTGAATTGTTATAGCACGCAATACAGTACATTAAAGTTAAGAAGAAATGTGTAATATATCCATTACTTTCATTTCCTCTTCACTTTTGTGTGTTCTCAACTTGTAGCAATAACAGCAGTATACTTAATTTTTTTGTGTGTTTAAGAATGAACTCATGAAAGAGTAAGCATTGCCTACTTCACTTGTTCCAGTTGGAATATTAGAAAAAAAATATTCTCAGAAAGAGTAGTGAGGCACTGAAACAGATTGCCCAGGGAGGTGGTCGAGCTACTGTCCCTGGAGCTGTTCAAGAAAAGGGTAGATGTGGCCCTGAGAGATGTGGTTAGTGGGCATGGTAGTGATGAGCTGGCAGCTGGGCTAAGTGATCTTAGTGGTCTTTTCCAACTTTTATAATTCTGTGTTTCTGTGATTCTCTCTGAGGGTGCCGCCCTGTTTTTCCTGATCTCCACTCCCCTTTTTTTCTCATCTCCCATAGGATGCCATTGCCCAGAGAAGACTGTTTTTGTCCTTTCCATACATCTGCATATTAAGCTGGGATGGCTGGGATGCCAGTTGTCCCATGGCAGCTCAGTACACATACAAAAACCCTCAAGGTGTTCCTTTCTCTTTGCCATTCTTTTCCTGCCTGCTGGGGAAAAACCAGTTGCTCTGCTCTGTCCTACTCCAACTGCAGAACAAGGCAGACTGCTCTGGCAAATATGTCTGTTTGCTTCCCTTTGTGTCATCCTTGCATTAGTTCACAGGCAAAGCACTCTGTGATCCATCCACATCTATAATTTGCCGAGCACATATGCAAGTGATTTTTTTAACAGCATTTTAACATCCTGTTTTGGAATACTTGCTTTTTAGGCGGGAGTGCTCCATTGTGGAGCGCTAGCTACATGTTGAAGTGTTTTTCCACACTGCAGTGACTGCAGATTTCCATGCCTGTCACCCCTCAAACACTGCTGAGCATTATTTCTGGTGGTAAGAGTGGCAAGCATCCTTCAGAAATCTGAAATATGAGCTGTTTCCTTGTTCTTTTAAATACCATCACTGGTAATGATAGGGATAAATTTGAATAGATTATGTATTCATTCTGGTTCAGTTGGAGATTTCTACTCAGTTCTAAAGGAACCCTTCCTGTCACCTTGGTTTAAGGCCAAGCAGGTTTGGAGGTTAAACATTTTTGAGTGCAACTTCTGAGGCCTGTTTGAAGACAATTAATTATTTTGGTCTAAACAATTTTATGAACAATAATAAAATGTGATATGGAGCAACATGAGCTTTATTCCCCTGTGCCCTGCTAGAAGAAAAAAAATCTTGTTTGGTTTGTTGACTCAAATCAGTAAGAAAACCATCAGGTGGAGGAAGCCTTCTCAGGAGCACTGATCTGGCAGGAGAAGTAGGCTGTTTTCCTCCCTTTGTTCCCTAACACTTCCACCCAGTCCACCTTGCCCTTCTCCATCCAGAGACTGCACTGCATGCCCTCCTCCTCCCTGCCATGCCTGCTTTCCACAAAAAGCCACCCAGACAGAGGTGTGGGCAATCTGTGTGGAACTGTAAGAGCCTGCAAGAGCCATTTTCCTCCACTTCAAGGCACCCTATCTCATATGTCTGTCCTTTGATTTGCTCCAGGTAAATACAATGAAATCAGAAAGAAGCACTGAAAAGCAGAAAGGAAGCAGAGCTAGTGACTACTGCCTATGGTATCCTTGGAATGGTTTTTCCTGTCCTTCTGCTGCAGTTTCCAGCCTGTTGTCTTCCATTTTGTTTTTGCCATTCCTTAATTTCTGGTCATAAACTCTTTAGCATGCAACCTCCTCCTCACAGCAGCGCTTGTGCGACTGCCTGCAGATGCTAATGCAGAGCAGCTTCTCCCATGGCTCCATGTTTATTAGTGTGGGGACCATAGAAATTACCTCATTTTTAACATCTCTTTTGCAGTAGCTATGAAACTTGGTGATGTAGAAGCACCGAGTGGACCTTTTTCATTTTTTCACAGCACAGCCCCAAGATAAATTCTCCTACGTAACTTTTTACGTGCTGGCAGTGTGTGTATTTATTGCTCAATATTTTGCATGGTGTTTTCATTTGGAATTGACATTTTGTGTGACATTTTATACTGGAACAATAGATGGGCAAAATTGAAATTTCAAGTCTGAAATTCCAAGTCTGTTACTAAGAATTAGTAGTAGTCTTAATCTATTTTAAATAACTTGTGTCTTCTTTGCATTCTTGTCTGATTGCATCTTTCCAAGAAAACAAAATTAAATGCATTTTGAAGATGGGAGGGTGCTGAATGGTCTGGACATGCTGGTTTGCAAACTTGTGGAGCAGCTGTCCTACTCATGGGTGACAAGAGGGCTCAGATGAAAGGGTCTGTGCTGCTGGAGACATGACCAGCTTTCTCGGGAGACTGCTTTCAGAAGGATTGCAGCAATATTGCTTCCCCATCGTTACTAGTGGGTATTGCTGCACACGTGTATAATTTGTGCTAGATAAAATCAGGAGGTAATAAAGGGAGGTAAAAAAGAAGAGAAGAAATGAGAGCTCTCTTATGTGTTTTTCTTAAGCAGAAAAAAAACATCCTGGGGACGCCACATTAACTCAGGAAAAGCACAAGCTGCTTTAAATCACAAAAACTTGCATTGCACCAAGTCCTTTAGTTTGGGAACCATTTCATCATGTTATGAAGGAAAGTTGCAGACGAGGCATGTTTACTAGACCTTTAATTGCTACATTTAGTGTAAAGCCTTTTTTTATTTTCCTTTCCCTCCCCTTTTTAATGACAAGAAGCCAGAGTTTGCTGTGCAAATGAAGCAGGCTTTGCGAGAATCAGATTCACTTTGGACGACTCTTCACATTCCTAGTCATCATTACATTAGGCAGCACAATCCCATCTCTGGTTGATGGGCAGCAAAAGTGGGCAGCCTGCCAGGTAGACGTTTCCATGGCTCCCAACCCCCAAAGGTGATGCGTTTTTCAGCTAATTCAATGAAGAGTGGGCTGAACTTTGGGTCTAAACTAGACAATAGCTGCCTTCGCAGTATCAGCAGAATGGTTTATGGGAATGCACTCCACATTTGGCAGAGCATCATGTGACCTTACGGCTGAGATTTTGTGATGGTGCCAACGGAGACTTGGAAAGCAGCACTCGTTCTGACTTTTTTCCTCATTTCTTACATGGCTCAGAAAATGGTGGATCTTAATACTTGACTTTAGCCAGACTCAGCAAGCGATTGAGCTCTGAAGCACAACTTTGCCTTTATTCTGGCTTTTTTGGCACACCACCAGGAGGCTGTCCCTTTCACGCCTGATAAATTCTGCTTCTTATCTCCAAATAGAAAAAAGAAAGAAAGAAAGAAAGAAAGAAAATATAAGCAGAATATTTAGACTTCATAACTGCATTTTTAAACTACGTGTTGTATTTTTTTATTGCTGATCTGTAGTTCAGAACAGCCCTCCTGAGTGTCTGAAGGATAAAAGTGATTTGTTTTTTTTTTTTTTTTCCTTTTTTTTTTTTTTTCCTCCCCGTGTTTAATGAACAGGCGTTTGAACTGGGCAAATGGGGCGACAGCATTGAACATGAGCTCATTGCAGCATAGTGTAGCAAACTGGCACCCTGCCTTTTCACCCCTTTGCTTCGGCAGATTTGTGCAATCCCCATTTGTAAAACCGGCACAGGGGCGAGGTGAATTTTCTGGTCTCTCCCCACCTCTCGCACTGTGCAGGCGGTGGCGGCAAGGATTGGTGCAGCTTTTGCGCAGTGCTTTGTGCCTGGAATTCCGAGAAGAGCAAGAGAGAAGACAGGCATCCTGGTCTTCTTCCGAGAAATAACAGGAGCCCTCAGAAGAAGAAACAAATCTGAGTTTGTCCTACATACAAGAGTGCAGAAAAAAAAAAGTGGCTCTCCTGCTTCCAAAAAAAAACCTGGCATGTTTCACTGCAGAGACATCAGGATGTGTTAGAGCTTCTTAAAGCAGTGTAGCAAAATGAGCCCAGGAGATTGATTCTTTCAGTAAAAACAAAAGAGAAAGAAGGCAATTTTGTTTGTTTGTTTTGCTATTGCTAATATAGCAAAATTTGGCACTGGGTGAAAACGTACCTTTCATATCAGGTATAGCTTCTTTTCCTTTTTTTTCCTTTTTTTTTGTTCCATTTTAAACGTTGTTTTGAAACTGAGTCCTTGTGTATTAATTTTAACATAGCCATTCACACTTTTTTAAAACTAACTTTTTGGGGCTGTGTTTAAGCTAATGCTGCTAAAAATAGAAAGTAAACAAAAATCGAGGTTCTGTGGAAATAAGCGCTTAGGCACATTTTATCATAGCTAAGCACTGGAGTTAAGCAAAGATTGTAATGTTACATTTATTCAGTATAAGCTGTGGTTCTTGCTACGAAAGTTGTGGGTATTTCGATCTGGTTGCTAAGGAAAGTAAATTCTTTTTTTATAGTGTGACTCATGCTTTCGGTTTCTAAAGAGAGGAAGAAAAAATTTTGCTAACCGGTAGGAAAGGCTTGCTCTTGTATCGAGTATATTAAATTTATGTTTGAGTTAATTTGTATATGAGTTCCTTACCATTTTGTATATAAATCCACTTCAAAGAAATCACTGTAATAAGCCCTGGAATAAAAGGCACATTATTGGGACGTTCATGAAGTAAGCCTGGCTTGCAGCTAGTAACAGTGACTATTTTAAGATGTTCGGTAAAGCGGCATTTGTCCAGGAATAGCTGAAAACAGTATTTAAGATATCCATTCAGAGTGTTTGTGATAACTGCATGTGAAGTTAAAGCAAGTTTGGAGCATATGACGCTTTAGCAGTAGACCCTGTTTGTTACAACATTTGTCTGTCTTTTGTAACATATTACTTGGCAGTTAGAGCAGTCTGTAGCAAAATTCAGCTTGACTGACGTATTTTAAAATACTCAGTCAAATCAGTCTTTTATCTGTTTGGGATTCTTTCTTTATTTATTTTCCTGGTCTTTTATATTTAAAATACAGAAATCTTCAGCTAGAAACTACTTTGAAACTTGCAATGTCTTTTTCATCAGAAACTCTGACGTATTTATCAATATGTTCATGATAGATGCTTGTCTAATGAAAAGGCTACAAATATATTGTGGCTTCACAAAATAGAATTGCTTTTTAATACTTTGCTTTTTATGCATTAGTGCTTAGATAATAAGTCCAAAGATCTGATGCTAATTTTGCTACTTTATATTTTTGTTGTTCTGCAATGAATTCTGGGAAACAGTGGATGGAGATCTTATGTATATGACACATATACCTCCATTCACCCATTTTGTACAAGAAAGCGTTCCTTATATTTATGGTGATACTTTCCTCCCGAGTCATGTTTTCTGGAATAATTCTGTGTCATTACTGTCTATATCTGTTGAGAAGCCTATGCTTTCATTTGCTTAAAAGAACTTTTAAAAATTTCTACAGTTCATGATATTGATAGTATTTATTCCCTTAAGTTTTACAAGATTTCATGATTTAAGCCATAGCCTTTGTGTGCAGTTCCGTACCAAACTATCTTGTTGTATTCACCATTTGATAAAAACTCTTCATTTTTGTGAAGCATTCCTCTCTTCTGATATTCCTCTTAAAGATAAAATATTTGTGAGGTGTAATAGGATTAGGAAATGCTAAATGAAATCATCCGTTTGTCTAAGTGTATGTGTTGACAGCATGTCTTCCCATGGCCCTGAGAGGGGCGTAAGCAATGTGTCAGTTTTATGTATTAAAGGCATAATTTCTAACTTTTTGTAGGTTTCCTGTTGTTCTGGAAACACTTTCCACAGAACAGTTATTTCAAAATCTTTCTCTCTCATTCATTGTAGTGAAAGAAAAAATTTCAAAAGAAAAAGGAAACTGAAGAAGTTAATTGTACCAGAGCAGAATCCAGCGAAGGTAATACAGTGATCTTAAATAATTTTCCTGTTATAAATTAAAGTTCATGTCAATACCATGAAGCAGATTAGCTTTAATAGAATTTCCTTCCTTTCCTTCCTACAAATGTCATTTTATAGATACATATAAAACCTTTGCCGTGATTACTTTCTGTTGGGATTATTGCAGTTTGGGTAGCCCTTATAGTTATTGTTTCCATGAAGCTTTACAATAGATTGAAAGATCAAAATACAAGTTATTCTCTTGTTATGCCTAGTAAATATGCTTCACAAATACATGTACTGCTATATTTGTATTACTAGTATATTTATTGAACAAGTACATTTACTAGTAAATGAGTATACTAGATCAAGTGCTTGTGAAATGTGGAATGCCTCTTCTATTTACAAATAAGAAAAAAGAAAAATAGAGAAGCCATTTTATAGCACTTACTAGAATCATTCAGTAAATTAAATATGCAGTCTACATACTTATTTCTGATACTAGGAGAAATGTTTTACTTTGAGGTTTGCCTTACTTATTCTCTCAAGCATCAGCAGAAAATAATTACAAAAATGTCTTTCCTTTTGAATGCTGGAGCGTTGTGTATGATGTGAAAGCAGGTTTAAAACATACTGCTCTAGAATAAAAAGGAGTTGACACTATTTTTAAAATGCACAAGAGTATACTGGAAAATGTAGCATTAAATCAAATAAATTAAAAAATAAAAGGGCCATTTAGTAATGTTCAGCTGTCATTACTGAAGCAGAAATACATGTTACAGTTTGCAAGAAAGTGAAGCATTGGGCTGATTCAAAAACTTTGTTATTGGCAGCGCTCGCTCTCTTAAAAGACGTTTTACCCGACAAATGATGACAGAATTAGGCCTTCAGTGGAAAACAGTGGAAGTCAGGCATCAAAAACTTATTCAGATACAGATTTCTGTAAGCTGCTAAAATCAGAAGCGACTGTTCTATTGTACCTGTTTTTAAATTTATATCAGCTTCTTATGCCTGCTGTCAGATATTATGCTTTCTGATGCAGTGCTTATAAATGCTTTCCTTTAAAATATGTAAGTTATAATGCCACATCTGTATCTCACCTTTTTACATTACTGATTGTTACTGATCTTTTTCAGTAGGACATCCTACATTTAGGGACTGATAATTTATATTTCACTTCTTACTGGTCACAAGAAGAAAGCATTTGTTGTAGGAGTTAACCCTGAAGTTTTGCAAAATTGCTTTTCTACTTCGGCTGCAATCTTACTATTAGAGAACAGCACTGATGGGAAAATTAGTGAATAAAATATACACATTAACTTCTTTGCTTTGATTAATAGGCATTGTTTAATCAACAAGCTATAGTCAATCAGTACTTAGATACCCTGTAGAATGAAGAAATAACTAAGCAGTCTTTTTAACGTTGTATGAGAGCTGCAATCCAGTGTGCCTCATTGCATTTCAGATTTAGTGGGGTGATGTTTATTTTAAGTTGCAAAACAAAATGTGGGCTCAGGCACAAAATACAAACCCTTATTGTTCACTATTATGCCACATACAATTTTGGATTCTGGACTTGCGGGCTGTATGCTGTAGTATGATTCAATTCCAGCTGTTGGGATTTGAGAGTTCATGGGTAACACGAAGTGTGCTCAATAGGATATTAATTCCAGCCAAAGTCAAAACAGTGGTGCATCCACCATTTATGCAGTTTTAAGTAGCCTTCTTTACGACTGCAATATTTTTACTCTCAAATACTTGTCCTCACAGTTGCTTTCTATGTTTGTTTGTTTAAAGTCTTCTGTGTCTAACTTTAAAAGGAAAATGCTAATCAGTGATGCCAATTGGCATAAACCCGTAGATCCGATCTTGTGTTGAAACGCACTGCACAAGCTCGCTTCTATGGGTCTGTGTCAGTATGGTGATCTGGCAAAAGTTTATGTAGCATACACTTCAGTGGAATTTGACAACAGACCCAAGTGAGCATTTCAAACAAAACTATATATTGTTTTTGGAATGCTTCTCTTGTCTATTGCCTCTTCTTCAAATTAATTTAAGTGACTTGTTCTGTCATCTGTAGCTTCAAGTACCTTTGGCTTAATATCTTATTAAAATTTAAAGAGAGATGTGAGGGAATTGTAATGTTTTCAGTGAGGAAGAGTAGGGTGTACTATTTGCCATTTTTAATAAATACAACATTACAGGGGATTATGCTAGAAAAAAATATATTTACATTTACATTTGAATTTTATTGTAAAATAAGACCAAATAGTTGTTTCTTTCAAAAAATATTTGCATCATTCCTATCAAATAAGTACATATAAATACACACATAGAAACATTCATTATACATACATTATATATTTATATGCCTATAAACATGATAGAAAATAATCTCTACCTAGTTGAAAAATCTGTCTAAGAATATACCTTGTCATCTGAAAAAATGGGGAATAACTGCAGACTATTTCAACAGCTGAAAGCCTACCCCCATGGGAAATATATAGGCCTGTGGCTGCTGTCACATTTCAAAGAAAGGCTGAAGAAGTGAAGAAGACTTTATGGTCACCGTCGGAAGCTGTGTGCATCCGGGTTGAGGTAGTAGGTTGTATGGTTTAGAGTTACACCCTGGGAGTTAACTGTACAACCTTCTAGCTTTCCTTGGAGCACACTTGAGCCATCGAGGAATTCATCATCACTTTAATCTGATCAGGGAAAGTATGCAAAAAGGTATTGTGTCATGGCTGTACAAAATAATCACTCTGAGGCTTTATTGATGTTGAAATAGTCCTGATTACTTGATTATTTCATTTGCATCCTGTTATGAACAATTCTAACATGCTGTCTTAATGGACTGTGACTATTTACTATAGACACTTAGGAAAGACTGATGATCATTTTAATTTCATTAACAGAAAACCTTAAAATTTTATTTTGATTTATAAATTCATAAATAATATCAAGTATTTAATGCTTTATCCTTTCTCCATAGAAATAGGTTATCTTGCAAAGTTGATCAATTTTTTTAATGTTCAGCTGCACATTATTTTTAAAGGGAAAAGTACAAATATTTATGTCCTTATAACACTTTCCAAAAATACTGCATGCTGCTGATTGGATAGCAAGGGGCAGTATCACAAGTTGGTCTTCATCTTCTTTGGGTTTATGATTTGTTTTCTTTGTACACACGCAACTCAGTGTTACAAAGACACTGCCACGCCGCCTATGTTTTCACTGCTTCCTGATTCATACGCCTCTCAGTCTGATCTCATGCTGAAGTCTCAGCATCTGTGTCCTGACCCAGCTTATCAGCCTATCTGAGTCCTGACTCATGATGCTCCTGTTATTTCTGGCCCCTACTAAAATTCTAACACATCTTTGTTAGCTGGCAGGACTTTGAGAAGTCATGTGTCCTATGCGAGCTAATCCAAAGTGCTGGGTACCTCTTCAAGGCAGCACAATGTCCCTATGCTACCCAGTTGTAGCACACCATTTTTAAAGACATGGGGCCAGAATGCACTATCAAAACAGCTATTTTATCCCAGTCAGAACTGAAGATGAAGGTGTGCTTATGGAATTCTGCTGTTGTTTATGTTTTAAGTTGTACAGTTGTACATTCCCGTTTTGTGTTTTTTTCAGTCTTCTTTATCTTGTGGAAAAAAGGAAAAAAAGCACTAGATTTATACATCTCATAAGCAAGTGCTTATCAAAGAAAGGATAGTGAATCTTTTCACAGTTCTGGCATTCCTAGGAGCAGGTATGAAATGAAAGGGACAAGGATGATGCTGGCTTATCAGCCATGATTCTTCACATGAGGCCTTAAAGACGAATTCAATCCCATCAATGTGATAGAAAGCATTAGCACCACAAAGAGCACCTGGACCAGCCAGTGGCACTCTGTGAAAAACTTATTCTGTCCTCTGTAAAAAGAGAAAATCTTCATCATTTTTTATTGGCAATGATAATAGCAATAATTTTGCCTATAAATGATTTAAGATCTGCTGATAATAGGCAGAAGAGTTGAGCCATGCCTCCATGGTGCTGTGGCTGAGGGAGTGATGTTGATGAGGGATGTAGGTACATCAGATCCCTGTGGGCCAAGGAGAGAGTGAAACATGGCTGTCCTGCACAGCACCCTGGGCTGTGATCCTACAGTTCTTAACTTAACAGCAAATAGTTCTTTCTAAAGGGTTTTTTGTAGCACGGCATTTGTTGCTTTACTTTTATTGCATGCAACCAGAACAAAATGTTTGATATTGTCAGCATTCATTTTTTTCCTGCAGCAAGAAAAGTTAAGGATTCTTGTTTTAAGTGGATTCAATGCTTGCTCATATTGTGCTTATTGCTCTCTTTTCAGTTCTGTTCAAAAAATCAGTTACATACAGGTTCTGTGTTTGACTTTTTCTACTCCACTGTAAGGCTTGCCTAACCACTCTCCCAGATAACACATAACAAAAGGAGGAGATGAAAATGGATTTAGTCTCTTTTTAATAGCAGTTATTTTCAGTGATTAATGTTTGTAATAGGAAATTGATAAAGGGGATATGTGACAGTTAAAGGGATGTACAGTGGATTTTAAGCCTGTCTTGTTGTGTAAGGGAAAGAGAAAGAATGTTGAGTGAAGCAGAGATACTCCAAGCTACTAGAAAATGCTTAATGAGGCAGCGACTAAATAGGGATATAGTGAGTAGACCTTCATGAACCAAGGATGCTTAACAGGGATCACTCACAACCTGAATAAAAGCTGCAATATCCTCTGTAGATTCAAAAAGACCCTGGTCACCAGCATGTTTTCTTCCCCTTCTATTTTAAAAAATTCTTGTATAGTGTAAGTCCACTGTAATCGTAATTGCTGTTTTCTGCCAACAGAGCAACAAGTGTTCAATCTTTTTTATATTAATTCTTCAATTAGTAGCAAAATATGAGAGATTTTTTTATTCTGAGCTGAACCAAATAGAAATGACTGATGCAGAAAATGTGGGACTGTTTCATCTGTCTTTCAAATGCAAGGTAAATTTGTAATTCTGTCAGGCACAGTTACAGGTTGCTATGCAAATTCTCATAGCAGCAACGCTAGCTTTAAACATTTTAATTTTACATTTTAAATATACATTTTAAAATTTTTCTTCTCTGTTTTTTTAACTTAGTTTCTTTTTTCTTTTTCTTTTTTTTTTTTTACTCTGTAATGTGCAATAGATTGTTTTGGTAAGAGTTATCAAGTTACGAGCAAAAATGAATGGACTGTGAGGTAATTCTGAAGCAGATTAAGGTGGAGAATGAAAAACAAAGGGTAAAAAAAAGTCTATTAAGAACAGCTGGATGGAGTTAGGTCTTCTGTGATTTTATTTTAAAGCCATAAAACATATTGTCTGTTTTAGACAAAGTCAGGCATTTTTTACTTTTAATGCACTGTTTGAATATTAGTCAGTTTTGTAGCATTCAGCATTGTATTGCTATGTTGCTTCTGCGGGAAATAAGTGTGCTCTGTAACATGGGTAAACATGAACGTGCTTCAAATGTAGGGCGTTTCTAGCAGTGTTTGCTCCTGTAAATAAGCCGTAACATTGCTGTCCTCATGTGTAGAAGAAATACCCACTAGGAAATCTGAGGACAAATCCTGAGATCCAAGCACAACTCCCATTAGTTTCTTTGGGAGACACAGGTGTTCAGCACTGCATACATTTGGTCCTACAGATCAACTGTCCTAATTACTGCAGATGCACTGACCAACCCAGCAGCCTTTTGTGGCCACAATTTCCGTTGTAAAGATTAAGTGTGATCCAAGGCCTTAACCCCGGTTCCGAACACAGAAACTTGCAGCCTGGTAAAAACCCACTTTAATGCCAAATCCTGTTTGTCTTAAGAACTAAGTCACTCCGGAGAGATGGGGAGAATTTGGATTTCCGTCTGCAGCCCAGAATGCCTATATCCAAAGGCATTTTCCAAAGAAAACATAATTAAGGAGACATTTCTGACTTAATAACTGTGGATTGGATGCATTTACAAAGTTTGGGTGTTTTGGATCCAGCTTTTTTTGTGCCCTTCAGGGGAATAAAGCTGCCATTAATCCAGTTGACCAGAGAAGGTAAATCAAGTATTAGAAATTCGGCATTGTCAATATAGTTGATATGGTGTATTTCAGTCTATCATAAAAAATCCAATAGATTTATGTGGTGAAAACCAGAAGTCATTATAAGATTTTTTTTTTTTTTTTTTTTTTTTTTTTTTCCATATCTGATGCACTTTCTGTATTTGGTCTTGTGCTTCATCTAACTTCTTCATCTTCAGATAGGTTGGAGTTCTTTGTATACTTCTAGGAAAATAACGTGGTAAAAAAGCAAACTGAGAAAATGTTTTCATTGCAAATCTGTCCTTTAAAAATGACCAACAGTCCTAGGTAACCTCTAAAACTTGTTCATTGAAACTCTTCAACAAGAGACCTATGATAGGTGGTTTAACTGATAAAGTTGGAGTTGAAGTGCACTTGAAATTTTTTGAATTTTTTGGATGTGGTTTCATATGACATTCATTTATCTATTAAGAGCAGCTTCTGGTATTTTTAATAAAACTAAAATTAAATACGTCTGGCAGGCCCCGTTGCAATGTGAATATCACTTTTAAAGCATAGTTAAATACAAGAATGAAAAGCTAATGCTTTTGCATTACATAGCACAGAAGAATTAAATTATTTCAGCTTTGTCTTTTCTCACATAATAAAAATGTTTACATCTGAGTGATCTTTTGGTAAACTAATTCTGTACAAGGCTTCTAGATATTTCACCTGTATTTTATTGCAAATTATATAATTTATATGGAAATTTCAGGCAAATTTTAACTCTACTTTTCTCCCTCCACCTCTTCTCTCCTCCTAACTCTGGAAGCAGTAAGAGCAAGGCTTGCACTGATTAAATCATTCCGGAAACAGTTATTAAACCTGAACAAAACCTCAAAGATGATGCCTCTCTTTTCTGTCATGACATACTCTTTTGTTCTGTAACATGGGTAAACATGAACATGTTTGGAACTTCCTTTGGACTGAACTGTATCCAGTCTCTTAGTTCTCTTCTTGCAAATGTGATTGATATCTTACTTTACAGAAAAAGTAGCCATGGATTCCAGTGCTCACTTCTACCTTTGTTGCACCTCCTTTTAAACAGAGAAAACTTGCCCCTAAACATTGCAGTAATTTAAGGCTTTCTGACTGAGATGGTTGACTGTCTTGCATAAGACTGGTATTGATACACTCCAACCATTGCACCAAAAGCATCATCAAAAGGAAACAGATACAGCATAGCAGAATAATCTTTCTGCTAACAGTCTGAACAGCCTTTGTGTACTGTGTACTTCTGTGGTTGAGTGAAAGATGGGTATGTTTTTCTTTTTTGTATGCAGTTAACTTAATACATTTATTGCCATTGTCTGAGTGTTTTGAGTCCCTTCAACTAAAACTTTCTCTGCATGGTTAAGAGTTATTTATCTGCTTTAATCCATGGTTTATTTGGGAAATGCAGGTCCCTTCATTGTTCTTGTTCTGTCTTCATATACTTTTGATATATACACATTCTTCTCTGGTCCTTTTTTCGTTCTTCGTTTTCTGCCACCATGATGGCAATGAAAAAGAATGTAGGGCATTGAAGGTATACTGGAAACCCAAGAGAAGAGTGTCATGATTATAAGGTCAGTAGACAGTAAATCTTATTCAAACCAAACCCTCCATGAGTCCTCTCTGTTAATGCCTCTCCAACTTTGTAAAGACAAACTATATAGTAATACTACTTTCGTAGGTTTAGCATAAGACCGTGGGTTTGACTTTGCTCAAGCTCTGTGTGAGTTCAGTCTGGGTTTGGAATCAGAGTCCATGGTAGCCTGTATGGTAACCAGGGCCCAAAGGAAAGACTTACAACTTGATATGCCTCTGCTATTTATGTGTCTAGGGTTGATGGTCCATGATGACTGTTCTAAATCACATGAGTCTTCCATTTTTTGAAGGTGTTTCCATCTACAGTCTCACCACCTCTTTAGAAAGCCCAAATAGACGGAATGTACACAGCTGAAAGGAATTTATTCTGCGAGTTTTTTGAACCCTCCCTTTCAGCTGTGTTACTTGAGAGTTTTATGTGGAGGAGGTTGTCTGGGATGTAGAGTTTTCATTAAAGAATGATCTATGCTATGCTGAACTAAATTGTGACCAAATTGCTCAAAAGTGCCCCTATTCACTTCTTGTGCAAAAGACCTTGTACCAAGGTTACCATTCAGAGAGGCAAAGCTGGTTTAAGCAGCAGCCGTTTCTCCAAATCCTTGTGTTTGGGGGCTGCTGCTGAAGATGTAGCTGAGAGGAGATCTTTGTCAACTTGGATACAGGGAACCAGTGAACCAATGCAGATGTTCAGCTCTACACTCAGTAACATGTTCTGCTCTTTTGAGCAAATAATGAGTAATAATTTTGGCCTCTGTTCAGGCAAGATTTATCCAGTGTTACATATCTGACCATATATCTTTCCAATCTCTTCAGCCCTACTGCCAAATATCCTTTTCCAGGTTGTGTATGGTGAAGAACTAAGCTCAAACCACCTAAATTCACATATTGCCTTTATGTCTCTTAACCGTATTTATAGAAAGGCAGTGTCTGAAAACTCTCAGTAGTAATCGGTATATAGTGATTATTGCCCACGTAAACCTGAAGACCAAACTGCATACCTGAGTCCCTCTGAGGTAACACAGCTGGCAGTCTTAGTACAGAAACAGTGAGGTTTTGTTAAAAATTTTTGTCTTTAGATATCATGTACTCAGGATGTTACTTGTGAAGTACATGATTCTTGTGGTGATAAAGGGTTCGAGAAGCATTATTATATTGTAAGAAGTATATTGCCCTGCTGAATTTTTCAGCTTCTGCTACAAGAAGAATGTATGGGCATCTCTTTTATTATTTCCATTTTGAAGTAAAAGTATACCAGTGGTCCCTAATGTAAATTTTATTGGTAAGTCCAGGAACTGATCTCATACTTGATGTAACATTTTGACATGTTGCTATGGTTTTCCCAAAATGACTTGGGCATTTAAGAGCCTGCAGCCTGTTGGTTTACAGCATGTGGGTAACAATTAAAAAAGAAATCTCTGATCCAGAGACATCTTAACAGCTTTTTGACCATAGGCTTCTTAATGAGCAGCCACTGCAGATTGTTAAATACGTAAACTTCTTGTTGCTGCGTTTATGTCATGCTTCTGACTATAAGACTCTTGTCAAAACATGCAGTCCCCATACATTCTTAGCCTCATTTATGAGAAAATAGTGCCCTAATTTCTTCCCTGAAACAAGATGATATGAACAACATAGAGACCGTGTCTGACTGGAAAGATTAGTATTTTGTAAAATAAAGAAAAGTTAAAGCAATTTGAAGTGTCATGCTGTGTTCAGATTGAGGCCAACAATGTGGACAGAAAGCAATCTGAACACCTGATGCAGCCACGAAGGTGTAAGCAGCTCCTTCCCTTCTCTTTTCTTTTCTGTAAGGAGCTCCTAATGTGTTTCTGGGAAGTGCAAACAGCCTGGCACTGGTAAGAAAGGAGTGGAGCGTGGCTCCCAGACAGGTGGGGTTTTTGGCTTTGGAAGTAAACATGTGGTCTGTCTGATGAATGCATTATTTATTAGCTGTGTGGGCTGCTGGATATACCAAAGTGGCTCAGGGCTGTGATTCAAGGCTTCTGTGCAGTGCTGCATGGCTCTTCGGCTTGTCCTAAGCCCCTGTGCTGGCAGCCCATGTAAGGGTGGAACATGGAGGATGGTTGTGTGACTCCTCAAGCAGATATAGGTTCTCATAAAGGAGAAGTGGCTGTTTGTTGCTGTGTAATTTGATTTGACTCTAATTTAACGGCAATCCTTATTAGACAACATGATTTGCAAGGCTGATTTCCATTTCTATTGATTGGGCCTTTATTTATTTGGACTTGTGCTCAGATGCTTCATCAGAGATTTAATGCAAATCTCTGAAAACAGCTTTCTGATGATTTTTTTTTGACAGAGCTTGAACTCAGGTGTTTCAACAATGATTCAGTGAGGTTGAGGAAGACAGAGAGAAAATAAATAAAGGAAATAGCTAAACTTCGCTTTTTAAATAATGGATTGACAACATTTTCCCATTTTTTTATTTTTTTCCAGAGTCTTATTTTCAATATCTGTACAAAGCAAATTAAATCTCATTTATGAAATATTGTAAAACGAAGTTTGAAAGGAATCTAAAAAATCAATTTTGACAACCTTCAGTTGGCAATGACTAACATCACTTTTAGAAATCTTCTATGATTTTATTCATTAGTAAAAGGAATTTACCAAATACAGAACTTGTATTACAGAGCTGTCTACCAAAGTCTCCTAGTTACTTTCAAACTGTATGTTTTATTCAAAGCAGAGACACGAAAATTATTTGGTTTTGTAATGTATTAGTTATTTTTTATAAATAAGATTACTTTTTGTATCTTTATCAATGTGTGCTTATAAATTTTAGAAATATATGGTCCAAACCAGAAGGTGATAGTCAATAATTAATGGTAATTTTTCATTACCTTTTTCAAATACAAACATTTTGCTCCTGAATTCATCGTTGACGAAAGTAGCAAGATGTATACGGTGTATAGGTGTGGGAGTAAAGGTGTACTGAGGTTATATTATTATATGTTAAGAAGACGTAAGAGGACAAAGAAAATTAAAGAGGTATGCAGTTAGAAAACAAAGAATGGGGGTGCAGTGATTACGTTTGTCCTCAGGGAAGGATCTCCAGGCATGTGAGAAGAGGAATTCAGGAAAGTGGAAGAAACAATGGGAATTTGAAAGATATGGGGAAGGGACATGAGGATGTTGCAACTTCACATTGTTTTACTCCATCCATTTTGATACATTTTGGCAGCTAATAGCTTTTCTATATTTAACCATGGGAGTTAAATTTAAATATTTAGATAGGCAAAATGTCGTATTTGTTAATAAACAGATGGCTCATGGGAATAAGTTTTTCTATTGCATATTCAATTACTTTTTTTTATAAACAAAAATCCCACAGTAAGTCTGAATTAGAGGGGCAGTAAGTCTGAAGAGTAGTAATTGAGGGTAGTATGGATACCAAATGTATTGAAGCTATCTCAAAATTATCCCATATTCCCAAGTATTAGGAACCCACAAATTCCAAAGCTAATGATAAACTTAAAACCAGTGAGGGCGCTCAGATAACCAAAACTCTTCTTAATATTGACACATTTAGTTGATGTATCTAATGATGTCAATTAGTTCAGTATCGTCTAAAGCAACAAACATTTAATGGTTATAGTACAGCCATATTATTACTGCCTGATGTCATCTTGGGGGATGATTTAGCTCATGTGGAGGCCTTCCTTTGCTTCTGCTCTGTTTATTTATATAAATGAGAAATATAAAACACTCCAAAGCTTGATTCAAAAAGACAAAGATAACTACAGCTCTTATATGAGCTGTAATTAATCCTCAGCTTGTTACCACAACTTAATTTAGGGAAATTCCTAGTTAGAATCAAGAATGCTAAACATTTGTGTGAATAAGAACAGTATGTGCAGTGGTGCTAGAAGTAGCAATATTTCTGATTCAAACCACGCACCAAAGAGTTGTTGAGGTTACAGAACTTCTTTCCTTTTAAAACTAAGTGCTTTATGAGAGAATGAAGTTACTGGCTGCTGATCGCTTCCAGACATAGAATTGTGGTCTATCAGCCCATTCCAGAGTGCAATAGCAGTTCCATATGATACATATTAACAGAATATCTCATTAATTCCCTAAATATCACTAAACTGATCAAGTCATTATAAATTTCCATCACCCTAATGAAAATTTATCTGCTTCAGATTTTTCAGATCTATGAAAGTATCTGAAGTTTATGGAATGTATTAAAACAGCAGCATCTATGTTCAGAGATAACAAGACCTCAACTTAGCTATTTTTGTTACCAAACTCTTTGTATCCACAAGCATCTAAACAGAGTTTGAAGATTTCCATCAAGATTCTTTTTTTTTGCGGAGAAAGTGGGCACCTCTTCTATACATGAAAGCTACTTTTGCAATCCCATTAAAAAACAAACAAACAACACA
This sequence comes from Centrocercus urophasianus, assembly GCF_019232065.1. Lineage (NCBI taxonomy): Eukaryota > Metazoa > Chordata > Aves > Galliformes > Phasianidae > Centrocercus > Centrocercus urophasianus. The sequence continues at coordinate 22,918,046 of NW_024884364.1, forward strand.
ACAGAAAATGTGAATATTTATGCTATGGGCTATCAAATGTTATTACATATTGCTACATGTATTGCCAAAATAAATTTTAAGGCTATAATTCAGTTTACATGATAAGTTAAATATATAAAGAGCAAAACAGACTCTTATTGTGGTCATAAAACAATTATTTCATTGCCTTGATCTTCTTATAAGATATCCTCAAAGCTTTGGTTTTATACAAAGCTTTGTAACACAAAATGAAGTGATATGATATTTGGCTGGGCACTCCCAGAAGTCCTTAAATCTCTTAACATCTTCTGAATAACATAATCCAGTAAGTGTAAATATGAGTGTTCATTTGAAACTGTACAACAGCATTGGAGTGTTAATCAAGAAAAAATCACCAGTGTAAGGCGAATAATTATAATATTAAAAGCAAATTGTAAATCTCTTTCATAATGTTTGCTGGTGAACTATCTAGACTATTGTCTTTCTGTTAACCATATTATTTATCAGATAAAGTCTATTATCTAAATATAGCCCAGCTTCATATACATCAATTCAATAGCATCCACTTTAAAATATTGCTATAATCAGAATGTGGAAGAAAAGTAGCACTTAGCTTCCAGAACTGCAATTCACACAACTGTGCAAAATTCACTCGGCACTTAAGTAAGCCTGCCGTGCCTTTAAACAAAATACATTCATGTATAAGGCTTTCCAATTGCATACAACAGGAAGTAGAGAATAGGTGAAAAAATACAAAATGGCATATACTTTCGAACTTCTGTAATCTTCCTTACACTGAAGCCTTTAAAAAAAAAAGTTATGGAAAGTTATATTCAGGAAAGCATTCCGATTTATTACTCTGAAAGCAAAAGTCCTTGTGTCTTTCCCCTTTTAAGTAACTCTATTTAATGCCCTTCCATGTACATTTCTAAATAGATGATAAGATGTATCTAGGTGTCTGATACCTTCTTGTGATTTGTGATTTGTCAAAAAGCAGGAGCTCGGAATGATTCAACAATTTGTCTGTGCTTCTGCTAAATGTCCTTATCATCAAGTTCAAGAGATGAGCCTTCTTATTTGACAAAGCTGACACTATTCCAAAAGGTGCACGTGGAAGTTTTTTCTGGACACTTATGTTAGAGATTTGTCCTCTGTGCTCTATATTAAAGCACCATCTCACAGTCAGAAGGCCATCTATCACATTAGAATGTTTTCTTTATCAGTATGATGCTTTCATATTGTATTTTGTAATATGGTAATTATGCAGCTTGCCCCTTCTTGAAATTAATCCATATCATATACTTAATAATAACATACATTTAATGATACAATTGCGTTAGCATAAATATTAAAAGCTATATAATATATACATATATCAAGATTGTTGTAATGAAGATGTTTTAAATAAACAGCACCAACTGAAATTCAAGTACTGAGGTTCAATTGATCCTGAAAGTACAAATAACTGTACAAATAACACTAAAATTGGTTTTGTTGATCCTCATTGTCTAAGATGACAGGAATATGGCATATGAGCAAGGAAGGTTAGCTAGTGACAGAAAAGTCCAAACTTTTTTCTTTACATAATTTGCAGCATTGACTTCTTATTAAAGAAGGTGGAGAGCTGAACATGCCCACAACATGTAACCTTATTTGTTCTTTCTCTTCACCTGCCCCCTGATCTATGGCAAAAAAAAACCACAACAGCTGCCAGATATGGCTCTAAAAAGCCCTAAGTCTGTCTGAAGAAGAGTTCCCTTGCCACAGGGATTGAGGAAATAGCCATTAGACTGTTTTCCAGACTGAGTGGGCACTCAGAGCATGCCAGGGCACAGCTGGAGGAACCCAGTGGCAGCATCACACAGTGCCAGGCACTACTGGAGTTCATGGGCAATCCTCACTAGGACCTAGGCAGACTCAAAGAGATGACCACACTGTGTGAAGGGATGCAGAGCAGTCCAGGATAAAGAGGGCTCAAAATTGGCTTACATTCATTTTACTCCCACTTTCTGCAAGCTGTGAATTGTTTGTTCTGCACCTTACAAATAATAAAGTCAAAATCTTCAAATAAATTCACTAGTCTTCAAAGAGTAGTGTTCCCTTAACTCTTGAAAGTATGTGGCAGAAAGTGAGATACTCTCAAATTGCACCTTTCAGATATGAAATTCAAGAATCCCACAATGGTGGGAATAAAGTTTAGCACATAAGTGGGAAGGGATCAGCTGGGAAATCTACAAGCTATGAATATAGAAAAGATACGTTCAGAAGAGTTGCAATCAGAAGTTGTCTAGACCTGTGGATTTTGATCCTCCTTGGAGGGACTCAGTTACTTTTCTTGCGTGTTAATACTAAGGTAATTAAAAGGTCTCATTCTCTATATTCTGAGAGGGACAGCATTGCTAATTTCTTTCATTAAGCATAATTACTGTTGGAACAATATGATAAAGAATGTGAATATTTCTTATTTAGATGTTGTCGTTACATTTTTTGGACTGAAGAACAGAACAGCAGCTAATACTGTGACTAGTTTTTGGAAATCTGATTTGAATTAGTCCCGTGAAGTATCTTTCTGGGATACTGAAAGAAATAGGAATTAGAAGAAGATATATTTAGACATAGGTGGTAAAATACTAATATAAATATTTTAATTACTGAATCTATTTCTGAAAATGAATTCCTCAATATTCTACTAGCTTTTTTTTTTTTTTTTTTTTTTTTTTTTTTTTTTTTTTTCCCAACAAGCTCTTGCAAAAGAATTAAAAAGCCAATAGAATTTTGTGGTCTTCAACTGCTTTCTCCATAGGAACAGCAGTTAATGAAGCTGAGTAGTCACTAGGCAGTAGGAAAATCCTTGTCATAAGGTAAAAATGGCTAGATAACGAAATCTAAAGTAAAAAATATACAGTCATCTTCTTCTATATCAAAATCAATACAGTGGTATGCTCCATTGTTCCATGCTTGGAGAGCTGTTACCTTGCAAATGTATTAATGAGTTGGAAAGAAAGTTAGACAGTGAGATGGCAACATCTGTAAATGGCATGATGTACTCAATGTACTCATGATGTTGCTCAAGTCCGATCCACAATATGTCCAGAGAGATTGTGGATGCCCTATTCATGGATGCATGCATTCAAGGTCAGGCTGGATGTGGTTCTGGGCAGCCTAGTATAGTGGTTGGCAACTCTGCCCACAGTGGGGGAGTTGAAACCAGATGATCTTTAAGGTCATTTTCAACCTAGGACATTCTACCATTCTAGAAAAATGAACCTGCAGAACTACAGCAATGGATGACACAATGTCAAATGAAATTCAGTAGTGATGTAGGAAAGTTAGCAAGCACTGAAAGAAGTAATTTGAACTATTTATGAACTATGTTGTGTTCTAAACAAAAACACCAGGGAAAAAGATTAAGGTCATTGTAGAAAATTTGATAAAGTCTATGATCTCTGTTAAGGTTATGGCAGTCTTTCCACTCCCTTCCCTTAAAAGTCATCCAAACAAAACAAATCCGATACAGACAAAGAAGAAGGAACTGCAACGAGGTCTTATCTGTCCAGTATTAATCTGCACACAGTTCAGATCACAGAATGTAGTGCAAAATCTCTTATTCTGACCCCTATGGTGGTGAAGAATGATCAAAAGGAGTGAAAAAAAGGAGTGAAAATCTATTTCCAAATTTGTTGCGTCTTTTTCCAAAGTAAAACAGTAAGAGAAGATTCAGTGAAAGACAAGAGATGCCAATTTTAAATTTGTGAAAGATGTGCATTTTCTTCATTAAATATCTTGTAGTCACTGCAAGAAAGGTTCAAATTTGCAGGTGCTTTCATTCAGCAGGGCAATTTAGATGCAGACACCCAAAATGAAATTAAAGTGCTTGTAGCATCATCCATTAAGGGGCTAAGAATCTCATACAGATACATCTGCTGGCCCAGAAATCCAGAGGAGGAAGGTATTTGTGAAGATCTTAGATAATACTTATGTGCTGCTGTTCTCTCCATGGGGCGGGATTTACCCTGTTTGCATTGTTGAAACAGCTGAGGAGTTTCTGTGGGTAGTCCTTGTTCCTTGCTTGTATTATAATTATTACTTAGCAAAGTTAAAGTTTACAAAATTACACCTGTAGTTAGCGAGACTCTTCTGCGTCTGCCAGGCACATACTTTTGTGTCACCCTAGAGATAAAAGGTAAGAGCAATATGGTGTAAGCAAATAAACTACATATTTGTGCAGGAAACATAAGTCTTACCATGGGCAGTCACACAATCACAGCAGTGATCTCTACACAGTGTACTTGCAAATTGAATGTGAGTGGAGAATAATGAAAACATGCAATAAACATATCTTTATATAAGAAACTAATTTAAACATAAGGCATATTACAAAATGTAGAAGAGAACAAGAAATATTTGAAGATTAAGAGGACTATTTAATGACAATAGATCGATTAATGCCTCTGTTCCCTGGACAAACATGCAGCAGAACTCTCACCATGGTGTTGCTCTTGCTAGCTCTTTTCAAGTCCTGTCAACCCAGGCAAAACTCCATTTTACCACTGAACTGTTGCAGTGCTCTGAGGTCCTTCCTATCTATCGATCCTTACCATTCACATGTTTTCTGACATTATCAAAATTTTGCAGGTAATAGCAAGAAAGTTATGACTCGTATATCTCACTTTAGGCTACTTTTGGTGAAAGCCTCAGTAGTCAAGGCAAAAAAGGAAATATTCTGCTACAGTTTGTATATTGGTTATCTCCATGAATCAAGTTTATGTAGAAAAAATATCTAGTGCAGCCTGTCTGCCCTAATGCTTAATGATTATACTACTCAGTACTTGACCGTTATATTAAAATAGAAGTGCAAGAGTTTTTGTTAACTGTGATCACTTCTTCGGCATTGCACTTTCCATGTATTTTCTAAATCCTGCTAATGTTGCAGCTTATTTTTCTAACATTTAAAATTAACTTTTAAACATTTTTTATCCAAAATAAAGGCATTCAGAATTTTTTTAATATCTCTCTCTCCTGATTCTCTATGATGTTTACCACGGTAATTAATCACTTTTTATGGACCTTTCTTTTTTCAAAAACTTTCTCTCAATGTACGGTTGAACGAATGCATAACAGTTCAGTTATCTGCAGTTAAACATTCTGATAACATTCGTATACCCAGGCATAAAGTAAAATAAAATATTTTTTGTGACATTGAGGACCCCAGCAATTAGTTTACTTTGTGTTAATTCCTGATCAGTGTGGGATCTTCCCTGTTTCATTTGTAAAGTGCAAACTGGTTTTATTCCCCAAGCTGGCACTGTGACCACCCACTCTGCTTTTCTGCCTGGACTTCTTTCAGAGCTGCTAACAGCATGGTGGCAGTCATTTCTGCCATGATTCATTGAAATTCATTTCAATGCAGACTGCTTATGTACAGACTTAAATTTAAAAAAAAAGTTTGATATAGCTATGAAAGACCCTTGAAAAAACTGTTGAATTTCATATATGGCGTGCATATGCTTACTTAAAAATTTACTAATTACAGTCACTTAAAATATTACCAGTTTCAGTCAACTTGATAAATCTTTTATAACATATTGGATGATGATTTTATTTCCATGCATCCTCTGACAATCTTTCTTCTTCTTATTTCAACACTGATTTTGTCTTGATGTCAGGACTATTTTAGAGTAACGGTGAGATTCTTTAATCTTATGGTAAGATTTCCTTCTTTTAACCTCCACTAGTTCTTAGTAAAGTCAGTAGTTATCCATAAATCCTTTCTCGGTGTCATCTCAGGTACTGCTCTTTCCTGTGGTAGATGCAGGGAAATAGCACTGGAGTTCTTTGATGCTTAGAGTAAATTCTGGTTGTAGTCTTGAAATGGAGAAGTGGGTCTAACCTATATGATGGACCTATATGAATAGGTTTGCACAGAAATATAATTTGCTTGAGATCACTTTAGCTGATTTATTTTGGAGTGAAAAGATGCTCTGTGACAGAAATGTGACAGCTCTATGAAATCTGTTTTGTTCCTTTGTGAAATAAGCTGCAATGTACATAAGTATTGTGGATTTTAACTCCAGTCCTATTCATATCATATGTGAAACTCTTTGAAATCAGATGAAAAATGCTGTATGCATTGTAGAAAATAAGAAAATTAATTTCTTCCTTTCCAGGAGTAGAATACAACTTGTAGGAACTCAGTGTGTAAACATTCTCAGACATGCCATCCTGGACACAAATAATCATTCTGAGGCTCTAGCTGATGAATATAGAGTACCCCCTTCATATTTTATGGTCTTTCCTTACTTCTTTCATGCTTTTTCTTTTTGTTTTGTTTTCTTTTCTTTTCCTCCAAAGGGATGAAGGTTTTCAAAGGATGCAAAATAATTTCCTTTTCCAAAAATGTATTTTGCTGGTAAATGTTAAGACATGAGATTAATAATGAACAGATTATTGTTTTATTAGTTTTCACTTATACCACTGTTACTCTAGGAATGGGGGAATAATCTACAGTTACTATAGAGAGCTCAAAAAGTAGTTTTCCCTGCATATCTGGGGAAGATGTTTGGTGTGTTTTAGTGCAGCTTACTGGCCATTTAGTGAGGAGTAAATTCATGGTGTTTAAAACTGAATGTTGCTGCTGTGAAGTCACTAGTTAAAGTAGGATCAGAGTGGAGAAGATAATTTTAAACAACTGATACCTGTAAGAGTTGACAGAGGTAGAAGTTACACACAAACCTGTCCTCTGGTATTATTTGCCTCTTGCTGTTAGTTCCCACTGAATAACATAAAAGCGTGTTGTCTTATTTGCTGAATTTAAAGAATGAAGCCATTGTAATGGCATTGCTTGTCCAGCTGCTTTATGTTTTGAAAAAATTGAATATAATCAAGGCTTGATGCACTCCTTTTGTATGGAAAAAGGTCATGTGACACTTCTCTTAAAGGTAGATTTATTTAGGAAATTAGTCTGTCACTTCTGCGTTGTATTGAACCACTTTGTAAGGTCTGAGGACTTTCTCAATTCAGTAGATCAGAGCTTGTTTGCAACCCAGGAAGGCTTTGTTTTCCATCTGAGGTCCACAGGAAATGTTCATCATTTATTTTTCAAATAATTATACTTAGAGTGTCTATACCCATACAGAAGTATGTTTCTGTCTAACTAGAAGCAATAACAGAACAAAACAAAAAAAAACCAGAATCTCACATTTGCTGAATAATGGCTTCATAAAGCCATAGTCATTTATGCATTTTATACGATGTAGGATAGAATCACTTTTAATTATGTTTTATTGCAATCACCTAGAGAAGTGGCTCCCCAAATGTATTTCAAATACCTGATTTCAGCATTAGGAAATTTGTCTTACTTTTCTCTCTTTGCAGAATTCTGGGGTTGGGGGTTCCTTGTGCTCCTCCGCAATCTTCACAGACTGACTGTATGAGGTAGCTCATGCATAGATAATATCAGATTCCTTGCAGCAAAGAATTAAAGTTAAAAATTTCACACTGTGGCTAATGCTACTGATACTGTATGAAGTGTTCTCTGAAAGTATGCCTCCTATTTTATTATGTTGGCCCATGATGTCAAAGGCAGATGTTGGTGGTGTGGCAGTAGAGGTTGAACCTTCCCACCAATACTCCATTATATTTGGTTGCTGTGTGACAGATGGCAGCAGAGGGGTGGTCTGACAAAATGGTTTCTGGCATGGAAGAGCTATGGAGCAAAGGTATACCAGTGAATTTCTTTATATAGAAAAAAAAATGCACCACACTGAAAAAAAAATGCACCACACTGACATTCGTTGATGCTTGCTGAACATTTCTGGAGAGCAAACAGTGAATGTGAGCACAGTGAGACAATGGGTGGTGCGTTTCAGCTGTGGTGACAGCATCAGAGGGTCACCTCCACTGGGACAGATTGTTACAAGAGTGGCATGCAGGCTCTTGTTCATTGCTGGCAAAAATGCATTGCTAATGGTGGTGAGCCTGTTGAAAAAGAGTGTTTTGTAGTTGAGAATTTGCTCTATCAAATAGTGTTATTGTGCTTTTCGTTGCTGTTGTAGTTTCCAAATAAATAGGAGGCATCACTTTTGGAGAGAACTACGTACATAGGATGGAATTTGACCTTTATGAAACAATTGCAAAGTACATTTGAAATCAGTGTAATAATATCCATGGAAAACAGAGAGGAGTTGAGAAACAGGAAAGTTTTACTGAGTATAGAATAACAGCAATGCATTATGCTGATATCTTATTACCTGCTCTTCCTTCCATCTATCTTCCATCGGTTCCTTAAATTAGGTTGTTACAACTATGTGCTATTTCATTTTTTCCACCTGGTAGCCTCCTAATCCAAAGCTTCCTTATCCAAAGCAATTGTCTTTCCTCACAGACACTACATATTCTTTTCTTACTGAGATCATCTGTGCTTGTCTTGTCCGTACTCTTACTCTGGCACCCACGTGTAGGCAGGATTGGAGAATTACGCTGATCAAGGAGGGCTGTGCACGAAATCTACTATGGCCATTTCTTTAATGTTAAATAAAGGACTAAAAGCTTTCATTTTACCTATTGCAGGCATATAATCTACTGGCACAGAAGTATATGTTTTAAAATGCACTGCGGCTTTCCCTTCTTCATGGAGAACACAGAAATATTAAGAAGGATTTACTTGGTTTCCTTGGGTGCTGTTCTAAGCTGCAATTTTGGACCCAGGAGATCCAAATTCAAGACTCATACAGCAGGATTTCTAATAGTAGTTAGAGTGGAAACTGTGTCTTTTACTTTCTTTGAGTCTCTCTGATAATTTAGAGGAAAGTGTACCATTCAAGATATCATTGCAGTCTTACAATCAAAGATTCCTTATGCTTGGATACCTGTATCTCCTTGGTCAATGCTCAAGGTTATGTACCTTCCAGGATGTACAAGTAATTTGCTTTAAGATAATATTTTGTGTCAAGCTTACTTTAGAAAAAAAAAGGTATGCTATGGGGGCTGTTTTAAATGTAAATTTAGGACGGACTTGTAAAGATTTGTTTAGAAGTCTTTTCTTTTAATATGTGCAGTAATTTTTTAAGCTGTCTCATTGCATACATTGTTGGTATCTTCCAGCCAGCTTGTGGGTTCCAAGGCAGAGACTATCACATGTGTGCATCACACAGGTTTCTGGTGATCTTGTAGATACTAAAATCCCTAGAGAGATATGGTCCTTTTCTGGGCTGTGAAGCTTAGATATAATGACGAGATGTTCTGCTTAGGAATTCAGCACACAACATAGACCTAGCTGTGGATCGTGCTGCTCCACCTTTTTTTTTTTTTTTTTTTTTTTTCATGAGTAATAGATGTGATATGTTTCACAATTATATGTTGTGTCTTATGTTGTTGCTCTCAGATTGCATGTGTGAGAACACATCATCTACAAAATGATTTACAAACATGGATGCAGCGTCTGATGGCACTTTATTTGTGAAGGAAAAGGCATATGTTTGCCTTGTGGTGTGTGCTCATACATCAAAATCCAATGAAAAGTGCACATCAGTGATAGGCATGTTACCAAATTAAAAAAAAAAAAAAGCAAAATGCTATATGCTGCTACATGGAGATACACACAATTTATTGATTCTCTCTGAATGACTTATGGCTATAATGGACATTATGAAAATCCTAAGCCAGTCTATTTTACCTTTGTAAATAATTGACTAAGAACACTGTTCTAAATTGGATAAGTGGAATGAGATACATGCAAAGAGAGAACTGTAGAAGTAATTATATCTATACAGTACGTAGCAGTCTTTTTCACAAAGTTAAAATGAACTTTTTCATAGTGTCTGAAAGACAGAGATGTAATTTCAGTTTTAATTCCATTGTTGCAACTATCCTTAGCTCTACCATAATTTTCATTTCAGATGTATTGTAATCTCTGAGTTCCCTCTTTGTGTTTTGTATAATGACTGTTAATTGTTTCTATCATATTTATTTGTAGGCTTGATGTATTAGCAGACTGTTGCTAATATCTTATTTACTGTTCTGACCACTTTGAACACTTTCTACATGATTCTTCTAGGAGTACCTAGTCTTTTGTCCTCTGGGTGTATCTTTATTTTGTCTGTCTGCAAAATACATCTTTGCTTTTGATAGTTTTTTTAATTCCATATTATGTGGTTCTACATGGGTGCCTGGGTATTTAGTAAGGTTAGTGCACAGGCTGAAGGTGGGGACCCTCAATGTCCTGAAGAGGTGACTTTGAGAGTCTCTCACATTTCCTGGCTCCAAACAGGTATAAGGCCACTTATATCTTGCCGAAGTTCGCGTTGCCACCTAATGGAGAATTCCGTCCTTTTGCCAGTGGCATGCATTTTCACCAGGCTCATGAGCTGGCTCTTAGTTTGTGTACCTGTTTAATGAGCTAGATCAGGGCAATCTGCAATCTGATCTTTTATTTCTCCTGGCTTACTTTTTGCATCAGATTCCTAGTCGGCTTCATGATGCAGCTGTAAGATGCAAGTGTCAGCACAAGCAAGGTAGAGGAGCAAACGACTGAGGCCAGGTGGAAGAGCAGAAAGGACTTCTTCTGACAGGTGCCCCAATGTATGCTGCAGATTAAATGTCCTGGGTTCCAAATCCAGAGAGAGCCAACACATAGGAAATGCTGCCTTGCACAGGGGCAGGAGTCTGCCAAAAACATGATTGGCAATATCATTCATCTTTAAATGGCAGGAGCTTCTGGCTCCCTGTTCAGTTTCTATTGACAAGATCTATCTTAAATGCGGGAAAGGTATGTGAGGACTGGCAACTTATCTGTAGAAAGTTGCTCATCCCCACTGCAGAGCATTCAGTGGTACAGTTTACAAAAAGGACTCTGGGTAACGTAAACTGGCATAATTAAGCACCTTATGGATAATAAGCATAATTACCCAAGCCCTCAGGTAGAGGCAACCATAACATTTGCCAAACAAAAATTCGGGTAATTGTAAGATCTGGCTGAGCACATTCAGAAATTTGCATGTCAGATTTAAGAATCTCTGTTTCAGTCCTTCTAGCAGATTTCTTGTTAGATTTCCAATGGGGAGCTTTGTTCAGCAGGACTTAGGTTTTCAACCAAATGCATAAAAACCAGTGAGGTTTTTGCCTCAGGATCTGCCGTAGAAGTATAATTCATGGATAAATCAGGATATCTTCTGTACTGCCAACTGTGATGCGAAAGATTTATGCAAGGTTCTCTGAGCAACTGAAGTCACCTCACTAAAACAGGTAATGCCTCTGTGCAGGGTCTATTTGAGACTGTGACTCAAAGTCACCCTGATCTAATTTACCTGAAATCCTGAGCATGCAGATAGTGTTACAGTTGGGGTCATAGGTGATGTCTGATTAGTATAATAAATCCTGATCTGTTCAGTAAAAATGGAAGCAAATAACCTTAACAGTAAAGAGTCTGAACTAGAAAGGACAGCTGATGGTGAAACAAAAGAACTGTGGTAAATAGATAGTAAATAAATTCTGTACTGTTTAATTGCGCGGTTGATTTTGGTAAAGCTGAAAACGGGAAACATTGCAGAAGCTTAACCACTGGTCAGTTGCAACTTATGTTCTGTCACGTTTAACTCGGGTTTGTGATGTTTTTATTGTTAGGCAAAAGCTAAACCATATTTAAGAATAAATAAACAGCAGACACTGAAGAGAGAGCTTTCTAGAAACGTTGTAATTAAATGCAGACTAAATGCTTTTCATTCTAGAATGTTTACATAAATCTATATATATTAGTATATAGAAATGTACATATAAATTCCTTAAAGTTTGCCCTGGAGTGATGTAGCAATTACCTGGTTATGATTTTTACATGTTAGTTTTTGCAGATGATTTATCTGATTTATTTGGCTATTAAAGGCATATTTTCCATCTTTCTTCTTTTTTCTTTTTTAATGCTTTCACAACAGAACACAGATAGCATATGTAACAGTGCATTCCTGTAATTATGAGGGGGGAAGCACAGACAAGAGCAGACAACAAGTAGCAAGAGCTGAAGGTGAGGTAGCTACTCATTTCATCTGCGAGGAGGAGGTGGTGGGGACCAGCACAAAACCCAGGCAGAGATGTGGCCAGAGTGGCAACTAGAAAGGATATTTTTATCAGCACTGTTTCAAACCAACTCTAACTGTAAGTATCAAAAAAGGAAAAAAAGCCATCGCGGCAGTGAACCCTGTCTGAATTAAGGGATACTTCTTAATAATGTGTGGGAAAGGAACTGTGTCTTTGGGGGAAGCAGATGGGGCACTTTCTGAATGTGTCCTGCTCACCTGTTTGAGTGGAATTAGATGTTCAGTGATGCTTCTTGATATGTTTTGTAATTGAGAGTTCACGGTTATGAATTTGCAAATAAAACAGCATGGGAACTTTCAGCGTTGTTGAAGTACTTTGTTAATGTGGCCTGTGCTGGACATGAAACCCCTCCTTTGTAAACTCATCTGAGTGCCCGTTCCCTCCATTCTTTGTCTGAAAAGCAATCAAAGATACAGATTATATAAGCCTTTAATATTCATTGTTATTTACCTCTGCAAGATTCAGCTGGTTTGCCTTGTGATTGTTTTTCCAAAGGAAATGATGCATTGTAATCAATTTACTGTGTGCAGTTTTAAATGTCAGGGACATTTTTGTTACTTAGAAGACTCATTCAGAAAGGGATGATGCAGACTTTTTGAAATAAGGCTATTTTAAGGATTAACTTCTGAGGTTCAGCATGTCTCAGCACAGTATATGCTTTCTTATTGTTTGCTCTGTGAATTTAAAGTGGAGTGGTGCTTTAGGCAACAGTTAAGATGCATGAATTGAGGTATATTTTGACATTTTATTTCATTCCATCACTGTTTTTCTGACTGCTTTCTTAAATGCTATAACTATGATCACTTTTGAGTATTGACACTGTTTGAAAGTTCTCGGGAAACAGTAAATATGTATTTGAGTGTAGAATTCAATTAAAATGTCATAATCATAAAATGTTCAAAAACCAAACTGTTCTTTGCACTAATTTGAAAAACAAAGAAGTTTTTAAATGGAATTCTATGTAGCTTTTGTAGATACTTAGGCCTCTCTTCACTGTTGGTTGAGTTTATTTAAAGAGCTTTTCTAGTCACCTTTGAACCCAAATGATTTCTCCAGATGTACAGAAGTGAACAATGTAAAAATCTTGCTGCTTCAGCAGAACAGGATCCAGCTGGCAGGGAACTGGATCTGCAAGTCATTGGTTACAGCTGTGTTTCGATTTATGTGATGGTTGAAAAAATAAATTACTGGATTAAATGGCTAGAAAGAGGACTCTTTGTTTAGCCCTTGTGTGGGGACTGAAAGTGTTTATGGTGCTGTTTTCTGCAGAGCCTTTGCGAAGTAAGCCGGACAAATAGACTTATTCAAAACTTCTCCGAAATGTTGCGCATTCAGCTTTATTTCTTTGTAGAAGAAACTGCATGTTTTTGTGTAGCGCTGTCAGCCAGCAACTGTTTTTAAGGTCTCCTTGCCTTTGAGAGTGGCGGTAGCATTTTAGTGATGTCTCTTAGGCATTGCAGTTTATCACGGGAAGTCAGTTTCCTTTACTTAAAGGTTTTTAAATGCAATTCTTGGCATGCACACAAATACTTGTAGGGATGCTGTCAAACTCATAACTTTTTAATAGGTTTAATATTTCAACTTAGTATACCGCTTACCTTTTGCTTTACATAATAATGTTGATGTAACCATAAATCTGGTGCACAATAATTTACAGAGTAGGCACAGTGAAATCAGAAACTGGTGCCAACCATTTGGATTATCGTGTGTCTTATTCTAAGGTTTTAACGATGTAGGTGAATAATTTCATCGAGATGATGATTGCATCTTATTATACAATTCTGCAAAGATTTACATGCTTAATTTTATCGAACCATTCCTCTGATCTTGCTGAGGCTGTATTGTGCATAGAGCTCATCGCAGCTTTGTCGAAGATTCTGCAAGGAAGGGTGTTAATTTTTTGCACCTTCTTTCTGAGGGCACTGTCCTGTGAGATCCGGTGAGCTGCCTTTCTTACTGAAGGTAGCTTGAGTTGAGGGAGTTCAGATGTAAGTTCTTGCTGTGGAGTCCCAGCTCCACCGAAGTCACTGGGCATGTTGCCACTAGCTTCTTTTATGCTACAATTTCACCTCTACAACTGGATTTAAATGCCTTTGTTTATAATAAATATCACAAGACCCACAAGCAATTTCTCTTAAGTAGTGCAACTGCCTGTGAAGTGAGAGGATACCAAATGTGAATAAAAGGTTTGATACCGGACCAACAGTAGTTTTAAAGGCTGCTTGCAGATGCTATGGAAAGATAAATAGTAGCATATAACTTTCAGTCACGACAGACAGCGAGCATATAGTGCATTTTTTAAAGCTTTAGCTGGCTTTCAGTATAATAGATTGCAAAGCCAGGAGCTTTTCAGCACTTATATCTGTTTATTCAGCAATATTTCCTAGCAATTATTTTAGGCTGACCGTTTAGTTTCATTTTACAGCCATAAAGCAGTCAGTAGCTGTAGCTGGGTATCAGTTACATTCTATTTATTAAAACATCTTTAAAAGAGTGTATAAACATGCACGATTCTGGATGTGATTAGATCCTAATTGTTGTTCTGTTGAGATCTCATTACTTTTCTGAAAACATTTTGCACAAAACATTTGCAAAGGATTGCCTTTATAAAATCCTACAAAACGCTGACCAAGGAGAGTTAAATACCAGAACAGGAGTTCTTTTCCAAGTCAAAATGAAATCAGACAAGTTGGCCAAATTCCATCATAAGCCACCCTCAGAAATACCAGAGAGAGGCTTAAAATATTTTACATAGAATATTTCCCCTCCCCCCCCACCCCCCTTTTTTTATTGTTGTCCCCAAGCAGCATTATTACATTGAGAACCATGCGACAGAAAGTCGTGGTGATGCAGAATAAATAACCATAATGTATCAAAAGCAGACAAAGGTGTGATTGATCTGTCTGGAATTGGCAGACTCTTTCGCTGTGTCAGGCTGTTTCTTTGATCAATGAAGGTATAGCCTCTGACCCTTAAAAAAAATCAATGAGATTGATTGAAAGGAGAGAGAGAACTATGAGAATTCAGGACAGCTTTAACCTTCACTGTCTAGAAAATTTAAAATATTCCAGTTTTGCAGGCATCGAGCCTGCTATTTAGTATTTTCTCATTAAAATGGTTCTCTTTTCCCCGGTCTTCTTTTGAAACCTCTTAAACAAGGCTGTCTGAATGTTTGTCAGAAGTGTTTCTCTTCAAACCACACTGTTAATTAGAATAGGAGGGTTTCTGTCTATAGTACAGACTTTTACCTTTAATTAATAGAATAATTTCCTTTTATAAACTCTGACTCTTATTGAACATACATGTAAACAAGAATTGGTGCTCAGGAAAATAGTTCAAATAATTTCAGAGAGAATATCCATCTGAACAGTTACTTGAATTGCCCTATTTACAACCACTGTCAATTGCAACAAAAATATGGAACTTCAGGGAATAAACAAAAGGTTTTGATGAACCTGTTCCATGTAATCTTAAGATTTTGTCAATTACATATATACTTATATACCTATATTTTAAGGAAATAATGAAAATGCCATATTGAAACATTTTTGAAGGTAGAGTTTTAAAATAGTGCTCAGGACCAGACCGAAAATGCAAACATGTGTGTTTGTTCAAAACCAGTTATATGAACAGTTTTTACTTCATTTTAATATCAAGCTCTTTCTTTTCTTTTAGTGACTTCCTTTGAGTAATAGTGCAGAATATCAGTACTTTTAATCCTGCTTGCTCAGGCTGGAATTTCAGCCAAGCACTGTTACTAAAAAATAAGGAAAATCTGAATGTGATGTTTTTAAATAAGAAATGAAGAGGTAGATTTCTGTGATGGATCAGGGACGAGATAGATGTGGGATATTTCTGAAGTCTTTATTCCTTTGATGTTCTTACATTTAGGCAAAGGAGGTATCAGGGACAATCAGATACAGCATATGCGTAGCTGCTAGTCATTCTAACTGCCTCCTACCTTAAACACTACAGTTAAGAAAGCTGAAATGATTTTCAAATGGGTATCTGTTTCATGTGCACTGTGATGAAGAAACTTTTTCTTCTGGCAGAAGAGGGATGGGGGTGTTATCCTCCCTTTGGAGCGCACAGGAAAATAGGAAGATGAGAACTGCAAAATCAGAATACTGTTTGCTACTGCATTTTTTACTTCATCTAGGACACACAGTGATTCTGCTTAGTTCTCGTCATCCCATTCCTTTAAGATTATTTTTTGTTATTACTGAGAATCCTTATCATTCGCACAAAGTTTATGTTAATCCTGCAAATCACCTTATTCTTGCTGTCTAAGAAACAAAAGGCTCATCCTGAGTTTGGGTGGGTTTTGGCCTCTGACATCCGCATCCAGCCTCACCACTCCTCCTTGTCTGTCCACAAGTAATAATCCAGGAAATACTACTTCATATCTTTTTTTCTTTTTCTGCTGCTCTCGTTCATTTCTTCAAGTACATAAGCCGCATCCTTACAGTATGGATGTGAATGCTGTCCCCTGGTGGATGATGCTTAAAGTCTGAAGCGCTGCCTGCAAAACAGAGTAGCACCCTTCAGCTAGCAGCTCGATGTGCAAGTCTGGTGCATCAAATTCATTTCGCATTACTAAAGGACAGTATTAAGGTTCTTTTGTATCTCATCATGTCAGCTAAACCTTTCCCAGAAACGATGTGAAGCTGAGGTCATTTTTTTCCATCTGCGAGGGGTCAGTTCCTCCAACAAAGCAGTTCCTGGCCGAGGTATAAGCCTGTGAAAGAGCGTTGATGCTCACAGCTGAATCATTTTGGAGACCAATATTTTATATTCCCACTAATGACAACAGCTGGATGGTGAAACACAGTGATCAGTCTCTGGCAATAGACCGTTCTGGCTCAGCTGGGGCAGCCCCAGTGCAGTGCAGGTGGCACACAGCCCTACCCTGGCAGGTACCATTCCCCAGATACATCCCATGGCCTCAGCCTCTGTGGGGAAACACCTATGTGCTGCCTGTGTCTCATACTCACTCCTAGAACTTTCAGGAGCAAAAATCCCTCCCCAAAATACCATTGCTGTGGAACAGGAGCAAGTTCTGCTATCTGGCACTCACAGCAACGCATGGGCTGAGGCTGTGCATTCACTCCCTCCAGCTGAAAGGCAGCTCCATGGTTAAAAAAGGTATTGTTGTGCTTGGAGTCCGAGGCAGTGAGTACAGACAGAGGTGGAACTGTAAATGTAATGGGCTTTCTTTCACTATTAGCATTTGAGTCTATCAGCAGAATAAATCTGAGACCAAAATTCTGCATACTTATCACCTATCTAGCAACACTTAGATTTCTTCTTCCCTCCTAAAAATAGAAAGAGGGATATGTGACAATTGCTACAGCATTTTTATGAACAGCTTTTTGATCTTTTCAGGACTTAATCAGGAATAAAAGATCTTAAATCAGTGAAATGCAATCTTCAGACAGCAATATTTACATTCAAGATTTTAAAGTGGCACTGCTCATATTCAAAGCTGATGGCTCTTTTCTCCATATGATGCGTGTGGATTTACTGTGTTGTGAATACACAAGGTGAATGACTGGGCAATTCTACTCATTGGAAATTCAGCCACGCATATGAACATGTCTTTACAACTATTTTCACACTTACCCTCAGCTGGAAATGGATTTTCCTAGTGGTTGATTAACAAGGAGCGAGTTGTTCCTAACTAGGTTGAGGGCCATGAAGAAGAGCCGTGTGGCATTGGATTAGTGGAAAGAGTGAACGGCTTCAGATTAATTCAACTAGTCTTCTATTTGTAATCTCCAAGGAAACAGCTGAGTTGAATGTTAATTAAACAGCAGTCTTTGATCCACCCAGCCACTCCCGGAGGCATGATAATAATATATAAGCGCGCACACAGCAAATATATAATAGGTGCATTTAAAGGAGTGCATCTCACCTTGCCATATTCGCACTCGAAACATTATCTGCTGACCAGTTCTTATGTCTTTTAAACAGGGAAAGAGAAAATAGAGAAAAAGGCTAAGTTAAACTTGGATAATCTGGAAGGTAGGGCAGCAGAGCGAGTAGTGCGAGTATGAGCTCTCATTTTGAGGATGTAAAAGGGTTAATGATTGGAAGAGTAGAATCAGGAAAGACCGTAAGCCCAGTTCTATGACAGTGGTAATTGAGCTGATTGATTACGACATCTTGTTTCAGACGACTATTGATTTAATCTAGTCTGCAGTCCCATCGGTCCCAGAGGTGCTCCCAAGTGAGGCTCAGCACTTGAACCTGGGTACTCTTCCCTACTCACAGTGTGGATATAAATTTCCAGAATCTGCAGCCATTTATGATTTTCATTCATCTTTATGCTTTTATTCAAATACTTCTAATTTCGGCAGTGTAATGTTCTTAACCACTGAAGGGGCGGAGGCTAGGAAAAGGAGATGGATTTTTTTTCAAAAGAAAAAAAACAAAAAACAAACAAACAAAAAAAAAACAAAACAAAAAAACCAAGACAGAGAACCAGGGCAATGTGTCTAGTATTTGCATCTGTTGTTTCTGATTCGCAGAGCTAGCAAAGGCTGCTGTTGGAGGCAGTCCACAGAGCTGGGCTATCAGTAGGCAGTGTGCTGTACACGCATGTTCAATTATTAAAATAGTAGACTTTTTTTTCTTTCTGATAGTCATAGCGGGGTCATGACATTAATTTATCCAGGGTATTGTGGGTAACTATACAGAAAAAAAAAGCAGAAAGGGCACAGATGCTGGAGCAGCAAAAAATGGATGGGTCTGAGCAAAAGGAGATTAAGAGGCGATGACCAATGTAATGTACGTATAGCAGTAAGAAGCCAGCATCCGTCACAGACTCTTGATGGCAATAAGTATTTTAAGCCATGCTGTGCATGTGTTAATTTTTTTTATATACCTCAGTAAATGCTAAGCTGAATGCTGTAATCCTGTATTTTTTTAGTTTCCCAAATCTGATTTCAGTCTCGCTTTTCTTGTCTCATGCTTGGCGCTCTCCTCTCGCTCTCTGAGTCTGCCTATGGGTGTGTGTTTGTCTCTGTCTTTGCCTTTCCCTCAGATCACAAACTTAACTGTTTCCTAATTGTCTACTTTCTTCTGTCCTTTCTCGGAGACATTAATTACCACTACGATGACTGCTCATAATCATGTATGAGCCGGGTTCAAGGCGGGCACCCGGTGTGGTGCCTTCCCCTGGGATGGCACGTTGCTTCCTGCAGACCCCCAGCAGTGGGTGGGTGCCCTTGGTGCTGGCTACCATGGCGGGTCTGGGGGCTGCCAGCAGTCTGGTGCTGCCCGCCTGGGCCAGCGCAGGGAATTGGCTGGAGCGGAGCCATCACCTGCCCCCCTCTGGTGCATAGCCTCTGTTCTGCGAGTCACAGGGCTGTGGTAGGGTCTGGAAAATAATTTACAAATACCGGTGGCATAAATCAGGAAAAGCAGAAAGATTGTCAGTGCCGTAAGTCATTGTAGTACCTTGTCTTAAGAACAAAGGAACAAGGTGGAAATGTACGCAGTAAGTGTGCTCTGTGGATTCTCACAGCCTGTCATACAACCTGTGTCGCAGTTTGCAGCCTCCGTGCTTTGTTTCGGGTTGGATGCTTTATATATACCTCTCGAGTTTGTGTCTGTGGATGTGTTTGATGCACGCGAGTATGCACAGACCGCTCTACCAAGACTGCAAATAACATGCAGATAAATACACGAGTATTTTCTCATGCATTTTCAGTATTTTGTACCGTACCGTGTGTATGCAGTGCCATTGTTCTCTCACAGTGCTCGCTCGGACACATGCAGCTTCTACTTCTTTCTCATTACTATTATTATTATTTTTAATTAAAAAGTCTGAAATAATAAAAAAAAAAAAAAAAAACAAAAACAAGAAGAAAGAATTGCTTAGTCCAGTTAAATACCAACCGGAGTCTGGGAACGTACAATTTCAGCACAGTGAATGGTGATTCAGACCCTGGCAGTGTTTTGGCTATGAGACAATTCCTACTTATAAAGAGCACAATGAGGAGGGGAGATAGCATTAATTTTAAGGAAGATTAATATTAGTCTTTTTAATGATCATGGCTCTGCGAAGAAAAGAATCCTTTAGCTGCCGAGAGCTGTTGTGCCCTTCCCACCAGTATTTATTCAAGCAAAGGAAAAAATGAAGAAGGCGTAGAATAAACTAAGTCTGTTCAAGAATTACTGGCATTATTTCTCCTTGCATCACGTGTGAGCTGGATTGCCTGCTATTCCTGAGGCAGAGGATTGAGGATGAAAGTCTGTGTGTCAGAGCCTGTTTTCACAACTGCATTTGGAGATCCGTCTTATTGATTAGGAAAAAAAGGGGGTGGGAATAGGAGTGTGAGGTGAGGGGAGGACCGACCGACTACTGGCTTATTGCAGCTCAAGACATTTTCTTCCGGAAAGATGTCAAACAACTGAGACACAGCAACAGAGGAAGTAGAAAGGTGGAAAAATAAGAAGAGGGACCCTTTGGAAGAAATGAAGGCATTCCTTATGAGAGCCTTGAGGCTTTTTTTTCTTCTAACATCTGACCCACAAGGGCTAGAGTGACAGCGTCATGCAAATACTGCAGTCCAGCAGGTCTGAGAGAGGGTGGATGCTAGACAGTGAGTTAATGTTAATGATGAGTGCAGTGAAAATACCAGCCGATACCACCCCCTCCACACACAACTGCTCTGAGTCAGCATCCGCCGCTTTGCCTTGCCTTTTTGTGCGTGCGTGTGTGTGTGTGCATGTGCGCGCGCATGTGGATGTGTGTGTGTGCGAGTGTTGGTGACCGTGTGTGTGTGTGCACGGGAGGTAAAGCCAGTCAGTCAGTGAGAAGCAAAGGTACGTTTGAGAGCAACTAAAATCTGACTGATTTCCATCTTCAGAGCATCAGATGAATTCCCTAAAGAGGATGGGTCTATGCGATGGGGGTGGTATAATTATGTTAATGTCATATTTATAGAGGGGAGAGATTTTTCATTCTAATTATTGATTTGAAAGCTGCGGTCAAAATTGTTTGTTAAATCATGATCAGCTTGCAAGAAAGAAAGAAACGGAATGAAATGCAGGGACTGCTATACATATATATCTCTCATATATATATATATATATATCTTGTTTCGTTTAACTATTTTGTGTCTGAGGCATAACTGATTGAACGCTGCACAGTGACAAAGGAACGGCTCTTATGTAATATTGCATTCTGTCATCTACTGAAATATTTTAAATAAGCCAAAATGTTCTGAAATCTGAGGTAGCCTTCTGGAGGGGAGAGTGAAGGGCAGGGTGGGGGTGGAGGGCACTGGCAAATCTTTTCTTCAGCAGCGCTCTCTGTGCAGCTTTCTTGTAAATGGATGATTCACCTGTTCGACCAGCAGAGATTCTAATTCTTCCCCCCCTTCTTCTCTTTTTTCCTTTTTAAAGCTGAACGGCTTCCCGAAGAGCACTGAGTTTTCTATACCAGATTCTGCTCCAGTGGCTAGGACCTTTATGGCTGCTGTTTCTTTTGCTCTGGGCTCTGATGGAAGAAAAAAAAAAAAAAAAAAAAGCCACCGTGGATCCCGTCCCTAAAGTAGAAATTTTCTTTTTCCTTCTGCAAACAAGGCTAAAGATCGGAGGAGAATGAATACGAAAGTAATTTGGGATCGTGGTCGTGCCATTAAAAGTGTTCGGCTTCAGAAAGAAATTGTTTGGGAAATCCGATTATTTCTTCTCACAGTATCGACAGTATTTGAAAGTTGTGTGTTCTTTGAGTAATCTGGTGCAAGTGACAACAATCTCCGCATGTCAGTGTTTTCTACAGTTTATGGAGCGAAAGCTTGCTTTGCCATTGAAAGGAAGAAGCTTTTGCTAACAGTCTGTAGAAGGATTAAATGTTGAACGTGGGGAAGAGGCAAAAAGTGAATACACGCCCAGATGTTATCCTTGCATCGAGAGGGGCTCTAAAGTACTCTGTAACCTAGGGCCCACCTGAATAGGAGGACTGAAAGTATAAAGGCGAAATATTGCAATTAGAAACCCCTTCACATGCATTTAATCCTTCTTTAAGGCATTAAAGGAAATAGAATCAAATCGTTACTGTATGAATCTGCTGGAAGAAGCAGGTTTTAACCCATTTTTAGATGCTTCCTTTCGACGCATTGTAATATGGCTACTTGTGAGTCAAAGCAGTGAAGATTTTTGCTGTGCTCTTTCTTTTTGCTTTCAAAAGTTAAGGACTGTAAGGAAAGTCTGTTCAGTCAGCTGATACATTGTCTTGAATGTATGTATGTGTCTTGCCTGCTTATTTGATCTTTTCTGCCCCCTACGTGAAAGTGCCTTGTGTGGGTGGGAGGAGGGGTTGCTGATTGGGGTGGGGGGAGCGGGGGGGTGGTTGCTTTTTGTTTTGGTTTTGGTTTGGTGTTGCTGTGTGTTGTTTTTGGTTTTTGTTTTGGTTTTTTTTTGTTGTTGTTGTTTTGTTTTTTGCTTTGTTTTTTTTTTTAACAATAGCAGTGAAAGTTTTACTGACAGCAATTATGACTACTAAGCAATTCAGATTATTGGAAGACGAATTCTACTGGATCATATCAGACTTTTCCTAGTCCCTGAGACCCTAACTTGTGAGGTTTTGTAGCAACAATCACAAGTCAGGCTCTTGGGACCTAGGCGGAGGGGAACCAGCAGCTTTGGACTATGATTGTTTCTCTGCAGAATTTAGAGAGCCAAAGGAGCTTTCTTTGTCTGGAAGGGAAAAAGGAGAATACACCTTTCTTAATATATTGGAAAACATACCAAATGTTAAGCAGCAGACCTGTTCCTAAAAGAAAAAAAGCTGTTATCCTTCGTGCAGCTTTGGCATGCTAGCTTTTTGTGTTTAGAAAACTGGACTAGATGCCATGTAACATTTAGTATTAAAATTTAAACTGAATGCCAGTTCATATCTCAAAAAAGAACCAAGAGAATAACAACAAAAAAATAAAAAACAAACAAACAAAGGGAAAAAAAGAAAAAGCACCAACCCACCAGGTACTAAAATATACCAAAGGTTTTCAACCATAACATAACATTATCATTACACACATTTCTGGTAGATAATTACCACAAAGTGTATTTTCAGCTGCATTGCAACAGCGCTTAATTAACTTTTAAAACATAAAGCACAAATGCTGATGTTTGAGGCCTAGAAAGCATTCATTCTTTTGATTTTTGAGCAATGCTTTCAGTCTACAGGAAAACTGTTGCTTAGCTTTTCCTGTAATAGGGGACAAAGCCAGTTTTATAGTTAGTTGGCATTATTTTTCTTTGTCTAAGTGAGGACAATATCACATTTAAAAATATTGTCTCAGTTTAAATTTTAATCTGATGGAGAACATTAGTGTAAAAATCATACTACAGCATTAATATCACTTCACTCACAGAATCACATTCTGTGTACCTCTTAAATTTACATGGAGCTGGCAGTACTCTGAGAATCGAACTCAGCCTCAACTCAAAGCCTTTTGCATTTTTTCTCCCACTGCCAACAGCAGACTGTGTTTTAGGTTGTCCCCAATATGCTAAGTACTTCACTGACTTTGCATAGGAAGATTTACAGGGGCATGAGTTATTCTGCACCGTTCATTGCTCTTAAACTTCTGATCTGTCATGCATACTTAGATTTGTATTTCTTAACATTTTGTAGGTGGGTTAGTTCTAATTCATTTTTCTCTGTTTCCTGTGCCTAAACCAAGATGCTGCAGGACCTTGTTGATACATCAGACTTCACTGAGACAAAGGCTTCATACAGATCAGGCATCCAAACTATTTGTTCATTTCAGAAGTGGTATTTTGGCTGCAGTGTTTTTTTTCCACTTGTGTGGGAGGAATTGTGTTTTACTGTAAGCGTCAATACTTATGTTAAAATAAATTGTTCTTATCTGTTAGTGTAATACTTTTTCTTGTTGTCCTGTTTTATTAAGAGACAGAAACTATGCGCTGTACATATCTTTCAAGTTGCTCAAGGTATAATTAGTGCTTAAATAGTCATAAAAATATTGTCTTACCAATTATAATGATGATACAGTTCCTGTAAAGATGCAGTTCTTTTCATCATAAACTGCCAATCGCACATACTCAGAACACTCAAAAGAGCTACTTGTAAACATTCAGTCATGGAGGTAATTTCTTTTTACGCAGATGTGTTATTGAACACCACTGACTTCTATTCAGATGATATTAGAGAAGTTGATGTGAATTTGTATGTGAAAAACTAATTCACTCAGGTAGGTGCTGCGCCAAGGAAGCAGTTTGGTAGCAGCTGACATGTGTTATGTATAATACTCATAGTTTTCAGTCCTGAAAAGGGTGCATTTAAGGCACTGCTCAGGTGAATACATTCTGATCATTCAAGCTACATAATGAGATAAAACTATAATGTGGGTAGGTATATGCATGTTGGTAAACAGTTTAAATTATGCATGTAATTTATCAAAATAAAAATCCTAATATATTTAATCAGAGATACCGTGCACACATCTGTACCGTATGAAAGACTGTGGATTGCATTTATTTTTGAGTCAGCAAAATTTACGTGAATGTTCATAGTTCATATTCGGTATTCGTTTTGGTTTAATATTCTGTGTATAAGGCATGTGAAACTATAGTATGAAATGTCCATTTCTATCAGTGTGAAGATTTCAAGTACTTTTTTCTCTGCAGTGAGAATGAAAATGAAATGAACCATGAGAAACTCCTACCTGTCTTATTTGGAGCTACAGCAAAAGCTGTGAATACACAGTACTGCCTCTGCATCACTGCTTGAACTGGGATAGCTCTGGTGCCTCCTCTCTGCCCACAGTACTCACTGCTGCCCCTTGCCATAGAGATGAAGAAGATGGTGCGCTGCCTTCCTTTTTACCTCCTCCCTCTTTTTCCCCAGTTTCAACACAGCAAAACCAACCTGTAGTGTACATTAAAATCCTTGTGATGGGGCAGAGGTGGATGGAAGGGAGGAAGAAACTGAGCCTTTGATGGGGCAGAATTGCCACCGTGATTACCACAGCATTTCCCCAGCCCACGACTATGTGACAGTGCCTGCAGACACCTCACAAAAAGCTGTCTTATTTACACTTAATCAGTGTATGAAAGCTGTATCTATTAGTGCAAATAAATGGAAACATCACTGGTAGGCTATATGTGCAGAATTTTAATATACTCCCGTTTCTATATGACTTTTTGCTCTTCCAGTACAAAATGCTTCTAAATGCTACTTAATATGTGATTTCAGAGTAATCAGCTTGTGCTACAACAAAAACAAAAAACCAAAACACAAGCTCTTGCAAAGGGGAGAGAGCGTGAGGGGGAGAGAGGGAGAGAGAGAGTGAAAATGATGTGTGGTGCATACAAAAAAGGAATGATATTAACAATTCGATGAATTCCTAGTTGGTAGACCAGACTGAGCCAGACGCATATATTAACGGCTGTCTGCTGCTGATGTGAGCCTGCTCAATGCAGTGGAAATGAAGGATCACCTAGTCTCTGACACCAGCTTATTTGTACGTTTTAATTTTAAAAAGGAAAATCACTGTTTTACATAAACATCTTAACCCCTGCATGATTTTCTTTCTTTTTTCCTCCCTCATATTGTTTGCTAATTTACTGTCAACTTAAAGTGCTGTTTAGCTGCAGCCCAACAAAACATCAGTCAAAAAAGAGAAAGAAGTATTAGCTTCTCTTTTGTCTGCCATGTACAACTGGGTTATTATTATGATAATTGTCTACTTTAATTTTTAGTCTTCATGAGAGATGCAACAATTTTCCAGAACTTCATCTCTCAAGCATTTCAAGTTTTAACAAGATACTGTTTCATTTTAAACCTAAGCCAGAAAAATCCTTTACAGCTCAGGCTAGGGTGATTCGATCAATACTTTTCTTTAACCAGAAAATCTTTAGTGCCTTAATAAAATATTACGTTTCTGGGACAGAATTTCTATTCAAACTATATAAACACTAGGAGCCATTAATATAATGTTGAAGACTGCTACATGAGTCAGGGGAATTCCAATCCAAGTTAATTACTGCTGGAATTAGAGGAACGAATATTTTACTCAAAGTTGTACAACAAGAGTCTACAATTATCACATTTCAGAGCATTGCTATACACACTTGATGAAAAATGTCAATGAAATTTAACATAAGATGTTACACATTTCCATGGGTAATGAAAATCAGCACATTCACTATTTGCTAACACAACTTTTTTTTTTTTTTTTTTTTGGTGTGTTAATATGCACTGCAGCAAAAATTTCTGTAGGCAGCAATTGTAGCCATCATTTTGATTTGCCCGTATGATGATTATGCTCAATTCTTGACTAGATAGTTAATTTTACACCAAAATGCAGCCATCTCTGTGCAGGAACCATCTGTGGTACACAAAAGAAAAATAAAAAAAATAAAGGAAAAAGAAAGATCCACTGTCTAGGCTAACTAGGTAGTCATACAGAGATGTGTAACAGAAAAAATATCTGGAATCCTATAAAAATGCCAGCTGGAGCTGTATCACTCACAAAATAGATTTATTTTTTTTTTCTGTTCAAGTATTTTTATCCCATGTAAACAAAATGTTCATCACCTCGTTTTGCCTTCCCTGATACTTACCATAGGTCATCTTCAGAGTTTGTTGAGTGCTACATCATTCCACCCCCCATCGCCATCAGAGTTATTCTTACCCGATGAGTTATATTCTTAATGGCACCTAACTGTATTAATTTTTGTGCTAAGCTATGTTTTGCTTACAGTGCCTGCGTTACAACAGGTGGGTCGACTATGGAATCCTATGAGAGTAAGTGAACATATGATTGTTAAGATCAACAATGCTAAATTGATTTTATCTTTATAAACATTTTTAATCTAACAAGTAGGATTTAAAATAAATCAGAGAATCATCCAGTTGATTATACAATAAAGTTTATCTGGTTGGCTTTTGGGATTGGTATCGTTACTCCTGTTCTTGCTTATTTAGGAATTAAGGATTACTTAGTAATTGCACGGTAAACTAGATAAGAAAATGATCACTTGAATAACACAGAGGAAAAGACAGATAATATTCTGTACTTTTCTTCTACTTTTGAGTTGTTATGAGCAGGTTCTGATTTTCTGCTAGGGACACATATTTATTTAAGTGGCCATGCAATCCTGCAAGATTGTACTGAGTGGTTTAAGGCCGGTAATTTGGGCAATGGTTCTGGGGACATTTTCTTGCACCACCCCCACCCCCAGCCTCTTTTCTTGGATGTGTGCGTGTTGTGCATGGGAAGGTATGAAGGAAAAACAGCTATTCAGCAGAGACATGTACCACCCCTTTAATTAAGCTTTTCCTGGACTGTAAAAACACTGGCAATGTGTAAATCCCATTTGGCGGGTTGTTGCTTTTTTTGTTTTGTTTTATATTGTATGGTTTTTTTTCTTGCGTTTATTTATTTTAACAGAATCCGAAGTATTATATTAAGAAACCTTAGTGATGAAATACAAATGAAAATAGTTCCACTAGTAAGTCACTGGGTACTGAAAGGGTTGGCTAGCATCGGCACAGAGCCAATTGGAAGATTTTTTTTTCATTTAATTCCTTTCACCTAGTAGGCTCCTTAAGCATTAGGCAGAACCCAGTATGTGGCTAAGTTATTGCTCTACTGTTCATCACACAAAAAGCACAGTCTTAGCATTTGTAGATTTTCTTCTGGGAGGTTTCTAATCTAGACAGCATTTGCGTTTGGGGATTACACCACAGTCTGTTCCCCACCACCTCCCCCTCTAACATGTAGCCCTTTCAACTTCTTCAAAGAAGTGGCGAAAAGTAGGTTCTTTTATTAATAGCAGAAAACAAACCGACTGCTGGACTTCCGTGGCAGAGCTCACATAATGCGCCAGGGTGGGAACTGTAACAAAGAATGCTTGAATGCACTAAACGTATAGTGAAACCCCATTTACATTCACTGATGGAGCTTAAAGTACAATAAACGAGAAGTTTAAAGTAGAAATAAGCAGGACCATGAAAAGAGTTCAGTGAAGGTAGATACTTCTTGAAAAGTTTAGCACAGGATTTAATTTCCAGCTCAAGCCTTTCCTAGCAGAATGCATTTCTTCATAATGCTTCCCTTTTCAGAAAGCACCTCCATCAGATGAAGGTAAATCAGATGAAGAGAGTATCTTCAATGCATAAATAAGTAAATTCTTTTATATACTGATTTTCACACCAGTGAGACAGTTAGCAGTGGAACAGTCTTCATGGTTCACTGTCTATTCTGCACTCTCTACAAAATGCCTTTGATGTGAAGGAAACAACTTTGTGCATAGAAATAAGTTTGCTTGTGGGATCCTCCTGTAATTTCTAAGTCTCTCTCCTTCTAAATTTTATGTGTACATGGTAGAATTGGATGAGCTAATTGTTTTTCTGCCAGAGGTTATTCTGTGAGATAGAACTGCAATATTCCTAGTTACAGGCCATTACACTGGGCAGCTGCCCCCTCTCACCTTCTCATCCTCCATAATGACCATCTCTTTGTTTTAGTCCTTCTACGGCTGTAGTATAAGGTCCTACAGGATGCCAGCTCCCTTCTTCCAGGAGTTTGAATCAGCTAGGCTTCCACTTCTTGTCATTATGTGTCTCCGTGGTAGTTCTTCACCTTGAAAATTAAATGCATGTAAATTGTCCCTAACTTAAGTTTTAACAGAATCTGTGTCCCCTCCCTCAGCCCTGTTAAGAAAAGTCAGGGATAATATATTTGCTTAATAGTTACCGTCCTCCACATGAACTTCTTAATCATTGTCTTCCCAAGAATGGCAGGATAGCTCCAGTATCCACACGGCTGAACAGAGGATGATTTGTAAAACAGGTTTAATAGCAGTAATGTGGGGGTGAGGAGATGTGAAATGACTTTCTGCACCTTTCTCCAGCACAGGTAGCTTCTGCTTGTGATGTGATTAAGTATTTGCCACGGAACAATTATTTGCCACTAGCATTTAGCTGGGTTAACATTTTCAACAATTCTGGGGATCCTGCTTCACTCTGGGCAGAGAGCAGACATGCAGCCCTCTGCTCTACAAATCCTTGATGTGGGCTGTCCGTGCTGGCCATGGACCCTGAGCTGGCCATGGACACTGAGCTGACGGGAAGGCAGGCAGTGGATCACCCTCTGTATTTGTGCAGGCCCAGAGTGGTGCTGGCCTCAGCAATGATCCAGCCTGCCCTGCAAAATGGCCGGGGCAGCCATTTTGTGGCTGGATTTACAGCTTTTCCCTGAGGGTGGAGGGTTCATCTCTCTGTTAGGAAGATTTCTCACAAGGCTGAAGATTCACAGCACTTACAGTAATGTATTTATATACACACTGGAGTATTCAGTAACTTAGACTGACTGTTACTTTGTAGATAAACCTGGGAGGTACTGCTCCTCTAGTGTTTATTATGTCAGCATATTATTTTGGATATTAATTCTTTCAAACGTGCCTCATACTGAAATAGAGGAATATGGTCGAGATATTACTGTTTTAGGAGTCATTGGAGGATCCTATTCTAAAAAAAAATGGACAAACGTTTAAAGGCAAGACTGCTTACCAACGTGGTGCTGGAAGCCTCTCGCACTGACTCACAGGGTTAGGGGTTCTTGTGGGTGTTGCCGGTATCTTGGTATTGCACTTTGGTAGGTTTTTATGAGTTAATAAATTCCGAAGACTGCAGTTTGGCTTTCTAAAATTTGGTAATCATTCCTTAAATGTTAGTGGGAAATCAAAATTACTACATGCAATAACTAAAACTTTTTTAAAACCCTTCAAATGTTTTCCAAACTGCTGCCTACGTGTTCTTCTTCCCTACACCAATGGCCAAAGATTCCGAGTCACTTTCTGGCACCCAGCAAGAACGCAGTCAATTCTCTTAAGCTCCATTTCAGAGAGCAAACCTTTCTTTTTTTTTTTTTTTCCCCTGAAACACTGCCTGTGCAAACCCAGGGGCCATTTTGCATGGGGATTGCTGCTAATAGGGAGCACAGCAGTGAGCACAGGGGTTCCTGAACTTTCATTAGAGTTCTGAGGCTGCAGTATAATGCAAATAACAATAGAGAAATGGTCAGTGATCAGTGCGTTATTTTTTCCTTTGGGTGTTTGCACTAACTATGCCTGGGAAGGCAAGGGTGCACATTTTAACAAATTATGAGATCTCATATCCTAATGTTCATTTAATTTTTATTGAGACTTAACATAGTTTGGCATCCACATTTACTTATTTTGTTGATTAATATCTTTGAATGATTTTCTGCAATAGCAAGTAGCAAAATGAATGTAGTAGCTCAAGATTACCAAGATAAGAATTTTTCTGAAATGTTTATAGACTGTATGGTAGAAATCATGTTCTGTATGATTTGGCTATACCCAAAAAAGGCCTGCATCTGACAATCCAGCTCAGATTATGAAATGGCAGCAGACTTTAACATCTGCACGTGTCTTTTTAGTGCACTTGCAGACTCTCCTGCCACATGGCAGAACTTGTGCCTGAATGCCATCCTATAATCTGTCCCATCTACCATTTACTCAAGTATAAAACATAGTACTGCACAAGGTTTGCACCTTACATTCACTATGCAAAGAAGACAACCAGACAGCTCCTATTTCTTTCCTTCCCTCTTTTTTTTTAACCTTATCTCCTCCACTGCATCTCCCACACATAGTAGAAATATCATGTCTGCTGCCAAGGCAAACTCAATCATCTAGTCTGACTTCCTCCATAAAACATGCACAACCAAAATTCACCAAGCAACTCCCACATCAACACCAACAATTTCTATTTGGTTTGCATGTATATTTTAGGATTCAGAATTACAAAGAATCTATAACCTCCTGAGGAATAGTGTCCCATTAGTCTATTACTTTGTTATTAAAAAAATTATGCTTCCAGCTACTGATTTTTTTTCGTGATAATTTAAATGGTCATTTGCTATCAATCACCTCTTAGCTTTTTCATTGTTAAGCTAATGAGATTGTCTTCAGTTCCTTACTGGAAGATACATTTTTGGAAAGATTTAATAATGTTGCTAAATTTTTTTTTTTTTTTTTTTTTTTTTTTTGTAAACTGTTCTCAGTTTGTCAGTGTCCTCTGCAAGTACTAGTAGCAGGACCAGATATCCAGTGTCAGGAATGGTATAATTTGGTGCGCTAGTAATTCCTCTTTTCTTTTAGCTGACTTTCTTACCCATATACTGTATTTTCTCTTTCATTCCAATATGAGACTGCAACTGTAGCTGAAGATAAAGAGAGAAGTAGCTTTGAAAAAGGCTTGTCTGAGCTACTTGAAGGTACATCATTCCAATTGAAATTAGTAGGAGTTTAGCATCTTAACTATTGGTACTTCTGTTACGTTTATGCAAGCTGATTTTCATACCAATGAGAGAACTAACAGAATTAGCTCAGCAGTGTTTACTCAAGTAACAGCCAAGTAACTTTTAACTTCCAGTATTTTACTTATTGAATAAATTGTGTTTAATTTTAAAAGGAAATTACAAGAAGTGTACTATTCTTGCTATCTGAAAACTTCCTTGGTTTAAGCATTTTCTTTCTTCTAATATACTTGAATTACAGAAATAGATTATACAGATGGATTAAAACATATCCATGTGCTGAAAGCAGGCAGTCAGTCTTACATTTCACAGGTATTCATCCAAATGGCTAAGATACAGTTAGCTAGAGGATTATTTTTAATGTGTTTCTCCCAAGTCCTGTAGCCTACTCCCTTTACGATGCTTATTTGTCTGATCTCAGTAAATCTTCAAGCCTATCTGCTTTATCATTTCTCTATCAAGGATTTAGGGAGGAGAAGTGTGAGAAGGCTGATTCTAAGATAAGCAACGCAAGTTGGTTAAGAAAAAGAAATGGCTGTCATCTGTAGCCTTTCCAGACATAGCAGTACAGTCCCAGACAGTCACCTGAGTATTATCACTTTGTCTCTACTATAAATCACAGTCTGGTAATGGCCAAGGCTGACACCTTGACATTTTCAAGAAAAGTAAAAGACCTGATTTGAATGGAAATCAATTTCATTTCACAAATCTTAGGATACTACTCCAGTCCTTGTCTTGTTCTTTTTTTGTGTGTCTTATTCAGAATTTCCGTGATCTTGATAAAGGATTAGTTGTGTTTTACAGTTACTTTCATTTCCAGCATACAGTTTAATACTATTGAAATATGTGTGTGTAAGCAATGCATCATAGGACCAGGTTCCATGTAGGCGTGGGAAAGTAACTTGCTTTTCTGACATCCTGTTGAAGGTGATGGGCACAGCTCCTTTGCATGATGGTGCAACCTGAAATATCTTACCCTTTTACCACCTCCTACTTCCAGTAGGTAGCCTACATTCGATGGAAAGAAAGGAATGTCTCAGAGCGTGTGGAAACAAGCTGAACATGAGACAGCAGCGTGCTCTGGCAGCGCAAAAGGCCAACCGTACCTGGAGTGCATCAGGCCCAGCACTGCCAGCAGGGAGAGGGAAGGGATTGTCCTGCTCTGCTAAGCACTGTGTGGCCTCACATTGAGCACTCCATGCAGCTTTGGGCACTGCAGTGTTAGAAGGACACAGAACTACTAAAAAGTATCCAAAGAAGGGTAACGAAGGTGGTGAAGGGTGGTGAAGGGCAAAGACATGTGAGGACAGGCTGAAGTGCCAAGGCTGGCTCAGCACAGAGCAGAGCAGCTGAAGGGAGGCCTGATGGCAACTGCAGCTCCTTGCAGGGAGTAGAGGGGCGGCGCTGAGCTCTGTGGTGTGACAGCGACAGGGCCTGAAGGAACGCCGTGGAGCTGTGTCAGGGGAGGGCTAGGTTGGGGCTAGGAAAAGATTCTCCACTAGAGAGTGGTTGGGCCCTGGAATGGGCTCCACAGGACAGTGGTCAGAGCACCAAGTCTTTCACTTTCTCGTCCCTTTCCCCTTCCCCTTCCTGTTTCCCTCTCCTTCTCCTTTCCCTTCTCCTTTCTCCATTCTCCTTTCTCCTTCTTCCTAAATCTGTAAACACACTGTTGTGGCAAAATATCTGCAATCAAGGAGGAAGGGGAATAAGTATTGCAACTGTAATAATTCCAGTACTGTTGCACGAACAAATACAAGTAAATATTATCCAAAACCTGCCTCCCTTGAAATGTCTGATACAAAGCACAACAGGTCTTACAGAGTAAGGCTGTTTTTGGGAGCAACTCCCTTGTGTCCTGGATAGGTATTGTGCAATCGCTGTCCTGACTCAAGGCTTTGAGTCACCACCAGACCTTCAGTGCCTGAAGGTCCAGTAATGACCCTGAAGTTGTCTTTCCAATTGTTGAACAAGGAGATACCATGCTTTGCAAAATTTCTGTTTCCTCATTCAGAGAAACAAAACCATCTGGAGGACACTTCGGTAATAAAAAAAGGGAGGGAGGGAAGGGGGAAGGTGGCAAGATGTAATGCACGTATGATAAACTAAGCCAAATTAGCAAGCTGTGCTCAAATTTACTAACAGATTCAATCCCGCGTGAAGTTGAAAAAGGAAAATGTCCTTAGCATACAAAGGTGGTCATACCATGCTTAAGCCCCTCAAACAGAATAGCATGAAATATGTAGCTGTGTCAATAGCAACAGGTATGAAATCAAAGGTAAGGATTTTTCACTTTTTCTCTTTCTTGCCTGCTGTACAGTACTACTGAAAATCTGATAAGAACCTCATTAAACCCATGCATGTATAACACAGACCTAGTGCATCAAATGACTTTCAAAGACCATAGGTATGTGATGTCTAGACACTGTCCATTGGCTTTATCTCAGCATATCTTAAGGAGCAGCGAAACAGAGGATGCTGGTGTGGAAAGAAATGTTAACAATCTAGCAAATTGCTAGCATCTTTGCCCAGAATCTTTTCACTGACAATAGCTGCCAGCACATTCCTGGGTAAAAGGATAAGATTGGGACGGGTATAGTGATACTGCTCTGTTGTGTTTTCTTGTCCACTGCAGACTGTAATCCAGTAACTAATAAATGGTACCAACCTATTTAAGCACCCTTGGCAGACTTTTTTTGTTTCTTCTATGCATTTGTTGCATTACTTTTGTTGCAAAGAGTCTTTTGTTACCGTAATAATGCTATCTGTTCTTGGTTACAAATATTTCCATGATATCTACATCTACAGATCCATTTGTGACTGAAGGGGACTGAGAAAATGTTGGGAGTCTGTGTAAGTAGTTTGCATGGACTTCTTCTTGTAAGGCATTACACTTCTATTCAACCTGCATTATTTTTCTCAATTTGTTTTCTCCAAGTGATTTTTTGACAGATAGAATTTGTAATGTGCTGTTATCTGACAGATTACCCTGTTTTTTGTTTGTTTATTTTGTTTTTAATTATAAACATAGTTTATTGGCAAAATTTTCCAGTGACACACTGTTCTGTACAGTGGAGAGATTTTAAGGTGAAAAAGATAGGAACTACAAGATTTGGTGCTGTGGTATTCTCAAGGCAGTTTTTATTGGTACAAAGAAAGACAGAAACATCCTGCAGCCATTTAGATTCCATAAAGAAATGATGTGGCCTTGTGACGTTCCAGGAGAATTTTTGTCATTGGCTTCAGTTGCTAAGATGTCTTGAAAAGTAAACATTTTTAAGAGTGGTTACCATTCTTACAAAGCACTTAAACTATTTCCATTCCTCCAAAGCCTCAATACCATGAACTTGATCTTTTCTTACTTTCATATCTCCAAATTGCAGAGAGAACAGTGTAATGCACACTGGCAGGTGTTGTCAGGACATCGTACCTACAGAGGCACAGATTTCAGCAACAAAATGAAAAGTTTGCGTTGAAGCCTGAATCAAACCTGAATACTAGCTCTGAAAAAGGATTTTAGCAGACTGAAAATTTCTGTTTAGGTCTAGGCAAAGAAATACAATATTTAGTTCAGGATCTAAAAACTGCAACAAAGATAGTAACAAATCACGCAACCTCCCCGTGTGTCATTTAAAGCAATTCAAAACTATCCAGGCTATATGACATAACTACTATATTCTTAATGGACCAAAAGTTTAAATATTCTTTGTTTAGCGCAAACAGAAATTTTAGCTTTTGATACAGCAGCTTGATTGGATGATTCACAATTTGTAAATTGTGCGCTTGTACGCAAGACTATCTGAAGTAATCAATACTCCCTATTTTTAAGACAGTCCCAAAATTCTTGTTTCAAAATCAAAATTCAATATCTATTGGTAACTGCTGATTTGGGAAGGATTAGATCAAGTAAAGCTACTTTCCTGTGTAATTCTAGTTCATTAGGACAACTCTAGCACAGTCAGAGAGGCCTGTTAAATTTGTTCATATGCTTCTGCAGCATTTGTCTTTGACCTAACAGCATAGTCAAAATTTAAATTTAGTTGTTGTGAGCACAATGCTGACCAATCTAAGTAAGAAAATACAGTTCATTCTGTATAAACATCATTCAGCTCACCCAGGACAAAATAGACCACTTCTCTATTGCTGTCTCCTTTACTTAGTCATTTAAACTGCCCATCACATGGGTGGCACTTTTCTCCCATTGGTCACTAGGGCATATAACTACGCAGGGCAGTTGGAAAGCTGCTTACAGCTTTCCAGTCCACTCAGAAAACAAAGAACATTTTGGTTGAGGTTTCTCTTGTGTGCTGTGCACATTTCCAAGGGGGCTGTGCTGTGAGTGGATAGAGCAACACCAGGCCCAAGCTACCAGCCCTCTGGAGGGCCGTTGGGCTTGGGGCTGCCAATATCCTCAGAAATGACTCTTCATGTCACGTGTTAAAAGGAATATAGCTTCCTTGTCCTAATGATAATGACTGTTAAAGTACTAGACACATTATTGGAAGGTTTCTCATTCTCTTTGCCTTAGGTCATCCTATTGATCTTCTCTGAAAGGCCCCAAGTTTGTAGGTTCTGTGCAACATAAGTGCCAGCCTCAAATAGGTGTCTGAGGCACAGCAGGGCATCTCAGACAGCACTAGGTAACTACAAGTGGGAAACCTGCGTTGTGTCCTATCCATTTAGAATCCCACGGACCTTGCAAACTGAGTACTTTGTTCAGAAAAATGCATCTCTCTTAAAATATTCCTGTGTGACTATCACAACCCACTTTATTTTTGGAATTTGTATTCTCAGAGGAAGTTGAGTGAAAACACAGTGTAGTGAAATCTGTCAATGGATGCTTGCATGTAACTCAGATTTAAGTAAGATAGAGTTTTATACATGAATGTAAAACCAGAATTTAACCACTGCCACATTTTCTTTTTTCTTTTTTATTTATTTTTTTAACATTGAAGTTGGAAGATAAACTGTTTAATCAGTGTCTGTCTCTAATGTTTCTATCAGTACAAAATAGTGCTCTCTTTTTCTTTAGCAGTCTTTTCCTGCTGTTTTCTACAACTAAAAGATTTGTTCGGATTTCAGCTGTGTACACACTTGCTATGTCAGTGCTGTACTTCACCCCTTTCATGGCTGTGATGAGCAGCTTA
This sequence comes from Centrocercus urophasianus, assembly GCF_019232065.1. Lineage (NCBI taxonomy): Eukaryota > Metazoa > Chordata > Aves > Galliformes > Phasianidae > Centrocercus > Centrocercus urophasianus. The sequence goes on from NW_024884364.1 coordinate 22,954,587, forward strand.
AAGTGTGCAATCCATGGATTTGTTAGGAAAAAACATGTCGCTAACATCATAGAGGAGGATGGTTTCTTCTTTTCCAGAAAAATCTCCATTCATTATTATGGATATATCCAAAGTACAGCTAATAGAGATGGCTCCACTATGCAGTGGGAGCACAAACCTGAACCAGAACTCTGCTTTGAGCCTATCTTTTCTCAGCAGGTCAGTGTAATTGAGATGGATAAAGCAGTTCTGTTTTTGGTAGTACTCTTTTAGACTGCCTGCAGTCTCAGGGGAAAACAGATGCATCCGAGTGGCTAATTCAGATTTTTGCTCCTTATTCCATGTATGAAAGAGGAGTATTTTTGTTTTGCTTCTTTAAATGGAAGCAGAATTTCCATTCTGTACATATTTCCTTCTGCCAATAGTTTGCCCTTTCTTTTGCTTTGTTCATGCCTCTGAATTTCCTCTGAGATTGTTCTTTGTAGGAAAGGTTCAGGGGCATTGTTAGCAAATTTCTCTCAAAAATGAGTTATCAGTTTCCTGAGTTTACTCTGTGAGCACTGAAAATCAGTGCATTAACACCAATTTCCAGCAGCCACTGAAGACTCTTAAAAATCCTTTACACAGTTTGAAGAAACTCCGCACATTCTGACTGGTTGAAAAGCACATTGCTAGCATTTCAGAAATACAGATCTCAACTGAAGAGAAGCACAATGTCATTTATATTTTTAGCGATGCCAAATTCATGAACAGCATAAACAAGCTCAGGCCCTCTGACTTTAGCAGACCTCAGTTACCCTGAGTGTCAGGCTGGCTCATTGAAAATGGTGCTGTGATCCCACTTAGATTCACATTACTGTTAACAAAACCTTTGCATGTATAGAAGGGTCGTGCTCAAATTCACTGCAGGTGCCACACACCTCTGCCAGCTGAATCTAACTACTCCTTGGACTAGATGCTGATAGTTAGTGTTTACAAGATCAGGATGCTAGTCTTAAACAGTACAGAGATATGGAAAGACCAACAGAATGTGTTGCATGTGGTGAGTTTTGTGTTTGTAGGTTTGTGCTCTTTGGGTGGTATTTTCTTGTTTGTTTTTGTATCTTTAAAAAAACAGCCAGAATACCAATAACTTACTGCTGAATGAATTTCGCTTCTTTTCATTACCTACACAGTACTGCACAGCTGTGATTGATACATAACCCACTTCAGAAGGCACCATACCTGGATGCATATTACTTATTCAGACAGCGTTATTACTGGAATGAGAGCTTTTTCAGAAGAAGGACTGCTAAATCTGAACTTCACTTTACCCAGTCAGAAAAAAAAAAGGAAAAAGCTTACACACAGTAAAAATATGAATAATATTTTTTAATCACATTTGGGTTGGAAATTATTTTGCTATCCAAATCCCCTCAAATACTATTATTTTTGAGAAATCTCTCATAAAATTAGTAAGACATCAGCAAGAACATTTTGACTCTGCATATCACGGCAATGTGAGAGTCGGAAACCATGCAGTCGCCAGCTTCTGGGGGCCAAGTCTCACTGTTAGCAAGCTGCTCTGGGTAGCATGGAGAGCTCTGGCAGAAAGCTGAGGACACCTCTTAGCAGTGCAAGCCAAAAAAAAAATGCTTGATTTGTTTTGAATTGTAGTTTCTAACCATGATGCTTCATTTAAAATCTCAGTCTTTAACAGGCACACACATAATCAGACGCACGTTCTCCCATGAAATCACAATGGATCTTTTTGACACCAAATCCATATCTCTGCAAAAATGATCGTGGTTCCGTGGTCCTCACAGATGGGTGCTCTACTACATGGTCTCTGACTTGTCTCCTACAAGGGACCATTCTGGGGAGTTTTGCTGAGACCTGTAAACTCATGTCACTCATAGCTGCAAGTCATTCAGGCATTGCCATCTACAAAGTGAGAGTTTTAATGATGTGCTCTGCTAAACTTTTCCCTCATGTATAATTGCTTGTGGCGGAAGGAGAGGGAGGAGGGGAAGGTGATGGTGAAAACTGAGGGCTTGATTGGCATGAAGTGATTTCGGACTAGCGAGAAGCAGACGCCTCTGCTCTCCAGCCCCCACATACTTGTAAGTCTGTGTGTGTTGAGAGGGGGAAGAAGCTGATATTGTTCCCTCTAAAATTAATTCCCAGTTAGCCAGTGACTCCTGGTTTTTAGCTCAGAGCACACTGTAATTGCATTTTTCATTTCAGTAATTATAGAGGATATTAAAGTGGATAGACAGTTGTAGCAATCCGGCTCTTTAGACATATCCACTTGTCTAAGATCAAATGGCTACAGCATATTTAGGGTTACAGTCTCCTTCTTTTCCTTCTTGTTCTCTACTGCAGTGGATTTTTTTTCAGTGTTACCATGGCAACACTATATCTGGCTGCCAGCTCTGTCGTAAGTTATTGAACTGAGACTGGCTTTTGGTTTAGCAGATAATTAGGTTCTGTCTCACAGGTTCATTTTCCTGTGACTGGGACGTGAATATGACCTACAGCTGGCCTCAATTTCAGTGTCACAGACAAAACTTTAACCCTTCCCAGTCTTGTCACTGCTGTAGAGCTGCTGTTGGTGGCTATGGCTGGCATTTCCCACAGTCCTGAACACAGCACACCCCAGTGAGCCCTCAGGGCTCGCTGCCCAGGTTCGACTGAGCCCAGCGAGGCAAGAGATGGCTGAGTGCATAAGGGAGGCAGGGTGGGCAGTGCCACATGAGTATGGGCTGCCCATGCGTAGATTTGTTGGCAAGGTAAGTTCACCACTTGATTAGTGACCCTTTAAATAACAGAACCACAAATGGTGGTGTCGGCATTTTTTGCTTCACTCAGGAAGACAGAATATTTACATAGGGTCTGTTTTAGTACACAGGGCTCCATTCTCAGCCGTACCTGTGGTGAGAGGGCAAGGCTCTGAGGAAGGAGCACCCATTCTGAATTAACCTCAGTGCTGTTCCTTTTCTCTTCCCTTCCACCACAAGCCTCCCGTCCCTAGGTGGGTAGGAGCGCAGCATCTCCTGGGCTCAGCCGCTCACTGGTGTTGGGAGGCAAGGAGGAGGAAGATCCGCCATTTTCTTCAGCACGGTTCTCAGTCCTCCTCTTTTCCAGTGTTTGTACTCAGGGTAACATGATCTTACAGGCATATAAGCCTCTTCTGTCTATGGAAAAGCCTTCAAGAAAAAATATCGATTGGAGGAAAGTTCCATGAGATTTTGCTAGCAGATATTTCCCTAACATGTCCATGGGAGGAGGCAAAGTTTTTCAAACTCAGAGTAAGGCAGGTTTCTCTCCCACAGCCAGCAGATCCCAGAGGGCTTTTCTGAGAAGTACAAGACTGCTGGTGTAGGAGTCATGCAGCCATTTCTCTGGGGCGATGGCTTCTCTCTGGCTATCTGGCAACGCACACTGCAGTGCCTCTGAGACCTGCCCCATCTGTGTTTCCTATTGACACTTTTCTTTCTGGGGAGTCTCACAGCAAAAAAAAAAAGGCTAGCTGCAAAAATTGATGGACTTCCACTGCTATCCATCATGGGGCTGCCGCATCAAAGTCATTCGCTGCAAGCACACTGATGGAGATCCCAGCAGAGTGTACATCTCAACTTCTATCCCACCCCACCCAATATTTGTGGCCATGCCTTTTGGCTGGGAGGTCAGAGTGCTCAGACAGGGCATTCATGCTGCCCCATGGGACCTATCCTCCTGAGCTAATCTTTCAGCCTGCGGTTGTTAATAAAAAACAGTGCGTTTAAAACCTGCCTATTATACAGGACAAAGCAAACAGTATTTCCTATAGCAGAGACAGTGACTCCTCACTGAAGATAACACTGGAAGCTGCAGGTTTAGCATATGTGTTTAACTGAAATGATCAAAAAAGACCCTCAAGGTATTTCTTGATTAGCATATTTAGTGTGGATTAGGACTCCTTGCAAAGATAGTGCAGAAGTTTTGCTGAAGGGTTAAACTGGGAGTGGGAGTAGGTTGGAGGGAAATGTCCCCCTTGAATTGCAGACGAGAGATGTGAAGCTCCACGTGCCGGCTGGCTGATAAATTATCCAACTGCCGCCTGCTAATGAGCATTGCCACGGCTGGGACCCTGCGGCTCAGAGCCGGGAAGCTGGTAGTACTGCACCCGTAGCACGTTGCAAAGCATCAGGGTCTGTTAATGCACAAAAAAGAGGCATATGCACCGAGCCACTGAAAAGGAATATTTTCCAGTATAAAAAGAACCATAGGCATATATAATTCCATTATGTATAACCACATGAAAATAAATCAGAATGTATTTCTTTGTGTAAGCAATTTTTTTTTTTTTTTTAGGTTTTTTTTTTTTTCCCCTTTTTGCAGCTCTTATACTAATAAGCAGATTAAGTAGTTTCAATTTTTGCTTAGAGTTAGTTTCAATGTCTGGCCCTCATATCTGGCATAGTCCTGTAATGTTTCATCTATGATCAGAGTTTAAAGCCAAATAAAACACTGTTTTCATTGGAACCACTAGAGAAATCAAACAAATATTGCCAGTGGGATTAAGTTTTATAAAATATAGATAAGCAATCTGAATGTTTGGCCTAAAGCAACCTGACATTGTCCTGACAACATTTGCAAATGAGGGCATGCAAACCATCTCGCAAGGAAAAAACACAGGAAAATTGCTTTGTTGCCATTTTGCAATTTCCAGCTGGAGCAGGCAGAATTCTTACGCCAAGAAACCTTTGGTGGAGGTAACCGAGCCCACTGCCCAGCACAACATAGCTTGTTTGCCACAACTGGCTGGAAATCAAATTCTTCCACAGGATGCAGACCTGGGAAGTCCTCCTCAGCCCCTGAAGACCTTCCATAGCTGATGCTCTCCAATGTGAAAGACAAAGCTTTGCAAGATCCAGCCTTCTCTCTGGTGCTGAGATCAGTGATATTGTTGGTTCTGTTTATTCCCAGGGAAATCTCTAAAAATCAGACAGCACAAGAAGTTCATTCTAGGAGGAGTAAATTACAGCACTTTTGCATTCTGACAATCGGTAAATGCCTTATAAATTTATCTTGAATGTGAGACTTCCTTTACTGTTTAAAACTTTTTTTTTTTCACTTTACAGTATTTCTGCAGAACGAAAGATAAATGGAAACAAGCAAGAAAACACTCAAATTCTGCTTGTTACATTCCTTCATATGTCTGTTTTAACTGATAGTCTTTCAGCACAATGAGGCTGGAAAAGGTGGGAGTCTTTCCACCTTCTAAATTTATATAGCATGATTAAATGTCACTACTCTTTGATAAGATCTGCCTCTGTACATTGCTGTTGTGGTGAATATTGGCTACTCAACGCATTTACATGGTATCATGTGTTGGTTATGTACCTTGACTGGGAATACTTCCTTAAGTATTCTTCATCCTTTTGATTAGTTACTACTCTTTATCCTTTCTTTGAATAACTTTGAATAGTACTTTCAGAGGAGCAAAACTAGAAGTCTCATAATTTTAATGCATCATTGTGATGGCAAAGTCAAAAGTACATCAGATACCTGGATCAAAACATCAGGTCTCCAGAGCAGACTAGCAGTAGTACAAAATATGCTGGTTTAAAATTGGAAACTACTTTTTTTCTTTTTTTCCCTTTGTTTCTTTTATTGTGTTTTTTGTTTTGTTTTGTTTTTTTCCTGCTTGGATTACCAGGAAAAATGTAATAAAAGGTTGTCATAAAATTAAAGAAATCTCCTGAAGATAATGGTAAATTATGATGTAGTATATGTATGTAATGTATGGATAGAGAAGAAAATGCTGGTAGACTGTTTGGTAGGGTTACATTGTAAACATATGCCAAGAATGAAAATAGGAGAGTGATCTTAGTATGAACCTGATAGGGAAAGATGATAATACTTCAAAAACTAGCAAGGATTCCAACGTTTAAAAACAAAAAAGCTCTTTTTTTTCCAAAATCAAAATGTCGTTTCCATTCAATTTTCCATTCAATAGTTGATAATATGCCATAGAGGAATCCAGTTAGATGGTACATCAGCAAACCCAACTGCAGCCAGTTGTCTATAAAATGATGGATGGTATTTTTAAAGTTTCATTTTTTGAAACCTCTATTTTCATTATTATTGTTTTAATAGAAAATCTGCATAAAATAGACGTCATGTTGTCTCAACTCTTCAGAAGGGAAGTGATTTTTCATTGTAAAAGAAACAAAATGGTGATAAAAGCTACAACAAAACTAATAATAACATTTTAAATATTTGCTTTCTCTAACAGCATCCTAACTGTCTCTAACAGTGTCCCAGTGGGACACAAAGCTTTTCTTCTTTAGCGCTGTCCGACCCAGGTAGATCATGGCTGCTCCCAGGGTCAGAGGAAATGGGTGCTTCCCATCAGCTGTTTCTTGCACACTGAGTTCAAACCAGTTGAGGTGGAGTGACATTCACCTTTGCAAGTGCAGAAATGCCTTTGCATCTCCTGAAAACTTTGGGTTTGGACAAACATCACCATTGATATCTTCTGGGGCAGTAGCTCAATTATCATATTTTCTAGGTTGCTGTAGCTGAGCTTTGACAGGCATGCTTGGCCAGGGCAGCACTTCCCCTGAGCAAGGAGGAATCTTTAAAATGTACACATTATTTTTAAAAGCATGGTGGTGGAGCTCTCTTATTTATTAAATTACAAATTACTAAATTACAGTCTGTATGGTTGCCGCCTTGATCACTCATATCTAATCATTCCTACTAGCTCTGTGGGTGTGACCTTTTCTAAAATAATTTCCATGTTGTAATAGCAATAAGATACTTTAGGCAGTGCAGTTCTGGGACTCATTGCACTTCTCAGGTGAGTGAAGCCACTCATTCTTCATCCTCATGCTTCACAACACATCTGAGGCATGAAATTATTCCCTTCCAGTGTGATGCCTTCTCCCAATCTTATTGCTTAAATGATTTTTAAGGATTAGTGTGTTAAAAGCATTGTGAAAAATTCATAAGAAAAAAAGGAAGATAGTATTTTGCATTAAAGTTATCGACCTGATCCACATTTTAGTGATTTTATTCCAATCATGAGAGTCTGATCTAATATACTTCCATAGTACGTGCTAGCAAAAATATGGAAGGCACAATATTTTTCTTGAGAGTGCGCTGTATACAAAAATCACATCATTTATAGTAGAAGGTATCAGAATTGATGAGTTTATACATTTACAAAATTCATTTCTCTGTCTGTTGTTGGGTATTGCCAGCTATGTCCTATATGCAGGTACCATTCTTTGTTCCCAGGATTTTAGGTATTCATCAGTGATTTCTCTCTAAATTGTTTCAGCATATCTTGATTGATTTGCAGACAGAATACAAATTCTCTTGAGACAAATGTATCATTACCATTTTAAATTGTAATCTTTTTCAGATGTTGTTATTTTTTCCATTAACATTTGAGAACAAAAGGATGAAGTTTTAACTTTTGTTGCAATGCTGACAAGCTACAATAGCCACCCTTGTTTTGTTTTGTTGTTCTACGTAAGCAGCTAGTTGGAATATGAGTATATTGCTTTTTATTTCATGTTCTCTACAAAATGATGTGTATGCCATCACATGCACATAGCTTCTGTGCATTTATTGTAACAGTAGCAAGGATTGCAAAAGGCTGTATTTTAGCGAAAGAAATAGCTCTTCTTTTGAGGTCTGAACCAAAACTCTCTAAGACCAATATTTGGGAAAAGGGGCAATTTAGTAATTCACTTATTAGCTAAGTCCTTATTTATGAAGCTCTGGCAAACATTTCTCTCAAGGTTGGAGTTATATACATATCTGCAAGCCCTGATGAATCAAAATTTTAGCTGCTTCACTTTCTCCCTCAGTGAAAAACTTCACAGGATGCAAGAAAATATTAGAGTTATTAATAAAAATAAAAGACCTCTTTGATACCAAGGCTGTATCACCAACCCAACAGTTTCTCAGTTTGAAATAATGTACATATGTAATCAAACATTTATCAGTAATACCTTACAGCAACAAATGCAGCAAAAAATGATTTTCTGTTCTCATGTAATCCATTGTTCATACACACATAGCAAACCCATGTGATAGGTTCATATAAATGGAAGTTTATATACACGTTTGTTACATATATAAATGTATAATGTACATAGAGTCTGTTTAAAAAGTATTTTTTTCCTAAAAAGTATGTGATTCCTCTGTATTTATTCTGTTAATACCCTCTGCACTCAGTCTAAGAACACTTTTACATATCAGGTAGAATCACAAAAATGAGATGAGAAAATATAATTGTTTTTTCTATGTCACTAAAAGATTGTTTTCATTGAAATCAATATGCATCTCCCCTTCTGCCTTTGCTCACTTTAAGAGATGTGTATATTTCTATACCTTGTACTTTATCTATGTTATAACCAAGACATGGGTGCTCATTTGCTCATGACATTTCTCTCCACAAGAGTGGTGAAAAATACAGCCCCCACCATCAGTAGACAGGTCTCTCTCCTACAACAAGTGAGAGCAAGCATCCCAGAAAAGGCAAGCTAACACACGTTATACACATAATAACTGATATGCACACTTCAGTTTATGTGGATAGCATGATAACAACAACTTGTAGAATTAAGTCATTAAGTACAAAAGAACTGGTGAAGTTCCCTTTGAAATTTAGTCTCCAAGTATTTGCTTTGTGCTTCGTTTCTGGGAGCTGCACTAAAAGGTTTGTGATGGTTTGTATGAGACAACTGCTGGTGTCACTTCTGTCCCCTTGGGCAAATACATAGGCTTTTACCAGTATTGAAGGGACGGGGAAATAAACGGAGTACAAGGGAATAGCTTCTCAGGAAACAGGAAAGAGTCATAAGGTTCAGCCAGGAAGGACCAGTGTGGCATTTGAAGTGTCATTTTTGGAATAATTTTTGAACAAACATATAGATATGTTGTATCTGTAGGAATCTGAGGTAGCCTGAGAACAGCAGACTTGCTGAATTTCAAGCAAATTGTACTGTCGTATCTTTTCAGAAATTGAAATTTCATCTTTTTGACTCCTTGTTGTTGAAAAGTAATGCCTCTTGCTTATGGTTCGTAAAAAGAATAGAGTTGTTATCAGAAAACGTTCTCCATCTGATACACTCAGCTTGAATTATCAGGAATATCAGGACAGTAATGAGAAATTTCACAAGCTTTCTGGCTGCACTCTGCAGATCTTAATGGTTTGGATAGCTTGAAAAAGACTTTCATCTTTTAGGTTCAAGCTGAATGGAAATTCTGAATGCTATGGAGATGAACTCCTTGCCTCGTACTGCTTTGAATATCCCCAGTATTTAATGTGCTGTGGGCTGCAGTGTTATAAAGCAAAGACAATCAGAGATAGCTGAGTGGCTAGATTCTTTACTCACCTGGGAGGGGTTTGGGACAGATATACATGTGTTTCACATCTGTTCATTTCTGGAATTTTCAAACAGTGGTCTTTGGCTTGTTCTTTGCCCATTCATATTGTACCTATTTAAACTCCAGATGTGAACAAGAAAAATTAATTCCTTCCTATCCCATCTTTTAATACTGTCAGATGAATATGAATCTCAGCTCTCTGGAATACATTACCAATTTTTATTTTGTTTAATGATCGTTAATATGTACATAATTGTGAATGTATGCATATTTTTGTTTCAGGCTTCTCACAGCATATTACATCTCCTGGGATGTGAATTTTCTGCATATTGTTTTATAATGAATAAATGTTGTTTTAAATTTTCTTTCTGGCTATTTGTATAATATACTACCCCCTTTGTAATTCCTAGCTAGGAAATAACAGTATAATTTTATTTGGAATGACAAATATTTTGATTAAAAAAAAAAATGTTTAGCTAAGTATTTTTAAATTATTCTCGTTTTGTTTTTTGTTTCCCTATAATACCAGATATTACCTTTGATTAATAACAATCATATATATAGGCTTTGTTCGTCTTATCTGGGTGTCAGCAGTAATTGGAATCCATATCCATATCCTACCTTGCAATCATGCTGCAAAAGGCCAATAAATTCCCGCTGAGTGTGTTACTTGTTAAATTTAGTGCATTACATTCAGGGTAATGAATAAAAGCAGTGGGCCGTTACTGTCTGGTTGGCAGAGGAGGAGCAGGAACTGCCAGACTCCCCTGAGGCCCCAAGCAGGCTTGAAACTTTGACAGGCAGAATCAAGGGACTCCCTAAGCATCACAGTTCAGTTTGTCTTCCTTAATTTCCTTTTCTACCAAGATTTTAGAGGAAATCTTCTGCAGGAATACAAAATACATTCTGCTTGTATACCAGTATTCTCTTGTGCAGATTCCCTTCTTGGCAAGTCTGTTTAATGTAATATATCTTTGTTAAGCATAAGTTTGACTTCAAGAAATACATTTACGTGTATCTTATATAGATGTATATATGGTTTAAGGTAGTTATGTATATATAAAATGTGCACAGAAAAGTATACTTATAACCAGCCTGTATTAACGCTTGTCTGAATTGCTGACCGACAGGAAAACTCACTCAGATTTTCCTTTTGGATGTTTCAGTTTTTATTTGTCTGACACAGAAAGAGCTGTACATCCCTAACTATGTTGAGAAATGTTCTGTACTTCAGTCCTAGATCTGGAACTGGTAATTTTCTGACTTTCCATTCCTTCTGACATGCAAATTTATCATGCTAAATTGGTGAAAATTTAGTAAATATTGTTATGGAATAAATAAAGTAATGGGACATAATGGAGTCCCGGTGCAAGCATACACAAAATCATTTTGATGAGACTTAGATTTTGATGAGACTAGTGGGAAGATTGTTACTCCTGTGATATCTTTTGTGGATTTTTCTGTGCCACTGGACCTCTGAAAACTCTTGAGAGGGCATATTATTGCACTCTCTTGTCTTGAACAGGAGACTGGTTTTGGCCCTTTCCATGTCCATGCAGGCAACAAAGTCAGGAGCTAAGAGAGCCTTATGTACCCATGTGTGGTAGTGCAAGAGGGAATAGGAGTCCTAGGGACACATCAGCCCATCTACAATAAGAAAGATGCTTTGGAGATGTTCCCTCTCATCTACTATACCAGTTCACTATTCCTTTGAGAATTCCTTGAGAAGAAGTCTAGAATGATAATATTCTGCCTTGGTATGTATGATTTTTGGCAAGACTTTGACTTTTTCTGAAGCTGCACCCCTGTCAGGTACACCTGTCAGAGCCAAAGACTCTCAGCAAATCTCCTGAACTGGAAATATGTAATAGCAAATGAATTAGGCAAACATGTTTCACCAATATCCAAAATAACTCATGTTTTATTTTCAAGTAAACTAAAGTCTAGCAAACAGAACAATATTATGAGGAGATTTTATCTTTATTGATATCAGAGGCAAAGATTTTACTTATTTCAGGATATTTTCAGTGTGGAATTGCTCCACTGAGTCTTCCTCTTACTCTGCAAGAGCTAGGGCGTGTTTTCAAAACTGCAAAGCTATCATGGCCTCTCTGGAGGCCAAAAAAAAAAAAAAAAAAAACCACTACAAAATGTAGGTCTTCAAATTGATCCCTCAAGTCAAAGTGGTGGAATTTTCTACATACTTGCATTTTCATCGGTAAAGCTATTTATGATTTTAGCTCTGCTTCTAAATATCTTGACAGTTTTGAAGAAGTAGCTGACTTGGCCAACTTTAGGAACTATAAGGTGTGTGTGTTCCTGTATCTGTATCCCCTGCAAATCCTGTTTTGTTGTACACAGAATACCTAAGTAAGAAGACTTCCATAAAGCAAGGGCAGAAGGTAGGGTGTCGAGGGAGAACTGGTCTGACAGCGAAAATGGATAACACCTTGATCACACTGCACAATTGTTTGGTAAGAGCATGGGGCACCAGGTAATATGGCAGGAAACTTCAGGCAAAACTGCAGCCATTTGCTTGGTTAACATGCTATGTGATTCTATTTCACCTCTTACAGGAGTTTGATTTTTTGTATACAATTTTTTTAAATATAATTGTTGTCATTTAATTTTTACAGCTTTACTAATATTGTAATTTAATATTTGCTGAAATAAATTGTTTCACAGTGGGGAAATTTTTAATAAATGAGATAATCTGATGGCATAAGATAAACCATTTAGGCCTTCAATGTTGCCCAATGACAGGGCAAGAGAGCACAAATTGGAGCACACAGAACATAAGAAAAAATTCTTTACTGTGAGGGTAACAGAGCACTGGACAAGGCTGCCCAGAGAAGTTGTGGAGTCTCCTTGTCTGAGGACATTCAAAACCCACCTGGACACTTTCCTGTGAAATCTACTGTAGGGAACTGTTTTAGCAGAGCTCTGGACGAAGATGATCTCCAGAAGTCCCTTCCAATTCTGACGATTCTGTAATTCTGTGATTCAGCCTCTATACTTACATGTAGTATGTTTCTTTCTGTCAAAGTTTTTAATAGTCCAGGTTTAAATCAGATTTGTTTATTATATGAAAGGACAGATAGTGGATAACTGTACTCTGAGATTGGACTGTATATAACTGCCTGCATTTGACAGTTCAAAACCACAAAAGGTTTCTGTCACAAGAGGGAAGAACAAGATGTTCATAGTACATCAGCTCCGATTGATGGAGTTTAGTGTAAACCTTTCCCAGTGTGAAAAGCAGTATTTTATTCTAGAAAATGGTAATGTCTGGATACAAGTGACCTCATACAATATGAAATATTTATTGTAATTTGATATTTTAAATAAGAACGTGGCTCACGCTGCTGCCAGGAAAACCCCTTTCTGAACTTGTCCTGTTTCATATCCTACCCTTACAACATATCCTGGTTCTGTCTGGCAATCATGCTGAAAATTAAAATGACAAATCAACATTTCTAAAACTCAAACACACGAGCACACGGAGCATACCCATAGAGTTTTAAGTTCAATTCTTTGGGAGGGTTGTTCTGGCTTCTAAAGCAGTCCTGGGGGAAACCTTCTAAGTAGTTCACATTTCATTAGGGAATTCAAAAAGATCCTTGATTGTTTCCTTGTTGTACCAGAAAACACTGCTGATCAGTTAACGTTCTCTAACGAAATCCTTCTGAATGTCATAGGAAGGTGGCTAGGTGCTTAATTCTGAATAAATTCTAATGTCTGAAAGCTCCAGTCCCTGATCTCAGGTCAGGCAGTGGTTTTGCAATGTGCCAAGCATTGACATTTGTTGTTGATGGATTTTTGTTTCACCTTCTCATGTTTAGCATTCCTTTGAGCTGGAACATTTAGTTTATGGCTGTCTGGGTGCCATGGATAGAATCGTCTTTAATCTTCTTACCATCAGAAATTCTGCAGGAGCAGATCCAGGTGCAGTGGTTGTTGACTGACTAGAAGAGTTTTATATCAAGCCGTTAATTTTTGCTGAAGGATTGTGGGTTTTGCTTTTCTTTTAATTGGTGCTATTTCATGCACTTTACATCTCTACCTTTTTTCCATTTCTCTAGGGGTAAAATTAATTATGACAACAGTATTGAACATAAAAGTTCTCTGTAAACATTTTGATTGTTTTAAAGGCCCATTATCTGACATGAGGACTTCATGTTTCTCAACTATTTACTTTATTTCTGGACAGTGTGTGCCAGTGAGGTCTATATAAGTACAGCCAAACCAATATATCTGGAGAAGTAATCAGCCACAGTACTGTATTTGTGTTCTTTCCAAAAAATGAAGAAGTCTGTTGCTTCTATACTGCCAAGATCTGGCAGGTCGCTTTAAGGAGATTAATGGCCCTGGTGATTGTTGTTATTGGTGCCTTTTTTTCCTTTCCTACCCCTAATCTGTTACATTACAAATGCTTATTTACTCAGTGGACTGAATTTGCTTTAAGAAGAAAAGTAGCATATGGCATGTTTTCGTCCAAGCACGTATATGTCTATAACTTTATCTTCTTCAGGTACTGGGGTAATACAGTCCTCCAAAGTACACAGGGGATCAAAATCAGCCATCCTTTCTGAGGCTGGCTATCAGTCATATGAAGGTTATTTCAGTTCTGCCAATATGGTAATGTGTTTGCTCGAAGTTGCTTCATTTGCCATTGATGAAGGTGAAGCTGAAGTTGTTGGCAAGTCCCATATGTTAGTTCTCCATCTCTGACTTGCTTTGATCAAATGACATTGCTGCCAGAATGATATCAGACTCTTATCATCTTTTCTTCTTAATTTGGTTGTTGGTTACCAGCTCTACTTTAAATACTCTATCTGGAGTATTTTCTCCTTTGAAAACTTATACAATCGGAGCATAATGTGGGAAAGAATAGATGAAGTCATATTATCTGAAACCTAGTTGAAAAAACATCCAGTGACCTGTGTTCTGTTTCTTGTTAAAATCTAACATGAACAAATATTCACTGAGCCAGTAGATAGGTCTGTGCAACTAGAAGCTATTTTTCTTCTATTTCAGTATGCTTGTTTGCACAGCTTCTTAATGTGGTGGTAAAAGGCTTTGGTCCTCTGGAAGTTTTTGTGTAAACATAGTTCCTAGGCCACATGAATATGTATCTACGAGTACGGCTGAATATTTTAAAGAGTGGTGTGCCAAAACAGGTAAAGATACAACGTCTATGTTATTTTAAATGAAAATATTATTTTCTGGGTGATTTTTCACCAAGGTTGACATGCTCATATGATTAAAAAGCAGTTTTCAGAACTTCACATAATAGCTCCCCAAAGCAGATTATCTTATGGAAGGATCTTTTCACGACTTTATCTTGAAATTCATACAAAACTAGCTACGTTTTCTTTTTTATTATTAGTATTTCTAAATCTAGCTTTATCTTCTATTTTCTTTATTTGTTCTGTACCAGGGCCTTAACAAGAGCATTAATAGATCCTAACTAGCCTAACTAGCTCCACCTGAGACCCAGACCCCAAGCTATGGGCCCACCAGTTATATATGACCATATACCAAGAAAGCTTGATTTTAGTTCTACAGGATAGTTAGTTGACTGAAATAAGTACAGCCATAGGAACATGCCTACCTGGGTGTTTTAGGATAAATCACTGGTGGAGAAGGAGGGGAAGGGAAGGGAAGGGAAGGGAAGGGAAGAGGCATGGCACTTCTGACCCCACAACCAACCACTACCATCATTTCCAATATAGAGCAGCCTGTCCTTGCTCTGTGCTGTGTTCCATACTTTATTCAGTTGCTTTCCAAAAGTGCTACAGGTAGGTGGTCCTTATTATTATTTTGCTGTTTATGTAAGCCACCATTTTATTTATGTTGCAAAGGATATCTATCAAGTAACTCTCTCACTGTTCAGGAAACTTATATTTGGTGCTGATGGTCCATCAAATGGATGCTAATAGAAGCATTACCTTCCCTAGAGGGAGCTGAAAATAGCCTTGTGTGGAGTTCTTTAGGAAGGGAAACTTGACTAAAACTAGTTCACAAATCTGGACTTTAGGAAGCAATTTTTCTCTGCAGATGCTTAATTTAAGGTTCCTAGAAATGCCTTTTACTCTAATGTGCTTGTGTACTAATCTTTGAGTCTTCAATTAGGGAGGAAAAAAGGAAAAGAAAAAAAAAATCCCACCGTATTTAGCTTTTTTCTGCTTTTTTTTTTTTTTTGTTTGTTTGTTTAGTGGAATTTCAGGACATTGTAGGAAATTTGTAGTGGCTCATTCCATTTTAATAGCTTGGGTTTGTTTTGTTTTGTTGGAGATGTATTTTTTTCCCTTTAAATACGGCCTTTGAGGTTTTTTACAGAATTAGTGAAAGAATTACTTACTTCATTTGTAAGTATCAAACTGAAGTCTTAAGACAATGTAAAACAGAAGGCATAACAAAGGGAGTACAAATAAATAAGGGATATAGTTTAATAACTGGGAAAACTGATGTTATCTTAAGAGAAGTTACATTCTTTGACAAATTTAAATAGAATCTAGTGTAGGTATGGACTTTTTGACCCTTTTTAAGCTAATTAGTTTTGCAGATGAAAATGATATTGACAAAAGTTAGGAAAGGCTTTTCAGTAATGGATCTTCTATATTGTCAAAGCCTGTGATGTCAGAAGAGATGGAAATCCTCCCCCTAAAGGAGCAACATTTTGAAGAACTGATTAACTCTGACCGAGTGAAGGAAAATGTCAAGGAGGAGGCTTGAGAAAATCTGTGTTAGGAAGAACACCTGAACACATCTGTGAATATGAATTCAGTCTGTGGCTGATCTAAAGATCTGACAAAGGCTTTGCTGGACTGGAAAACTTCCAGTGCTGGACAACTAGCAAAAAAAAAAAAGTACAAATATTGCCTTAGTAAGTCACATAACAACATAATTGTTGCTATTAATGATTCTTCTTCCAGCTGCCGAGAAGGAGAGAAAATGAATATGAAAATGAGCGTTTTTAATGCCTATCTCAAAAAGAAGTTGAATGTTTGAGTACCAACAGGAAAGGAACAGAACCAGTCTTTCTGGACAGCATAAATATGAAATAAATAATGACCAAAAGCTAGGGAAGTTGTGTAAGAGACTCTTCTTATGTAGGTGAACTCATCTAAGATCAGGTCTCCTCTTAGGTTTCCTTTCAAAGCAAGGATGCAAGTCCTGAAGGAGGAGTAAATGTGATAAAGAATTTCATTTTCCTTTGGCAATCTAGGCATCATCCTTATGTATAGTTAGTGGTATTATAATTAGTAATACTGTGTGTCAGCAGTATCTCTGGCAAAATGCTACAAGCAAATGCACATCAGTATAAATCTAGATGGAATATGTGCTTACTGTTTACTTATTCTATCCATCGCTACAGTGATGGTGTGCAGATATAATGGAAAGTATAATTTCTCTCTCTAACATAATTGTATGGACTAAGTTTGAAGCAAAAGAACAGGTTTAATTTGGAAAACGAAGGCAACGTTGATATCAAATTTTGATCTGTAATGTCAAAATTTGCTTATAAAAGGAAGTACTATGATAAAGTTGGCTAAACTTGGGACAGATGTTTGGCTTAAATGTTTTTCTTCTGGCCTTAAATGAGGGGAACAGGGTTTAACTGAAGATGAGTATTTGAACAAGAAACTTGGAAAAACTCTAAGAACACTGTAATACTTCTTCAATAATGGAAGAGGTGCTGAGTTTTATAATTATTTGATCATTACTGTGGTTGATCTATATTAACTTCTTAAACTCTGCTTATCTTTGGTATGGAAATCTGTGAGTATGGCTACCCACCAATTTCAAATGCAGAAGTCATGCCTCAAGAAATACTAAATAATTGTGTCAAATACCTGGCAGAAATAATCTGTCCTAGATAATTTTATTATCTCGACATTTCAGATCATCATATCTTAATCTCAGCTATTGATTTAGATATATTATACTTCAAATTCAACTGAAAGTATCAAATATTTAGATGGATGCTACAAAGATTAATGCATCTCAAATTTACATTTTAGCTGCTTTTTACTACCAAATATCCTCAGTACATCACTGCAAGTGTAGCTGAAATCTGTGCTCTTATAAGGTGAGGATATATTTTATTCCAATATTATCTAGAAACACTATAATTTGGAGTCCCAAATGATCTCCTGAGCAATTACTGAATATACAGACAGAGCAGTCTGCTCATTTAGTGAAAGCTTACTTCCTTTATCCAGCTTCTGAAAAGCATTAAAGCTCATTTAAATCTGTATGGAATTCTTTCATGAAGCTCCTAAGGTACATGGTCATTTGGAAGAGCACTCAATTCATGAGACAATATCTGAAGTTTTGTTCTATACCATGTTTGAGAATCCTGCTGTATTAGTAGAGTATGGATCATTGTGACCCTTATTCAAACGTAGAATTCTCCTTAAAGTAACACTTGTGATGAAGTGGGAAGCAGGAAAAGCTTGCTTTAAACTTTTAGCATTGATGCTGAAGTGAAAATCAACATCAACATTTTAGCTGAAAGCCATTCAGATGGCAAGAGATTTTAAAGATTGGCCAATATAGCCCAGTCTCTACAACATTGTACTAAGAAAAATCAAGACTAGAAAAAAGAGTAGTAAAGTAGAAAAATCAAGTAGTCTTTATTCCAAAGACTATTTCTCTGAATAAACTACATTCTTTGCAGAAACCAAATCAGGAGACAAATACCCATTTCCTGAGTTAGATAAGAAATGGAAAAGACTATAATTGACTGTCACAGGGGCCTCTTTACAAAATAGGTTGGATAAGTTAATGAAAATAATTGGTCATGAGTGTGTGTGCTTGGTGAATGGAAGTGCAAAATTAAGCATGTTTAAAAGATATGATCAGGTGGCTATACTGGAGGGCAATAATGGAGAATTGAACAGAATAAAAAGAGGAAAGTGGGAAAGAAAAAATAGAAATGGCATTTACTTGCTGATTCTTACAGCAAACCCAAGAGCAGTGCAGAGATGCAAAATTGATGGTGTATACAGAAAAGGAAAATTAGTAAAGAATAAATAAGTCTGGATACACATACAAGCTAGCTGTTTGCATTTACAGATGGATACCATGTCTCCAGTATATAGTTGCTTCATATCCCACTGGTTTGCAGTCTAAAATACTCAATGCCTTATACAGGCCATATGTCAGCAGAAGACTCTTCTCTTTGAAGTACATTAGAAACACTAGAGTGTGGAAGTGGGTCTGGCTGCATCATCTGTTAGTCAGGTGCTTAAAGAATGCATTCATTACTGACTTCAACTTAGCAACACTCTAGCAAATGGGTTTTACAAATGTTATAGCTTAATTATAATAGCTTTGACAAATTCCTTAGAGGAAGACCACCTCCCAGCATGTGTTGTGCCTTTCTGAAGTTCATGAGTAAAGCTTCCTCTTCAAATTTCAAGCTTTAATTTCCTGTTTCACTAGCTACTTCACATTTTCACAGGAATACAAATGGATGTGGTATTCAAGTCAAGAGGATGCAACAGTTATGAATAAAATAAGTCAACAGTAAAGGAAAATTAAAGAAAATGTGGATCAGCTGCTGAATGAGATGATGCCCTGGTAACAGCAGACGCTGGGGTGGTAGAGTTACTGAATGTCATCTTTTCTTTAGTTTTTACTGTTAAGAATTCCAGACCCTGGAATTTAGAGAGTCTGGAGAAAGGAAGATTTGCCCTCAGTCAGAAATTTTCTAGTCAAACTTCATACGTATAAACCCATGAGCTCCAATGGGATGCATCCACAAGTGCTGAGGGAGCTGGCAGAAGTGGTTACTAAGCTGCTCTCTGTTGTCTTTGAAAGGTCATGGAGAATAGAATCCTGAGGACTAGGGGAGAGGCAATGTTACTTCAGTCTTCAAAAAAAGCAGGGAAGAGCTGGAAAACGATAGGCCAGTCAGCCTCACCTCCATTCCTGGAAATGTGATGTAGCAGCTTATTCTGGATTCCATCTCCAAGCAAGTGGAAGGAAAGAAAGTTATCAAGAATAGTCAACATGTATTCACCAAGTGGAAATAGTGCCTGACCAATCTGGTAGCTTTTCACCAAGCTGAATAGATGAAGAGAAAGAAGCGGATGTAGTTCCTTAATTTCAGGAAGGCTAGGTAAGCGTAGAAAGTGTGAGACAGATGAGTGGGCAGTGAAGTGGACTGAGAACTAGCTGACTGGCAGAGCTGTGAGTTGTGATCAGCAGCATGGAGTCCAGTTCGAGGTCTGTAACAAGCTATGCTTCCCAGAGCTTGGTACGGGGTCTGGTCTTGTTCAACGTCTCCATCAATGACATGGACAAAGGGATAGAGCGCACCCTCAGCATGTTTGCTGATAATACAAAGCTGGGAAGAGTTGCTGACACACCAGAAGGCAGTGTTGTCTTTCAATGAGGCCAAGACAGGCTGGAGAGTTGGGTAGAGAGGAACCTGATGAGGTTCAACAAGAGCAAGTGCAGAGTCCAACTCATGGGAAGGAATAGCTGCATGTATTCATACAGGTTAGGGGCTCACCTGCTGGAGACGAGCTCTGAAGAGAAGGACCTGGGTGTCCTGGTGTATGAGAGGCTGACCATGACCTAAGCAGTGTACCCTTGTGGCCAAGAAGACCATTGGAATCCTGAATGCATTAAAAAGAATATCGTGAGCAGGTCAAGGGAGATCCTCCTCCCCCTATACTCTGCCCTAGTGAGGCCATATCTGAAGTATTGTGTCTGGTTCTGGGCTCCCCAGGTCAAGACAAATTGTAGCATCACAGAATATCTTGAGTTGGACAGGATGCATGAGGATCTTCAAGAACAACTCCAAAAGTAAAACAAAGAACCTCTCTAGCAGAGGGCTACGAAGATGATTAAGGAGCTGGAATATCTCCCTTATGAGGAAAGAATGAGAGATCTGGGAGTGTTCAGCCTGGAGAAGAGGAAACTGAGTGGGGATTTAATCAATACTTGTAAATATATCATGGGTGGTAGTCAAATGGATGGGGCTGTTCAATGGTGCTCAGTGGCAAAACAAGGGACAATAAGCACAAAGTGGAACACATGAAGTTATGTCTGAACACGAGAAAAATTCTTTACTTTGAGGGTGACAAAGCTCTGGAACAGGTTGTGCAGAGAGGTTATGGAGTCTCCTTCTCTGGAGATATTCGAAACCTGCCTGGACATTTTCCGGTGAGAAAGTGTAAGAAATCTGTTTGGGGTGAACAAAATCATTGTAAGAGATCCCTTCCAACAAGTAAAATTCTGTGATTCTATGGAATATTTTGACTGAGTTATATTAAAAGATGAATGTTTTCATGGCTCATCAATAATCTTCTTCTTGTTTCTTTTACCTTTCTACATGTTCTGTCACAGTGAGTCGTAAAATATATGTAGCTGACTAAGGGGTGGGGTCTTTTTTATTATTATTCATGTGGTTTCTTGGGAAAAATTTAATGAATAAAACTTATAATTCTTAAACTGTTCTGCTTTCTTCTGTGGAAGTATTGTAGTTGCATGCACTGCTCATTGTTTCCTGAGATAACAGCCTATTTTCTGTGATCTAGATCAAAATCTGCACTTGTCTCAGGTTTATGGCAAAAATAAGCTTAAGAAAAATGGCACCAAACTACATAAACCATTAACAAGAAATCAAAATTTTACTGGGAGTATGATACAGCAAAACTTGATGGCATATGGTTTTGTGTTGTTTTTGTTTTGTTTTGTTCTGGTTTTTTTTGCAGTAATGAACTTCTCCTTATGTGCTTATTTCTTTTGAGCAATTAGAGATTGCATGGGACAGCTGGTGGAATAAATCAGAAATTAAAGGCATCCTGTACATCTTTGGTTTGCTCTAACAGCAGAACAACTGACTGTGCAACTCTTTAGGTTTTCATTTACATTATTTTCTTTATAGTGAATTCTTCACGGTGGTTTTTCTTCTAAAACAAAATAATCTCTTACTTTTCTGGTTTTTACCCAGGGAAAGTAAATGAATGACAAAATAGGAATTATGTCTTAGCATTTGTTGTATTTTTTGTTGTCATCCTCATCATATTGACAGAAGTGCAAAGGAAAAGCTTTAAATTACTTGCTTGAACGCATAAAGAATGTCCACAACAGGAGTAGAAGGCAACCACCTACATGTCCTATGTCTGCTAGTCAGCATGGTTCTGAAAGACAGAAATAAGAAGTAATGCAAGTATCTCCTCTGCAAGATGTCCTTTCATAATTTAAGTTTGGTAATCTCACTGCTGGGGTAGTAGAAAACGTAAGTAAATAGCATTGTGACACTGCAAAGTAGGAAAAAAATGTACTAGGAGGTATCAGCAGATGTTTGGTTCATAAGATTTCATAAGATTTATGCATCTTACAGAACTGGAAAGACCACAACTGGAATATGGTATTCTGTGTTAGGCACTCTCTTCCAGATCATTTAAAGAGAGTCTGGAATATATTTAAAAAAAAAAAAAAAAAAAAAAAAAAAAAAAAAAAAAAAAAAAAAAAACAGGGTAAAAATTGCAGGGTAAAAATATTTAGCTTAAGAGGGGGAGACTGATAGGGAAACATGAGATTAATCTTCAACTATGCTTATATCTAATGCACAGAAGAAATGATTGATCTGTTCCCTCTCTTCATGTCTTGCTCATACCTTCATGCTCACAGGTATGAGCAAGACATAATGGATTTCATTTCCAGTAAAGATCCACAAAGTGAAAACATTACATAAGATTTTTTATAAGGAAAGAAAGTGAAGCACCACAACAGCTGGTTTAAGGACCTTCGATCTGTGAAGGCATCTCATTACAGGGTAGATGACCCTCTCTGAATGCTGAGTAGCCAGGGGACAGAGTAGCTTTTGGGGTCATTCTATCTCTACTCAGTAGTCTTAGCACAAGACACTGAGCACCTAGGCCTTAACACCCAAATAGTGCAGGCCCCAGTACAGTGTAAAAACTTGGATTTCAAGATTTTAGAATCTCATAAAAGCGTAAAATAGTTATGCTATCACATAATAATCCAATTGATTTTATTGTTACTTCAGAGCCTGCAGGTAGCTTGAAACACACCACTGCCGAAGTGGGACCTGTGAACTTCGCCCTGAGTATAGAAATCCGCTGGAACTCAAAATCATGAGAGCATTATTTGAGGCAATCTTAGGGTCTTCCTTTTGTAAATAACATGAGTGAACTGGGTCTTTCTGGACCCGGATCATTTTTGCTGCATGATTTCTTCAGTACTTTACTTAAGTATATTTAGCAAATACAAGTTGGAATCAAGGGAAGATAAATTAATGCTCTGCTAATGGAAAGCAACAAATGAACTAATGATGTATTCTCTTATTGACTCAATACTGATATGTGTCTACATAGCCATACACAGAATCACACAGAATCACCCGGGTTGGAAGGGACCTCAAGGATCATGTAGTTCCAACCCCCCTGCCTAGCAGGGCCACCAAACATACACATTCAGATCAGGTTGCCCAGGACCCCGTTCAACCTGGCCTTAAACACATCCAAGGACGGGGCATCCACAACCTCCCTGGGCAGCCCGTTCCAGGGCCTAACCACTCTCCTTGTATAGAACTTCCCCCTAACATCCAACCTAAATCTTCCCTCCTTCAACTTGGATCCATTTCCCCTAGTCCTGCTGTTGTCAGCCCTTTTGAAGAGTTTACTCCCCTCGTGGGTGTAGGTTCCCTTCAGGTATTGATAGGCTGCAATGAGGTCACCCCGCAGCCTTCTCTTCTCCAGGCTGAACAAGCCCAACTCCCTCAGCCTGTCCTCATAGGGGAGGTGCTCCAGCCCCCCGATCATCTTAGTCGCCCTCCTCTGGACCCTTTCCAAAATCTCAATGTCTTTCTTGTACTGAGGGCTCCACACCTGGACACAGTAGTCCAGATGGGGCCTCACAAGAGCCGAGTAGAGAGGGACGATCACCTCCCTGTCCCTGCTGACCACCCCTCTCCTGATGGAGCCCAGGATCCCATTTGCCTTTCGAGCTGCCAGAGCGCACTGCTGGCTCATGTTCAGTCTCTCGTCCATCAGGACCCCCAGGTCCTTCTCTGCCGAGCTGCTCTCAAGGACCACTCCTCCCAGCCTGTACGGGTGCCTGGGGTTCTTCCGGCCCAAATGCAAAACCTTGCACTTTGCCGTGTTGAACCTCATTAGGTTCACCCGAGCCCAGCCCTCCAGCCTGTCGAGGTCCCTCTGAATGGCATCCCTTCCTTCCACCGTATCGACTGCACCACTCAGCTTGGTGTCGTCAGCAAACTTGCTGAGGGTGCACTCAATTCCCTCATCGATGTCATTAATAAAGATGTTAAAGAGCACCGGTCCCAAGACAGACCCTTGGGGGACACCACTTGTTACCGGCCTCCACCTGGACATAGAGCCATTGACCACCACCCTCTGTCTGTGGCCTTTCAACCAATTGCTTATCCATCGGGTCGTCCACCCATCAAATCCACTTCCCTCCAATTTGGAGATGAGGATGTGGTGGGGGACCATGTCAAAGGCCTTGCTCAGGTCCAGGTAAATGACATCGGTCGCCTTCCCTTCGTCCACCAATGCCGTCACTCCATCATAGAAGGCCACAAGATTAGTTAGGCATGACCTTCCTTTGGTGAAGCCGTGCTGGCTGTCTCGGATCACATTCTCATTCTTTATGTGATCGAGCATGTTGTCCAGGAGGATCCGTTCCATGATCTTCCCAGGCACGGAGGTGAGACTCATCGGCCTGTAATTCCCCGGGTCCTCCCTGCTCCCCTTCTTGTATATGGGAGTGACGTGACCCTTCCTCCAGTACCTTACTGAAGTAAGCCCATGGATAAACTTGTGCTTCTGTGAATTTGGTTTGGTACTATAACTTATTATTTACTGTCTTTGGGCTTCAGTGTTATCAGACTGATTTATGTCAGCTGATAACCTGACCCTTTATTTCTAACAGTTAACCACAGTGAAAGAATTCATGTTCTTGGTTTAATCTGCTGGGATGCTGGTCCTTTGAAAAGAGGTTGTGTGCAATCAAAATTGCTGGCTACCATGAGCAATAAAAGTTGAGAGGGATAAAAGTGCAGAAAATGCTATTGAGAAGCACACTAACTTTTCATTTAGATTTTCTTAACAACTTAAACATGCAGCTATTATCTGGCAAATTCTTTCTGTTCCGGAGGAAAAACTTAACTCCATTTCACAAATAACTAGTCTGGTTTTCTGAAAACTAGGATGCCGTCTGGACTTTCTTCCTTTGCATAGGATTGTTATGTTTTCATTTCTTCAATGAAGTTTGGAGGGATTATCCAAAGGATAGTAGAAAGAAGTTGGTTCTGAGTAAATTTCTTTTAATGAGCATACCAAAACATTGCCAAGATACAATCTGTATTACATATATCTGACAAGATGCAGCTTACTACACTTTGAAACAAAAGCATGGAATAAACTAATTAGTATGAAATTAATATAGAACAAAATGGATGCATTTATCCATACTATCTAGTATTCTGACATCCCTATGCTAACGTTGCACGCTGGTTTATCTCCCTCCAGGACAGTAAGTCTTCTTTTTAGCATCTACTGTCTCTCTGAATTGAATCAAGATCAGCCTATTTCTAGGTAGTTTCAGGTGCATAAATAGTAGAAATACCTTGGAAACCTTGTTGGGAACCTTGAATTTCTCTAAACTATCCTAATTCTGGAGAGACGAAAGCCCAGGAAACTCTTTTACAGAAACATATGTCACACGACTCAGTGTGGATAAATGCATCTATATATATGACCCTGATGCTGGCCATTACACTCAGGCTGACCGTTATCTTTAGATGAAGAATCTGAGAATTCAGTTTGCAAGGAAGCAATGAAGAGGAAGCCTTCCCCTGTATCTCTAGTACATTTGTTTCTAGTATGTTTGTTTCTCATAGTTATAAAAACTGGATGGTATTTGGTATTTTAACATCAGTGTTGGGCAGAAGTTTGTAGGAGAGCAGCAGGCTGGATGTGGATGGCCTGGATTACAGCTCAGAGAGTGAGGAACAATGAGAAAGCATGACAACAGAAGCTTGAGCAGACAGTAGGAGCTTGAGAGGATTGAACAAAAAGGTTTATAGAGGAGAAAGAAACACCTTTTTTGGGTCTGCAGATATAGCATGTTATGAAATGCATTTCAAAGTATCAGTGAGGTAATGTGCAAAGTATTTCCTGGAGCATTTAATCACACGTAGATCAGATCATTACAACAGTACAAAGGTATTTCTTTTTGCCCTTAAACAAAACTTAGTATTATTCTTAGGTAATGAACTCAAGGAAGAAAAAAATATTTTGTGGAATAGCTTTGTGAAAAGACATATCAGTATGAAGTATGTCAGTGATCACTTCAAAACTGCATTTATTTCACAGTGAACTTTGTGTGTGTCTGCAAGGGGTATAAAGTGGAAAGGCAAGGAAAGCAATTTATTAAAGCCAAGCTGAACCAAGCATAGATGCCTTGTCATCCATTCCAAAATGGGGAGTGTTGCCCTTCCACTCATGCAAAATGTCAGGTAGGACCATTCCAGTTACTGTGCTCACTCTGATCTTTCTAAAAATTTCTGAAACTTTGCTTCCTGTTCTCATTTCCTCTGCTAAAAAAATACTTGCAGAAATGCAGATGTAACTGCCAATTGGTCCTGCCTCTCCCACATCCCAGTACTACAGCCATTTATCAATACAAATGTTATTGTGTGGGAACTGCAATTTTCTTAGACTTCTGGGGAACATCTGAAAAGTCAAGGCAATGGATTCTTAGGTATACTGGAGATGAGGCAGATCAGATGGGATCCTTCTCACTAACTTCAGATGTTTGTATGGTACAGTGCACAGATGTAGAACAAGAATGGTAGACTAGCTTAGGTTTAAATGCCTTGTGCTGAGAACACCTCCATACTGGCTTTGTGTCTGAAAATGAAGTAATGGATTACTGGTACTTATTACTGAGCTATTTTCCATGGGATGTACAGCTGAATGGACAAGATCTGAAGGAGGAAGAGAGCAATGACAAATACCTGACCATTTTTTCAGGAGTCAGGGAGAAGGAAGGCGAGGAGTTAATTGGATTCTTTGAGTTAGGAAATTAGGCAGAAGGCTGCAGCAAAGCTTCTGTCCACCTATCTTCACAGGATTGCCTGTGGGATCCCACATTGAGAATGATAGACCATCACTTGTGTGGAGTGGGGTCAGGGCTGTGTATGCATAAAAGCATCACTTGTTATGAAGTTGGAGCAGTGGAGCATGTGTGGATACCTATGTGAACATGAGATGTGCTGTGATGGCTGCCAGAATGGTGTGAGCAGGCAGGTTTCCATAAAGAAGCGCTCCATCATATTTCTTCCTGCCCTTCTCTGTACCATGCCATGATATAGCAGCTGTAAATAATTCCTTCTGTGGCTTTCAGTAACCTAAGGAGCTCTTCTCAGAGAGGCAGCCATTATCTAGACCCAAACAATCATGTGGCATTGTTAGCGATACTGCAAAGATATGAAAAGCAGTGGCCCAAGAATCCTTCATTTCAGTTCTTCAGGACAGCTGTGTTTTGTTGTGGTTTTTTTTTTTTCCCAGTTTTCTCTCACAAGGCTGTGCAGGTACAGAAACTGATATGTGTGGCTGTAGTATTTCAGACTTAACATTTCCTATTTTCCACATATTTGTCTGAGTGGATGAACTGTTACACTACACTCTTCCTAGTTCTTATTTCATCTTTGGGTTATGTATTTGTACTTTTGTATACATATTTTTGAATATAAAAATCGTTGAAGTTCTTTACACTTTCGAAAAAATGTATCATATTCACAGATCATAATATTTTCTTATTAGGTCTTCTGTACAGGACAGTTTTATATCAGCTTATACTTTGTTTTCCTCCTGGTTCAATGGAGAAATTTTTAGAAGCAGAGTAAGAAGAAAACATTCTTACCAAAACAATAACAGAGAACTTTCCTTGGTATTCTGAAAAAATATCCTTGAAATAATCACGTCTTGCATAAGCTGGCCTTGAAATATGCATGAAAATTATACAAGGTACAAGAAAAAACATATTTCTAGCTATTGGTTTCTTTAATTTAACAGACTGGTCTTTATCTAGCAAGTAGAATAAGTATCTAACAAGAGCTAGATGTGTCCCTAGTAACTGTCATTTTGGAGAGGGTTGACTGCTTGTATCTTTGTAAACCTGACTGAACTCATGCCTTCCAGCCACCAGAGAGCTTTCTCATGCTTTCTCGGATGTTATGTAATATATAACATGCACTTAAAATACCAGGTGGAGACATCGCTTAGCAAGCACTAACCTAGTTGTGAAAGAGCAGTGGCTTTACTTACTTCATCTGAGTATAATCCCTCATTTACTGTGGTGATGTTTAAACCATTCTGTTGAATACTCAGTTGCCTAATAAAAGTCACTGTCAGTCAGGGTAGTGTCTGACCTTCCCCCAGAATAATGAGGATAATATCCATATCTTAGTTGTGAACTCAAAACAAGATTTACAAAAAGATTACCCTGCATATTTAGGACAGGTTCTTCCCAGAAGAGCTGGAACATCAATAATGAGAGTACAGGACGTTTCTTACTCATTCAAAGTCATATAGCTGTATTAACCTCAAAATGCCATCCTTGTTGTTATTAACTGGTAGCTTATGAACGTAACAGGGACAGGCCATTGATAAAATAGATATGTTTCTACTAAGGAGGTCTTCTCTAGGAATGAGTCTGCACCAAAAAAACAGCTTTCCAAGTTACACCAGTACAAGAACCAGTATCAACAATTCTCTTCTTTCTGCAGCTGTTCTCCAAGATCAGACATTAGAAAGCATATTTCTGTTTTCTAACCTTGTGGTTAGTTTGAAAAGGCCTACATTGACAGGATATATGTGAATTCAATCCTTTTTTGTTTAACTGGTCAGATTTTCTCACCTGTTTAGTACCACGAACAGGACTTATGCTGGTATTATAGATGTCTCACAATGATTTTTTCTCAGCTTCACCTGCTCAAGCTAGTGATTAGTCCTTCTGTTTGGCCAAGTGTTGCTGATTAGGGTGGGTTAGCTAACCAACTACAGCTGTCCACCTGAGCTTTGGGAGAAGCTGTCCCTAGGAATCTTCCTCCAGTGATGTGTGCTTTGTGCCCTGGTGTGACTGCAAGTGGATCACTCGCTGTTCTGTAATGAGACTTGACCGTGGTAGCCTGCCATTCTGTGGCTGGGTCAGGCCTTGGCAAAGGTAAAGTACCAAATATATCTCTGGTGCCCTTTTGTTGGTAGCAAGTGTGGCATGCAGCATTGCTTCCATTTGGCTGGCTGGTCTCAGTAGGAGTATTGCTAATGTGTGGGGAAGAAGAGGTGGATCATGGGGTGGCAGAAGAATCAGGGGTACTGGTAAATATGTGCTTTGTTTGCTGCTGTTCCTATCAGTACTTAGCAGGTGAGTTTCTGTAATGTTTGTGGGCCAGCAGGAGGACATGGAACATGGAGTATGGCTGTGGAACACTTAATATCAAGGAAATCCCCACAAATATGGAAGCAATTATTTTCACTGTAGTTGAGAGCTGAATGATTGTGTGGCCACTGCTGCAGCCTAGCATTAAATATGCAGTAATTGCTGAACTGCAACTTACTGTGAATGATATATCTCCCCATTACCTTTTTTGTGTAGACATAAAGGAAAGAAAAAAAAAAGAAAAAAAGGAGGGAGGGGGGAAAAAAAACAAATGCTGAGCAGAGTATAAAGTCTGCTTGAGTGCTTTCAAAAGGGTGGACTTCAAAGATTTTTCAGTTTAAATGTTAGATTTTTTTCTCTTACACTTCAATCAAGAAAAATGACATTAGGTTGTGGCATATGTAGGCAATCTCAAGTTTCTTTGTAGGTGTCTTGAGATAGGCTGTACAATGTGGTATGAAAGTTTACCATGATTAGTTGTAAGTTATGGTCCTCTGTGTAATTGTATTCCATCAGACAAGGAAAAGTGAATATTAAAAAATATGTATGTCTTTTGTTTTTATTTAAATGATTTCTTTGTAGACAGAGTCATCTCGTAGATAATTAAAATGGCATTAATTTTAACTTACAGTCTGTTTATGGGAAATAAATATAATTTTTAAAGTTATGCACCATTATGCTACAGCTGTACATAGTGTTGTTTATTCTGAATGAGGAGATACAATTGTGGCAGAAGAGAAAAAAAACAAAGAAGGGAGATTACATGAGTTTTCAGGTAAATTTTCTGGTTTTGTTTCCTTTTTGTAGCAAGTTCAACATCATGATGGTCAGGTCATAAACGGGCTGCTCAGGAAGGTGATTGAGTAGCTGTTCTTGGGGGTGTTCAAGAAACACTGAAATGTGGTACTAAGGAACATGGTTTAGTGAGGAAATATTGGTGGTAGGTGGATGGTTGGACTGGATGATCTTGGAGGTCTTTTCTGACCTTGGTGATTCTACAATTATACCAGTATGTGATAAAACTCACTAAAATTCAGAAAGCTTAAGATTGTGTCACTGTTAAGGTTAGGCATCTTTCTGAAATGCTTCACTCTTGCTGAGTTTAAATTTCTCTTGCTAAAAATAACACTTAAAATTGAGAATGGGAGCAATTCTATATATTTTTTTCTCATTGCAGCATTTTGTACATTGTCAATTCCAGTGATTTGCTTACTTATGTTTTCTTTGTTGTTTTTGTTTTTTGTTGTTGCTGTTTGTTTGGCTTTTTAAAATAACTACTGCTAGCATGCTTCTGGAATTAATAGAGAAAACATATACTGTCCCAACATCATTATTAATCTAAAAAATGCATAGAGGAACTCAAAAGCAAACATGACAATACATATATGTGGAATCAGTTTTGTTCTACCTAATGGTTATCTGGTTCTCACACTGACTTTTAAAGGAACGGCCTGACAGCAATGATATTGATACTCCACTTAGCCCATGTTGCTCCACACAGGCTCAGCCAGTGCCTTTCCCAAGCTGAGCTCCTTAGCTGAAGGCAAGGGCTGACAGGAATGGGCAGAGCAGTACTTGCAGTGATGGGACCTTGATGGGCAGGGGCTGTTTCAGAGGTGAGGTGGGGGCTGAAGGCTAACCATGCTCTTGCTGAGCTTGCCCCAGTCCTTGTTGCCTTAGCTGCGCCAAAGAACAGCTGAGGTGCTCCTCTTGCAAACTGAAGTGCAATCAGGTGATGACAGGTGCTCAGCTGAAGAACGTAACTGCTGGTTTTGTGATGCCCTTTCCATTGTGTGTCCTCAAAGCAAATGCAGACTGTGGTGCTGGCTGGGTGGCTGTTGGTATCGGTGAAAAGTGGAGCCTCTATGGCTTTTTGAGGGGGCTTCGGGGTGAGCAGAGCCTCTACTAATATTTAAGAGACTGGTAAACAAAACAATCCTTTTATTTCTAAATCTTCTGGTTTGTGTGTGTAACATGCTGCCCATATGATGTGAAAAACAGTTTACTCAGTGTTTGGTAGTTTCTTGCTGTTGCTCCACAATTTCTGAGCTAGGACAAGTGCTGGCAATAGAATTTTGTTTTCACTTGCATAATTGTAGGAGTCATAAATTGGTGGGAAAACATACTTTTTTTTTCTCTCTCTCAAGGAAAGTTCTTTCCTAATGTCCCATCTAAAAATCTATGGCAAGTATCCTAATGATTTCAGAGGAAACTGAATGGGGCCCCTATAGTGCTCTGAAAATAAAATCTTATAGGAAGTTTATAATGTGTTCCTGTTTCAGCAACATTCCTATGTATAGCTTTTGTCTTGACTGGAGATAAATGTTTTAAATTACTCTGCATAAAATTAGGATTATTGTAGACAAATAGAAATTGGATGGTTTTCTCTTCCTTCCTGCAGTAGACATCTAGATGTTCCCTGGACATATGTTCAAGTATGTTCAGGTTGTTGGTTTTTTTTTTTTTTCCCAAAAACCTGTATATTTTCCATCCTATTATTTTTCCTTCTTTTTTTCCTCGTCTAAGTACTTACTGGCTCACAGATTTTCACTTCATGTGCCCTTTTGAAAGCATATCCCTGTGCTAAGCCGCTAAGTAAGAAAATCAACTAAGCCTGGGACTTTTACATCATGTTAATGTACAGTCGCATGTATCATTATTCTACAATTTAACACTGAGACAATAATTCGATCAGTTGCTGCCTATGATCTGTGCTACGGTGAGACATGAGTATATATCTCATATACCTGAAGCATGTACAGGCTTAATGGAACCCCTAATTACCCTTCCATCTATTGCAGCGCGTTAAAAGCAGCAGTTCTAAAAGACTACAGCTATGGTTAAAAGAAGTCAGGAAAGAGAAAATAATGTGCAGGAAAAAAACAGTAAAACTATCAAATAAAGAGTGGAGCTCTGGGGAGGGAGGAGGGTTGATTCTAGGCAGCTTAATATAGGTTTTATGGTTTCATGGAAAAAGATAAGTTTTTGTGTGGAGTAACAATGTAGCCTGAAAACCAGATATTTCTCCTATCCTGGGATTTACCATAAAGCTATATACTTGGTTTTATATATATGGTTTTGTGTTGAGTTTCTTGGTGTGTTTTTTTTTTTTTAATTAATCCGACTATCTGAATCTGAAGATAAAGTCATTAAACACAAGAAGAAAAAAATTACAGGCAGTGAAAGATAAAATGCATGAAACTAGTGGGATGCTCTTTGAAATAAGTCTACCTAGTGTTCAGTCTAAGATGTTAGCCTGCAGTAAGAGGCTGAGCTGATCCTTTTCCATATGACAGGTAGAAATTAGTCAGAAGGGGATGGTTGCTTTGTTGTGATCCTGGATCAAGTGCCAGATGAGTGTATTGTATGGGCTGTGTCTGGCCTCAGGAGCCTTTAATAAGTTCAAGAGAGCCTCTGTCCTTATCTCTGACTGAGAAAGTGAGAAGCAAAGAGCAGGTGCTTCTCCTGATGGTGCCCGTGCTGTGGGCTGAAGAGAGATGGAGAATGTTTGGCTGCTAAATTCCAGAAAGTATTTCTATTGAAGGATTTGAATGGGCATGGTGTTACCATGACAAGGAGGCTGAGGGCCAAGCCCTGCTTTTAATAATATTAGTACAAAGTCAGCCCAGAAGAAGAAATCCAATAAAAATACTAATTATTTTCTTGTTCTCTCATATCTTCTGTGCAATACTTAGCTTCTTTTCTTTATCTCCTGTTGCTTTCTTCTGAATTTTTGTAATCTTCAGCAGACTTGAATGTGGAATACCTCAAGACTGAAAAAGTATTTATAGTTAGATACTGAATCTTCATGGTTGTAATTCTTTCTAATTAGCTTGTTGTTTTTTTATTATTATTATTATTTTTGTTTTGTGACTTTTTCTTTAGTACTGAAGTACCCAGATAAGAAATTAGTGTTCTTAGCACAAAATGATTGTGAGTTTCAAACATATTTACGTAGTTCAAGTCAAAGGAATCTTACCTTCACATGAATATTAAGAATGTTATATTCAATGATGTAATGTTGATGCCTCTTCCACATTGTGCTGTACGTCTCTGCAAAAAATACTTCTGTTGGAGACTAGTTAAAGTTTCACTTCTCACTCATAAATTTTTTTAGATACACTAAAACCACAAACTGGCAGCAGCCAGTCTCTCAATTTCTGGTCTCCTACTTCCATTCCATGGTACCATAGAAATAGGACCAGATTAAAGAAAAAGCAAAGCTTTTTTAATGGTGGGAATATGAACTTAGGAGTGATAAAGTGCAACAAAGTTGGATGCCAAATTCTGTGCTAAGGCAACTAGGTGAAGACCCTGCTCTTGTTTGTGTGGTTTCGGGAAGAGCTATTGAGCTACTGGGCTCCGTGGGACTTGATGCAAGTACAACTGTGCCCCCATGTGGATGTCAACACTGCTCTAGCATTTACACCACCTCTCAGGTGCCCGGTCTCCAAAACTCCTGTTGCTTTCAGCAAAGGTGGAGCTATGACTGAAAATTTCTACTTTGAAGTACCCTTCAGGCATAGACTTTGTTCCATGTTTCTGGGTGCAGCCAGGAGAAAAAATAGTATTTCTCTTTGTATAAAAGGGTGTTTCTTTTTCTTTTTTAGTAGTTGTGCTTGCTTTCCACTTTATATGCAGATGCTGGTGTTCTTTTTATTTAACCAAATTGATTTTTTCCTCTAGCTCACACCCTATACATTCAATGGCTTCTGCTTCATTTCTTAATAATAGCCCAGCTGCCTCTGGTTTTTATGTGTCTTTGTTGATGCATTACCTAGTTATGCCTCCTGAGAGTTTGCTTGCTGAGGTTTTATAAAACCCAGTGGAAACAGTCTTAGAGAATATATCACTTTACAGAGCAACACCTATTCAGCTTCCATTCCATTTCACTGAAAGTGCCCTTTGAACAACTTAAGCTTAAAAATAAATTTAGAAGCAGAGTGTGACATTAACTTAAAGAGTGAAACAAGATCTCACCCAGGATTTTAAAAATATATATAAAGAGAAATTCAGTTAACGCTGTGACAGTCTCTGTTAACAACAAAGTGAGGATGAGATGACCCTCCCCCCCTCCTTACTTCCTTGATGATGGGCATGACTCAAGTATCAAGTTCCAAAGTGCACTCCCCTTATCTTGACATCTATGTCTGGATGAAAATAGCAGCTGAGGTTTTGACTGAAAAACCCTGCAAATTGGAGCACTGTAGGAATGATGTTAAAGAAATCTCAAATCTATGGTGAACCATCCTACACTACTGCCTTTCAAAGGCCTTTTATTTAAGCAAAGAGCAAAGCTGTGAGCATTTGGAAAAGCCTGCCTGGAGAGCAATTTCTATTCCTACAGCAAAAAAAAAAAAAAAGAGGAGGGAGAAAGCCCCTTCAGATTTGCAAGCCTAAAGAGAGCTTGATTAAAGTAAATCAAAAGGAGAAATATGAATAAATGGGGAAGAAAAACTTAACTCCATGTTTAGTAGATCTAGTGTCTTCATTTTGGGCTTGCAAACTTTCCCCCTGAATGATCTTGTGTTCAAATAAAACTATCTATTTATATTTGGAAATCCAATAACTATTGGCAGCATTCTGGTATGCTTTTTTTATCCTGAGCCTAACAAGTGAGTGGCAATGAATATGCGAGCTTTTCTTAGTGAGCCCAGAGGGTCTTGTTCACTGAGGTTTCAAACTCTCGCAGCTTTCTTGCTGCTCCTCCAAAGAAGGGCCATATAAAGTACAAAAGGGCCTATGGATTCAGCTTAGAACAGAATTGATTTTTTTTTTTTTTTTTTCCCTGATTTATTCACAGAGGCATTATTCTGGTTCCCATTGAAGTAATTGGCAAAGTTAATGCAGGTTCCTGGGAGAGCGGGATTGGGTGTTAATGTAACAGCCTGTTTGCAGCCACACGCAGGGCCCTGGTTTCAGCACACCATGATACTAGAGCAAAGTGTGTGGCTTTGAGCTGGCTGAGCAGCCCTGTGGTGAATGGAGTTTACCACCCCTTCATTTGGAACTGGGAATATTAATTTGATGCTCTTGTCTGAACAATCATGGATGGAAATGACTGCATGCTGGCAAAAAGAGGTGGTATGCAATGAGATATAGGAATCTCTTGGCTATCTGAGGCAAAAAGGGAGATGAGAGAATGATGGCAGATATGGATATAGTCCCTATTTTTTCACATCCCTGATGTCTCCCCTGTTGCGTTACCAGGGGCTATGGATGGGTATGCTCCCTCTGGAAGGTGCAGGCCTGCACTCAAACAGTAAAATGAGGCATGAAAATAAATTGCCTGCATGAAGTTAGTCTGTGCACCATCTTCCAGGAAATGTTTTTGTTTTTCAGTTTCTACTGTCCCCTTTAATTCAGAGAGTCACTCAAAAAGGGCTGGAGAGGAATGGTACCAAGCTTTTCTATCTTGTCGTTTTAAACGAAACACTCTTGAGGTACTGGAAACTAAACTATTAGAAACTAAGAAAGCATAGAAGTCTCTTTAGCCCTTTATGGATAAAAGTAGTATTCCAGATGCAATAATATGAAATAACTCTTATGCTCTAGCATGTAGAGAAATTGATTTTCTTTTTCAACCCAGTATATAATTGGCAATAATGCCAATCAGACAGCTAAACTTAACTGTGTAGGCCTATTTCTGCTTAGAACTCCTCTGATGGTCAGATAGTGACAATGATATTTCTTCTGGTCCACGGTAGCGCAGTGGACTCTGCTAGTCCTTCTGGAAACTGTAGGTGAAGTTCTGTGGCAAAATATATATATTTTTTTCAACTGTTGCTGGCTGTCTCAGAGAACAGCAATTTGAGTGGTTGAAGATTTGGGATAGTATCAGAAATGCAATGATGATTTCTTTAATTTTAATCTTTCACTATTTTTTACCACTAAGATTAGCTGAATATGTCATTATTTAGATTTTAAGGATGGAAGCCTTCTGCAGTAGGTGCGGTTTGCACTGTTTTAACACAGAAAACATGTTTCGTTAAGGATAGTTTTGCAAACCACAAGTTGACCAAGGAGAGTTTGGGTTGTTTCAGAGTCGTTCCAGTTCACTAAGATTCATTTTGATAACTGCCTACTTCTTTTGAGATCTTAAGTGTTCATTGGCCAAACCTAGTTGTTTCCCAGCTTTAAAGAAGGCATTTGATGTCTATGTCAGTAGTTTATAAGCAGTGAACTGTATATTATATACCATGAGAAAGTGCATAGTCACTGTCATGTAAGCCTCTACAGCATGTAACAAATTGTGCAGGTGCTTGAGAGAACTACAAGAAGGTAATGATCACGCAATTTTATTCTCCAAATACAATAATTGACAATCCAAGTTAATTAAGCTACTACAGAATATCAAATGTTTATATATACCCTGCAGTCAACCTCTTAGATGCCCTGCTTTGCACTGCAGAGACAGAGGGAACTACAGTTTCCAGGCTTTGGTGACTTTATTATTTTAAAAATAATTTCTGACTATCTTATGCTTTGAAGATGAAGATGAAGATTTTTGAGATCTGGCATGCCAGATCCATACTTTGCTGCTGACTGCATAACAAACTGCTCATCAAATGAGGGTCACTGCAAAGTGCATTTTCAGTAGCTGTATTAAGTGAATAAAAGTCTTATGTCCAACTGCACTATCTCCCATTAAAGCTATGTCAGAGAAGGGAGAATACCATCCTAGAATAGTTGTATCCATACTTTTCTCCAGCAATTATAAACTACCTCAAAGATTGCTTTGTATGAGGTAGCCTTTCATTTATTATTTTCACAAGAAGTACTTTAACAAATGCATCAATTTTTCAGGATTGTTATTCCCTTTTCTTTCTGCTTCTGTTTGATGTTCTTCAATTTCTATATGTCTTTCCTGAATCATTTATATAGGGACAGCAGAATTGCACTGTCAGCTTGTGTTTGGGAGAAAACAAACAAACTTTTGTCACTGGAAACTTCTCGTGTATGTTACTAAAAGAAGCAAGAAATATGCTGATTCAACTACTATTATTTGAATAACCACTGTCGTTTCCTGGAAGTCATTTGGCAAGAGCTTTGATGATACATTTCCAACTGAATATGTCTTTCTGCCTCTTTCACCCTTCTGACTCATATACCATCAGAAGTTGTATGTGCATTCAGTGCAACACAGTGTTATTTGGATGCATACTCCAAATTTTGGAGTTTGCTAAGCGTATGGGTATCTCTTTTGTGTTTGGAGGGCTTTTTGCTGAAACTCCAGTAATACATCAAATCTTCCCAAATTCTTTAACTTTCAGATAGCAAAATTTTGTCTTTATTATCAATTTATTTAATACTTACATCTATATATTAGGTAGAGCAATGTGCTACATTTTTTATTTGTTAGATCTTTGTAGTATGCTAAGATACATAGGAATGTGCCAACATGACACAAATAAAACGTAGTTGGGTTTCCACATCCCTTCAAATTTCTCAGTACCAGTCTCCTATCTCTCTTTCAGTGAAATCTTTTGATGAACTATTCTCCTCGTGTGATGAAAATGTCTTTTGTTCTTGTCTGGTTTTCCATACACTGAATTGCATACTTTAATCTGGGGGAGAAAAAAATGAATAAATATTGTAACCCCTAAATTTTATGTACTTATTTGAAGTTCTAGATAATATTTTTTGACATCATACTTATTTATCAACTTATGCCCAAAAAAACAATAGAAGTGACCACTCCACTTGGTGTGCTTAAACTCTCACATGCCTACACCTTGCACATAATGATGCTTTCAGCTCTTATGCATTACATCATGGCTTGTGATGTTGCTGGAACATGTGCAGCTCCATATGGTGCTGCTTGTCTATTGAAATGTATCAACTGAGTGCCTTTTTACTTTTGATTTATTGCCCTGAAAGTGGGGGGAAGTAAAAACATAGGAGGAACTAGTGTTTTTGAATTCCATTGCTTTATCCGTAAATACCAGTCTGAATGTGTGGATTATTCTGAGAAAACACCCAGTAGCTCCAACTTCCAGTAGCCTTGTCCTATCTTCCAATTAGTGGAGTGGAGAAATAATATTAAAAAAATAAAAAAATTTAAAAAGTCTCCCAAACGCTCTTGCCTGTCCTAACTATATGCAGAAGAAAATTAATTCCTATGTCTCGTACTCAGTAAATTTTTAAATATTTCCTTAGGGGTCTTCTGTAATTGCTCAGAATCACCAATCTTTAGAAATATTTCTTTTCCATTAACTTAATTCTTGGACTATAAACAATATATGATATTTATACTCTTTGCTGGGAGATCCTCTAAAAGGTTCCAGTTTGGATTTGTTTGGACTTCATATCTCCCTAGTAGTTTTCTAGATAGATGATTCCGATATCGTAATTGCTGATTATAATATTATTTACTGTATCCTCTCTGCAAGGATGAATCCGTTGACTTAACTCTAAATTTGTAAAATAATTTTAAAGCAGAAAAATAAAATGACAGTGTTTTTACTATAGCTAAGTTACTATTTTTGTGCAGTAGGCACTGCAGGCTGATATATAATTACTGACAGCTCCATAAAATTAGCCTCGTAGATCATTAACAAGGAACAAATAACAGAAGAGTGACTTTGCAAATTTTGACAGCAAAGCAATTGTTTTAACCTTACTTCATAGTAATAACTTGTTTTCTGATCTTTCATTTTAGAAAATACGTTTATTCTCTTTGTAGGGCAACTTACACAGTATGTTGAAGCTCTGGATTGAAAGGATTGAAAGTCTTTCTTCCTTGTTGGTATCACTGACATCCGATAGCTTCTAAGGAGCTTTCTTGTTGAAAATATAGTGTCCTACTAGATATTTCCTAAGCCATTTGACATTGCTCTGGCAGAAGTGAATAATTCAGGAGTAAACAATGTGAAAAGTGAATTGGGATTAGCTGGAATTGAGATACAGCTGGGATGCTCCTACCTTCTTTCAAATTTTGGCCACCTTTTGGTTATTCTTGTTTTTACTGTGAGATAGTGTTGAAACAGATCAGCCAAGCCTTATTAGTGGTTTAGGGACAGTTAGTTCCTCTCAATTCCTGCTTGGTGGCTGGAAATACTTCAGTGTGGTATAAAGAGATAAGAAATCTGCACTGCCTTTATTATGCTCTACTCCCTGAAATTAGTCTTTCATGTGTCTTACTGCTAGTGCAAAATCTCAAAAGAATTTGTCTAAATTAGGATATCTAGCTTAATCTTATTGGGTAATACAGAAGTAATAGCTGATTGATCTAGTATCTGGCTAATCAGCTTTCCTCCATCTAAAACATTGGATAACTTCCCTCTCTTGTAAAACAGACAACAGACTATTGTGAGGCACGTGATCAGTGATGCCCTCATTGAAATTAGCACTTTGATTTCCAGCTGAGTTTCAAAGTGAACATTTCAGATTTTTACCAGTGATGTGTGTCTGCCATTCTCGCTGCTGAAAATGATGTTGATTGCATTTTGAAGCCTGAGGAAAGTCAGTGTCTCAAGGAACAAACTGTAAAAGGACGTTGTCATCAATTATCAATGGTAATTAATATCTGCTCTCATCCAAGGTATCAAACATCTCTATCAATATTGGCAAATATGAATTACAATAGTAATCCCAGCACAGCTGTTAAACCTGTATTTCCAAAATAATAAAAATAGAAATCACTTATTAAAGCAAATATTCAATGTCACTAACAGGTAAAGATGTTGGTTCAAGGTTGGTGGTGATATTCAGGGCACCAAGCAACAATATAAAATGATTTCTCTTACAGAATGCAAAGTCAATGCAAAGCAGCTCCTGCCACTCTGCTTTTCTACAGTACTTGATTCTCTGAGTGCATCTCAGCTTCTGATTTACTTTGGAGACAATCTTACAAGTCACAGATGGAATCTTTGCTTTTTTGTAAAGTGACTCTCAATCGTCTTTACAAGTAGGGAGATTTAAGTTTATCTGTGGGGCTGAACTAACAGGAAATTTGGAATGTTGGTTTTCCTATTCACCCAGCTTACATGTTGTGGTAAGAGGCATTCTAGAAGAAATTTCTTTTGAAGTCAAGCTGTTGAATGCATGGCACTTGCACGGGTAGCAGATATTCATTATCTGTTTTCGTGGAGGATTGTCTAAGCATTTGTACTGTGGAAAACATTTCTCTGTGCAAGTAGAAGCCTCAACACCCTTAGACTGTAATGACTGTAAATGTGCAGTGTGTTGGGGAACCGCATTAAAAATCATTTGTGCACTAAACTCCTGATTTTCTTCTTTTCTGGGAAATAGGATACTTTTTCAGTGATGTTGTTTTCCTCGACTTGTTTGAATATTTCCTCCAAGGACGAAGTCCCCTGTCTGGGTGGATCTTGCGCTCTGCTTTCAGAGTTCCTTCTTAGGTTCGATTGAGTAAATGACATGTCAATACCCTGTGGCATGGGCTACTCAAGAGTATTATTTATGAATATAAGGAATCTTAGTTATTTTTTAATGCATATTTCTTTTTAACATGGCAGTTGTTTACTTTGTCCTTGGAATGTTGTTGAATTTGTTACCAAGCAGAACTTACTGCTGCCGAGCTCTGCATTGTCCATGCTTACTAGATGGTCTGAGGAACTCAGTATGTGCATGTATGTTTATTTATGATAAATAAGAATAGCTAAATCTGGGTTAACATTATTTATCAAAACACCACTTAAAATTTCTATAATCTTAATAGAGAAAAGTGCATAGAAATTATGCAATAACGTAATAAACTTTCCTGAATATCAAGTATCTTCTGAATTATCTTGAGATGATCATCAAGATGTGTTGAACTGAGTAATAAATATAGACGGAGTCAAGGCTGAGATTTGTATTTACCTCAAGGGTCAATGAACTGTGATGTTGACTGAAAGGTAAAGTCAATATCTGTATATTGTTAATTCGTTTTGAATGCATTCAAAACGAATATCTAGAAATTTGTTCAGTAGCTCCAAGTATCTCAAAGGGCACCTTCCTTACAGCTAGTACTGCAAAGGCAAAATAACAAATGGAAGAGAGTGACCCAGTTCTGATTATTCAAATATCCACGTACTTTATATGTGGGGTGTATATAGATGATGATATGCACAGCTGGAGCTAGAATTTTCTAGAGTGCTTTTCCAAAGCCGTAGCATCTATGTGATCTCCTAAGGGATCACAAACCTCCCCTCTCTGCTTTGGATTCAAAAACCAAGTGTGTTTAATTTTAATTGACTGTGCTTTTTCTGCCATAAATGTAAATGAATGAATGTGTGCCTAAAAAATAAATAAATATTAAGGACTCCCTTTCCTCCTCCCCAGTGACTCTAGTCTATAGTACTCTTTCCCAAGAGTGGAAACAGCAGATAGGCTTATATCGTGTTGTTTGATGTATTATTGGCAGTTGAACAAATGCTACAATGATGAGCATTCTGATAGAACTACTATAGCTGTTTTTCTTGCTGGACTTTCATTTGGCCAATCAGGATTTTTATGTGAAACAAAGGGCTAAAACTAGAGAAAAGTATTCTGGGGGCTGTTCTGAATGAAGCTGAGACACATTCATTTGGTGAGAGGAAAAGATCTACCCCATCCCTCCCCATCCTTTGAATGAGTTGCAAGTCCAAATGTTCCTGACTCTGTAAGATCATTTCTGGGCTGCTTTTATTATGTGTATCTATTTTGTTACCAAGTTAAATAATGATATCTTTCATAAAGATCTTTCAATCCTCTGATGGAAATGAACATTTCTTTTAGGTATGGCTTTGGAAAAATCCCCATCTAACTTTTAGAAAGAATGGCTAATTTTGGACTTCAGATTTTGATCAACACATAGTATAAACAAAAGTTTAATATCTAAGAAAGTAACATTTGTTCTGTAAAGTTAGGATACTAATGGAAGAACACATTGTTTTTCTTTACTGACCGAATTCGGTCTAGTTCTTTAAAATTATGTATTGTCTGTTCCTCAATGGGCTAAAGTAGAAGGTTTTATTATCTGCAGTGTGCAGGCACAAGTGATGTGTTTGAAACTCAGCTTTAGCTTTGAATTACTTTATTTTTAAGGGTAAATCTGACACAAATGCTATTTTAATGAATCCTTCATATCTAACATCATTTCATTTGAATGAGCAGTGTAGCTGTATTATTACAAAACTGCTGAGCATTCCTACTGTTTCCATTGCTCATTAAAATAATAAAGTGTAGTTATAAACCCTTGCTAAGGACAGAGGTTGGCTCACAGTGAGATGTTCATTTAGCATTTCAACAGGTTTGCTGCACTGAAATGACACTGAGTTTCTTGCAAAAGCAAGAATAACGGGCAAAGGAAATCTCTGAGGCTTGCTTGCTTGGTATGCAACAAAGAACATGAGAAAGAAGTGCAGTTCTAAGACTGACCAGGAGGTGAAGGCTAGCCAGCTGCAGAACAGTGAAAAGATTAAAACAAACCATAAAAT
Organism: Centrocercus urophasianus; assembly: GCF_019232065.1. NCBI lineage: Eukaryota > Metazoa > Chordata > Aves > Galliformes > Phasianidae > Centrocercus > Centrocercus urophasianus. Next base: position 22,996,820 of record NW_024884364.1, read on the forward strand.
AAAAAATTAACAATAGTCTTGTTAATGTTTTCATTCATTGTGAGTCTTTGTGAAATAATGATTTTAATAGAACTGAAGTTTCTAATTCTTTAAGATTTTTTTCGCTTTATTTTTACTGTTTTCATCTATTCGCATCTTAATATTATATGTACCCACATTCATGGTTAAAAGAGACTCCTTTTCAAGTATAGGTCTCTTCTGACCTGCTCAGCCAATCCGTCTTCATTTAAAACTATGGAGATTTTTTCTGAAGAGTTAACTGGAGACATCAGGATTTTATTTATTTAAGTTCATGGTAGCTTTACAGTTCAATGCCAAATTGCTGTTCTTCACATCTTTTAAGAAAGAATCCTTTTAATACACTGCTGGTCCTCCTAGAAATATTTTTACAATGGTAAAAAAAAGAAGCGGTAGCTACAGAGGTGGAACTTAACCTGTTATCCAGAAAGCATTAATATGTTTGATCCCTAGTTCTGCAATGCGGTGTTGAACCACCTGTTGAAGATGGTGGTGGTTAGCTGAGTTGTTGAATGAAGGAACAAACTGTCTTTTCATTATGGCTTAATTGGACTCGGAGTAATCATGTCTTAAAAGAAGGTATAAGGTAACCTATGAGCATAATAGATAACTTACATCTGTTAATCATGTTGAATAAAATTCCACGAGCTCTTCTCTCAGAAGGTGAGAAGTAGATCCAGCATTTACATGTATATTTATATGCTGGTCCCTCCTGGGGGATCCTTATATGCAACCAACTATTTTTAAGGATGTCTGCCCTTGCTTCACTGTTTCTTTTCATGATGTTTGTCTGCAATTTAGCTGATGGCAACATAGCTCACTGGCAACAAAAGCTTCTGTCCATTGTGCCAATTGTAAAGATTGAGGTGCAAAGTATAGCTACCTTTAGTTGCTTGTTAGCAACTTGTGAGGATCTTTGGTGGCTTGCTTTTGTTTCATTCTACTTCTTATAACAGCGAGGTTGGCATTTCCCATAGATTAAACTTGGTGGTGTGTTCTCAACTCAGTTGTAAAGGAAAGATGAAAAGCTTGCATCTTGAAAGCAATTCCTTTATCAATTCCCAGGTGATGGAACTGTTGAACTGTTGTATAACTTATTTAACAGCTTCCTGTTTCAGCCAAACTACTAACTCCATTGTACAATTACTAGCTGTAGATTCAACTTCTCCCAAGGGAATACAAAAACTTACGAAAGATTATTAGGAGTCTTCTGAAGTCATAACAACTGGAACAGATAATACTTTCTATAGGTCATGTTGGCTGGTTATTTCCTGGTTTTGTTTGTTTATCTTTAAAAATCTTCTAAATAGTTCTTTTGTAAAAATTGAAACTATAGCAGAGTCCCCCAGAAGAAAGTCTAGATGAGGGGGGTGGAGGTGGTGGGACGATCTTCTTGCAGGCCTTGAGATGTTTTCTGTGCAGTGGGTCTGAAGGAAAAGAATGAAATTATGTCCATTGATTTAAGAAGAAGAAAAAAAAAGCCTTGAAGATGAAATGTTGTCTGTTTCTTTTAACAGTCTGAATGTAACATTGTCTTACTGTTTCTCTTGAAATAGTGAAGAATTATGCTTAATTTAGACTATTTTCAACTGTTTGGGGTAGTTTTGTCTTTCCCCAGGTATGTTGTTGCTGTGGATTATATGCATGTCAGCAAGTGTTCCTATTAATCAAGGAAAGGAATGATGTTCTCACGCATGCAAAGATTTCTTGCCTTTCAGTCTTTTCACTGTAGATATTTATGAGCATACTACTGCTTAGCTGTTGCTTACTGAATTTTTTCCTTCTAGTGAAACAAAAGCACACTGAAATTTGGTTGTAGGGGACTTCTTTGGATATACCTGGATTGTCTGTCACTAGAGACAGGGAGATTTAATGAAAAAATTATAGACAGTATTTAAGTAACTTTAAGTTCTTTTTTTTTTTTTCTTTTTTCTTTTTTTTGTGTGTGTGTGTGGTGTATTGCTTGCCTGAATAACTGTCTTGCCTAACATGTCCTAGAGAAGCTTACAATACTATTGCAATAATCAATCATCTGCAAGTCTCATTAATACTTCAGAGAAGTACTCCATGTTGGAATTTATAAATAATGTACTATTATCACCCCTTATCTCCAAGATGAGTCTTGCTGAGTCTCTGTATCCTGCCATTAGGTAGTTTTGCACAAATTAATTTCACTAAGAGGGGCTTTGAAAGCGTGTAGGATCTTACAAAAAGAAAAAAGAGAAAGATATTGAGAAAAATATAGATGTCATAAAGTGTTTCCTGAACTTCAGCAGCTTGAACTATTAATGACTTTATAGCTTTCTTTATGAAATATATTGATACGTGTAAATACATTCACATATGACGTGTGTATCTTGTTCTGAGAACCTGAAATGGAGCATGTGATATTAGAGGTAATTGACAAGCTGTTGAGGCACTGCAGGATGGAAAAAAAAAAAAATAAAAAATCACATAATAGCATCTTCCGATTTTTTTTCAGAAAGCTTTTTAATATCTTTTAGAAATCATGATACAGTACATTGTCTGACTGTCACAAAGTCCTCCTGAAATTAATCTGTGTTCAGTTCTGCAAAACACCAGTGTGAAAACTGAATGTAAGGGGGGAAAGAGAAATACCTTAGATTAACTTAGTTTTTAAATTAGTGTTCAGAAAAACTGAAATAATACACTTCAATGTTATTAAATTATATTACAGGTGATTGTTTTTATTAGCATTTTACTTAAAATTGTAAGAGTTGCACTTGGTGGAAATTCAGGACATGAACTTAATGCAAAGATTCATTAATTCTTGTTTAACTGTTGTTTCAAAGCTAATGAATTGATGTCCCAAGCTTTTATCCCCTTCAGTTGATGATGTAACGATATAATTTTTTTCCTTTAAAATCAAATTTAGTGATCTTGTCTGTTGCTTTTTGTTTGTTTGTTTTAATTCAAAAGAGTCATAGTGTAATTTTAGTAGGATGTTTTTCAGGTAACTCATTGCAGTATACAGGGTATGTAGAAATAATGTAATAGAGATTCAAAATTTTTTGTGATTGCATCAGAAAAAGTTTTAGTTTGATTAGAAAAGTAGTTACTCCAGACCTGAACAAATTAAAACTTCAGAGATTATTCCATTTATGGAGCATGGCTTTTCAAATATTATTTTTACTATTTATATTTAATTTGGTCTGAATTTCACACTTCTGACTTAAAACTCATTAATTTTTGCTACAGATAAATGTCTTTCTTCTATTATTGGTGTGAAGTAGAAATAAAGGAAAAGCCAGTGGTTACCAAAGTCTGGTATTTGTCTTATGTCTACTACCACAGTAACAAGACCCATACGTTCCTTTTCCTAGAGGCAGTGTTTCCCAAGCTCGTTATGTGTCTCCATGCAGTCCTTTGGGTGATACTGAAACAGGCTGCTTAGAGAATATGTGGATGCCCTTTATCTGGAGTGTTCAAGGCCAGGTTGGCTAGGTTTTTGAGCAACGTGATCTAGTGGGAGTTTTTCCTGTCTGTGGCAAGTGGTTGGAAGTGGGCGATCTATAAAGTCCTTTCCAACACAAGCAATTCTGTGGCTCTAGAAAGCAGTTACTGTTAGTTCCTAGCATACAGATATTCTTGATACTGTTAGACTCAAAAGCACTTAAGGATATTGAAGGCTCTTAGTAGCCTTGATAAATTAAAGAATATCAACAGTGTTTTTATAACAGAGATAATTGTATAAAGCACTGTATAACCTTAGCCAATATAGACATTCTTGGAATGACCTGTAGAAGCTTTTCATACCATTCAGCAGACAGAGGCAGCCAGAAATATTCTTTGAGCCTGACACTGATCTTCAAATGTGTCATGTTGTCTTTAGTGATCAAGTCTGTCTCTAAAGTAAGGTCATTAAAAACTTTAGAATGCGTTGCACTCTTTACTGCTTTCAGAGATGCACAGAACTTGCAGCTAGTCCTGGGATATATACAGTGGATATATATGTGGTTGTAGACTGGTCTCTAGAAGGAATAAGAAAAGTGAGTATGGAGCAGCTACAGAAATGAGGTGGTTTTGTTTGGGAAACAAAAATATGGTGTTGGGATGCAAAATAGTTCAATGAACAAGACATTTAGGTGTTGAGTGATTACAGATTACAGCTAGATATAAATAAAAGGAAAAAATAAGCCATGAGGTAAATTAATAAAGGCTCATTATCCTACAAAAGTTCTCAGTGTCCCTTTGGTACAAGGGAAGCATAAAGATGGTATTGTATGACGAAGTATTAGGATAGTAATTTTAGTTTTCTGGGGCATATTCATTTGCTGTCATTTGAATTGTGGTACTTCAACAAACATGTAGCACACATGGTGTGGAGTTTTACATGCCTAATTCAGGAAAATTTTGTCTAGGCAAAATAATAGTTTCCTATATCCAGAAATATGTTTCATGCTGGTGCAACATAGGTGTCAGCTGAATGTTTATGAATACCAGCCAGAATAAAACATCTTTTCCTTGACACAAACACTTTCAGAGACTTTGAGTCTCCACAGAAATTCTAAAGATAAGAATAGGACTTTTACTTTAGGTGGTATTTCTCCATCTGCCTTAAGTACTGAGGGAGTGAAAATGCATTAACCATTGCCTTTCTCTGATATTTTGAAAGAAAAGTTTTCCAATTTGTTTTGACAATCTTGTGTCAGTTTTGTATGCTCTAAACTGCGTGAGAAATTGGAAATCTCCTGGGCTCCGTTTCAGTCAAAATAGGCCAGGAAATATAATTTACAGCATAGAGCCATTTCTGCAAATCTTAAGGACTATTTCTTTATTGCACTGACTAGGTTCTGTATTTTTCAGTGTTGTGATTCAGGATGAATAAATTCTTTGCAAACAGTGCTAAAGGAAAAATATCAAAACATTTTACAAACTACATATTCCATAACAAATCCCTTGGTTTTATTTCTTCTAATAACCTGTTCTGATATAGCAATCAGTTAGAGTGTTCAGAGAGACTAGACTGCATTTGCAGACTACTGCAATGTTAACTTTCTTGATATTATTACCGGTGATTCAGCACTGAGGAAGGGGAAAATGTTATAGAATTAGGGAATTATTTTCACTTTTATTTTTCTTTTAAACAGTGCTCAGTAAAAATACCAAGATTAATTAAACACTCTTTATAATCAATTGTGCTTGTTCAACATTTTCATTATATTGTATTAACCTAAAATACGGGATGGGCAAGGGAAAACAAACAAAAACAACAAGAAATGCTGCAATCTTTCATATCTTGATTCGAGCCCCAAACCCACCTTAGACTTTTGCATTAACATGTGAAGGAAATTCTTCACAGTGAGAGTGACACTGTGACGGTGGACAGCACTGCAACAAGCTGTCCAGAGAGGTGGTGGATTCTCCTTCTCTGGAGATATTCAAGACCCAACTGAATGCCTACCTGTGCAGCCTGCTGTAGGGGGCCTGCTTTGGCAGGGGATTGGATTCGATGATCTCTGGAGGTCCCTTCCAGCCCCTACAGTTTTGTGATTCTGGATCACAGAAATGTGCCCCCAGTGTGTTTTTACGTCTCTCTCTCAGAAAAAGTCTCAATGCAATTTTTAAAATCTGTAGATTGAATAAATATTTCCAATTAGAAGATATTGCAAATGAGAAACTAGTGTTGAGACAACCTATAAGCACAGCCTGATATTGTAAACTGTAGGAGAGATCCAACTGTAGGTATGTGCTATCGTATTTGTTTCCCATTCAGCTGTGGTCATTTCTGTACTCGGAATATCTCACCTATTAGTACTGAAATTCTTATAAGAATTTTCTCTCATAATTCTGAAAGACCAAATCAACTTCAAATGAACAAAGCTGTTTTCCATGAAAGAATGCCTTCAGAAACTGTAGAATATGAACATCTGTGCTTTTGGCATCTCTTTCTGTTTCTGTCCAGACCTGAATTTACAATAGCGAAGGTCTAAGTTCAGCAGTCTTTCGTGGAAAAAATAGTGTTCAGCTCTGGTTAGCGTGACTTTGTCTGCAACATTGTGCTAGTATCTGTAAATTTTTTTCAACCAGTTCATTGGTTTTTTTTAATGCACACTAGATATAAATTTCAGCTTAGCTATGAGCTGCAGTACCCATGTTTTAATTAGACAGTAGGAGATGAGATTAATCCATTTACTTCATGCAATTTTTGCAGCACTTTTCATTATGGTGTCTGTAGTTTAGCTAGTGGAAAAAGGAATATATAAATCCATTTATTTCTCATTTCTGTTTGATTTGCTAATGACATTGAAAAGGAATTTGTGATAGATTTTTTTTTTTATTATTTTTTTAATTCCTCAAAGCTAAATAAAACATCTTCAAAATGAAAGTATTCCTGTTTTTTTTTTTTCCTTATGATACTTTGTGCTTTGTATCTCAGAGTAAAAAGTATGCTATTTCCCAAATGCGTATAAAAGATATATATGTATATATATATATATATTTCTTATCTCATGGCATTAAATGTTTGCGAAGTGGCACAATCAGGACACATAAAAAATGTATATTTGCTGTTCTAATTCAGTGTTACAAAATTCAAGATCCCCGAGGTAAGGTTAAGCAGGAGCTCATACAGTCAGGGTTGAAATTCAGACACTGCAGATATAATCCATCTCCCTGACACATGCAGTGCTTCATTGTGAGACTGCCAGACACAGTCTGCTGAGATGGGAATGTCACAGAATACCAAAACGGGGAGAAGCAGTTTTGTTCATCATTTCTTTTATCTACGAATATCCATCTAACAGTCTACAAACACAGCCCCTGCTAGACAGTGAAATATGAATGCAGCACCGAGATGCAGCAGCTAACATTCAGAGAACTATATGGAGCATTTAGTGGGAATGCTCAGAATAAACTGGAAATAATTTCGGTAGTTAATCAGGTTAATTTCTTATTTTTAAGGCAGTATTTTGTGCAGATGCTGAGTCACACCATGGCTGTCTAGCAGAGATCAATAGTGTGCCTGGTTGCCTCCATCTCCCACTGAATTCTGAACTTAAATGACAAAAGAGACCCAGATGGCAAAGAAACTGCACTGTCATCACTGGGAAGGGAGACAGGAAAAGCTGCAGTGGCAGAAAGAAAAGCAGCTTGTTAGAAAAAACAAAGTGCAACTGGTCGTGTAGTTACTTCCTAGTTATTCCCACTTCAGAGTGCATTTGAAATTTCTACACCGGGGACAAAAGTGAAAAAATCCTAAAGCAATTAAAAGATATTTAGGGTTTTAAAATGAGAGATGTGACATTTCTTGGGTATATGTGTAAGCAAAGGAGCTTGGCTTGGCTGTACCAGGCAGACTTGCCTGTCATATACATTTCAAGGGGGATTTTCTAATGCCTGAATTTGTCAGCAAGATATTTAAAATGTGCAAGCGCATGGCCTGTAGATGTTTCATCCTATTGTGAAAGTTATGGCAAATTACTGTGGCCCCTGGGTAGCTTCAGTTCTAGTCAGGGAGGAAGAAAACTTCTTGGGCCCCAATAGAATCCACCATTGGCAAAGACTTGGCCACCCATAAAACCATCAGGACTGGAGAAATATGGGTATCTGGGTTTACATCTGGACATGTGCAGAGCTTAATGTCATGGTTTAAGTATTGCTGATTCTAGTTTAAAAGATGTATTTTTATTTGAATTAGAGTTTATCTGGAAGTACTGAGTAATACCTCTGTATGGGCATTTTCCTGCCCATTTATAAAGGCAGCCTTTAGCTAAAGGCACTAATTGTTTGTAAGTGTACCATGATGAGATGCAGCAGTTCAGGATCAGATGATGACGTGGCTGAGCAGCCTGAGCAGCAGGATGAATAGAAGTAAAGGGCATGTATTGAGCTAGGAAGATAACCCTTGGAAGGATGCTGATAATTTCCAGTTTGTGGCAAAAGGTTCATGAGGAAGCTGCAAGCAATTAAATGTTTAGGAGAAGGCACAGCATGTGTGCTACATACTGAGGAAAGGGAGCTGAAGGTCAGGTTAGACAATTTGATATTGGTTAATGCTCCCTAAATCCCACAATCAGCTATCTCGTTCTGTCTGCATCGTGATGTTTTTCAGTGCCTCCTATGAAACTGTCCCTTAATCCTAAAATGAAGTCCTATTCTTTGCAAAGTTGTCTGCACTTCTACAGGGCAAACCTACCAGATGAAAGCTCTCAATTTCAACTCCTTTTTCCATCACTTCTGTTTTTAGCTTTGTGTTATTTTTTCTTTGAATCACTTTCTTACATCTTATAATGTGAAGTGTTAAGGTTGGATAATGTCACCATGGTAAAGCACTTTTCTAGAAAGTACTACTTTTGAAGAAAAGAGTGAAGATACCAGCAGTAGAAGTTGTACAGAGTTGGTTGTCTTCATTCCTACGCTTGAACTAAGTCATACCTGCTATCTAAAGGACCACAAGTTTCCAGGAGCCTCATTTTACATCTCATGATCATTAACATCACCTATTGTACCCTTCCTCAAAATGATATTTGTATGTTGATTTAGTTTTGACAACGATCAGAGGTAAATCTGACCTCTGCTGTCACTGGAAAATGCAATAGACATATGTGTTTTGGTGATCTTATAAAATAAAAAATATGCAATTCAGTATTCATCTTACATACTTATTTTTACTATAAGTCTATCATTATTTAGTGTTAGAAATATTAACATACTTTTATATCACTGCATATCTTAACTTTGTATTTTCTTAAACAATCAAAAATACAGAAAAAATGTATATGATATTTCAAAGCGGCTGACATTTATAAAAACATGATTTCTCTTTATTTTTTGATCTCGAGAGTTTCAGGGAATCAGGGAGAAAAGTATTTTAATTGGAATTTGATGAAAACAAGCAGTATCATCATCTTTAAAGTTTTTATTTATTGGATCTGCAAAAGATTCTTTTGTAGTTCCTTTTTTTGGAAGAGATACAAGGTAAAGATAATAAGTATTTATTTTCTAAGTAAAAAAAAAAAAAAAGAATTTATTTTCAATGAGAAAACTTTTTGTTGGGACACATTATTTTACAACACTTGAAAAATCAGTTTTATTTTTCCTGTTTTGTCAGTTAATCATTGTTAATCACTGTAACTCAAATCCCAGTGAACTTAATCCTGAATTTAGCTTGCTTACTGCTCAAAACTAGATTAAAATCCTTTTGTTCTTTATGTATTTATAAATAAAAATTAAATCAATGCTAGAGTTCTTTCCAAAATATTTAGTTTCATATGCTTGAGCTGTCTCATTAGTAAAAATATCATACACAGAAAATTTTGACCTTACATTCTTTGCTGATACTGTCTACCATAATAGTGCTTTGCCAGTAAATTAGATACTTACCACCTTGTTTTGTTTCAGTAGTATCTTTGAAGAGGTAACTACAAGTAATTTTAAGCTTGAGTTGCTGAAATTCGGATTGGAAATTTAAACTGAAAAGAAAAGGAAAAAGTTTGCCATAGGCCTTTAAAATCTATAATTTCTATAAATTCAGAGTAAAACCATCAGAGTTTTGTTTTCATAATTTATGATTTACTTGCAGATAATCTGATTTCCTGTGGTGTAGTGTTGTCTCGCTGTAGTAGTAATGCCTTTTTTCATGTTGCTTCTTTGCTGGAAGCAGTGAATCAAGTTTGTGCACATATACACCCACATTAATTCATATACCTCAATCTGTAGTATAGTTCAGTTAGCAAAGATTTAACATGATTTTTTGATGTATTTGAATGTGCATTTCTAGAATGCTATTGAGATGAGAACATCTGAAGGAAAATCAGGCAGAAAATATGTTGCTGAAGTGATCGCTTAAATCAATGAAGATCAAGTGCCATTTCAAGAATTTATGCAACTACATTGTCAAAGATCTATAGTAATATATAGTAACAACTATATAGGCCCATGCTGTCTGAAATGTTTTAAAACTTTTGCATTAGAATGTTTTTAATTGTAAAAAACTTGTCATTCTACTCTATGGTCCACAAGTCCGGCAAGACATTCCCTTCAAAAGATACATGGATTTTAAGTTGTTTTGACTGGTAGCATTAAGCTTTACTTTGGTTGCTTCTGGTTTATGTTATTAAGATGTAAGCAGAGTTCAATAATACTATAAGGCTCTTTTCTTTATATTATTTTGGCTTGTTTGTTTAATTTAAATCATTATTAAATTCTCAGATAAGAACACTTATTAATATATCAAGAAGAGAGCATGCATGTTTGGGAAAACAACTAACCATGTTAAAAGTTTTGATCTAAAGAAGAAATTATGAGATAATAATATAGTTTTATATTAAAAATATCTTATTATTGTCCTAGAGTAGCATGTCTTGAAATGCTTCCGTTCCCACTTTGATGCTACCTGTACCTTCATATGATCACAGAAGACCTGAGAAGGAAAGGCATCTCTGGGGATTGTGTAGTCCAACCTCCTTACCAACACAGGGTCACCTAAAGCAGGTTGAGGAGGACACTGTTCAGTTGAGTTTTGAAGACCTCCAAAGATGGAGATTGGTCTTCTTTCTGTAGTGGTGTTCTGTGCATTCTTTCCCCAAGATTTCCACGTGTTATTTGTGTTTGCAGATCAAGGATCACAATTCTCCTGCCATGTATGGTGTATGGTAAAACAACAGCTCTTTCCAAATCTTTGCAGTTACAGAGAAGGTTGGGACTTGCAAAACCTCATCATTCCTCTTTCTGTGTCAGAATGGCAATATCTTGTTTCTGTTAAATTAAAGGGAATTTTGGTGTTGCCCTTGATAAGAACTCTTCAGCAGGACTGGATTCTCAGCAGAATCATTTGGTGTTTTGGGTTGTGCAATGAGAGTCGAAAATTCGTTTTTAAAATCTTCTGACAATATTTGTTTTATTTTTTATTGTTCACTTGGCTGATACTTCTAAAATGTGTGGTTGATACCTTGTTTCTTTGCAATAAATGTTTATTTACATACTGTAAGGTTCAAAATTTTCTTCCCTTTACCTGAAGCGTGTGATCTCTGTTGGTGTCCTATCCATTCTGCTTCCAAAACTTCACTATTCCTTTTTACTATCTAAACAGAAATAATTCCCATTCACTTGTCATAAAACTGTGGAAAAGATAAGGAACTGGTATTGAAATTGTTGTACTATTTTGCTCTAGTAATCACAGTTATCATGAAATGCTGGATGTTTCTAATTTATGTTTACAGATATTTTTATCTTTGAATTATTGTTTTCTTAATCATGCACAGTCTGCTTGTAGAAGATGCTGTTACAGAAAAAGAGATTAACAAGACAGCAAGGAAAAAAAAATAGCTCTATGAAAACCTTTTCAAAACAAGCTTCTCTCAGAGCTATACCCTGCAGAGAGAGTAAAAAAAGTGCACTTGAACCAAATCTGTACCTGCCTTGCCTGGAAGGTGATGCTTTTCTTTGTGGTCTTTGGTTATTTGCATGCTTTATCAATTGAGTCCTGTTTTGTAAGCAAAAATCTTGGACCACAGCACAATCCATCTTCTTTGTGACCCCGATGCTTTTTCTCACTATGTCTGTTCATAACCCTGCTCTGTTAGCGTAGGAATGGCTCTTGTCAAGTGTTTGATCAACACCTTTTGCAAGAGTTTCAGCTGTAATTTGCTGTGACAGAAGTAAAAAAAAAATATTGTACCTGTCTTTTGGGGTGGCATGACATGGAGTATTTTTTACTCAGGCAAGAACTTAGATTTCATTAAGTGTACTTACAAGCTTGAATCTTCTGTACTAATTGGTTTTACCCTGAAACCATGTTGACAACTAATACCTTCATGAAGTTACTGTATGGTATACTTAAAACTAATCACAAATAAGGGAAATCTGCTTGGAGAGGATAGCTTAATGGAAACAAGGTTTGGAGAAGAATAGAAAGTCAAAGACAAAGCATCGGCCTGCTTGTTCAGCGGGGCTGGAGCAGCTGTGGTGTCACATGAGCCAGCAGTTGCCAAGGTTTTCGACTTGGAGGAATTCTGCTGTAATTATCCTGATTATTTAGAAACTTCACCTGGCTTTAATTTACTATTGTAACTTACTGAATATTTTGTCTCATTACCATGAGTTGTGTGTCTGTAGGCACAGCCTGGTTTTCATATGGGGACATCTTCTTTCCTATGCTTCCTACCCTCTTCTATAATGTTAGAAGGCAGAAGAGTTACCACATTTGTATTCATAACAGACACGTGAATACCTAAAGAGTACGGCATGTTTTAAAGATAAATACTGAGTAAAGCAATAATGATTTGCTACTTGTTGTAAAGCATTGCCAACCCCATTGTTTGCTGTGCTCTGAGGATTTACATGGGACCCTCACCACCACTTTAAAAGGACTAGCAGCAGTATAGCACGTTTATTCCTTTCCCTCTCATTTGTCTGCACATAACTGACTACTGTACATGGTTTCCATGCTCAGTGGCCAAAAGTACAGGATTTCAGCTAGTCTTTGTTTAACTGTAGCTACTCTCTAACCTGATTTTTTGGAACATGATATAAAACTTTGAACTATCTTCTTTTGCAGCATCACCATTATGCTGTGTCTGAATAAGATGACAATCAGCTTTTAGTTATACAACATTATTTCTTGTTGCCACTGCTGATAAATTGTTATGGTGGGAAGCTCACATCTGCATATGTGAAAAGGTGCTGCTTCCTTTTTTCTTGCATCATACCACAACACAACATATTTTATTTATTTGAGTCCCAGAGCAAAAAAAATCTGTATTTTGAGTAGACTTCTTAGACTTAAGTTCCTTTTGTGGAGAGAACTTGAGATATATGTACTTGGCATGACTATTTGTGGAGGAGAGATTTTAAAGGAAATATCGCTTATGTAAATGGGTATTATTGTTGTTTTAAGAGTTCAGAGGGATTTTAGTTGTTGAATTTAGATGATTTTTATTTTTTTTTTTAATCCAGCTGAGAAAAACTGCTTGAGTGCCTAAGGAAGCAAGTAATAACCACTTAGAAATTTATTATTTACAACTGACAGCTAACTTGGAACAAGTTTTACATCTCAGGATATAAATATCTGTATGGATCCTTCCAGCTAACAGTAGCAGCCAGTGGTAGTTCAAAACAATGGCTGAGCAGGATTAGTAACCATCTTTAAATTTACCTTTCTATTGCTAATACTTGTAGTTCTTCATTGCTTTTGTCAGAATGATTATACTCTATTTTGTGTGGTAGCTTACTTTTTTCAGATATTTATTGCTCGGTTAAAACAAAAGTGAAAAATCCTTTTGAGTGATAATTCCTTCACTCACATGCTGCATTTATGAGCCTGATTTGAAGTCAGTGGAAAAATTTAACGTATATTACTTCCCTGTGTTAAAATTTATATTTTTTCTTAAGTCTCTTTCTGCTGAATTGGATTACAAAAGTAACAAGATCCTAGTAACAAGCAATAGAACTGTTCATTGAAATTTGAAAGGAATGAAAAGGAGACTGGCTTTTGTACTGTTCAATCTGAGTCTGTAAAAGCACAAAAGCATTGAACCATAATTAGAAATATGCATGTGGAATGTGACAACAAGTTGCAAGGCGGTCCAATGGAGCTGTACAGGAGCTGCAAGTACTTAGCACCTCTCAAGTAAGGTCTCAGAGACAGCATTCTCTTATTGGGTTTATGACACTTGACTGCTTAGGAAGGGTTTGTAACTCTTCAAGTACAAAAACAAAAGTGGCCAAATGAAAGAATATCAAAGGTGATCAGCTTGCCAAAAGGTTTTGATTTTAAACATATGTCTGTAGAGTGGTGCAGACTTTATAGGGAGCTTTGTACAAATGGGAGATCAGCACCAGGTCTGTTTCTTTTTCTTCCTCTCCTTTTCCCTTGTTTTATGTTCTGCTATTAAATTCTTTCCTATTGCTGTAGACCTTGCACTAATTCATGGTGACACTAAAGCTGAAAATAGTGTAATACTACTCATGAGGCCAAAGGAAGAAGGATGAAGATTTTTTGTAGCTGCAATTGCATGCAACTGCTGCAGATAGAATAAGGCTTTTGGTTGAGATGAATTGTTAGAGCATACCCTGATCTCTTATGATTCCCTCTCTTACTACGAAAATCATCATTTTCATATTCAAGCTTAACATAAAGGAGTTTGATGTAAATGTCAATAATGGAAAATGTATAAAATGTTTTCAATTATTTCAAGTGATACACATGTAGAAACGTGGAATAATCTGACATGATTACACTTCTTGTGTATTTTTCTTGAAATCTTTTGGACAGTAATCTTTCATAAGGAGTGAGAGATTGAAGCAATCTAAGAAAATATTGAAAATTTAGCACTGTTTTTTTCTTAATTTTTATTTTCAAAGTCAGATTATAGTTCATAGCGACTATTCTGATGAGGCACTCTTGTCAGGAGAGTTGCTATGATCCAAAATGGGTGCATGGAGGCCAACACTTGTATAGAAAGCATTTACAAAAAGTATATCTGATTTAGTACCTTATTCCTAAATTGCATTAGATTCGAACATAGTAGTTCCAAAGCAGTGTCTATTACTATTGCCAAATTCAAAAACTCAAGTTGCTTTTTTTGTAGTGGGTAATTTTATTTGTGAAAACAAGCAATTCTTTCTTTACCATGGTGCAGCACAAGTTTCTTCAAGCAGGTGTTCTGCTTATTTCTACTGATGCTCTTGGTCCCCATAATGCTGCTTCTTTTTTTTCTGTAGAAAAGAGGGGGCCTCGAAAAAATTGAACATGACATTGTGGGTAAGCATGGTTCAAGAATGAATATTACCTGGTTCCTCTTCATTCAGGGATGTTTATTAGGAGAGTAAGAGATGGTTTAGGGGTGTTCTTGTGAGTCACTGACACTGCAGAAAGAGCAGAATAAGTTGTGGAGTGCTCTGGTGAAGGTTTCAATTCATGCACTACTTATTCCTGGATTGTCTCTAAAATCCATCAAGACAAACTGAAATAAGTCAATGGTGATTTTTAATTTAGATACAATTTAACCCAAGTACAATCAGCAAGAGAGAATAAATTAAATATATTTTAAAGAGCTAGATCAGCTTTTTTAGTTTTATTTTGCTTAGAAAATTAAGACAACTGGCAACTGAGGCATTGCAGACTAGAGGTGCAAGTTCATTATATTGAAGTATACAATTTTTAAAGCTTCAATTGTGCTGGTGATTTGAGAAGGGATGGATCTGTTTAGCAAGTAGGTATAGAAGCAGTGCCCCTGGTGTCAGATCTGGATGTACAAATAAAAACGCATCATTAGACAGATTAATTCAGTACTTCACTAAATAACACTGTTACTCTCTTATATCTTGTGTACAACAGTCAGATTGAGTTCACAGTTCTGCGTGCATAAAAAGCATCAAACTAGTTCCTTCTTAACACTCACAGATTTGGGGAGAACTACAGAAACAGAGAAGGACATGTACCTGGAGTCTGTCAAGACTTTCTGAAGACAATGTCGTGGTTATGTTTGTGCAAGGAGTAAAAGCAGACTTTTCCTTAAGTCAGTGTTGCATTTAGGATACTATTTGATTCGGGGTGGGAAGAATGACTTTTTTCCTTTTCTGTTTTTTTTTCAGTAATTGCTTTTTTTCCCCTTTATTATTGGTATAATTACCAACATGTGCAATAGGCTAAAAGGTCTTTTAGTTTTTTATTGTTGAGGACTGAGAGACGACATGCGCTTATATCACTTTAGTTTCTTCTGATGGATATTTGTTGTATTTCTGAGTCTCCTGTAACTTTTAGGATTAATAACACAGACACAAATGTTTGTTTGTTTGTTATGGGGGAAGATCCCAAAGTTTTTCCATAGCAATTTCTTCTGTCATGATCCATACTTACACTGAAGTTAATGGAAGTTGTGTGCACACATTAATGGTGGAGCATATCCCTGAAGGTTTTACTGGAAAAATTGACAGTGCTAAAATAAACAGAGGGTGGTAGCAACATATTTCAGTGAAAATGAATGCTTACTTTGTTAGCTCAGCTGCTCTGGTACAGGAAAAATGTTCTCTTCCAGAGGCTGTCTTGTCAAATGCCCATAGGGCTTTGGCTCATTTACTTTTGAACATTTCCACCATGCTTGGCAGCAAATCTGCAAAACTGCCAAAATGCTATTAGACACTGAGGAGACCAAGGTCTCTTCCACTCGTTGGCCTTCACATGAGGAGTTTGAGTCAGGGCAACATCTATGTGAATTAAAGGCACCACTACAGAACGGAAGCTTGAATAGGATCTTTAGTCACATATAATCTAAATGTTCGTCTTCTAATTGTTATTATTAAAAATTGACTTTCCTTTTGTTGTTGTCGTTCTGTCTGTTGGGTTTTTTTTGAGATCAGCATTGTATCATAGTTTGTGGGAGGAGCAGAGAATGATCCTTCCTTGTTTTCAGTAGGATGCATTTTGGTTGCCCAGTGTTCCCAGGGAGCTGCTGAATGATGTGGAACTAGGCATTTGCTTTGCATTTGCTATGACTTTCTGTAAAAATGCCTTGCACACTAGGCTTATGCACAAAGGTTACCTCTATACTTTAATCTTGTCATTTCAGATTGAAATTATGTGATCAGGTTTTATTCATTTATAAAACACAAAAAGGGGGGGGAGAGTTTGAATCTATGAAAAGAAAAAGAACAAAAAAAAGGTAATGTTTTGTCATTTGCAAAGAGATTATTCCCTTTCTTTGTCTCCTTTCCACCTGCAACACTAGTTTATATTGAATACGCTATTTGGCTGAAATAGTCTTTCTGCACTTATTCAAGTATACTGAGTTGGAGCAGGTATCATTTGGTGCTCTTTTTTTTTGCTTTTTTTTTTTTCTGCAACATGTAGCACTGCAATCCTGAAATCTTGTAGGAGTTTTTTCAGCAGAAAAATTGAAGCCTTTTTTCATTTCAGCCATTTTTGCTGGGACTTTGCTATGGAGCTGCTGCCACAGTACTGTGTGCTAATATCCATCTCATTAGATAGCAGGAGAATAGCCAGTTTGTTCATGGAAACAGTGCTTCCCCAGACAAGTAATAATCAGTCTAATGTCAATGTCATGCTACAATCAGAATCAGACAAGGTTTGCAAATACCTTGGAAAGAACTGCTCATCTTTGAATGCTGTAGATGCTGGCCGGAACAAAAAGCAAGTATGCTGCATGTCAGCTGCAGTGCATTGTTGATGAGCACAGCATGTATAAGCAGAGGCCACTGCTATCATCACCAGCAGGAACAGCCAGATGGACTGGGCTGGTCTACTACTTAAAACCTTGCTACATAACCACAAAAACTAAAAATGAAGCTTAAAAACTCATTACTCATCTCCAGAGCTCCAGACTGTCTTTTTAAAGCTTTGAGTCCATTTTTAAGCAATGCCAAAGACTTTTTTAGGCATGTCTGTTCTCAGGAACTTCTGTCTGTTTTTTGCTATTCATCAGGATATAATTAGTTCGGGGGAGGGAGAGGATGGAGGACGGCTGTTCAAGCAGAGGGATCATGCATAAACCCACCCAGCTCTGCCACAGATATGCATGCTCTGCAACTGGGAAAGTCATTTACTCTGTGTGCACTTATTTTTCCAACTGTGAAATGGGGGCAACATCTCATCTATAACTGTAACTCAAGGCCTGTTTCATTAATGCTTTTCCAGCACGCTCTATAGGATGAATAAGTATGCTGTGGGAAAAAACACGACAGCCAACAAGATAAAATACAGGTTGTGCTGCACCAAATGCCCTCTGGATATCGTGCTTTTTTTCTGCCACAGTGTCTCTATCATCTTTGAGGGTCATGGAAGGCCAAAGCAGGTTCTCCCTATGTTGGCTCAGCTGTGCTTTGTGGTGTGTGTGGGGCATGGTGAAGCCAGTGTGCAGCGGAAGGTACATGTGTGGGTATAAACCAACTTTCAGTTCTGACCAGCAGAATTAAAATTTGTTGCAGGCCAAAAGGACCTCACCTGATGCTGTCTGCACTTGAGTTTAGAGAATGTATCTCGATAATGTTGTGTGAGGCTGGGAGGCCTGTAGGAGACATCCACCTACTGCCCTTACACAGCAGGAGGCACTGACAGCCCCACCAGTAGGTAAGGCTGAGAAGCTTGTATCTTAACCTTGGAAACCCATCTGGTGTTGCTGTATGAAATGACAGACTGTAATGCTACCATCTGACAATTTTAGTCAATTAGATTACTTCGGGCAAAAACAAAAATTAGAAAAAGACCAATCACTGAAAGTCTGTGTTTTTCTTTCTAAGATAATATTTTTCCTTTGCCCTAGGCTCCCCTTGCAATGTTTTAATGTGGATGTTATATGCTGAAAACTTTTATTTCCCAGGAATACATAAATCACCGAAGAAAAATGCAGAGAAGATTCTCTAAAGCATATATATTTTTCAGTCTCTGTGAGAAAATTCTAGCTCTTTATCTTGTAAGAATCCTGTGAGGCTACAGCTGAGGGCATTTTCCCTCTGGGCACATTCACAGGTGGGAGATCTTGCTAAAGCTTACTAGATTCCCAACTGAATCCCCTGAAGCATTGCTTTTGTAATGTGACACGATGAGAGAGTGCATTTGTTATTAGCTGGATTATAGCTGTGCTTCACACCCCGTCAATGCTGAGACCCTTAAAAAATGCAGAATCGTCATAAAAGCCTCCAAGTCAGGTAGACAAAGGAAGAATGGTCGAAGAAGTGTGTGTGTCCAAAGTCATATACTCACTCAAACAAAGTGTGACAGGTGCAGACATCCTCCTGATCTTCTTTGCAGGGCAGAAGCTATGCTTAACATTTTGACTTTTTTTATTTTTCTAACAGATGTAGAGCCAGTAGCACTTAGTCAGGTGGTCTTGGAGTAGTTCAGTGCCAGCGTCTGGAAAGCCTGAATTTGTATCTCCTGTCAGCTCACCCTGATTTTAGTAATCTCAAAGTGAACGGAAAGAAAGAAGAAAGGAAAGGAAAGGGAAAGAAAGAACAAGAAAAGGAAAGAGAAAGAAAGAAAGAAGAAAGGATTACATGACAATACTCCACTTCATTGCACTTAATGCAGCATTTCTGTGCATATATTTCACCTCCGTAACAAGGAGCAGACATTATGGAGGTGCACTCTCACCTTGATTACAGTAATGTCTTTGGACTCATTTTGCTTACCTGTTTGTTTTTTTCATGTGATGCTTTATAGTTGGAAAAAAAAATAATTTGCAACAGAGAGAGCTGAAAGTGTTTTATGGAAAGTTTTAGGTCCGAAAATAAAAGTCAGTCATTACAGGAAACTGCAGTTATTTTTTTATTTAGATCCATAAACAAGGGTTAGTCTTCATCTCTGTCTCTGTACAGTGAAAGAGATAAAGTTTCAAATAAGGAAAACTATAATAATTTGGAATCAAAATCAATAAAAAGAAAGGAGCACCCTAAGAGAGTTAAGGAGCATTGTGAAGAAAATGTCAATTTGAGCAAGTTTCATCTATGTTATTCTGTGATTTCTTGTTAACATTCACGTATTTTTATGTATGATTATGCTCAAAACTGCACTATTTTGGAGGTGGTGTTGAATACCTGTCATGATTAGAGTAAGCTTTTTTCACTAGCTCTTCTCTGCTAAGGCCATGCCATAGCAAGGGACATAAAGTTTTGTGCATGTTTTGCAGCCTGTCTGGCTCAGGAAAGCAGCTTAAGCATCTTTGTTATACCTATGCTATCTTCTCAAAGGACTACTTAGCTATAAGTATGCCAAGTAAATTTGTTCCAGTACTCGTATACCTTCTCCATAATATATCTGTAATAGAAAATGGCGGGAAACTGACACATACTGACCACCAGAAGACAATTATCCGATTGATAATTCACTTCAAAATGCCTGAAAAATAGTCAGATTGATGTTCATTCCTAAATACATTCTGGAGAATGTTTCCTTGATCCTAGATCAGTCCATTGTCAGATTTCTCAAAGGCCACATCATTTATAAATGATACGAACTTCAGATGTTTAATTCACATGGAGCATAAAATAAGGTTTAAAACCTTATTGTATTAAAAAGGTAAGGTGATCCTGTATTAAATCATCTTTATGGCCTAGTTTTATGGAACAGGATCTTTTTTGTATGAAGTTTAGCACTTCTTACTTTTTTTTTTACATTTATTGAAAGAGAAAAGTAACTGTGACAATGATATTGGCAGATAAACGGTCTCTTTTTATGTAGGTCTGTCAGATTATTTTCCATTAGCTATTCCTACACTTTCTGTGAATTCCTTTCAACCACATTTTTACTAAATGTTTTTGGAAGTGCAAAGAGCAATGTAAACTGCAGATCTCCCCATTACTGTTTTGACAGCGTAAGGAATTTCTTTCTGGGCAAAGAATTACAATAATTGCATTTTAAGTTACACCACCTTGTGGAGTTAGCCAAATTGCAACAAGCCTAGAAACCATTGCCACTATAACGTACAAGAAAGAATTTAAATTCTAGGTCTATTTTTTCCCCCTTCTCTCTTTTTTTGAGTCTGAAGATTCCACCTAGAACTTTCTCTCATTCCATTGTGTAAAACCAACTTTGCTGTTATCTTTTCTCAAAAGAGAATTTAGGGAAGTATGAGTAATAATCCTGATAGATATGAATATTTTCTTACTGTGAAAATCTCAACTTTGATCTCATTTTGAGACCTTTACCAGTCGAAATAGAAAGTAGCAACTGACATATAGCGTCTGGTTCAAACAAATAGGAAATTTGCTTCTGCAGGCTTCTCTTTAGTAAAATATAGATTCACCAGTGTCTAAATTACTAAATGGCTTTAACCGTATAAAAGCTATGTCTTTAATTACACCTTTGAAGATGTGACAAACACTTATTAATATGACATTGAACAGTGTTTTGGCAGTGGTCTCCTTGAGACTTTGCTTTCTTTGAAGTGTTCACTAGAGTTATGCTGGCTTTCCTGTAATAGCGAAGGAAAATTGCAGTGATAATTATTTCCATATAATACAAGGTTTTTCTTTCCGCTTTGCATAATGATGTGAATTGTCCTAGAGTTTGCTTTTATACTTCATGGGCCTAGAAGTTAATGGTCATGAGTGAAAACGGTAAGTTTTCAGAAGAGTTGTTTGCTTCAGAAATGCACTTTGCCTGATAAACTCCCAGAACAATAACTGTGTCCCTCTCTAGGTATGCACTTGTTTGTGCCATGAAGAACTGGGCACAGAATGCTGCTGACACACAGCTTTCAAAGCAAGGGAAAAGCAAGTGTTGCTATGGTAACTTCAAAACTGTCAACATACCTTGGTTAGTGTGGAAATATTTTTTTGCTCTTTTTACATATATGTAAGATGCTCTGAAAGTAATGCCTCCTATTTTTTTTTCATGGAAATTTCAGTAGATACAAAGAACACAGCAACACTATTTGTTAGAGAAAATTCTTAGCTACTAAATACTATTTTTCAGCATGTATTTTTACCAGT
Organism: Centrocercus urophasianus; assembly: GCF_019232065.1. Lineage (NCBI taxonomy): Eukaryota > Metazoa > Chordata > Aves > Galliformes > Phasianidae > Centrocercus > Centrocercus urophasianus. The sequence goes on from NW_024884364.1 coordinate 23,018,249, forward strand.
GATGAACAAGAGCCTGCATGTCATGTTCTAAAAAATCTGCACCAGTGGAGATGACACCATAAGGGTTCAGCAAGTGTTGATGAACATCAACAGAGAAATTCTTTCTGCATGGAGGAATTCAGTGACACGCCCTTGCTTCATATGCACTTCCAGCCGGATGTCATTGTGTCAGACTGCCCCTCTGCTGCCATCTGTCATATGGCAAGAAAATATGACATAACACTGGTGGAAGGCTCAACCTCTACTGCCATACCACCAACATAATAAAATGGAAAGCATTACTTTTGGAGCAATCCTTGTGAAAAGCTTCCTTTACTAATACGTATATATATATAATTTATGTATGCAGGTTCATTCATAAATTTGGTACTTTCCTCCTCTGGTCAGTTTTCACTATTGTCCCAGCAGGATGAGCAATTGATTTTTCTTTCTTGTCCTAAGAGCAGCTCAGTTTCTGTCTTTTTTTAAAAAAGTAACTTCAAAATAATAACTCTTCCACCCATGGCATCACATTCCTTCTGCTGTCGTGATGTGTTGATGCTGGATACCTTCTTTCATCTTTTGTGCCCATTCAAATATCAATCCTCATTCTCTAGCATTCATAGCATTGACTTCATTGCTGGTATTTTCTAGCAGGCAGATGCTTGAAGAAGGCACACAGAACAGTAAGGTGAGAAAGACCTGTTCAGATTCTGCTGCTTGTTTTTATGTCATATTTGAATCTATTCATGAAAATGGACATTGAGTGGATTTGTAAGACATACAGCTTAGTAGAATCATAGAATAAGCAAGGTTGGAAAAAACCTCCAAGGTCATCCAGTCCAACCATCCATCTACCACCTATATAACCCCACTAAACCATGTCCCTTAGTACCACGTCTAAAAGTTTCATGAACACCTGCAGGGACAGAGACTCTACCACCTCTCTGTGCAGCCTGTCCCAGCACCTGACCACTCCTTCAGAGAAGAAATTTTTCCTTATATCTGACCTGAACCTCCCTTGGTGCAACTTGACACCATTCCCTCTAGTCCTATAACTAGTTATGCAGGAGAAGAAGCCTTCACCCACTCATCACAACCTCCCTTCAGGTAGCTGTAGGTGGGAGTCACACTGGCAAGCCTCTAGTCCTGTCTCGTTGATGCAGAGATCTCTGTTTGTAGGTCCTGAATATGTAGCGGATCAGTTATGAAAATGGATGTTTTCTTATGGCTGATGAAGGTGGGTTGAAGGTTACCTACACGGTAGATTAGGCAGTGACCTGCGTGCACTCCTGACTTAGGACAAGCTGGCTTCATTCTTACTTGGAGAGTAATGAGAGTAAGAACGGAGAGAAAAGGGTATGGTGGAAATAGCACCGATAGGGAGGATGCAATGAAAATAGAGCCAGGCTCTTTTCAGTATTGCCTAGTGCCAGGTCAAGAGGCAATGACTACAAACTGGAATACAGGAGATTCCATCAGGAAACACTTTTTAATGTGCAGGTGATGGAGCACTGGCACAAGTTGCCCAGAGAGGCTTTGGGAATTGCTCCTTAGAGAGCTTCAAGAGCCGCCTGGACATGGGCCTGGGCAATCTGCTTTGAGAGACGCTGCTTGAGGAGGAGTTGGACCAGATGGCCTCCAGAGGTTCCTGCCAACCTCAACCATTCTGTGATTCTTGAAGTAGTAACAAATAAATCTTTCGTTAAATAATAGTCACAGAAGTTACATAAAGGCCCATTTCTGAGTGCCGAGTCCCAGAGCAGCTCTGGAGAATCCCTCAGGATATGAGTACTGCTGCATGTTTAAACCAGAGCTGGAAGAAATCAGCTGCCAAGTTTTCCTAAGCTACTGTTTGGGAAGAATGGTGAAGGCAAGATGCTTTGAAAGCCTGTATAAGCCTGGGTGCAAGTTCACAAGAACTGGGGACCAGGAAACTTCCCATTTGAAAGGAGGTGGGGTGAGAAGTCAATGCCTCTGCTTGTTCAGAAATATGACTGTTCCTCAGACACCCAAGAAAACTAGCTTGGGAGGCTCCTTTATAAAGCATCAGCCTCTGGCAGAGAGAGCTGGACCAGATTCCACTTCCTTCTGCAAGCTTTTATTTACAGTGAGGAATGGGGATGTCTCTTCCAAGTGTTTTAGTGCAATCACATAAACACCCTCTCAAATATGTACAAGATATGCCCTTCATGCCATCCATGCCCAAAAACTGTTCTCTGATTAAGTGATCTAAGTACTCCACAAAAGTTGACTCCACTCAAACTGGTTATCTCCTTGTTTTCCTTTGAATCCACCTATTCTCTTTTCTCATGTGATGAGTACTGTTAGGTTAGGATGCTTTGCAGAAGTGTTTGTTAGATAACAAAACCATATACATAACAACAGTTTCAAGGTTTTTTAGTATTTTAAGCATTTAGGTTTCTCTACTCAGATGGTACTGCTGTACTTTTGCAACTTAATTGTGCCACATAGTAATAATGCTTGGGTTAGAAAGGTATACAGTATGAAGAAGAACTGATAAAAACTAGATAGTAGTTATTATATTACAGATTTTCTTTCACCATCTCTCTTAAACAAATAAATTGTATTATTATTCCCCCTGTAAGTTTGGAGTATGAAAGATGTGAAGTTAATTTGTCCAAGCTCCTCCACCAGGTTTTTAATCTGCCTCAGTAATTTATGTCATTTCAACGAGTCTTTATTGAAGCAATAACTGAAATATAGCAGCAAATAAAAAACGGGATATATCACAGCAAATGTTTATTAAAGCAAGATCATGTCAGATAACCTGATAGTTTCATTAAATGAAGATTTTAAATAACTGATTTTGTAGGCAAGGGAAAGATGAAATTTTAGTCTGTGTGGACTTGTGTAATTAATTTGAAATAGCACCACACAGAAAACTAACTATATTGAAGAAGATGAAAAAGATGGGGAGAAGTAACAGAAATCTGAGATCAATAAGAAATTGGCATTTATTTATTTATTTATTTATTTATTTGTCTTGGAGAAGAAGGAAGTAATGGATAAAGTTTCCATTTCTCAGGTTTTTCTTACTTAATATTTTATTAATACTCTTAAATTAAGGAATGGGCTAGTGAGAGTTGTTTGTGATGGAGACTTCATTGGTATTGGCAATGTGTGGAGCATAGATTTTGTAATGGAGTACCTTGTACCCCCTGAGGAATGGCAGAGCAAATGAAGAGTTGATTTATTAATAGAACATCGAAGGTTATGGACTTGAGGACTAAAGTGTCAAGAAATGCTTTTTCACCTTTGCTGAATGCTGTATGTCAAGGAGGAGTACTGGAAGCACTGAAAAGATATTTTGAAGTATAGAAAGATGTGTGCATTAATCTTGGAGGTGATCACATGCTACCCTGGCAGTACAACTGCAAAGAAAAAGGCAAACAGGGCTCCAGGACTCACCAAGTGATATGTTTGTTGTTTCTGGGAGAATTTAACATCATTTAACAACATTGTTGACATTGCATTTGAAATAAGACTGAATGAATCTAAAATCATTGTAGAATGAGCTGTTGCACTCACAGAGAGGACACAAGTACAGGCAACTTTTCTTCTTATTATTTTTTTAATGAACGTAGAAATAAATAAATAAATGTAATGGAAGTAAAACTTGCGTTTATCTCTAATCCTTGCGATCAGACAGATCAACATCAGATCAGGAGACCAGGTTCTCATCAGGTGGCCCTATCAGGACAGATATGAATTTCACACACTGATGTGCTACTATTGACCATACTGTTATGTTGCTGTGCCCCTGCAGAGTCTGTCTCTGGGAGAACAAGAAAGCCCTGCTTCAGTCCTCAGCCTTGCCTTGCCACGAGGCTTTATGAAGCCCCTTCTAAGCCCTGGCCTCACACTTGCCAAACTGGGCTGTCTCTTAATAGAGGTTTTCATTACAGAGAAGTGGTGATTCTGTTTTGCAATTAAGACATATAAATACAGACATATTTTCTGATGCTTCCTGCAAAGGTGCTCTTAATTTCTGATTTTAGACATGTAACAACACAGACTATAGGAATGTGAAAATAATTAATTTCCAAGACCATATTTTCCAAGACCTCCTCCGTGATGTGCACTGCTTCATTTGTAATAGGTTTCTACTAGGGAGATCAAATGACTGATTTGGAAGACTTTTTTTCTTTTTTTTTTTTTCTTTTTTTTTTTTAATAGAGCCTCATTCAACACTACAATTTAATTTGTCTCAGGCTGCTGATCATTAATACTGTAATTCGTTATGGTCATGAAACTTGTGTGGTTTGGAACCAAACTATTTTTTCTCTCCACAGTCACTATTCACCATGGATCTAGTCAAACATCTCATGACTAAATCTATAGCATGTACTTTGACCAAAAAGAAAAAGTCGTAATAAAAAAGTAAATAAATGCAGGTAATTTCTGAATTTAAATAAAGCTACAGTTAATATTGCTTACACTGTGCACTTAAGCCAGTTACACTTAGTACTTCCTTAAATAGCACTTTTCATACCGTGGAAGATACTACTTCACAAATAGCTTTAGATGTTTTTCCCCTAAGTGGTGAAGCTGAGAAGTTGGGGCAGCATGCAAATCTTAAGGGACAACACGTAGCTAGTGCTTGAGCACCTCTTGCTGGCATTTCTGTGAAACAGTTTAGGTGCGAGTTCACAAGGAGGTCAATGGTGTTTTGCTCTTTTGAACTTGTGATGTAACTGTGAAAGGGGAAAAGTTGAAGCAAAATGGCGTATTTTTCTCTTCTTCAAATGGTAAGATAGGGATCATCAGGTTCTCTGGAACCAGCCTTATTTCTATTTTGAATTAGATAAAAAAGTTTGATTGTTTAACCTGGAGTGGGCTTCCCAATGCTGCCAAGAATAAATTATAGAGAGTAATAAGAATATTAACAATATATTACATTAATGATGAGAGTGTCTAAGGTTGGTTTTGCATCACCCCCGGGAGGCAAAAAAAATGTCGAGTTGAATTTTTTTTTTTGTATGTGCCTCTAAAACTTTGTCCAAACAAAATTACATCAAAAAGCCATGGGCACAAAACGACCACAATGAATGAAGTAAATAACATCATCTTGCCTTAAGTATTTACAACATGAATAAGCATGTGGTTGGAATAGGCAAACCAACAGAAGATAGGCAAAGTAATAATTATTGTTAATGCAAGTTTGAATCTGCCTGTGGTTTATGCTTACTGGAGTAGCTTTAAATGAGCAATGACTATAACTTTATCTTTTATTTTCCTTTGTTATGATTCTCTACTTCCTCCTCTGTATCTAACAAGTCCAATAATAGTTTAAGAGGGCAAAAGACCTTTTTCCTATCTCTTTATATGGAGAGGAAAATTTTCTGCCAAATTTTCTTAAGAGCAGATTAAAGGAAAGGAATTTTGAGGGAGAGGAATTAAATAAGAACATTAACGTAAAAATAACTTTTACAGCAATCCCAGTAAAAACAAAGAAAGAAAATGTAAAGATAAAATGCTTAGATAGCACAGATCTTGGGCTAAAGCCAAACCAACATCACCAAGAATTCCTTCTGCTACTGCTGTACTGTACAAGCAAAGAAAGCTTACAATGGTAATCACACCCAATTTTTTTCAATCATTTTTTAATTAAACTTTCACTTTTCTTCCCTTTTTTTTTTTTTTTCCTCACTTTCTCTTTCAACTTTTCACATGTACTAGCAGAAGCTAGTTCTAATATTTGATTTCACTGGAAAGATTCAACAATCGGAAGATTGGAAGATTCCACCCAGTCTTCACAGAGATATTATTCCTATAATTGAAGGCTTTGCAAGGTTCCTGTCTGTTTGGATAGATTGAGAACAACCCTGCCTACTTGTCCTTCTTTGCTCTCTTCTCCTCCTCCTCCAGGCTATAGGATCTGGAAGGAGATGACAAGGAGGGCCTGGGAGTAACATAGCTTGTGTCAAGGTAAAGGAATGTTCATTAATTTAAGTGCTATTCATGAGGAAGCCTAGCCTTTTGTGTACACGGAATAACAGTCCTTTTCCCTTGGTCTTTGTGTCTTTGAGCTCCTATAATCTTCTTCATATATACACACACTGTGTATTGTCACGAGGCCAGATTATTATATTTACTCTTTATCTTATTACATTGCTTTTTCTTTTTTCCTCAGTAAAGATGCATTTGAAGCTTCTGTAATCAATATGAAATTGCTTTCTATTAGCAGAAACAATATATATATGTATTGGATATAATGTGAACACAATACATTATTGCAGGCACTAGCAAAGAATAAGTGACACAACAGAAGTGGCCAGTGCCTGTGGTATCAATTCAGTTTGCATTTATCCAAAATGTATTGAGAACACTTTAGCTAAAAGCTAATTTGAAAGGCAAAAAAGAATAAGATTGAAGAGAAGATTTAGGAGAGGGAGAAAAGACTGACAAAAAATAGAGGAAAATAAGGGGAAAAAGGGGAAAAATGAGAAAAAGGTGGCTTGTAAGGAAAAAGGAGGATGAATGGGGAAGAAGGGAGATAATTTTTAAGTGTGTATTTTAAATGATAATTGACATCTCATGTTTAATTCTGCTGCTGTTGTCTGTATATACGTACAAGCTAGCCTACAATGTGCAGAATTAAGAACAGTAGAGTGAACACCTAAAAATGTCAGTTAGTACAATTTTTACTATAGATTTACACATTTTACATAGGAAAAAAAAGAGATGAGGTGGAATCTATTAGAATTAACTGGAAGGAATTGACAAAGAGTCTCTCCATATTTTTAGGTGGACTTATATTTCAAGATGCTAAATCACAGAAGCACAGAATGGTAGGGATTGGAAGGAACCTCTGAACATCATCCAGTCCAATGGAAGATGGAGTCCTGCTAAAGCAGGTTACCTATAGCAGATCACATATATAGGTGTCCAAGTAGGGTCTTGAATCTCTCAGAGGAGGAGACTGCACCACCTCTCTGGTAACCAGCTCCAGTGCTCTGTCACCCTCAATTAAGATCTTTCTCATGTTCATACACAACTTCCTACCCTCCGGTTTGTGCCCATTGCCCCTTATCCTATCACTGGGCACCACTGAAAAGAGCCTGGCCCCATCCACTTGACATCCACCTTTAGGTACTTATAAGCACTGATAACATCCCCTCAGTCTTTTCTTCTCCAGATTGAACAATCCCAGCTCTCTCAGCCTTAAATTCTTCTCTAGCGTAGTTTTGCCCTTATACAATTTCCTCATTTTTCTCATTCGGCTTCAGACTTTTACCTCTGTTTCACTCCCTTCTCACAAGTAGTTGTTTCTCTTTTGTTTTTGGTGGTAGATCACAGGCAATAAACTCAACAGATTCATTAGCTAATGTTTTGGCCAGTTCTTTGCCAGAATTTGCTTTGAATGTTGAGAACCAGAAGAGGGATAATGTAGATCAGGGTATGAAATCTGTGAATCTTCTGCTATGCATCTGTAGCTTCAGAGAAAAGTGTATGTTGTCCTGAACGTGATGAAAAGTATTACTGTATTAAAGGGTTTGTTATAAACAATAGCAGGGAGATGCTACTGAACTGAAACTCATTGATGCTTTTTTTCCCATGAACACCCTCTAGAAATGAGACAAGACTTACATCCATGTTCTATACTTTTATAACTTTGCAAGCTTCTTTCTTGATGTGAAGACTTAAGAACTCTTTGTAGGTACCAATCAGAAAATAAAAAAGTATTCCTCTTATTGTGTTTTTGGGAGACATTAGTCTGGAATATGTTGGTGAAATCTAACTGTATCTTTGAGATTCCAATGAGTATCCTGTTTCTTGCATTATTTATAGTAACAATTATTAATTATTTAAGAACATATTTACTTAAGTCAAAACAATTAATTTGTATATTTGTAAGATATCAAGGAGAGCTTGTACTATTATGTAAATCCCAAGTCTATTATTGCATTCATTCTTGTATAAAAAATACATATTCTTTTGAATAGCAAAACTAGACACACCAGCATTCTAGAATTTAATCCATTAATAGGTATCTTGCTTGGTGTTACAGCATTTACTAATTAGTATGCAAGGGGTACATACTAATAAACAATTTGCCCTGTAGCTGTGGTTGAAATACACCAGCCTTGTGAAAGTCATACCTGTTTAAAAGTGTTACTGGTTTTGCACAGAATGGCATAATAATAAGTTATGGTACCCATTTGTAACTTCACCTCTGTGAGCAACATTCAGGCTAGATCTATCCAGGCAGTTTTATTAGATGGTATCTTGTTATATGTACTGGGAATTGCCGGACTTCTTATTCTGTATTGTAGAGCAACGATCCTGTTATGATGTGTCATGGGAATCTGGTTTGTGCAGGGCTGGGAGAACCAGCCAACACACTCATGCAAAATGTTCAGAAATTCTCTACCCATTGCTAAGGAGTGTTTCTGTACTTTGGAACAGACTGTGTGGGTCCTGCTGGAAAGGTTGCCTTTATGCATCTTAGCCAGCTTTTGGGACTAGTTTAAACCCAGAAGTAGAACTACAAATGTAAAAGATAGATTATCTATTACCTGAAAGTTCCTCTAGAAATGCAGTCTAGCTGAAATAAATGTTAATTCAGTATTAAATAGGAATAGGTTAGATTTCTTTGTTTCCTTGACAGAGTTGCTTCCTGGGCTTACCAAAATATTCCTAGGCTGACTCTTAGCCTGCTTCCAGCCTGTTTGTAGATGCAATGTGTCAGAATACACTAGGTCTTAAGTCTCCTTCTGGCTCTGTGCTTAATACTTGAGGAATAAAAGGAATTATTTCTGAAATAAGATTTATTTTCTTAAGATTTGTATTTGAAGCTACTCTAGAAGCTTTTAGAATTCGAGAAGAATGCTTCAGTCTGCAGAGAGTATAAATTAAGCAGTAAATTCAGTATTATGTTATTAAGCATTAATCATGCTGACTGAGGTGGGTTTTTTTTAAAAAACAGCTAAGACAACACAGATATGCAGTGCCTATAAAATGTAACAGGAGCTACATGCATGCAACTCTTGCACAGTTCTGGAAGTCTCTGCTGTAGTGACTTCTATGACTATTCTGAAGCCATTTTGAAATCCTTTTGCCCCTTTTTTTTTTCTTTTTCTTTTTTCTTTTTTTTTTTTTTTTTTCTGCAGCTGATCACAGCATTTTTCTTTGCAAATTGTGACTGGTTTCAGCCATAACTTTCTGAAGTCTGAGTCCATTTCAAAACTTAAAAATACGTCAATTTTGAAGTACTTCACCTTTAATAACAGTAAAGGAGTAAGGGGACAGAAAACAAGGCTGTGATCTGGATTAAGAATACTTCTGATAGATTAGGTTTATGTTAGCAGTTTGGTCCTCTTTGGAATTTCTTGATTTGAGAAGTTTTCTGGTTTTTTTTTTTTTGAATAGGTTAATCTTTCTGCAACTTTCATTTGCTCTGCTTGTCATCATTTCCTTGGCCTCAGGAAAGACTGCCTGACTTGTTTGTGTAAACCTGATGACAGAACTTGGACAAACAGGAAGGTAAGGAAATCACTATGCTCCTAATTCTAGGAGCAAGGCAAACATGATCCATAGTTCAGGCAACATTTGGTTTTAATAATTGTTCTACAGAGAGGAGGGACGTTGCCCAGACAGAAAGCAGCATTCATAGGAAGTCAGTCAGAAAAATAGAGAAGGTATATTCAATCCTTTGAGATTTATTTGTGTAAAATTTAGCTTAAATGGAAAACAGAAACTACATATTGCTGTATAATTTTTTAATGGTCACAGCTTAGCCAAGTCCCTGAGGATAAAAAGCTTAAAGAAAATAAGCAACAAAAGAAATAAAATTAAAACAAAATACTCTAAAGTTCTCTGTAAAACAATCTTGAAGACTATCCAGAAAGTACATCTGTTCCTGGATGATGAAAATGTGCATGATAAACAACCAAACAGCAGTGCCACTGGCATGGCAGAATTCATTTTAAGCTTGTCAAGATAAAATTGTGAAACAATGATACTACCTCTTTTATCTGTAGATCTTAGTGCTTTACAAAATAAAATATAACAACCAAAAACCCATTCAGAGATGGAGAACTCCAACTCACAGGCACAATTTACTCCAGGCTGTGTATTACTGCCCTAATACAGATGGAAATAAAAGGGCATAAAACAATTAGATAGTGTTCAAAGAAGGCTACCAAGATGGTGAAGGGTAGCAGGGGAAAAACATGTGAGGAGCAGCTGAGGTCCCTGTGTTTGCTCAGCACAGAGCAGCGGAGCTGATGGGGGCCTCATGGAAGCTGCAGCTCCTCACAGGAAGCAGAGGGGCAACTCTGAGCTTTGCTCTCTGTGACAGCGACAGGGCCTGAGGGAAAAGCATGGAGCTGTGTCAGGGGAGGGGAGGTGGGGTTAGGGAAAGGCTCTTCACATGAAGGTGGTTGAGCCCTGGAACAGGCTCCCCAGGGCAGTGGTCACAGCCCGGGGCTGCCGGAGTTCAAGGAGTGTTTGGACATTTCTCTCAGTCACGCGGTCTGATTTTGGGGTGGTCCTGTGTGGAACCAGAAGCTGGATCCTGTGATCCTTATGGGTCCTTTCCAACACAGGATATTCTGTGATTCTATGAAACAGTCTCCCAGTTGTCCTAGACAATTGCCTTACTTTTGTGGGTTTTTTTTTTTGAATCATTGGAAGACTCCCAAAGAGAGAGATTGCATGAGCAGTTTGCTTTCTGCAATTGCGTAACTCTGCAAAATGATTATCTGAGTGGGGCTTTTTGTTTATCTATATGCAGACACAGCTCAATACCTGTTTCAATTATTTTTGAACAGTGATGATAAGATTAGTCCAATGTGTGAGTGCTGGACGTTTAAACCTAAGGATTCAGCTGGTGGAATAGGATCCCAGGATGCAAAAATTAGCTCAGCTGACTGAGCTTAGCCTGAATGTAATGCTGCCATCAGAGCATTCAAAGGCAAACAGCCAAACTCTGAATTCAGTTAGTGGAAGCACAGAGCAAGAGGCACAGATCCATACTCTTGTACCTTAGGGCCATCTCTTCAGCCTTTCTCAGGGGAAGTGGGAAACAGATGTAGGGTGATTATCCCCCTCCCAAGTTTATTTGTATGGATCAGATTTTAAATATTTGAAAAGTATGCACTAGAAAGTGTATGAAGAGCAAACTAAAACTCTTGTAATTATATTACATGATGCAATTCATCATGTGATGTATTACTAAGTATTACTAAGTTTTAGTAATCCTTATGTATTTTAGGTCTTCCAACTGACAAGATGGAAATACTTTTTGTTTGGAAACCATTGGCACTCCTTGTCACTAAATTGCTGCTGAAGCACCTGCATTCTTAATGACTCTGGGTTGTGAGTGTCCTCAAACCTCAACCAGCACAAGTCAGCTGAGGGTCACAACACACTGGCATTATGCATACTGCAGCAAATACAGATAAAACTGGCTCGTGCTGATTTAGAACTGTAATAGACTTGAATGTGAGGTGTAAGCCTATCTTGGGCACCGGCCATATTGCTTACTGAACTATGCTGGAAACAGCTCTAAGAATAGGTTGCATTTCAGTAGCACCTAGGTGTTTAATGTACAGACAGACATAGTTAACTGGCAAGGCCGCACTGTTGCATGTCAAGGATTAACTCTCTACATTACATTTTTTAGACAGCTTGCCAAAATTCAGAGAAGAATAGAGCCATAAAGCTCCTCTAGTCAACAGTTTAGACTTGGAGTGACAATGGCTGGAGTCTGCTCAGTGTTAAGAGTTCCTCTAAGATGCTTGTACTCACCAACCATTGTCTCCATTTACTTGCTTAAGCCAGTATTTGGAAATGCCTCTGGACAAAGATTTTTTTTCTAACATATTTTAAATTCAATTTATAGCCTAGCCAACAGCTAGGAAATGAGGGATCTTGATTTAAGCTCTTTTTTTCCCTGGATCCATTTTTATACTTCTGATTTTCCATGGCTGTGAGAGTGTGAAGGTGTCTGCTGGCAGTATCTAACTGTTCTCCCATTTTGAAATTGTTTCTTTGCAATTCACAAAAGTGGGAATAGGTCCTGGTCTCCTGGGAGAATGCCTTCAGAAGCAGTCAAGCATAGGTTTTGATTTGGTTTTGCTTCAGGTATTTCTGTGTTTTAGAAAGAACTGAACAGGAAAGATTAAGAACATGGGTGAAAGCTGATTCAAGGGGTACATTTCATGATCTTTTTTTCTGAGTGCTTGCACTTTTCTTCTGTTGTCCTCTGTTTCTTTGACACTAGCAAATATCTGAGTCTTTTATAATCAGAGGGAAAAGCTTGAAGAGCTGCTTATTACAAAAAGGGAGCAATAGTAGAAATCAACCAGCCAAAACTTACAACAGATAAGTGAGCTATTTATAGGCCAAATAGAGATGATAATTAATTATTTTTCCTTTCATATTTCCAAATATCATCAAAAAATAAAAAATTCTGCTGGCTTATACTCTGCCATCACTTGCATTTATTGACATTAGAAGAATGGAAAACTCCAGCAGACACATCAGTGCAACTGTGTTTGCCATAAGCTAGCACTTAAAATTGTTTTTTTCCTGCATCGCATAGATTATCATAGAATTTTAGGCAAAAAAAGTCCTTACCTAGAATTAGAAGTATAGAAAATGACATCAGGAAAAAAACTTGTAAGAATAGATCCATGTGATTTGGGGTTGAAAAAAATGTTAAGTAGGAATGTATTATAGCAAAATACTGTTTGGTTGTTCTGTGTTATCAGAGAAAGGCCAAAGTGGAGGAGCCTTAGACAGTATATGATATCTAAAAAGAAAACAGCACCTAGAAAGAAAAACAACTGAATTTAAATTCAAGGAAAACCATTACAACTGAGAATAATAAGAAGCCGAAACAATGTTAGATAGGGTTTTTAAAGGAGGTAAAGAGGAATAAGGGCATCTATTACAAAAATCAGCTCAAAAGAGAAAAAAAGATAAAGGGTCTGATATAAACATGGTGTATAATGGAATGGGTTTTTCATCAGCGAATAATAAATGTGACATATGCATCCATGATCATTGAGTTCAGGGCAACATATTGCTTTCTACTAGTGGAGGAAGCCTGCCTTGCCAACTGCCTTGCCAAAATTGGTCTAGGTACCCTAATTTCTATAAAATTAGATAATTTTTTAAGGGAAAGTTATGTCTTATTTAATTTTCATTCTTCCTTGATGTCTAGAACTAGAAAAACAAAATACCATGAAAAGTTATGATTGACAATGTTTCTGGATAATAAAAATGAGAGTAAGTGCAAATTTTGCAATTGCTTTACCTCGCTTCTTTTCAGAACAAAGCATTTATCTAAATAGCTGACCCGTTTTGTTCACTCACTAACACTGCTTTGAATATTCTCTTCTGCTATTTTCTTAAAACCCTCAAAGTTCTGTTTAATTGTTGAGTGAGCTTCTACTTCTTCTTCATTCTTTAAAAGTCTTCATTCTTGCTCACTTTTGATTTTAGTTATTCAAGCATACTATTTCTATCTGGCTAGATCTGAGGTAGAATTTTAATTATGTTACTTTTATCTTGAGAAGCCCGTATCTATTATGGAATGTTTTCCATCCGCAATCTAGTCCCAGTATTGTTTGTTTGATAAATATTAGTAATTATAGAGTTATATTGTTCATAAGAATTGTACTTGTCATAATTAAAATGCATGATGGACAGCTGTACCTTTGGAGGTCTAATCTATGCAGAACAAACAGAAATGACAATAACATTTTTATTGTCAGTCAGATGTAGATTCCCACGAGACAAGTAACTGCAGTTCTTTTTTAAGTTTTCTAAAAAAATCCCCCTGATGATATTTCTCAGCCCTTCTCAATCTTTGGGTTTCTGGCTTTGTCCAATCTGGTGAATGGTGAGGAAGAAAACTTGGAGAAAGTTGAGAAAAGTACATTATCTTCCTACATGAGGAAACTCAGTGGGAATCCCTGAATGGAATATATTCCCTTTTGTGAATATAACCTGAATATGTGTAAACTTGATACAGAGCAGTAAAATCCTGGTGACATCATCTGGGCCGAGTAAAGCATCTCTAGATACAGATGCCTTTGGGATTTGACTTTGATGTAAAAACATATGAAGAAAATTTATATTTCATTTGTCGTCTGTATCTTTATGCAATTTTGTAAGTGCGTGATTCTGAATTTGCTCATTTTGCCTTTATGTTATGACATGAAATTCAAATGACTTCATATTAACTGTTTAATGTTGGTGCATTAATGCATAATATTCCTGTGGGGCATGATGATTTTGAAACATAGCAGCCATGTGTTTTTCCTAGATATCTGGAAAGTAATAAGTTACTATTAATGTGGAAGTTTCTAAAAGAGGAAAGATTCTTCTGAAAGAAAAAGGACTGCCGATTGTCAGGGCTCCATGCTTTGAGGTAATCAGGCCTACATTTCTTAAAACTGTAGTAACTAATAATATGGTAGTTCAAAATATTCTTCCCTTATGGGCAGGCCTCGTGTGACACAAATACAAGTTAATCAGGGCTAACCAAACATTTAAGGAGAAAAAAACATCACATCAGATTAACATTCTGTATGTGAGCACAAAATCATTACAGTGCACTGGCTTTATTTTTGAGTTTGGGCTCAGTTTAGGTTTAGGATGTGGGTTTTATTTCTTTTGTTTTAATATGTTTTTTTTTTACTTGTGGAGTACTCCCTGAAATATGTTACATGATTAATTAACAGCTCTGTTAGACAGACTTTCTATGTCTGTAGCAGTTAATAAGACAGACACAAAACAAAAATTTATGATCTAGCAATTTTTGCAGCAGTGCTAAATCCAGAGAATGGGAGCGGAGCAGGAATCTGCATTAGAAGATATTCTTCACAAGAAGGATTTTGTGTACGCCATCACAGCAGCTTCAGGGGTAGTGATTTAGGGCTGTTAGGCATGTTGGTGTCCAAAGAAAAATGGGACAGAATGAAGGGTCACCCTGATGTGCTGAGGTGCTTTCTGGACACCATCATATCCACAGATGAGAATACTCTCTGAGCCCATGCCCCAGAATGGGGAGCTCCTAAGTAAGAACACAAATCTTCTCAATCTGCTTGCCCATCACAGAGCCAGATGGAGGATTCACTGTCTTGGTGTTCATAAAATATAGAATGCCCTTCCAATCAGTAGAGTTGTTAAATTTGGAAAAGCAGATATTGTTGAACTGAAAACTAGATTTCTGAAGTTAGTAGGCTAAATTTCTAGCAAAGAGTAGGTAAATGAACTGGATATAAGTCTACTCAAAGTGTTCATAAAAAACAACACATCACATGTTGAGGACAGATTTATGTTATAAAATTATATTTCCTCTTGCTCTTTCTGTAGATGCTAAAGGATTTAGGTAATTGTTCTATTTGCACAGCTGTACAAAATGCCATATTTCAGATAAAATAGAGGTGATGAAACAGACCCATATTTTGCCTGTATTCTCAATCCCAACACCTGTATTGAAACTGCAGCATGGTTTGTCTTTGAAAGCAGTATGGAAGTGTGCATCTGAGGAGAAATAAGTGCACCTAAGGAGACTTGACTGGCTACTCATTTAAATGCCTCTTTTTCATTCAGGGTGCTGATTCATATTTAAGAGAAGCTCCACTGGAGATGGCAAAACAGATTATATGATCATAAAATCAGTGTAAGTAGCATCAGAAACAGATCCATTAGCTCTAATTAGGGAGTGTAGCGTGATCTTATTTCACTGCACTGTATGCAGGCTGTAAGGCTGTTATTCCATGTGACAGACTTTTTTTTTTTTTTTTTTGACACTTAATTTGCACATAGAATTAATGGTAATGTATCCCAGAACTGATGTTACTGATATACAGCATTAGCATTGCTCTCTCTATCCCCAACTTCTGCTCAGAAAAGAATTCAAAAAGAGAGAAAACAGCTTATACTCAGAGGGGTTTGCTGTCTTCTACAGTGAACCATTTTAGCAGGGTGAGGGAGGTGATCCTGCACCTCTGTTCTTTGCTGGAGAGGCCTTACTAGAGTCCTCAGTACAGAAGAGACATAGACTTGTTGGGGTGCATCCAGAGGGGGGCCACAAAATGGTCCTAGGCATGGAATACCTTTCCTATGAGTACAGGCTGAGAGAGCTGGGGCTATTCAGCTTGAAGAAGAGGAGGATCCAAGGTTACCTGATAACGGTCTTTCAGTATGTAAAGGGGAGCTACAGAAAGGAAGGGGAAAGACTCTTTAGCAGTGTCCAGTGATAGAAAAAAGGGAAATGGCTTCAAGCTTAAAGAGCGTAGATTTAGGTTGGATATAAGGAAAAAGTCTTTTACAGTGAGGATGGTGAGGTACCGCAACAGGTTACCTAGTGTTATGGTTGATGCCCCGTCCCTGGAGACTTTCAAGACTGTATAAGGCCCTGGGCAACCTGACTGAGCTGAGGATGTCCCTGTTCATTGAAAAGGAGCTGAACTGGATGATCTTTAAAGGTCCTTTCAAACTCTAAGGATTCTATGATCCCATGGTAAAATAGAAAGACTGATATTTTTTTTTTTCATGGTGCTGTAAAACATTTCAGTTAATTGAGCGTTTCTATCAGGATACAGCTTTTTCCTTCTTCTGGAAAAAGGAAAACTCTGGTGACAGATTTTTGCCTAAAAAAGATTTTTGTCTTAAAACATTTCACCAGCTAACTAACCTGCGAGGTTCAATAGCTGGAAGACATCTGTAGGCAAAAGTAAGACAAACAAGTTCATCCAGGAACTGTATCATGCTTCCAACATGTGGCAACATGAGTGCCTCTTCACCATCTGTTATTTGTGTGAGGATTTTATTATGTAAATGACGGTACACACTGCGCTCCAAACAAAGGAAACTGATTCCCCTTACAGTATGTTGCAACTGCCAGGCTTCTGTGTCAGCTCTGAAACAAATAGTGAAAACAACAGAGAAGTGGCAGACAGTTCTACTTGTCCTCCCAAAAGGAGCAAATATTGTTAAGAGGAATTTTTTTTCATTTATTATGACTCAAAAAGACAGTTAATGAAGTACGTAATAGCAGGCAGGTGATACTGCTATATTAAAACAAACAAAAAACACATGCAGATCCTTTGCTCTGCTTCTTAAAAATGAAGGCAACACTTAAAACGGATTGAAGAAAATTCTGTAAAACTATGGGGAGTCCTAAAACTGTCTCTTCTCATGGAGAGCCAAAAATATAGCTCTGAGCTGTTAAATCATCTGCAACAGACAACATCTATTGTTGTGGTTTTGGACTGGAAGTATGTATCCTGCCCTACATCATGGTTTAAAATTTCCATTAAATTACCAATTTAAATTGAAATGTAATTATCTTAACTGGCATATTTTTGGCAACTGTGATAAAGAAAAAAACCACTCCCTATGCTACACTGGATCGAGTAAAAACCCATAGGACTTCTAACAGTGGCCCTTAATCAAAGTCTGCAAAGACACAAAGGCTTTGAGCTAATGTATGCCAAGCCATGTTAGACAGCATGGCATTGCCTAGAGCATCCTTCTGGTGGCATTTATTGCACCTGGTGCCCTAGGAAAAGAAATTGTATACAAGGCTGTAAATATTCTGTTTTCTTTATACCCACCTACCAAGCAAGAGTAGTTGTTACGATAGCAGCATAATATTTCATGAGAAAGAAAATGCACTAGTTTTATTAATATATTAAGTGTTTCATAGTAAAGTAGTTATCTTCCTCATTGCGAATTTTATGTGGTTTAATGTAATTAAACTATCATTGCACTCATGGATTTAGCTTAAATCTTAATTTGATAACTGGAAAAGCTGTATGGAAAAGGGATTAATCATTTTTTTTTCAAGAAAACTTAAAGAGAAGTAATTGAAGTCAATGCCAGATTTGGCCAAATTGATGATTTAGGAATGACTGGTTACTTGCTACATTGTCTTTATATGATTTCTTATACTTGGTCATGTCAGCTTTTCCTGACATAATTATGATTAAGTGTTGAACTTTACAGATAACCAACTGCTGTTGTTACATCGATTGGTTGTTTTTATTAATGTGTTAAATTTTGTGGTTGCAACAGGAACATATTTTGTGGTAGAGCAACTAATACCTAGATAATTCTGCCATGAAACTATCTAGTAGCCCAGTTTTAGCAGATATTCCTTTTGTTTTTGTATTTATTTTTTTCCCTGCTTATTCATTCACATTCAGTTATCTTAAGGATAATTCTTAAAAATGTTTTCATGCTAAAGGACAAACTTGTATTACTTTTTTTTTTTTAACAGATAACACTGAGAAAACAGAATACCATTACCACTCTTACAAACATTGGTTCGGGGTGTGTTTTTTTTTATGTTCACAATTACAGTTCCACAAAATGTAGTTTCTGTTAATACTTGTCATGTTTTGCTTGTAGAATTAGAAATCAATGGCATGGTGGGTGGAAGACAATCCAGGAGATTCCTGGAGTGTGTCAAGGACAACTTCCTGGTCCACGTAATAAATGGACCAATCTGAAGTGAAACCTTACTAGACCTCATGCTCACCAATGCAGAGGAGAGTGTTAGAGAGGTTAAGATTGGAGGCAGCTTGGGCTGCAGTGACCATGCCTTGGTGCAGTTTGTGATCTTGAAGAATGCAGGCCTGGCAAAAAGGAGAGTTAGGACCCTGTGCTTTAGGAGAGCAAACTTGTGGCTGCTCAAGGAACTGCTGAGTGGGATTCCCTGGGAAACTGTCCTTAAGGGCAGTTATACTGCAGTGTCATAGTCCTTCTCTCTTGTGGTGCATATCTTCTTACCAAAAATTTAGATACTATTTGAAGTTCAATTTTTAGATAGATAGTCATCAAAGATGATCACTTCACATCTTTGTGAAGTGAAACTGTACTGAAAGTGTGAAAGACTTATTACATACATTCTTTCCCAACACAATTTTTAAAATTGCTGCTTACTTCACCAGTACTTCTGAATCTACTCACCTTCTATTTTGTGAATATTTTCGTAAGTATGAGTAAAAAAAAACTTTTAATTTTTTGTCTGGTTTGCTGTCATTTGAATTTTATTCTTTCCATGGTGAGCTGACAGATGTAGGTTCCTTACTTACAGCACAGGGCTGAATTTTGTTTTATCTGTAGAGTTCCCATCATTTTTCCATCATGCAGTGTTTTATATATCACATAATCATCAATAATTATTCTAGATTCTGAAGCATAAGAGGGGTCCATTCAAACAGGAATGCCAATTTTCTTCTTTTTGTTGACATACAAGATGTTACATGAAAGTATAACTAAGCATTCTAATGTAACTACTACTTTTTTCTATCTGTGTATGTAAACTAATGAAAATTTGTATGGTTGAAGTCTTCGTACTCTAAAAAGCCTGCAAATTGTCCCACGCAAAGTTACAGCCAGTCATTTGTTTTTTGTTTTTCAGAATGCCTAAGCATAGAGGAAGAGGCTTATTCACACAAGACTCACTGATTTAAAGAGGAGCCAAAAAAAAACTTGTGAGAACAATTAGTTCTCTGTAGCCATATTTACAGTGGGGGGACTTCAGCTCAGGGAAGGTTGTACTGCCTAGCTGCTCCTGGAGGTCCATGGAAAAGGGATATGGCCACCACTCCCCAGGAGCTTGGCTGAGGCTGCCACCACACTCAGACTAAGCCACTGGGGTCACAGGAGTGGGATGCTAGAAGACATCTTGTGACTTCCACAGGATCTGAAGTTTCAGCCATTGGAATTTCCTTCCAAGGCCTTTGGTTGACCAATGGGAGACTTAGAAGGCATGAAAAGAACTGTCCAGTTTTCTAACCTAATAACTTCTCAGAAAAAAATGCTCCAGTACTAGTTGTAGACTCCAAGGAAACTAGGAAATGAAGTTGTGGCTTGGATTCAGTCATTCTTTATGGCATTTGGACATGTAAAACCCTGATGAACCATAAGCAAAATGAAAGAAAGGACAATTGTAAACAAGGTCTTTCAGTGCTAATTTTAAATCCAGGATGACAAATGGAGGTATATCAATGCAACAACTGCAGCAACTTCAATCATTTTCCTATATGTAGTTACTCAAAATTCAAGTTGACAGGTATGCCTCACCTAAATTCTGATATGTGTCATCTCCTGATTTACAAATGCTTGGTTTTGCAGAACAAATAAAATTCTTACCCTGTTACTTAATGGTGCTGAAGATATTTCCTCTCTTATCTTTTGTTATCTTCTTTTTCTGTTGCTACTCATATCTGTCACCAGTCATATATTTAAATGCTTCCATAGATAACCTGTTCTATTACTTTCTCAAACTTCTATTTTAATTCACAATGTTTTTTCCCTTTCTTTCTGTATCATCAGTGTACAATCTCCAAAGTACCAAGCAACTCACAGAGCAGCTTGAAAAGCTGCATCACAGTGAACTCAATGTCTGAGAGTCAGTATTCTTTGCAAATGCTAATGGCTTTGAGCAAATCAGTTTATTTTTCAGTGTTTCCCTGTTCCCACCATTTCTAGTAATGCAGATAGAGCTATTCTCTTTTCTGAGCAAAATGTAATCTGGCAAATTGGGTTGGTAGCAGGAAAAGGGGAGAGCTTTCATCATCAGGATAAAATGGACCTAAAGGTTTTATAAATTAAAGGCCAATTATTCCCCGGGGTGCATGGTGGGCTTTCCACAGCAATCAGTCTTGTGAATCTGAAGACAGAACAGGACCTTGACTGTCTGTATTTGGACTTTGTCAGGCCATTTGTTTGTGACCAGAATTGTATTGTTGTTCTGATTTTCAATAAAGGGATGTTCACTGAGGCATCACATTGATATTTTTGAAGTACATTCCATGTTTTCAAAGAAACAAATTTATCAGCAACGAATTGAAATGTCTAGCTGTTTCCGTATGCTGTAGAGATTTCACATCATGCTGCTGTGCATGCATTCATTTTTCACCTGCTGGATGTAATGGGAATGAGTTCACTACAAGAATGAAAGCATGTTAACAAGGAAGTGATTTGGCCAAACCATACTTCTTCCTCCTAACAGATAAAAAAAGCCTTGACAAACAAAAGCTGAAGACAAAAGCTTGTTTTCATTAATCATAAATCAGAGATGATCCCCAAATAGTACAGTGGGAGGCAATGTTGGCAGTAGACCTGTGGGATTTTAACAAGCTCAGCTTCCATTCATTGTTTTACCTGTATCTAGGTTAACTACTGTCTGAAAGAGCTTTGTGGGAAAATCTCATCATATTATCTTCAATTAAAAAAGCTGACTATTTGTAGAAAAACTCTTCAGGCTTTCATTTCCAAGTCCTGTACAAGGCAGAAACTTTGTCTAAGGTATTAAAAATCCTTCAGTGGATGTGTAAAATATGGCCTATAGTAAGGACCTTGAGATGTTCCACTGAGTATGTTCACAATATTTGAGTAAAGATGTTGTTCCAGCTCCTGAGAGCTGAAAAGCTTCCTGCAAGACCAAGTGGCCAACCAGACTGATTCTTTGGACATTGAACCTACAGAGTAACCTGCTGATATATTACATGGAGCCATGACTGAAAATGCCTGGCTACTATCAGACACATCTACACTTCTGGAACCTATGGACCTCAGTCTGCATCATGCTTGCCAAGATTGGAATATCTGGTATGTTTTCTGCAGTATTTCTTGGCAAAAAGAGCAAGGCTAGAGGCGAAAGTTTGAAAGATCTCTTAAAGGAGTATTTTAAGCCTAGAATGAATTCTTGAAGTCCCTAGTACAAATGAAACCTCCAACTAGAAACTGGGGGTCAGAAGTAGAAAAGAGGAAGAGAGAGGCAAAAGAAACTACATTCAAGGAAGGTGATTCTGTTTGGAAAAAATGTCTCATACAATTTGGCACCTAACTCTTACCATGCTGTTGCCAACTTGCAAGTTCATATGAGGTTTATAGCAAGTTACAGGAAGAATAAAATGTTAATCATGTGCAGAACCTTAGTGTTGTATCCACGCCATCTAGTTCAACAAGAGTAATAGCACACAGACTAAGTGATTACAGAATAACATAAGTTTCTTTTCCACTTGAATTTGAAAATGTATTTCCATTTAAAGCTTAATTTTTATGTGTTTCATCCAAAATTAAGAAAACAAGAGGATGTGCTTTTCAAGCACTATATATAGACTGGATCTGGCATCAATTTTTGTAACAGTTAGCTGTGTTAAAAGTAGTGACTTTTAACATAGTATCTAAAAACTTATCAGTATTTTAGGGTGGCTCAAAAACACAAAGGGCAAGGAGTTGGGGAAAATCAGTGATAAGGGTAGTTACTCGAAAGACTTAACTGCATGCCGCAGCTTGTGTCCTCTTAACATATTAGAAAACCTCCTATTTAAAGTGTAGCAGATCTGTTGAAATGGGGTCTGAGACTGGATATAGCACAACAGAATTAAAGAATATTTAATTCTCATTTTAAGAGCTACAAAGTTGTTTTTTTGGGTTTGTTTGTTTGTTTGTTTTTATTTTTATTTTTCTGTATTTTACATTCGTAACTGTGAATTTTACTCTCATCAATTGAGGTCAAAGATCTTAATTCACATAAAACTTATCATTATTACAAGAAAAAGTAAGCCTTTCATTAATGAACTATGCACTAGAAAGTCTGTTTAGCTGATTAAACTTTTCTATTTCTGAATTTTTTTATGCATTATAATCACCTCCTTGAAAACCTTCTTTCTCCTTGTAACTGGCTACAGACTCGATGGAAAATATTTGGTCTTTTCCTTTCACACAATACAAATGGCATGCTAATTTTTGCCCATGGAAAATAATGTTTTCAAGTACAATAAACATCTTTATCATCACCTTAGTATGCACTGGAGTCATTCTGATGTATTGCAAACACACTGGATCCAGGAGTTCATATACATATGTAGCAAAAATATATAATTTTGTCTGTTGTTGTTGTTTGTTTTAAAAAAAAGAAATTCTTCAGAAACTTGCTCAGGGTGAGTGGGCCTACTTATTAGAAATGACTTCTCCAAACTTCCGTCTTCAAATTAATGTTGCACTTTGGAGAAAACAAATTTATTTCAGAGAAAGTGTTGGCATTGCATTTCTTTATTTCTTGCAATTTTTTCTTTGTTTGGTAGATAAGATTTCTTGTGCAGTGCTTTCTTTTCTTGTTTATTAGAGTTATTAGTTTATTTATGGTCTATTGGTGCACAACAGTTCTTTAAGCTTATAGTATCTACTTTGTTGTCAGTAAGAAAGATGAGAAGCAAAAGTGTGAAGGGTTTTCCTAGGGTAAAACAAGAATGATAAGCATTTCAAGTGAGAAACTTAAGTGAGTGAAGAAAAGCTGGACTGCAGAAAAACTGTCAATTTGCATGGGTAAGTAACATAGTGTTGAGTTTTATCTTTAAAGCAATTATTATATCTGGTTTATATTCAGCTACTTCACATCGTCCAACATTTTTGCAATATAATGCAGTAACATTTTTTAATTTATTTGCTTTTTATCTTGCCAGCTGGCCTGCATCTTTCCTTTAGTTTCTTTCTTCCTTTGCAGTGTTGTATTAGATACAGTAAGGAAAATTTTCCACTTATTCTATTTGGAAAAAGTGAATAGAAGAATCTGAATCCAGAGGGAAAGGGAGGAAACATAAGTTTATTTTTCTGCATATTTTTTCTGACAGCAAAAAGAAGAAACATTTTTTTTCACTTGTAATCACATAATGTAGTAAAAAGTTTTTGAAGTTTGCTAAGATTTCTGGATATATCTATTACTATTTATACAAATGTACTATATTATCTGCATGGAAGATATGCAAGTCTTTTTCTGCTGCACTGATTTACACTAGAAAGGTGATGCCTGTATTTTCTAAAGAGATGAATTTCATCTGAAAGACAGGGATGGAAAGACAACTTACAATTCTGCAGAACATCTTTTCTGCCGTGTTGCTACCAAAACAAAACAAAATAAAACAAACAAACAAAAAAAAGTCAAACCTAAATATTGATGCTCCTCTCTACTCTCCAAGGAAACTTTAAATTAGGAGAGGTCCTTGAAGTTTCAGTAAGAATTTAGCAAAAGCACAAGCACTTAGCCATCTTTTGTGATGACATGTATTCTCAAAAGCTTCACCGCATTCATGAAAATGAATAGGAAGTTCCTATCTTCTGGTTTAACACAGCTGAGTCCAATGAAGGGCATCATATAATATATATGGAAAATATGTAAGTCCCTTTGAAAGTCATGTCTCCTATTTACTTCCAGGGAAACTACAGCATGTACAAAGAACACAATAACTACTGCTATTGTGCTGATCAACTGTTATTGTGCTGTTATTTCCTCTCCTCGAAGGCTGGTTACATCAATGAGAAACACTGAAAATATATTTCCAATAAGTAATCTTTAGGGAGTCAGAGAAGCAGTAAAGGACAAGTTTGGTCTCTGAAATGTTGACTTCCGCATAAATTGTAGATGAATTGTGAGAGACCATGTTGGGAAAGCAGAATTTCGAAAGTAAGTCAGATTGGATTGTTGTTTCTGTAGTGGAAGCATGTTTTTATTTTTTTCGTAAATTTCCAGGGAAAAATACTTGAATTTGTCAAAGCTAGCTGTCAATTTCATGAACATCAAAAATAGTGATGTTAGGAATTTACCATGAAAGTACTTCCTGATATATAGACTTTAATATACAAATATTCTCATTGCACATTACAATAAAATAATTTATTACTATTATATAAAATAATATACAACATGCAATACTGCATGTATATTATACATATATTTTTTTACATCCACTAAATATGTGGAATCACTCAGCTGCTGTAACTTGTCCTGCTAAAAAATTTACTAGTTTTACAGCATTCATGAATGTACTTACATTTTATCAATGTGGGAAACTATTTGCCTGTGTTTTTTAAGCTACACTGAATCTTTAGAGCCTTGATCTTATGTACAAAGTAATATCTTTAGACTTTCTGAGGCTTTAACCAGCAGAGTTGTCAAATTAAACAGGGTCATTTTGTAAATGTATCTTTAATAAGTACATATGTCTGTCATGCTTCCCTACTCGGTCTTATAAATCAGATTGTATCTAGCTGTCAGATGCTCTTAGCCCAGCTGTCCTAATCTGTCAAGTAAAAATTATAGCATCTAGGTTCATATCCATCTCTGAAAATATTTATTTATACCAGTGACACATCAAGGACACGCAATCTTCTTTTTTTTTTAATTATTTTCCCAGCAACAAAACCATTAACAGCTGGCTCAAGTCCCTGCCAGGAGGGCAGTGTTAATATATACAGAGAATTTATAGTGGAGGAACACAGGAGTCAAGCAAAATAATTGCTGGATTGTATTTTTAAAAACTCTTACTAAATTTCAGACATAGAGCATTCAGATTTGTCTTAGTATAGAATAGTAATTGTATGCCTTTTATCATCCTCACCCTCTATTCATCAGCAATGAATGAATAAGCCTGTACTCCTGTATTGCAGAGATCTTGAGGTTGCCTACAGATTTGGCCTCTCTTCAATACGTAGAAATTAACTACTGCAGTTCTAATGACAAATCAGGTACATCATAAACCACTGCTATAACTTTAGAGGAGGAAACAAGATGTGGAGAATTTGAAATGAATGCCTTTCCTACTTCCGTCAGCTCTTTCTGAGCAGAAACTATGATATTGGTGTTTAAGAGTAAGGGTAACTGAGGGAGAATAGGATGAAGGAATCCTTCACATTTTGAAAAGAACAGAAA
Source organism: Centrocercus urophasianus (assembly GCF_019232065.1). Lineage (NCBI taxonomy): Eukaryota > Metazoa > Chordata > Aves > Galliformes > Phasianidae > Centrocercus > Centrocercus urophasianus. Next base: position 23,043,942 of record NW_024884364.1, read on the forward strand.
TTTCTATCGCGTGTAGGCAAAGAGATGGTAGAGAACAGTAGGCTATTACTTGTTTAAAAATTTTTGACTGCACCCTGTTAAAGCAACCACCAAAACTCACCTGCATTCAGTTAAAGACAAGAAGAAAAAGAACAGTAATTCTTTGATATCTTGTATACAAACCAAAATCAAATCTCAGTCTGCTGTAAACTTAAAACTTATTGTAGTCATACTAAAAGTAATTTTGTCTCTGTGTAAGTGCACAAATGCACGCCTGAGATGGGTAAATTATCAGAAACTCCTTCTATATGATTAACTCAGCTTCATTTTGAGCATTTTGAACATTTTGAATGTTCATTTTGAACATTTATATGCTTGAGTTAGCTAGTTTCTATGATACTCTATGCTGTTCTGCATGAAGTGTTTATGCTTGCACTGTCCTGTAAGGATGCACTATAAGACAAGAAAATGTAATGTCTTTCCAAATGTCTGCTTTTGCCAAATGTAAAAAAAAAAAAAAAAAGTCTAAAAATCCTTAGGTAAAACAGTTGAATTTTAGTGTGATATATTATGAACAAATACATAAGCTTTTATTCTGGATACGCTAAAGGTAGGATGATCAAGAGAGAAGGATAGCTGCTCCAGCAGTCAGGAGGCAGTCAGGAGCTGTGTGTCCTTCAAACAGCCAAGGACCAGTGGGACACAACCTGAGTGTTGGAAGCTTTTCTGGAAATCTGCCATGTTTTGAGTTGACCACTGTTTAAACAAAGTTCATATCTCTGCTTTCTATGAGAAAACTCTCTAAAGGAATTGTCTTCCATAGAAAAGTAATACTTTCTCAAAAATAATGCCTGTTTCCTCCACGCCAGATGTGGAACTTTGGTGAATTCATTGCACATGGGAAAACAAAATGGGAATAGCCCAGGGAGGAAGCATTTTACCTAGCAAACTTGAAAAGGAGTTAATCACTTCAGAATCCCCTCAGGTAGATGACAGTGAATTGAACTTATCACAAAATGAAATCTTTCATCAGTGGTATTTAAATTGTTATCTTCTCTGACAAGCTGTCTTGTTTAAGACAGGATAAAGTTACTGCTTTAACACCTATTACAATCATTTTAATAATATTATTCAGAATGAGCTTTTGCATAATTGAAATATAGTAGATGAAGTTAAAATAAAATAAAATAAAATAAAATAAAATAAAATAAAATAAAACCATCCTGAAAGTAAAACACTTTAAAAACCAGTACCCGAAAACCATATAAAATGGGTTAGTATGGGTTCCCAACTATTTTTTTTCTAGTATATACATATACTAGTGTATAAATATATGCTTTATATTGATATAACTGTTTGCTTTTCCTAAAAACCTTGGACTAATTCAAGCACAACCACTCCATTTAAAGCAAGACATGATGAAGAGCAGTCCCATAAAATGCAATAGGCTGTGATGGATGTTTGTCATGATCCTTTTTGCCCTTGAGAGCTGTGTATAACTGAACTATCCACAAACTATCCACAGTTTTGAAAAACAGCTAATTAAATGACTGCAGTAGTGGTAGGTTTACCATTTAGCAAAAGATTAAAAGCTAGAGGTATGTTGAAGAGGAACAGCGCAACAGCTTCAATTTCTTAATAACTGGTTAGAGAAAATGTTAGAGGAGAAAAATGACACTCTGAATTTCAGTCTGTTGAAACCCAGTATAGAAAGCAGAAAGTGAAAGCAGCAACATTTAAGTTTTGACAAATTACATTTAGGGAGGGACAGATGAGATCATATAACAGTCCAGTTTCATCTTGAAATCTGGATAGTATAGGAGCATTTAAATACTTTAAACTGCACAGATCTAACACTATTTCATACATTGACATGTATGGGATCTTTTTCACAATTATTTCACAAAGAAACCCATCTAAAAGTGGATTGAAGTAGAGTTCAGTGTAGATAGAGCCATATGAGAAAGCAATTTACTTGCAGAATTTTACTATTTTTCTTGGAGTGATAGCACTCCTCCTCCTTCTCTGGTTTTAATTCTGATTTATTCTTCTTTGTTACACTCTCAAAGATTCATAGTAATAAGTATTTAAAGCGTATTACATGAATTTGTACTTTTGAATGTTTTTCATAATGTTCAATATAAGCATTTTTCCTCAAATAAACCACTGACATTTTTACAAGAAATTATTGGTGATTTAATTGCAGGTGTTAGTTACAGCAAATCTCCCTTTAACCTTTTGTAGAAAAGGGTGCAGTTCTTGCATACACATAATGAATTAATCATGAGCTTGTGTCTCTGAACAAGAATTGCATTTGAAAGAATTTATTGTGAAAGAAGTTGTATCATACATAATGAAGTGTTATAAAAGCCCTGAATGATTTCAAGTGACTGATTCCACATTAGGCACTGGGAAAGCTGTGCCTGGAACAACTAGAAGTAAGTACAGAGGGCCTGATGTAATGCACGTTGAAGTCAATGAATTTTTTCCATTGTGTATAGTAGACATAAAGTTTTTCAATTTAATGGGATGGAAAAAATTTATTTTATGGAACAAACACTCACAAAGAAACACAACTCATTTCTTAAATACATGTACTTTCTTCTTGATGTTTTTAATGGAAAACGTGTGTACTATGAGGTGAGGACATCAAATTACCCTGCTTTTTGAAGAGGATTAGTTAATTTTGCAGGGAAATCAATATCCAATAACAGGAGCTGATCAATAGTGTTTGAGTTTGGTTGAGCATGCCAATGAGGCACTGTGAGATATGAGATTTCACTGGTTTTCTGATTCTTTAAAAATTGAGAGTTGAAGGAGCTGAGACTGTCTCAGGATCAAGTACTGAATTTATGTCAAATTTTTTGAAATCTGGAAATGGACAGTAAAACATTACTATACATTTAACGTACGTTCCTTCAGCTGCTGATGCAGCATTCTGAACTGAAAAAAAACCTGAAGTTAATGGTTGCAAGCTGAAAGAGGCTTTAGCAATGAGAAGAGTCTCAAACAGATTCATGATTGTTTTGTAAAAAAATCCACCAGCTTTTGTGTCTTGGGAAATGGCTGCTGCCTCTTCCTTCGGGGACTATGAGCCAGATCATGAAGAAGAACCATTTTAAGAACAATTTTAATCTGGTATTTCAGAAATAACATAAACATTTAATATTAACTTCGTAGGTAAAATATTAAAAAACAAACAAGCATTTTCCTTATGATGGACAGAACAGAATATATGCTTTTCTGTGGCATGTTTTCAACAGAGAGGTTATTTATCAACCATCTAATACTCCAGTTCATTTTACTGAATTATTGGAAAACTGTTGTGGGACTTGTCACCTTGCACAGATTGGATTTGTCCAAATAGTTATTTAAAACACCTACCTGTAATCATGACTACTAAATATATGTGTTTATATATTAAAAATAGCTTTGCATTTCTTTCTAGTTAATTAGATGTTACATGCTACTTAAAATACTTGTATATAAAGAAGCCTCTTTCCTTATAATTAGTGTGCATAAGCATAAATTTTTAATGGGGTAATTAAAAGTTCACATTGGACTCTTCCATTCTGTTATACTATCTTTGCTAATACAGTAGCAGGTTTTGGAGCCCCATTATCTATTTACTGTACCACCATGGAGATTCTCTGATGCAGGTGCCTTCTCACATGAGCAGTACTACACACTTGCTGGCTGTAGGTCTCAACAGCTACTTTTAAAAGTATTGCCTTAGTGGAAAAAAATAAATGAATCCCAATATGTTTTGTGGAGATGAAAATTTGATTACAGTTTCAATCTTGACTGGAGCATGTTAGTTAAGAAGCCAAGGGGTATACAATGTTTTCTCTTCCCAGAAAATGATTTTCAAATGAACATCAGAACTAATAATCAGCTGCAATTTTAGAGTTTTTAACGTTACTGCAAACATTACAAAAAAGAGACTATGAGTTCATCCCTCTATGGAAACGAACAGAGCAAGAAAAAGTAATTGAAAGCAAAAGAAAACACTGAATTTGAAATAATGGTGAAGAAAAATCAGGTAGATATTTTCTGAGTTGTATCACTTTTCTTGCAGTATTGAAACAGCTACACATTGTAGTCCTTTTTCACAATGAGTCTTACACACTGGGAAGATTTGCTTTTAATTTATTTGGATGGTGGGGAAGAAGACCAGCAACATTTTTTGCTTCATTTCTTGATCCTGTAAATACTTACAGATTCTGTTTAGTTTTATGTTTGAAGCTCTCTTTCACTCAAAGAGGCTACTCAGAGATTTGAATTTAAGCAGGTTTGTGTCTGTGGGACTGAGGCTTTTTATTATATTTACAGCTGACAGATTCATTGCCCTCCAAGGAGTACTTCATGACTTGCAGTGACTCTCTTTCTTTTTGGAAAGACCACTTTTAGATAACAATTCTACAGAATTGTGTTGTGGGAACACCTGAAAGTTGGGCCAGGCTGTATGGCAGTGGTGGTCTTATAGGATGTGGTGGGTGGTCCGCTGCACTGCCACAGTGCAGTCTGCATGAATCAGTCAGCAGCTGGACTCAGCAGGAGAGCTGCAGCCCACTCTATGTAATGCACTTCCGTCTGCGCTAGATGAAGAACCTCTGATGCAGATTTGAAGGGACCAGCCAGAAGAGAAGCAAGGAAATGGGAAAGAAGACTTGTGCTGATGTATCTGAAGATTGCTGGCTTACCTTCAGGCTTGGTCTGGGGAGATCATCTTCACCACAACTCCCTTGTATAAAACTATTTCTTCTGGCTTTCTGCTGACTCAAGGGAGATGGGAAACAGTTTGTTCTGCCTTTTTTGTTTGTTTGTTTTTTATTGTTTTGTTTTGTTCTGACGCAGGATGTTCTGTGTAGTCTGTAACAAAAATCCCATATTTCCTCTTAGGAATCCATAGCATATTTCTCTTAGATCCCCATACCTTGCGAGGATATGGGGGATTCCTGATACGGAATCAGAATTTGTCCTCTTTTAAATTAATTGGTAAAGGGATATTATGATATCCAATACTATAACTGGCATGCATAACAAAATCCTGAAATTGAAATAACATATAAAACTCCTCCTTTCACATCATACTAAATACTGCCACTGATGCTGTACACCATTTATAATCTTCTTCCAAGTAAACAGCTTTTTTTGTAACAATTATTAAAATTGATGGAAAATTTAGAAGTTGTTATTTGTGGATTTCTTGTTGGTAAATCTTAACAAATTGGAATGCCTGTGAAAAAAATCTGTGCTAAATACTTTTCTTTATGATCTCCTGTTTGATTTTTTGGCATGGGTATTTGTGTTACACTGTACAATCACCTTGTAAAGTTCATTTTTTCCTAACTACATTATAGTGCTATTATAAGTGCTCTTGTTAAAATGACACCTTTTTATGATAGCACTGTCTGCTAATATAGCTACAGTAAGAACTCATCAACCTTTCCATTATATGTAAACCCTTGTGTTCAAGGACTTAAAACTCTACTATAAACACTTACTGCAGGCTAACATTTGGCTTATGAAGTCTCATCCAAAGAACAAAGTTATTTATTAGAAAATTCCTTCAGGTTTTAGAAAATTTTTTTAAAAAGCAAAAATACTGGTTTTGAACTTAGGGATGCTTAGAATTTTGAGGTGGACAGAGAGTATAGAACAGGGGCAGGAGGGCCAGGTGGGATTTCCTGCTTCTCCTCTGTGCTGCCTGATTCTGCTCTGTCAGAATGAGTTCAAGGGATCCTTTGCATAGTTCTGTAACCACCAGTTTTCCAGTGCACTCTTCCCAAGCTACTTTAATGTCATACTCAAAAAACCACCTCCATCTAGGAGCCCTGTCTTGGTTTGTCTTAAATTCAACAAGACTGAAGTGAATAATTCTTAAATGACTGCTTGAAGACCTTCCAGAGAGTGACTGCTATTCCTTGTATGGTGCCTAGGATTTTCCAAAGCTTTTGTTTTCCTGTGGTGACTGCAGAAGCCCGGGTGTTTGGAGAATATAGTGGTCCAGGTGGCTTCCATCATCAGGCTGACCTCAGCAAAATGTAGCTCCTTCAGTCTAGAAGCCAGGAAAGCTTAATGATTATGAAGCTGCCTGCATTTGACAATGCTGCATGTGACCTTTATTGGCCAAAATATCTGTACACGTGTCTGGAGGAGAGAAAAAGAATGACTGTTCTTGGCCACTCTTATGGCCTATAAATGCATGAGCTGAGAAGAGATCAAAAGCAGATAAAGCCATGGATGGTAACTCCTGGTAAAAGTGAGTGGGCTTTAAGACGTAGTTATTTTTTAAGGATGTTTTGTAGGACTGGGCAGATGCAAACAGTTTTTGCAGGTATTTCTCAGCACTGGAAAGAAAGCGTGTGATAAGACTTCTGTTGCTGGTCAGAACAATCTGCTCTAGTGGGAAGTGTTTTATTATGCTCAAAGCTATATTCTAAAAGCTCCAAGGATTATAAAATGAAAAGCAAAGCAAAGCAAAACAAAGATCCTTGACTTTTTCACAATTAGCTGTGAAATTTGTGGCCCCCTGGAGGCCTCCCTTTTGCCTGTACCTGCAGAGCTATTCCCATGGGAACCCAGGCGCCACCTCACTGCCTGTCTGGGCCTCTTGTCTCTACTTCACTTGTCTGGGAAACTGCAAAGAAGCTGATATTAAAGACACTTGCTGTCCAGTATTAGTGTTTACTCTCTCTTCTTCATTCTCCTCAACTGTTTCTTAAGATCTTAGTATTTCTTTTGCTCCCCAAGGTCAACTATGCTTCCACACTGCTTCCTCCTTCCTTATTCCCCATTTTCTTATGCTTCTGGTATTCCTTAAGCTTTTCTGACTTCTCGGTTAGTGTCCAGAACTTCTTCAGTAAAAACTGCCAAGTGCTTCTTGAGGATTGCAAAGAAATAGCAGCTTCTAGCAAAACAGCAATAACAACAAAACCTTTTACACCATTTAAATTTTGTTCAGTTATGCTTTATTTGATACTTTAAAAAAAGAGATTTTCATGAAGGATAAGGCAGTTCTGCTCTCAAAACTTGCTGGTCTATGCACCTTTAGGATCAGTCAAGCCCAGATGGAATTGTGTTACATACGCATTAGGCTTATTATGTTATTATTTGAGTTTATCATAGAGTAAGTGAGACAGAGAGTTATTCATGGGACCACCCTGTTTAAGCTATTTCTTGTCTTAAGGAAATCAAACCAAAGTATTCCCACAACTATAGAATGCTTTGACTTTAGAAAAAGACCACCTCTGTTAAGCAGTGATTTATTTTTTTTTGTTGGTCTCTTGGGTAACCACTGATGGCAGATTTTCCTGTGTTTTCTATGGTGGAAGAAGTATGTTTTGAAATATTTTGATTATGTCTAATGTATATGTAAGAAAATGTGATATATGGTAAAGTGATGTATAGCAAAGAAAAATAAATAAATTGATATGCATGTTGGATATATCAAGAAGAGGAAATGTAGAAGATATTTTCTTAAGCATGAGTTCTACTTTATTTGGGAGAGAAGTATTGGAGGGGATGGGAACACTTAGGAAAATGTATGGAAACTTTTTATGGTGTGTTGAAGCAATTTTTCTGGTAAATATTTGGAAAAGATCCAAAAAATTTCTGGTAGCAATACATAATATTTCTTTTCTTATTTTTCTTAATATGGCTAATTTATATTCAGACTATATGAGAAACACACTTTATACAAATGACTTCTATTTTGTACACTTTAAGCGCACTATTGAAAATCAGTCAATATTTTAATGATCTTAATGATGTGCATAAATGCACTTCTCTGGATCTGTAAATAAAGAGGAAAAGTGTGCTACATATATTTAGGAAGGAAAAGACAAATTTCTTTTTTTTTTTTTTTTTTTTAATCTATCTTCTGATCAGGTCAACACTGAATTACAGGAAATTCTGGGAATTCCTCTATGCAGATCATACTTGTAAAATGTGTTTTCACAATATGCTGTATCAATAGATTTTTGTCGTTGTAAGAACCTCCAAGTTTGATACAATACAGAATAGGTGTTGATATTTATTCAACATTATTACTTAAAATTTCTGTTTTATTTTCACAGAAATCTAAAGAAAATAGACTTCCTTTTCTGTTAGATCAATGCAAAATTTTATCTGAGACAGTGCTTCTGAGTATAATAGTTTCACATCTCTCATATTCAGAGACTTTAATTACTGCAGCAGATTACTACTTGCTCTGCAAATAGTAATTCCTTGCATTTCTAGAGATGTTCTCCATGCTGCCGTTTTGCTTTCCACCCCATTATGAAATGAAATGTTAACATGACGTGGAGTTTCCCTCTCTTGTAACTTTTATGTTTTTATTATTATTATTATTTTATTATTTTTTTAATAAGAGGCATAGTCTACGAGCAATAGAAAATTGCACTGACAATTTGACAGAGCAAGAGGGACGTATCTCATTCAATACTCATTTATGCTAATGTATTTTTGCCTTGTTGTTTGACTCCCTTAGTTTATGACATTTAAAAGACTAAAATACACTATCAAATGAAACAGTTAATTTGGGGCCTATTTATTTCATTTCTTTTCTTCTCTCTTTCCTTCTTAGTGTTTTCTTTCTTCTGTATTTTTCTCTTTCTTTGTACTCTCCATGCTTCTCTTTTCACATTATGACACATTTTCTTCCTTTCCACAGCAAGAACATACAACTTCAAGGTTGTTTTGATAGAAAAGCAACTCAATAATTTTAGAGCTTAAGCCTTTACACAATTGATAGTACATTATGAATTACTTTACCTGAGGGACTTCAAATTAAAACAAATCTCTATTTTTGTTTTCAGTAATCCAGAAATATAAATTTTATATAGTTTCATGGGTTATTTCCCAGGAAGCTCCAAAAAAGCTGCTAAAACATTTACCTTAGAACCTTTAATTTTCAAATGTTGTGGAAGTTCTTATTGAAGTTTGTTTCATAGCATAACTGTCAGCCTTTATTGCGACTCAGCAGTGGTGCTGGGATTTGAGAAATGCCTGCTAGCCAGGATGAACATGAGGAGTACCAGCTAAGTCTAAATTTTGTGCAGAAAAACCAGTATTATCACTTGATCCTTCCCATCAGGATACTGAGCTTGAGAATCTCCTCCAGGAATAATTCACAATTTTTAAAATAGCATTCTAAATTATACCTTGGAGGATCCACCTATCTGTACTGACTACTGAAGGGTGCTTGGCAGGTTAGCCACATACAAGTCTTTGTGAATCCCTCTTTGTCATACTTGGAGATGAGAAATTCAAAGGATCTGAAAAACAGGTTAAAAATTAGATCGTTTTCAAAATAATATTTACCTAGTCTTATTGGCCTTATTTTTGTATTTTTATCTGTTTTTAAAATGAAGTACAATTACTGCTACTAAAAATTAGTACTGAAGATATTCTTCCTGTTTCAGGAGAGTTTATTGGAAAATATATTTCAGCTTACTATTCTAACTGAACAAATACAAAATTTAATCATAATTATTTTATTCTTCAGAAAATAGAGAAGGTTCTTATAGAATCATAGAATGGCTTGGGTTGGAAGGGACCCCAAGCATCATCAAACCCCAACCCCCATGCCACAGGCAGGGCCACCAACCTCCAGATCTCGTACTAAACCATGTCCATTACTTGATGAGGAACAGTTACCCTCACAAATAGGGACACAGACAAAGCAGAGACTTTTAATGCCTTCTTTTTGCGTTTTTCTTCAGGGCTCTGGGAGCCCTGAGTTGGAGGGCCATGGCTGTGGTAATGATAAAACTCGCGTACAACTCTGAACTTGTGTGGGACTTGCAATTCCAGCATACAAGTCTATGGGGTCTGGTGCAACCTAGAGTACTCAAAGATGACATTGCAAGATCTCTCTCAATTATTTTTCTATAGTCTTGGGAATTTGTAGTGTTGCCCTGTCAATTGGAAGCTGGCAAACATCCCAGTTTTCAAGACGAGCAAGAAAGAATCCCAGTAATTATAGGCCTATCCTTGTCACTTTGGTGTCTGGTAAAATTAAAGACTTTATAGGCTATATCAAACAATACATGAAAAGCAATGCAGTTATTAGTCACAGTCTACATGAGTTCATGAGGGGAAAGTCCTATTTAGCAAGCATAATTGGCAGCAGGCAGATCAGCACCACGCAGCCAATTGCTCACTCCTCTCACTTCCTTCCAGTGGGATAAGGAGAGAGAGAATTAGAAAGAAAAAAATCACCATCCACTAACCTGTGTCCAGCCAGTCCCTCAAGAATGGCTGACCCCTGACTCTCCAGAGTTTTATGTTATTCACATGATATCAGTAAAATATCCCTTTGGCCAGCTCAGGTCAGTTGAACTGGTTGTGTTTCCTCTCAGCCCCTTGCTGGCAGGACAGTAAGAGAAGCTGAAATGTCCTTTGTTCTGTACCGAATTGCTCAGCAACAACTTAAACATTGGTATGTTGTCAACATAGTTCTTCTCCTAAAGCTGAAACATAGCATCATACCATGTACTGTGAAGACAAACAACTCTATCCCGCATGAAACCAGCACATCGATCTAGCTGACCAAGGGCAGCCAACTGATGTAATTTCTTTGGATTTCAGCAAAGCTTTCAATATTGCTTCGCACATTATCTTTCTGGACAAGATGTTTGGCATGCAGATAGAAAAAAAACATAAAGTGATAGCTAAACAGTTGACATACGTATCAAGCTCGAAGGGTTGTAATAAATGTGGTTACATCAGGTTGGTGGACAGTCACTGGTGGGGTTCCATACTGCTCTATTTTAGGACCAATTTTATTTAGTATTTTCACCTGTGACTTGAAAATGCAGGACTTGAAGGCATACTAATTAATTAATTAAATTAAAAGGAGATGTTGAATTGGTCAAAGAGGACTTGCAGAGAGATCTTGACAAATTAGAGGGCTGAGCAATTGCCAACAACCTAAGTTTTAAAAAAGCAAGTGCCAGATTCTGCACCTGGGAACAGGCAAAAGAGCATCCAGTTGGAAAGGGATTTGAGGGTTCTGGGTGATGGCCAGCTGAATCTGAGTCAGCAGTGTGCCCTGGCAGCCCAGAGGGCCAGCCGTACCCTGGGGTGCATCAGACGCAGCACTGCCAGACAGGCATGGGAAGGGACTGTCCTGCTCTACTCTGTGCTGCTGAGTACTGTGTGCAGCTTTGGGTGCTGCAATATAAGGACATGAAACTATTAGAGAGCATCCAAAAGAGGGCTATGAAGATGGGAAAGAGCCTGGAGGGCAAGATGCATGAAGACAGGCCGAGGTCCCTTGGCTGGTTCAACGCAGAGCAGAGGAGCTGATGGAGGCCTCATGGCGACTGCAGCTCCTCACAGGGAGCGGAGGAGCAGCGCTGAGCTCTGCTCTGTGTGACAGCAAGAGCATTTACAATGTTTCAATTTCTGAGGACTGGTGAGAATGGGCTTCCAAAAGGCTTTATATCAGCAAGTTTTTCACGAAAAACAGGAAAGTGATCTTTAACTACGAAGACCACTACAATTTTCAGTTGCACCATAGACTCAGCCTTGTTGTAAGAACCTACCATATTTATTAAAAATGGCATCTCTCACTGTGAGCTCTCAGGTGGCAAACTAACTTCTAAGTCTTCCTGTAGCTTGGAGGAACTAGCTGCCCTAAGTGCAGTCCTCTGAGTCCTAGGAATGCCTCTGCTCTTCAGTTTCAATAACACATGTCTACATTTTCATATGCTGCCCTTTGCCATAAGCCTGAGGCATTTTCTAGCCTTGTATTCTAGCTTTTCCATAGTGCCTGAGGGTTTATAAAGATCTTGATAACTTTTTTTTTCCTTTTTCATTTTTTCCCCCCTAGAAGAGAATTCATATGTACTGTTATTTAAATTATAATTCCCTAATGGAGAAATGAACTGAAAGGCAAACAGGTAGGAGACACAGAAGTAAAAATATACAGGTGAGACCAGAAGGCAGAAAAAGGGGTTGACATGCAGCTGGATGATGGATAGTGCTCTTAGCGCATTATATTTTCTGCCCTTTAGAAACTTTTGAATGTGTTTTAGAGCACTTGTAGCCTTACAGAATAGTCACACTATTGGAAATGCTATAACTTGTTTACTGCTTTCTCAAGCTATCCATTATGGTAGTGGAATTATTTAGCAGACTGATCCTAGCTGATCTGCTTTCTAGTGGAGCAGTGAACCAAGTTCTTCTTTTTTAAGCTGCCTTACCGGCATCCAATATCTTGGTTCCTTTTATCCTTGTTAAAAATAACACTTTTATACATTCATGATTTTAATCAAAATAAGAGGAATTAAATATTGAATTGTTAATCTCATGAAGAATCTGTGTTTTATTAAGACTTCTGTCACTTACGGCTACGTAAACATTTGAATGAGAAAAAAACAGCAGTTATTCTTTTAAAGATCCAAATGAAAATTGTATATATTTTTATAACCGGGGCAGAGGTACTCATACTGTAGACTTTGGAACAATGTAAATATCCAAAAGGTTCTGCATTTTTGGGAGACTGAAACATTTTGTGAAGTTAGGAAAACAGTTGACTTATTATTTTTGTATCAATTTTCAGCTTTTCTAATTACAGAATGAAAGTAATTTAGGACAGATTTGTCTTACCTGAAATTAGTGAAGTCATGTTTGCTTTGTTTGTTAAGATATTTCCATCACATAAGTAATTTTATGCTTTGGTAAGACTGTAAATTGTAAGCAATGTAAATGTAGCATTCACCAGTAGAGTAAACAAAGTATGATGTGAAGAACACAGTGGGAGTGATTTGTTAAGGCAAATGTAAAGGAGATGGCTCAGCAACAATATTACAGGACGAAAAGTTCAATAGAAGAAGGTATTTCTGACAAATGAATAGTCTTCTTTTTTTTTCCCCAAGCCAATAGAGCTGCAAATGCAGTGATTATGCTTCTTAGAATGCTGTTAGCAATTGAGGAATGACCTTATGTTTTGTGTTTGTTGTTGTTTGAACATGTGATATTTACTGTAATCATTTTTCATGTAAGTTTAAAAAATTATTCCATGTTGAAGAACTGATATTTAATTTGTTCATCTCTGTTGCTATTCCTCTTTAAAAGTAACCAGAGAATAAATGGAAGTTAAAAATGGTTGAGACTAAAAAGATCTTAAAACCTTTGTTTCAAGTGGTCTGAAGGCACACTTTCATCTCAGTCAGGTGTTCAATCCATCTTTACTTGGCAATGGAATAGATTTAATGGTCAGTCAGTGTGATGGTATGATGTTACTTTTTCCTGGACCTTTTTATAAATGCAGGAATCGTGCACAAAAACATTGCTCATTACTTTTGTGGAGTATGACTTTGATTGGTTCTTATGCTTGGACCTTACTCCAGCTTTGCTCCTCTATAGAGATATTAACTTCTGATTGCCTTTGCAAATTTGTATGCAATTATAATTGCCAGGAATGTCCTTCATGGTGAACTGACTTGTAACTTCATCAAATGTGACTGAGCCAGGGTAACTAAGACATACAATTGTAGTTACTTGGAGGTTTTAATCGGGTATGTGAGCTGAGACCATTAATACAAGTGGCATTTGTTTTACAAGAACAGAAAATATGCTGGGGACTTGGAATTTCAGAAATCTCTTTTGGAGGCTATAGACCAGTCCTGCAGTTATTCAAAATTCTTCCACTCAATGAGAGAGGAGTTAAGAAACTGGAAATGAGGTTGCTTGAAGTTTTAATTTAGATCATTTCCAAAGTGACAGGAAGATGATGAACAAAGAGAGGAAATAATCAGTTGTCTCCAATAGTATGTGAAGTTTCTCTCTCTGACTTGGCTGGTACAAATCGGACTTGTTCATTTGAAACTGATAAAATTATAGCAGTAGAACTCAGTTCTGAGTCTTTTCTCTAAATAGGTTTCCTGGGTTTCATTCATCATGGAAATTTTCAAATGTTTTCAAAGTCAGAACCAAGAGCTGCAAAAAACAAATAAACAAACGCCCAATCTCTTGAATAGGGTACAGACCTGCGCAAGACCCTGCTCTGAATTACTGGTGTGAAAGAAGCTTTCCAGCCTCATGTGAGTGCTGAGCTGATGAGTAGTGCTCTTTATGTGTTTTGGTGCACTCTTTCCGTAAGTGGTTTGATTTAATTCTATTTCAGTGCATAATACCAGAAAGATTTTGAAACATTCATAAAATGTATTTATCTTCTGATCAGTGCAATATCAATGCAACTACTTTCTTTTGCCTCTGTGTTATCTCTTTTGTTTCTTTTCACTTTGCATTTTATTGTTCTGGCAATCTTTTTCACTCTTTCAGTAACTCATCATATGTCTTTAATAAGAGAATGTAAGAAGAGATTGATTTGACATGATCCTTTTTGACATTGCACTATAGTTTTTTTCAAGTCTGTAAAAAGGATCAGGGAATTTCTTTATGCCTAAATTATTTATATGAACACAAAGAGAATATGGTGGTGGTATAATCTTTTATTAATAAACCTCTTAGATACTGGCCCTGTTGCAGATGAATTCTGCTAGGGAGGAAATGTCTGTTACAGCCCAGGAATGGCAAGTACCAGGCATACTGCTCTGGAAAACAAAGAATTCAGCATGACTGACATTTTCTATTGCCACATTTGAGTGAGGACAGGACCTTCAGAAACATCACCTATTAGAGATTTCTGTTTAAACTATTTTTAGACAAGACTACTTCAAAAGCAGAGGAGCATTTTGTATATGGTATATAAACAATATAAATGTGTCTTCTCTGTTATGTTTCTTAACATTTACCATTTTGAAATGCTCAGTGCTATCTCATTCCTCACTGCAGCAAGGAATAGGGTCACGATATTTGCCTCATTCTCAAACATCACAATGCAGCAGTGTAGATGGCCTTGAAATGTGACTCGTTATTAGGATAAAATCTGGTTGCTCTAAGTACTAATTACATCAGTAAATCTCCTGCTATATTGTCTCCTGTTAAGAAATGTTCCTATCTAAAGGTAAGGCTATGATTCAAATTTGATCAGATTAACTTCCAGAATGATCTTTTTCTTCCACTTACAAGTAAATCACCTACAATTGTATTACATTTTGAAGTTACTCTAAGCAAGAAATCTAGCAACTTCTAATTTAAGGAAAAATCGATTCCTACTCTTTTATATATTTTAATTATTTGGCCTAGATCTTGTGATTTTATACCTCATAATGGCATTTTCTTTTCCTATTGATATCTTTCAGTGTAGTGAATCTGTCTGTATTGCAACCTCTCCTTCCTCCTGGTTAATAAGTGCTGTTCAGAATATCTGATATTTCTTCAAATCTGGACACATCAAAACCCAGTGCTAAAATGATGCATAAAAAGTAATTTGTGGTTTTAAACTTTGGTTTCAAGTGTCTCCTATAAATGTAAAATATAATGTTTTCCATTAGAATAAAGCTGCCTCTTGGTCTTTTAATAGAGGCATTGGAAACTTCTAAAAGTATAGTAGAATCCGTTTTGATAATATTGCATATTCTCTCTGGGTTCCAATCTAAATATTTCCATCTGTCAAATTTCTTATTTAATATTATGAATAATGGCAGTTGCAAGGAAAAAAGGAATAGTCTTTTTCATTTCACCTTCTTTTGCCAGGCTTTGGTGGTCTTACAGTTTCATCTCAGATTGCAGAAACGTTTATGTCCTTCCCTCTGCCAAGAACTCTCCTAGAAATCCTAGTGTCATTTGCAAGCATTCATAACCAAAAGCTTTGTTATATTAAAAAAAAAAAAAAAAAAATCCACCTTTTCCTAAACCCTAATTCAGATCTATGCTAAAGCAAAAAGAAATTTATGAAAACAAGCCTGAGAATATGAAGATAAAAAAAATATATAGAAAATTCCTTCTCTTTCTCCTTGTGTAAATATAAGAAACAAGAAACTTTCATGATGTAATCTGTTGTCATGATATTAGCCTCAAATCCTGCTACCACTTTTGACATTGCCTGAGTGAGGATTGGACACCCAGCATTTCTCAAGTAAAGCACACTGACAAATTCCTAAGGAACTTGTTACGAAAGGGAGAAAAATCATGACCAAGCAGTTCTTGGAAATAAAAAGATCAAAATACCAAGTGAAAAAGCAAGTTTCACTTTTTAAAACTTCATATTCTAGTGAACCTTGCTAAATCTACCATGTGAGAGTCTACCAATATTTTCATTGTAAGTGATTTTATGGTTTAAGGGAGTCAGCCATAAACAATTACTCTAAGTTAAAGACTTGCTGTGTACAATTGATGTGAACCATTTGTTTTGCTTTTCTTTTTCACAGAAAAAGAACAAAGAACAGAATTTCTTTTTATTTAATTCTGATTTTAATATCAAAAATGTTTTCCATATTTTTTTTCAATTTATTTACCCTCTCTGCTTTAAGTCAGTTGTCCAAAGTGCCAAGGAAATACAATATCTAATTCACAATGGAATATCAAATGTTCCACAAATCAAAGCCTGCTTGTTCTTCCAAGGTCTGCTTAAGAAGTAAATGCTAGGAAAATACTGAAAAATCTCCCAGCATGTCCTATATGAGAGTCCAAAACCCATGAACTCTGTAATGAAAAGTAAATAAATGACTCTGTCCTTCACTGCCAAGCTGTTAATCCATAATGTGGAGCTGGTCTCTGTTGTTGTCAACAGTGATATATAAATCATAACAGATGAAACAAGAGCCAGGCTGACCCTTACCTATTCCATAAGCCCAATGCAAACATTTATAAAACTTAAACCCCTTTTTCCCTCCTTTTCTTTCTCACCCTTTCACATCGGTCTCATTTTTCGGTTTCAACTGAGATGGAGAAAGTAGAAAACTATGTGGAATTGTATTTGTAGTGTTCAGTGAGGAATTTCAGCTCAATTTCCTAAGCCAAAGATGCCTGAACACCACCACCCCACTCAGTGTTTAGAATCATAGAATTATAGAATCATAGTTTAGTCCTTCCCAAAACCATGATTCCTGATACTAGTGACTTCTAGGCATATAAAAATACGGGGGGAAAAGCAGTTTTGCAAATGAGAGGGCCACATATCTAGAGATGATAAAAAACAAATGCTGTAATACTGGAGAGGGAAAGCTTGGGCTAGATGTGACCTTTTGGGCAGACCCAGACAGATAGAAATGACAAGACTAAGAAAGGAAACATTGCCTGAAAGTTTTAAGGGGAAAGGAGGCTGAAGAAATAGACCAAGTCTGAGACTTAAGTAAGACCCAGGCAGGGTAAAGTGTTTGAAAGTCAAAGAAGAGATGTGCTGACCATTTTGGTATCACTAAACGCAGGCCCTTAAAACGTTACTTACCATTTCTTTATGTCCACAAGTGACTTGTATTTTAGTTGGACAAGACCCTAAGTTAAAAAGGGCATGAAATTAACTTAATTTTGTCACTTGTAAAGCTCCTGCTGAGCTCATTTTAGGATCAAAGCCCAGAACTATAATTGTGTTGCTTGTTAAAATAATGAAGCAAATATTGAGAAAGAAAAAAACAAAAACAAAAAACTGAATACAGAGCAATAGTATCAAAAGTGATAAACAACATGGGCTTATAAAGAACAGATCTTTTCTCACAAACCATATTGTCTTTTTCTAATAGAACTACAAAGGTTGAAATCATCTATATCTGTGAGCCCTGTTTGCAGTAAAGGAACCAGTAGAGTATATTTCTAGTGGCATTTACATGTAGGAATAATGGTCCTAAACATTGAGCTATACAGGTAAAGGGAATTACTGTGCTCCATGGGTAAAAACAACAACAACAACAAAAACAGTGACAAATGGCAAAACACAGATCTCTGCAAGATGCTTAGAGTGCCATTATTCAATCACAACTGCAAAAGGAAGAAAACCACTCATGGCAAATTCCTGTACAGAATTATAAGACATGGGGAATGTGATATTATGTTGTGGAAGTGAGAAATCTGAAAAGGCATTAGCGGGTATTTGAGGAAGCAGTATATGATTCACTGTAAAGCATACTAGAACAAAAACAGTTGGCATGCACTTGCAAAATGTAAAAGTGGGGAAAATACTGATGCAAATACTCTGGAGCCACATGAAAATTCCTTATGTCACGAAACAGACTGGTGAACAGACCACAACCTAACAATGTAAAGCTGCAGTATGCATTCACTTGGAAAAATATTTTGAGTATATCAGGTATAAAGATAGGCATCAAACAGGGGAATCCCAAGAAGGATAATGTAATCAGATCCAGGGAGAAACGTATTGAGTTCTGTACAGTAGATAAAGGGGAGATTATCTACAGTAGTATGTCTGTATCCACACTTATGTACAAATGTTTGATGAAAGAATGATGCAATAATCCATTAGATGTAACGCATAAAATCGAGAAGGGATAATGTAAGATAATATCTGGAAAAAATTTGGCTGTGAAATACAGTAGTTCATTGGGTGGGACAGATTGTCTTAGGCATGGTCGCTGACTTGGCCTGGCATAAAGATAACGCATGTGACATTTCCTAAAAGGGCAACAGAGATCCCATGCAGAGTACACAGTCCTTAGTCCCTACACAGCCAGGTGGTCCTCGTATTGCTTACACATTCTTTATCCATGTCTGATGCAGCAAAAGGTTTAAGGATAGGGTTAGGCATGAAATATTCTGGTTTTAGCTACTGGCTACTGCTAGAACTTGTTGGATTTTTAATTTGTCCTGAGATCTTTTTTTTCAGGGTTTTAAAGGATTAATGAATCCTTATTTACTCAAGCAGTCCTAGGGAATCAATAGAAATATTTTCCTATTTTTTCCCATATCAGTGCACGATGACTTCAGAGATTTCAGCTGGTCTAAATTATCACTGTACTGTTCACATCAATTGTACTTAAACATCTGCCAGTTCCATGTGTCCAGCATTTACCAGATTTTCTTGTTGCCTGTGCCAAGAAAGAGGAGGGGATCATTTACTAGTCCTTTTGATGGCATGGAGTGAGAAAATGAAAAACTATCTTATGTGAGATCTACAATTCAAGTACAGAGGAGAGGTCAATTATTTCTAGTGTGAAAAGTAAGCTTCCATGTGAAGTTCTTTGATAAACCAGAACACATATGGGAAAAAAAAGAAAGAGAACACAAACCTCCAGCCCCTCCATACAGCTATTATGCTTGGCCTTCACTACTTGGATTCTAGTGGAAAGCCAAGTTGGAGTGGTAAGAAAAATCACGTACACATATCCTTTTAAAAGTGATGCTTTAGATTAAATTGCTTTCTTTTTAATTTGTTTTATGCTAGCAATGTTGCACTTGGTGAGGCAGCATGACTCCTGTCCTCTGTCATCTTCAGTTGAGCAGGATCACTCTCTGTGTTTTGTTATCAAGGAGCAGCTGGAGTGCCGGTCCTTCATGGCCAATCCTTCTGCATGCATCTAATTACACTGAAAACCAACAGAAACTTTAACTTTGTAGAAACTGTAGCTTCACTTTTGGATAGCTCACTTGGAACACTAAAATAAAATAAAATTATTTATGTCTGAATTTTGTCATTACATCTACAAAAAAAGAAAGCTGCTACTGTTGTTACTCTTTCATACACTCCACCATTTATAACACCTTGAAGGCACTGAATTTCAGAAATATGAATCTGTAAGATGAAAGAAAGTATTTAACAAAAATGTTCTTTGTGTATGCAAGTGTATTGTCATAAGGTTTAGTGCTAAGGTTTGATGACTAAAATATAACCATAATGATTGTTCAATTGTGTCTTAAATTAACTGAATCAATAGTGAGAGAAAAAAGCTGCCCTCAGTATGAATTTTGGTTGATGAGGAAACAAGTTGATACAAAAAAAAAAAAAAAAAAGAAAAAAGGCTTTAATCTTCTGGCTAGTCTTTCTCCAGGCAAAAAAAAAAAAAAAAAAAAAAAAAAAAAAAGATTGATGTTACATTCTAGACTAATCGGTCACACTGATTTTGTAGACAAATGTTAATGAATATACAAAAGAACCCAGACTGTTCTCAATATTTAGCGACAAAAATTCTTTGTGAATTTAATTATCTGAAAAAAAAAAAGAAAAGAGAATGTTTATTTGTTTCTATATAATTTGCAACTATAGTTTTGCAACAAGAAGAGTGTTAAATTGCTGGAAAGCTTTCTGCAATATGAAAAACTGCAATTCTATACCCAGGAGATATGAGAGTGTTGTGGTCTCAGCTCTTCCTCAGTTAATCAAAATCTTCCCTCAGCAGGAATTTTATTATATCTTGTATTAACTGTTTACATCTGACTGAGTGTCATGCATTTTATAGACAGCAAAGTGCTGGTCTCTGAGACTGGCCCAAAGCTTAGTGAAGGCAATAGGAATGCACCCAAAAATTTCAGTGAATTCTGAAGCAGTCTTGGAAAGAGCACAGGCAAAATCTTCTTTTCAGGAATTATGTCATCTATGTATACACATCCCATACTCATCATCTTAGAGAAATGTGGTGCTGAAAGAACTTCAGGGAGTTTGCAAAGGTGAGTGATGGTGCACTGAGGTTACACCAAGGGGTTGAGGTTACCTGTTCCTAGGTGCTTCAGCTCTGTTTTGGATGTGCTTTGCCTGCGCTGAGTGAGTCAAGCCAGGCTATGCATATTCTAGAAGGAGCATATAAACCACTAGAATATGAAATATGTGCTGAAATAAAGGTATCCCGTCACTAGGACAGAGTGGTCACCAGTGTGCTAATGCAGGGTTACCTGGAGGATTTATAGTACTTTTTATTTTTAATCTGGTCGTCTAAGCCAGCAGGAATGTCCCTATGTGAAGGATAAATATATTTATATAGTTGTATAAGCCCAAGGATAAAACTGAAAGCAGTGTTAAGAAAACATCCTCTCCTACTTTATTTCATGCCTGTGAGGTTCATGGTTTTACGATTTTTGGTTATCGGTATTCCACATCATATCATGTAATGCACTGGGAGTTCAAGTGTTAATGCTCCAGTTCTGAGTACCTGTCCCAGAAGAGAAGAACAACTACATTCCCCAGAAGACTGTTAGCTGTGTTGTTATCATTTCTGCTCAGGGGGAGCAGAGTTAAGGCTTTGTTAGGTCAGCTGTCCTCTCCTTCTTCATCAGGCTCTCCTCCCTGCTCAACTGGACTGCACATCTCACCTCAGCATTATGGTGAGGCCCATCCTTTCGGACACTCTCTCTCTTTAGATTTGATTTATTAGCTTCAATTCTAATTGTGTTATAGTGTGTTATCTTGCATTCTGATACCATATTTAGTAAATTAGTTTGTTTCTCCTCAGATCGTTGCCACTGTTCTTAATAATTTTGGGGTCCCCTATTTCCTTTTTCAAGAGGAGCGGATTTTGCAAAAATGCCTACGCCCCGCTGGTCACGGAACTGGGACCCCAAGCCAGTAAACCATTGACATAAGGAAAGCAGAGAAGTGTGAAAGTGTCCCCTTAGTCACCAGAGTTACATCATTCACTTTATCCCTTCACAGTGCCATGTGGCTATAATCATAGCCAAAACTGCCATCATTATGTTTTGGGTCACAGGGAATTATGTCAGGCATAGACTAATCCCTCTCACTCATTTTCCTCACATCATTAACTTAAGACTTCTCAGGTTCTGAAGCAAAAAACACACATATTTCATAGACAAAGACCAACTTTCAACAGTTTTCAATGGAAAAGATATGCTGATGGACTAATTCAGCTATGTGGAGAGAACTAGCACAAATACCCACAAAAGTATGATTGAAGTCTTGTAGTGATCAATTTAAAATGTTAATCCGAGCCATTAGTTGTAATGCCCAGTTTCAGCCCAAAGTAGTGTGCGATAGCTGCAGTATGGCCAACAAAGAATCCCTTTTTTATACTGGAAAAATCACCTTTACCTTAATCAAATGATACCTTACAGTACCAGTGTAATGCCTTTAACACTTTTATATGTGGTATTGGACATAGGATGCATCTTTTCTGCAGAAAAAAAAAAAAAAAAAAGTAAGCTCCATCATCTTCCCTGAGAATTCAAGGGAGATTTTTGTGAAGGAAAGAGACGATCACTAAGACCCTTATGCTGAGAGTCTGCTGTAGGTGAGCACTGCCAAATACTTAACCGATTTTGGAAGGCAATGAAAACTCTTCCTCACACTCAGAAATTGGATGGTGAGTCCATTTATGTGGAGAGGCAAAGCCCACAGATAATAGATACACACCATACTTCTCAGCACATTATGCATTCTACCTATTGAATTTTCCTACTTTCATCCCCCCAAAAAAAGAAGGAAAGGAGAGGGGAGGGAAGGGGAGTTAGCAATTCTTCAACCAATAGTTGCAATGGTTTCAGTAGCTGTGACCAGGACAAGGCTCTGCATTCCTGCTTAGTGCCTGTCTGCTATTTCAGTAAAGCACCTTAAAGCAAATCACCAAGTACTCTTCAGATGCAAGCCACCCTTCTGTTTGGTCCTCAGGAATGAGAGAGACCTGATCTAGTGGTTGCTAACACTGCCAAAGGCAGGTATATAATGTCATTCCAACCTAAGCCATTCCGTGATTCTGTGATTCCTTCTTCTTTGAGACAGCCTAATTCTGCTCTTTCATATGGAGGGAAGTATAGCAGAAATTCCTGGGTTCTCACTACCAGTCAAGGGTGGTCCCCACTCACATCAGAGGCACAACTGGCAGAGGGTTTTCTCGTGAGGGTTTGGAAGTGTCAATGGAAATACAAGCGGTAGGCAGCAGAAATGTGTCCAGGACAAGACTTGGCAGTTCTGTATGAAAAAGATTGCTAAATAGGTGCTTTTTGAGGACAGTGTACTGAATTAGAGAAACTCCTGAATCCATCACCATTGTTTCCTCCTGAGGCAACCCTTAAATTTTTACCGACTTCTAAGATTAAAAAGTATCAATGTCTTATATAGTTCAAATGTAAGATTGTTTCTCCGTAGGATCTCTCCTAATAGAGCAGCAGTATACAAACAAAAGGGACCTGGTTTTGATTCAGCCTCATAAATAAAGTGCCTTGGATGTGATCCAGCCATTCAGTAAGAGGCAAGTAATCTGCAGTCTGGTCACAGCTGGCTCCAAAATACGAGGAGAGGAGGGAGAGCAGGTATAGAATATATGCTTTTTACAGGATAGCTTCTCACCAATGTAACACAGCTAGATCTTTAGCTGCAAATCTCAGAGCTGCACTCTTTGTTGCCGAGAAACAGCTCTCTGTATAGTGCTAGCTCATTTCTGACCTGTGTTGTGCTTCCAGTAGAGACACCCCAAAGCAAACCTTTTCTCTGTGGCAAAAGTTACTGATTTGTCCCTTAGCCCAGAGTTCAGAAGATGACAGAATCTGATCCTCATCCATTTCAATTTTGACGTAGTAATGGCTATATTCATTGAACATTTTAGAAACATAGTTGTTGGCACAGAAGTTTAAAATAAGAAAATTTTAGATGTAGGAAATTAGAAACATTTTAGAACTATTCATGACTAAGAAAGTGAATTTTAAAAAGATAAGGCACAAGAAATTTATAGGACATTTTAAAAGTGTGAGTTGTTTCTCCAACAGGCGTTCTCATGATCCTCATCTTTCTCTCCTTTCATTTTCTTCATACTGTGCACATCCTTGCGACATCCACTGGGCTGTCTGGCTAGTCAGAAAGCTTCAGGAGTTGCATTAATAATGTTTGTTTTGGCACTGCACGACCTTGAAAGAGTTGTGAGAAAAGTGCAAAAGCAGTCAAAAGCCTTTATCTGGTGTAGTTGCAGGTTTTGTTTTGATGTAAATGCTTAATGTAGTTTTCGTTATCAGGTGAAATTTTTATTCAGTATGTAATAGTAAGGTCCTGCAATGTCTAAATCTCTTTCAGATGTTCATAAAAAGTCCTGCAGAACCTTTTTGTGCTTTTAAACAAATGTATCCATTCAAAGATAAATGTACAAGATATGCTGATATTTGGTGGAATGCTTCAATCTGGCTTTGTTTTGTATATATAGAAGTTTGTGTGTCTGGCCTTTTTCCCAAGTTGTTTTTGCTCCATC
Source organism: Centrocercus urophasianus (assembly GCF_019232065.1). NCBI lineage: Eukaryota > Metazoa > Chordata > Aves > Galliformes > Phasianidae > Centrocercus > Centrocercus urophasianus. Next base: position 23,067,914 of record NW_024884364.1, read on the forward strand.
TGTTTTAGCCTGAATTATAATGTCCCCCACATGAATACACACCAAAACTCTTTACAGAGGTCTAGAACTTTCACTAGTTACAAGAGGAGTTAGACTGTTGAAAAATTATGTCCAGGGATAGCAATGAAACAACAGGCATCATTTCAGGTACAGTACCTTCCTTTGAATAGTGTTGTGAACACATTTATCTTTTCATCCCCTCCCTTTTTTATGGGTATAAGTTTAAGCAGCACTTGGAATGTATATAAACTAAACCCACAAGGCAGGCTACTAAGATGGAAGTGTGGGGAAGAGAGGAGACATTTGGGTTTCTTCCTGTCCTTCTTAAGAGTTATGAATAGAGAGCGAAAGTCAGAGAGCTGTTTTTGTTTGTGTTTTTTTTTCTAATCTTTCTTTCTTGTTGAATAATTTTATAAATTGGCTCTCTGGTAATTGCTACATGGTTTTATATTTAGATATCTCTTCCCTTTTCACATCAATTTTTATGGAAGTGGATAGAACTTGTTGGATTTAGGCTTAAATGAAAGGCTAAACCTAAATGAAACAATAAAAATATCCATGGACGGTGAAAAATGTTTTAGTCCTTGCAAACTTGCAGAAATTTGCAGAAATTAGTTATAGTACTGAAACAATAAAACAGAAAAATAGTGGGTTTCCAGAAAGGCCAGAATAGGATTGTTAAATTTTAAATTTTAACATATGGACTGCTCACTCCTTGCTCTGATTGCTAGTCATTCCCAGATGGTGTCTGTAGTGAGTAATGGTGAGGGGAAAGGAGCAGGTGGCGATGGCATTTTTTAATTTATTTATTTATTTATTTATTTTTGCATATATCAAATTTAAATTCTATGTTTATATATATAGAAATGAATACAGGAAGTATTGGAAAAAATAATACATAACTTGGATATTTGGGAGTAAAATTAAGCAAATCCTATTGTTATGAGCTGATGAGTTAGAACCTGGATCCAGATCTGAGATCCCCTATAAGTGGTGGATAATGGCTTTCATGCACAGCCTTGTCTGGCCCTCTGCACAGCATGCCCCAGCAGCTGCAGGAAGAAGCTGCTCACCAAAATCGCCTGAGTTTCTCCTTCTGTGCCCAATACATCAGAGCTCTAAAGCACATGCTTAAAGATAAGTCTGCATTCATGTTTAAATATGTCCGTTCAGCTGGGAACACTATGCCAGGAAAATAGGGCTTGTGTTTTAGAGCTGGCTATTTGGGTTCATGATGTCACAGTTGATAATGATCTTTATAAATCTAAATATATTTCCTTGCAAGAAGTTTCTCATTGTAAGAAACATCCTCTTGCTTCTCTTTAACCTTTTTTTTTTTAATGACTAATGCAGGAGTGTGCCATGTCCCAGTTTAGTGAGCGATTGCACTCTTAGATTCTGACTCCAGCCTTCTGCCTACAGTGATTTCTCTCTCACGTCTGGCAGAAAGAGATCCTATGCCACAGAGCATGTCTCTGTAGCTCCTTGTGCTTATGTCCAGGTGTGTCACTAGACCTCAGGATATTTTCAGAATATATGCAACATCTCATTATGTGATACAGGTATCACAAAACCCTCTTTATCTCCTCCCCATTTTCAGGTAGTGACCTAGCTGCTTTTCTCAGCCTTCCAAACGTACCTGTCTGAGAATCTGGTCTTGTAATTTCAAAAGCGTATATTAAAAAATACTGTTTTTTTATAAAAGGGGAGAAAATTACCTGTGCTTGTATCTGCTACAGATGTAAGTTCTTGGTATATACCCTGGTAACTGTCTGAGCCTTTATGAGTATCTTTTGTTACAGTTAGAAATCCTGGATGCCATTTCTGCCTTCCAGCTTTGTGAGGACAATCCCTTACTGAAGTCACTGTTGAAGAGACCAGTAACATGTTAAAAGCAACTTATAAAACAAGGAGTTAAATTTATACTAAACAATCATGACACTTAATACATTCATTTTTTTGCAAGTCTAGACAAGACTCAGTGGAACAATTAAAAATGTTGAAATAAACCTCAGAGCTTTGTAAAGGCAGCATTGCATAACATATCTCACGATCATTTTAAATCACTGCCATGCAGTGGGTAAAAGCTCTATATTTTTGGAATCCAAGGCAACTTAAAGAGAGTATTGATTTTCCCTTTACTGAGAAATGAGAATCACATATTAGGAACGAAAGCTGCAGACACAATATAATGACCTTTCTCCTTGACTTCTCTTTTCCAGTACAAATAGAATCATTTTCATTGCTAGAATGGATATTAAACAGTAAATCTTGTAGCAATGTATTTGCAAGTGTCTGTGCTTGTTTTATCCAATTAGCATACTTATCACAAGAACAAAAAATGAGTAGATATGGCTTTTAATTTCTGGAGATATCAGCTCTATCCACAAAAACATTGAAAAAACTCCAGCTGGAGGTCTCTTCCATCTGTTTCAGTGCTGGAGGGAGGAGGGGTGCTTTCTCCCTGCAATTTTAATGCTGATGCATGATTTAGAGTAAATGGGTAATTTCACTGAGGGCAGAGGACCTTGGCTGACCTCTATTTTATTCTATGCATGTTTTCATGGCACAGCCCCACATATACTTATCTATTAAACAGCATTTCAGGTCACATACAAGTCAGTATTCTATTTACTGCTTTAATTATATAAAACTTAAAACAAACTTATCAATACCTGACACATTACCTTAGGGGGAAATAACCTAGCCATGAAACAGCATGAAAGCTCTACTAAACCTGCCTCAAATAAAAGCTTAAGTTTCCAACAAAGCTATTAGGGACAGATTTGTTTTTACACCTGCTGTGCTTCCTTCTAATCACATTTTATGAAAGTGTCTGAAACAATGGGTTGTAGCTGAATGCGCTTCCAACTTTTTGATGTTTAGTTCCTTTCCTCCTGGTTTAAACCAACTGCAATTTCCCCCCAGTTATTACTTAGCTTCAGTTAAAGCCTATCTTGAGTCAGCAATGTGTGTGTGTGCATGTGAGCATGTTGCGTGTGAAACGGCATCCTCAACCTGCCTTCTCCCCTTGCTGGGGAAAAGAACCGTGGGATCCTCACGGTGGGATGTTTGAAATGCATCTCAGGCAGCCATCCACTTAGTCCAGCTGCATGTCAGAGCTGTGGCACAGCACCAAGAGAAGAAAAAAAAAATTAGAAGCATGAAATCTAGAAGCATCACAGCTCATTGTGCTCATTGCTTCTGTGTTGTTTATACATTTGTAAGTGAGCTCATGTTTTTCAAAATCCAAGAGTTGCCTGGCAATGCACACTGATGGTGAAGAACACAGTGGCTAGCAATTTGAATTAATTTGAATAAGATGATTTTAAATTCCTTGTTGGCATCTTCAGTGCTTCAGAGAGCATCTCTCTTTTGTAAGAGGGATAAATAGACAGGGAGAGAAGATGTTTTGTAACTTTGAACAAGGAACTTCATTAGAGTTGAAAAAGGAATTCACTGTAAGCAATTTTGTTCTTCTTTTTTGCTCTTGACTGGGCTGAAGAGCTTTTGACTAGGATCTTGGCTTCCTACTACAAATCTGGCCACCTGCCAGAAGAAGGAGCAGTCAGTTCTGAGCATCTTGCTCCTTTGGATGACTAATTCCCAGCCGCACTGGTTCCTGTTCAGGCCAAGTGGACTTTTCTCCCCTCTGAAAAGGCTCTGATCCTCTACCAGGCACTCCTAGGGTGGTTTAGCAATCCAGGTCATTTTAACATCAGCCAAGTCTTGACACTGCTACATGCATTGATGTTCACTTTTGTTAGTCTTTTCATTCTTGGTCAGTTTTATTAGTTCTCTACATCATGCTTTCTGATGAGACAATATGTAAGCCAAAGATGAGAAAACTGCAGAGTTCCTGAACAGAAAGGAGTTTATTTAAGGCACAAGTTAATCTCTGTTGCAGGTATTATTGCTTTGATATATGTGTGAATAGAGAAGATGAGTTCACTGAGAACTCCTGTGTAACAGTAACACATCACATGAGCTCCAGTTCAACATCTTGGGGGATATGGCAGTTTTCTATTAACTGAATTACATGTGTAGCTCATTATACGATATACAAAAGATATGATGTGACATGTCTAAAGTATAATGTTTCTAAAGCCTGTACTTTAAAAGACTGCCGTCCATAATCTGGCTATTACATCAAAAAAGATACTTCCATTTTTCATGATTGGATGTCTAGATCTAGCATAGCAAAACATACAGAAATCCAATGAATACACAGAATAACCAGTAACACATTAATAAATATGTTATTTCTCTGCACATTTTTTTCAAAGCCCTACAATATCATAGTCAGACTGGAAGGTTCATCATCCTTAACTGACTTCTCAGCGATGTTATTTGCTTTCATGTGTTGAAACAGATGCATGTTTGGAAACAGTATTGCAGATTGGAAAAGGGAATGTGGTCACTGAACTTTGTAAATGATTAAATCTGTCTTCTGTGACTGGGAATGCTAACTGTTGTTCCCAAATTGCCTTTCTCTTTTTTCTTTTCCCAAATGGGAAGGTTTTGGTTCTTGCATTTCCCAGGTCATAGATGCTTGAGATTTTTCAGGAAGTAATTATAGGAAAAGGTGTGAGCAGCCAAAGACAGCCAGTGAGCAGGCAGCAGTAAGCATGAATTGCAGAATATGAGGCTGAGGAAGCCATGGAAAAAAACATATTGAGTATGCTTACTGGGATCCTGAGAAAATGATGATTATTCTCTCAAATAGCAGAAGACTTAGGAAAAATGTCTTTACTGAAAAAGGTATTTGGGAAAAGCATTGGGAAAGGATTCGCATGATTGGAGACTAAAAGTGAAATGAAAAGCGTGGGTAGAGAAACAGTGCAGATCACAAAGACTTTAGAAAAAGCCTTCATGAGACAGGAGTCACAAGTTTCATGTGGGAGTTTTCTGGGAGAGCTTGCAAAAGTATCTCTAGCTAGGGGCTTGGAGAACAAGCCAAGCTCAAGGGACTGGATGGCTGGAGCTGGTGGAGCACATGGAATAGCCTCTGGGCCAGATTATCATGGAAGAAGGGGAGCTGCTTCTGCTTGATTATTTTGGCCTACAGATAATTAGACAGAAGGGAATTCCCCTGTAGCTTCAAGGGGAATATAGCATGGAATGCTGGAAGGTCTGGCATGCCATGCTTGTTGGAGTGAGTCAACTGCTTGTAGTGGAAACTGAGGCAATGAGCATACTGATGAAATTGGATAAATTCATATTATTTCTGATAGTGCATGTTTAGCCATGTCTTTGATTCTTTTCCTATCTACCACCATCTGATGATCTTATCAATTCTGTTACAAATGTAAAAGGGCTGCTCTGAAAGTAATGCCTCCTATTTTATGTTGGGCCATGATATCAGAGGTTGATGGAGGTGGTATGGCACTAGAGGTAGAAACTTCCTGCTAATATCCTGTTACATTTTGTTGCTGCAAGACAGATGGCAGCAGAAGGGCGGTCTGGCAAAATGGTGTCTGACATAGAAGTGTGGATGAATAAAAGGGGTGCAATTGAATTCCTTCATATGGAAAAAAAAAAAAAAAAAAAAAAAATTGCACCCATTCATATTCACTGACACTCAATGAATGTTTATGGAGACTAAATAGTGGATGTGAACACAGTGAGGCAGTGGGTGGTGCATTTCAGCAGTGGCAACAGCCATTTAAAAATCAAGGCATGTTCCAGATAGCCATGCACATGTGTCATGCCATGAAATGAAGAGTGTCTCAATCAGTTTGTGTGCAAATTGACAGATTACAACCAGGGAACTGTGTATGAACTGTCCTACCACACCCAACACACAGTTTGGATTTGGCACCTTCTGACTTCCATCTGTTTGGGCAGATGAAAAATGGAGTGCATGAGCAACGTTTTCTTAGCAGCAATGCCATCATAGTGGATGTAAAACTGTGGGATACCTTCATTGGTGCAGATTTTTACGAGCACAGCATGTGGCTCTTGTTCATTGCTGGCAAAAAATGCATAGGTAATGGTGGTGACTGTTGAAAAATAATATTTTGTACGAAGAATTTGCTCTATCAAATAGTGTTGTTTTGCTCTTTGTATCTGTTTTAGTGTCTGTGGAATTATATAGGATGCATTACTTTCACGGCAACTCATGCAATTTGTCTCTAATTATCTATTTGTGTATTACAATGCCTTTTAATCCTGTTACCAGTAGGCTGTATCAGTTTATCAGACTGCTAAATAGAAATGAGGATCTACCATTACAGTAATGAAGATGAAAACTACAAAAAAGAGCCATCATATTTGAGAACATGAGTAGAGTTGCTGTAGTCAGGAAAACTGGCCCCTGTCCCTACATAACACAGAGAGATTTCATTTGGGGCTCATACCTTCCTAAAAGCCTTGTGTATACCATTGGCAGGACAGCCAAAACTTTGTATTATCTTTTGGATCTTCCCTGCATCAGAGTCCCTAGACTTTTTTCATACCTGATTATTTGAAACTAGAAATAGGCACCTTCCTGGGACTTAATTTAAATTCTGTTGCTGTTCCCGTAGGATATCCATCACTTGTTAGACCTCCTAGGAGCAAGCTCAGTGATGCATCCATCAGTTTATATTTCCTGCTCTAGTATTTTCTATCAGTACAACACAATAATATTGAGGTAAGTTATAGACAGTTTTGCACTGCAGAGTTAATTAATACAATTCAAGATGATGAAGTCCCATTTACTGCTTGGAAAACCAGATCTGTCTGAAGCAGAGCATATTGGAACTTCTAAGATACATGGCTTTTGTCTGAAAAGGGGGCAGAGAAGAGTGAAACATACCTTTTTGCAGGAAGTTCAGAGACACTGGGATGATATAAAAGGTATTTTCCTGATATTTTTGGATAATTAATGAAACAGCCATTACTGGATGCTTTTGAAGTATGTACTAGGGCTTACATTGCCATTAACAGCAATGTCAGATGTGAGAGAGATGGATAATTTGTTGTCATTAAAGCTGAGCGAGGTTATGTCATTGATATCCAACCTTTTTGTTTGCCTGGGCAGTATTGAGTGAAGAACTGTCTTGGGCTGTATATATGTAGGTCACTCCAAAAGTAATGCCTCCTATTTATCTCCATGAAAACAGCAACAGATATAAAGAGCACAACATGGTTTGATTGTGCAAATTCTCAACTACAAAATACTGTTTTTCCACAGTCATCAAAATGAGCTAAGCATTTTTGCCAGTAATGAACAAGAGCCTGCATGCCACACTTGTAAAAATCTGTACCAGTAGAGGTGACCTTCCATTGCTTTCATCACTGCTGAAATGCACTGCCTACTGCCTCACTGCTCTCACACTCACTTTTTGGCCTCTGGAAGCCATTGATATGGAAGTATCAATGAATGTCAATGAGTGAGATTTTTTCTGCTTGGGAGAAAAACAGCAGTGCCAGCTGTGCTGGGCAACATGCAGCCCAAAGGCCACAGGCTGGACATGCGTGGGTTATGCTTTAAGTTATAAAGTGAAAGTCATCCATTTTGACAAGAAGCACAGCTTAGGGTATTTTTTCATTAACACATGAGGATGAGTGTTTGTACTAGTCATGCTTCTAATAGCAGAATAGGAGATACTAATGGATAATTTGTTACTGTTGTTAAAATTGAAAACATTTGCCTTAAAGGAATATTGTATACAGGCCACCTTAACCAATTTTATTGTGAATACTTCCTAAGACACACCAAAAACTGTTTTTCCCCTAGATCTGAGCACTTGTGAGGCCATGCAGGTAGGTGACAGACGGGATCCAGCAGGAGACTGTGAGAATCCTTCTTTGCTTTTTTTTTGGCTCAAAGCTTGCTTCCTGCGGTATTTTGTTGAGGAGGCAAGTGATGGGCTTTGTGTGGCAATCAACATCGCTGTGTGGACATTTTTACATCTTTGGAGCTGCTTGCCTTCGGAAGATAGTGCTCAGGACTGTTTACTGGTGGAAGAACTAGCCTGTGATCAAATAACTCCTGTTTGCTATGGGAGGCTGGGGGATGATACCATTGTATCCTGTGAAGACAAGATGCAAGTTGGTGCCTCCCTGCTTCCTCTTATCTGCTGGCAAGGCCAGGAAGATAAGAACAAAAGAGTTTCCTGCTGAGATCCCAGAGCCAGAAGCTGCCACTCAAAGGAGAGCTGACTCAACCACTTTGGATTTGAGCTGTCACTCCAAAGACAGCTGACTTGACCACTCTGAAACTATTGAAAAGGGGCCATCATCACCATGGTCGTCTCTCGTCGTGCTTCTCGTCGTCGTTGTCAACAGAACAACTCTGCCTGGTGACCCACCGCTACTGAAGATCAAAGACTGAACTATGAACCTCACTGGATCCATGGTGGTGACTATCTCCCTCTTGCTTCCTATAGAGACTCCTTGCCTCTTCTTTCCTATCTTTTCTATCGCCCTCCTTCCCTTCCCCATTACCCTAATTCATAATAGTGTCCGTCCTCCCCTTCCCCATTTCCCTGATTAAGATTTGTAATAAACTGGTCGGACCAACATTTGAACCGTTGCTTCTTAATCTCACGCTGGGTATACAGATAATAAAAGAACCTCCTCTCCCTCCTATAACTTGGAGCGAGACAGAGACACAAGACAGAAATTCTCTCTGAATTCTCTTTGAATGAAAGATCACATCTGCACCCAAGAGTAGAACTGAGGCTGCACAGTCAATATTGGTTTTGCTGTTTTTTTTTTTTTCTAATTTTTAAGTCTCTGACATATCAACTGCAATGGGAATCCCCTTAAGTACCTTTAAGTATCTCAAATGTGAAAAAAAGGGGAAAAAAAATTTACTTTTTTTTTTACTGTACTCTCACCTGTCATGAACGAGGCAGAGACTTTCAGACTTACTGCTTACAGTGTTACTATTTGAACCAGCTATAGTGTCATTTTAAACAGTAAGTATTTTGACACCTGGCTATTCTGTTCCAGTAGTGTGCTCTGCAGATCCATCCTGCTCTGCTCATCTTCCCTTTTGCTGCTGTTTTCCCTATTTATAGCTCTTGTTTCCATCCTGTATCTCTTTCTCTCACAATTCTCTTTGCTTTTCTCCTAGTCTTGCCCTTCTCTCTTATTCAGATTGGTTCTCCCAGCCCTGGTGTTCCTCAGCTATTCTTGATCCCTGAAAGACTTCATCTTGTTCAAGGAAAGAGAAAGTCACCACAGGTAACATATAGCTCTCCCTTAAATCTCTAATTCAGATCTGCCTGCTTTGACATGCATATGAAAAACACTCGGTAGCTGTTGGATGACCAGGATGCTGTGTCTGCAGTGAATGTCACTCGTCCACAATTCAGATACATCTTACCACTTCCTGTCACTCCATGACTTCATTTATCTTGCCCCTTGTCATTAACTTAATTATGAACTTCAGTGAGCACAAACAGTTACTTTCATGGACTATGCTAATATTTTAAAATGCATGCCACCACCACAAATGTATCATCTTTGTAAAAGCCCAGGAATGAGAATGTCAGGAATGGAACTGTGGAACAGATTGGTTATTTCCTGTCACACTGCCTCTCATCACTTTCTGAAATCCACCTGCCCCAAAATATTAAGCAAAATCATCTTTCAGTCTGGTCTTTCAATAGCTTCAAGGTGACCGAGGGCATTAAGTCACCCTGAATCACTCACATGCTTGTTTAAGAATGTAAAAATTCACCTGCTGTCTTACATGCAATCCTTAAGCATCTGCTGAAACACCAAGCGTAACAAGCTGGGCTACTGACATGGTTTTGATTTCATTACTGTTGCAAAATTTTAATTGAAATTCAAAAGCTAGCTTTTTAGACACATTGGACTATCTGTGGACAAGTTTCATCCTTTAGTTTAGTTTAGATTTGTTTTTCTCTAATAGCAGTGTTAATAATAAATACATTTGAAATTTCATTTTCTGTATTTATCAAAAGAACAAAAAATGGCTTCAAAAACTGTTATTTTTAAATGCTATAATTGCTTTTTTTTTAAAAAAAAAAAAAAAAAACTTTCTCTGCTCATTTTCTGTTGTTCTGTATGTTTTACTTGTTACACTGTGTTGTATTCCCAGAGGGCCAATTACATTCTGGTAAAGCTGGATGACCAATATTGTGAATAGAATTTTTTTTTACTCTCAAGATTTAGTGCTATTCATGTATCGAGCATGCACACATGCACACACACAATCAATCACAGCTTTTCATGTTTTATTTTCACAGTACAAATAACATTCAAATGCATGCTGCCAATCAGATTACAGTCTTTTTATGTGGCTGTGAGTTTTAGAATGTCTACATGCAGTGATTTAGATTACTTAGAGTGTACATGATACTTAACTTGTGACAAAACAGCAAATGTAAAGAATTTAAATTTTATTTCATCTCTCCAATTTTTTAAGTTGGTCTTTAGAACCAACTTAAAATTATACAGCCTTAATGCTGAGAGAAAAGGCATGCATTTATCTGAAGCTATCTGCTATAGCTAGGTATTATGCCTTGTACAGTCATATGTGCTCCTTTATATGTAATTTCTACAGTTGGCAAAAGGGATGGAGCTGGTGGGGAAAGGAGAGGTGAATTTATAAGACAGGATTTTATCGATGTAATTAAAACATCTTTTGGATTTAAAACAGCAACTAAACTTTTCTGAAATTATGTTGCACCCCCAAACTTGCACCCACCTTGGACATGGCAGATTTGCAGCATGGTACAAGCTTAAAACAATATATATTTAACTTTCCCTTCTCCTACAAGGGACTGAGGGCTGCTTTTCTGAAAACAGGTTTCTAACATCAGTAAACTTGACATTTCGAGAAGGTCTCACCCGTTCTGCTATAAGTGAGTTTTGAATAGAGTGAAGTTGAATCCAGCACCTCTACACAAATGTGCAAGTATCGTGAATTACATTTTCCAGCTTTTTTTTTTTTTTTTTTTTGTGTGTGTGTGTGTGTGTGTGTAGAAATCTACAAAAGCGATCTGCAAGATCACTTTGGGAACAGAAATGGCGTTAAAAATAAAGGAAGTATGACTTCACTTAACCTTCCTTTCCCATCCCTCAGAGCCCAGGAGAAAAGAACATTAACTAACAAAAGCCTCATTCCCACCACCACCCCGTTTGGCCACTGGGTTCTGGCACTGCACTGCACTGCACAGGGGCATCCACCGCCAACAGCAACCCTTTGATCCCCCGCTCACCCTCCCAGAACAAATCCTGGCTAGCACAAGCAGTGAACCAGTGACATCTGCCAGTTCAGCGCAGTTTCTTTCCCTTTTTTTAATTGCTGTGACATGTTTAGAAGCCCTGTGTGCCAAAGCATGCATTGCATAGAGCAATTTTTCCCTATTCCATAGGCCTTGGCACATATCCATCAACAAAGGAACACCTATCATGCTGCAGCTGGATGCTTCAAATGTGGACAGAATCAAACAGTATTTGAAGATGAAACTCATGGAAAGTTCAGTGCTTCCAAACCATTTCCAAAGTGCAGAAAGCACTTCCCTCTTTCTCTCATTACCTAGATGCCAGTAGTAGATGTCCCTGTTCATTGCAGGGGAGTTGGACCAGATGGTCTTAAAAGTTCCTTCCAACTCTAAAGATTCTATGACTATATGATATCAGAGCACCTTAAACCATTGCATTAAGAATACAAATCTACATTTTTCTTATTATTACTTAGGTCTTACTGAGGTTCATATGTCAGTAGAAGGCTAGATTAAAAGAAAGAAAATCCTGAAGGAAAAACACTACTTTCCTTCATCCATCTGTTTTCATTCTCAGTTTCGTAAAAAATGAAGAAAAAAATGTCTTGGATTTGTAGTCTAGTATGTGTGTTTCAAGGTTTTAGAAATGTTTCATTCTGTTTGGTGACCAGCAAAAATCTAGATGCTGTGCTTCAGTAATCGTTTCTATGCTTATTGCTTTCAGCTGTGCCAGTGAATCTTTAAACCTGCTAGTGAGCATGGTGAATTTTACAGAAACAAATATTTTCACGCAGTCATCACTTGCTCAGCATGTAGTGTAAGGAGGTGAAAAAGAAAAAGAAAAAAGACTCTGCAAAAATTGAGCAAAGTACAGTTACGAACCTTTGAGGTCAGAAGAGTGGACCCACTGTAGACAGCATGTTTGCAAATAGATGCCACCTGTACTTGCTCTGCTATAATGTCCCCTTTGTGTTTACTATTTATAAGCAGCCAATTGAAAGAGTCCTAGGGTGGGAATATTTGCAGAAACATTGATTTTTATGGAAATATTGCAAAATATTTGCAGGCAGCAAGTTTTAGACATGGAGTTTGATCACTTGTAAGCAGAGCTGTGTTCTGGACATTGTTTTTATCCAGTCAGGGAGTAGGCACTCCTGCTTCAAGGAAAGAGTGTCTGCAGATTTGATGGCCTGAGCATTGTCCTTGCCCAGATGCACCCTGATAGTGGCAAAGGAACCTCAGTGAGTTTTATGTCCCTCTTTCATCTTCAAGAAATGTGCAACCCCACCCAAGAAAAATATGGCTGCTTGTCTAGGCCCAGCCTACTTCATCAGAAACATCCTCTGCTGCATTTTGAGCTTTGAATTTGTGAAGAGCCTAAGGACACGGAATTACTTGCAGAGATTACACAGCACATTTTAAAATAATGTGCCAAAAAAAGTGATGTAAACTCAAGGGATTTGCTAAATTACTTCAGCATTTATTTATGCAGCTCTTAAAAGTAATATGAAATATTTAAATACATTTTTAAAGCTTTTTTTCCTGAGACCTCATAAGCTGTGCTTTCGTCTGGAGAGACTTCTACAGCTGAGTTACAAATCCCTGCAAATAAGGGATTTAAAAAGGAAAATCTGACAGACTTTTATCTATATGTAGGACCAATAGTTTCCATGGAAAGATAATGTACTTGTCTTTCACATTTTCCCCCGTTGTTATCCCTAAATTCAGCCTTTTTGGCTGTTTGTTTTCAGTCACTCCTTTTGTTCGTTCCATGACTTCTGCAGATATCAGATGGGCTCTCAACGCTCCAAAGACTCTGGGAACACCACAAGCAACATTACACTCAGGCAGCAGTGCAGCTTTTTCTCCATAGGTAGCAATTGAATATAGTTATATAGATTTATGCAGAAGAGACAGAAAATGTTTGGTGAATGTTTGTAAGCGCACTTTTGTGAATGTTTGTGAGGTCAGCACAGCTGGGAGACAACAGGAGAACTGCTGCAGGACACAGCCTAGGCCAAAGACCTATCCCAAGGCCAAAAAGAAAACATGAAAAGGAAAGTTGAGAGAGAAAAGTATCACTTCTGGTGCTTTCCAGCCTCTGAGGAGTGTTCATTTGTTGCTATTGAAGTCTCCCTGAGCTCTCCGGCTATCAGCGCTGAGAAGCAGTGTTCAGACACACAGGGTGACTTAGGGCAGGACAGGCTCTTTATCCAAGTTCCCAATTTCTGAGCAGCTCCGTGCAGCCCAGCGGCAATATGGCTGCAGCTCTTTGTCTCCCGCCCTCTCATCCTCGCTAGCACAAACAGCAGCACAAGATCAGATGTGCCAGCAGGGAGCCAGTTTAAATCTGCAAATATCGTTCAATTAATATGGTAAGCTGCTTGCTGCATGCCAAAAAAGCATAATAACACATGATAAGGAAAGAACAAAGGTGTACTAAAAAAGAAAAGAAAAACTATCACAGAAATATAAGAAATCTGTTTTCTAGTGGAACGACAGCCTGAATAGTAGAGTGTGATATTGCTTCATTTTTATTTTTTTCCTGCCCTGAAGTTAGCAAATGGCATTTACAGATACAAAAAGAAACGTCAAGATTTAAGCTAGCACAATGTCAGCTGGGATTTATGGTTTTCAAGACTGTCCTGAGTTGACCTGTGTCCAAGTTTTCTATTAACTGAATGACCAAAGTTTGTAGGGGTATGTTGAGAATTTATTTTGGACCATACTTGATTTTACTTCTATTTTCATACATACACAGAAATTCTGTACAGATGATAAAGTCAGGCTACTTCTATTATCATTCTCAGTATTCTCAGTTATCAGTTCGCAGGAGGAACAGTTCAGCGGCTTCTGACTGAAATATAAGCCTTGTATATGTTTCCAGTTTTATTTTTTCCCCTCTCTAGCTCAAAAGAGAATGAAACTGTGCCTTTTTCTGGCTCACTCCTCCCGAGGTCAGTTGCAAATTTTACTGATCTTCTGCCTGCCAAAGGTGATGAGGGAAGTTAAAGGTGCTATCTTTCACAGTAGATGTTGGTCTCATTCCATTTAAAAACTTTGTAGGATTTCTGCCAGGATACGGGTAATTAGAATCTGTCTTGATTAAGTACTTATGTAAGTTTAGAAGTGCAACGTAAATCCCTTTTCCTCAAATCACAGTGCTACAATGAGATATAGTACTCTTTTTATTCCCAAACCTCCACTGCTCTCAGACACAGAACAGCTGGTATATTTTCTCCCTGAAATGGGTGAAGTGCTTTCTTCATTTACAAAATTGTAAAAGCTTTTGGACTGCTACGATGAATGGGATGCACAACTGAAGCGCACTGTAAAAATAACAAAGAAAAGAAAGTACCTTTTATGTTCTCTTTAAACCCAGAGCTTCTCTGTGTGCTCTGAACCTGCAAGTGCTATTGACTGGGAGATCAAGGTGCCGAGCCTGCCAGTGATTAAGCACTTTGTATTTACTGGTATCCCACCAGCTAATCAATTCTCCCAGCCCTCCATGTTCATTCCTATTGCCCATTAGAACTATTATGCTTCACAGTCTCCTGTAATGATTTAAATATCAGACAGTTCAGTCTGTCGCCTTTCCTAAAAAATTTGGCTAACCAGAAAGGAACACATTAGCAAAGAAGAAAAATCCAATGATATTTCCTAATAATTTATTTTCCTAGAATTAGAAAGGCAAAATAGGTCTAAAAGATTAGATCACAATTCCGTTCTTGGAGGATTCTTATAAATTATTGCTGAATATACAGCTACAGATAGTGCATATACCCACTGGAGTCAGTCTCCATTTTTGTCCCATACGCTGATTCCTCTCATTTATCAATACCTGTACTTGCTTCAAATCAAAACTGATGTGGCTGCACTACAACTCAATTTTAAAGCAGGGGATACCAAGGGAAGTACATTTTGCAAGACATTTGCAGGTTTACTCCAGAATGACACCTGCTGACTGTGCTTTTCAATGCAGGCCTCACTGCTCTTAGGATATCAGACAGCTGGCCCACTCAGGTATTCAGATATCTAAGAAAAAGTGATTTCTGACATCATTTTCTCTTTTCTCATGTAAGGCTTGAACATAACACTGGGTGTGGATTGCTCATTTACGTGCAACCCTCTGGTGGGACTAAGGTGTGGTGCCAACCAAATCTACAGTGCTCAAAGGTATTACTGAATAGAACTGCAATACATTAACTGAGCCCAGAAATCACCAGTGTTAAAATAGCAATTACGTGGACCAGGAGATGGTGTCAAGAATAGGACATACAAAAGAAAGGTGAGTGTTTTCCTCATTGGTAAAAATATGTAGTTGCTGGGGAAGGAGGTGAAACACCAGCAGTAAGAGCAACTGTGAACATGCTTATTCCTCTATCTATGCAAGAGCCTGGCAAAAACTGGTATCTTCTGCCACTGTTGGTCAGGGAAAGCAGGGCTACCTCAACAGCATTTCTCAGCAAGACAGCACAACTATTTGTTGCAGTTTATTTTATTCTTCTCAGCATGGCAACTCTTGCTAGTCTGGTGAAAACCCATAAACTGGTATAGAGATTTGGTTCTTGCTATCCAGCTGTCTCTCACTGTTGAAACCAGGAAGAGAGGAGGTAAAAGCAGCAAAGCTCAGGGCAGTGAAGGGTGACACCTTGCTAATTCAGCAATTCCAGCTCCGAAATTACTAACATCTTAGCCAGATGATAACTTGTACTTAGTTGAATGGGCAGATGAGCAAGATGAAAGGTGGTGAAGATCTGCAGTAGCTTTGATGCAGCACTTTTTACACATGCTCTTTTGAGGGTAGTGAAAAATGGCATAGTGCAGTCATTTGGTGAACTGGAATTTAATAACATAGGATATAAGAAGGGATATTTATTTTTTAAGGATTTGGTGTCTGATACAGATACAAACAGTTATGAAATCTGTTATGAAATTCTGCAATAGAGTTCTGGACATTGACCTTGATTCTTTTATCTGACACCAACCAATTAGAACAATTACATCTTAAGTTCAGGGAAAAATGAGGGAGTGAGGCATTTTGTGGCATTTGTTTTATTTAAGTATTTCACAAACCTGTTTTGGCATCAGCTTTGTTGCCCTCCTCTGGACACACTACAGGGCCTCAATGTCTTTCTTATAATAAGGAGCCCAAAACTGAACACAGTACTCAAGGGACATCATCATTAGGGCTGAATACAAAGGGATGATCACCTCCTTGCTCCAGCTGGCAGCACTATTTCTGATACAAGCCAGGATGCCATTGGCCGTCTTGGACATCTGAGCACGCTGCTGGGGCATGTTCAGCCAAGCATTGACCAGCATCCCCAGGTCCATTCCCTCCACACAGTCTTCCAGCTACTGTGCCCCATGCCTGTAGAGTTGCCTGGGGTTTTGGCCAAAGTGAAGGACTCAGGAGTAGGTCTTGTTGGACTTCATCTCAGTTGGCCTCAGCCCAGCTATCCAACCTGTCCAGATCCCCCTGAAGGGCCTTCCTACCTCCAGACAGATCGACACTTCCTCCCAACTTGATGTCATCTGCAAACTTACTGAGGATGCACTCAATCCTCTCATCCAGGTCAACAATAAAGATATTAAACAGGATAGGCCCTAGTACCAACCCTTGGAGAACACCATTTGTGACCAGTCATGAGATGGATGTAACTCCATTCATCACCACTCTCTGGGCCTGGCCATCCAGCCAGTTCTTTACCGAGCAAAGAGCATACCTGCCTAAGCCATGGTCTGCCTTTTTCTCCAGGAGAACACTGCAGGAGACAGAGTCAAAAGCTTTGCTAAAATCTAGGTAAATTATGTTGACAGCCTTTCCCTCATCCACCAGGAAGGTCACTTGATCACAGAATTAGATCAGTTTCATTAAGCAAGACTCCACAAGCCTCTGGCTGTGACCATCTAACCAGTTGTTTATCCACTGAACAGTCCAGTCTTCAAATCTGTACTTCCCTGATTTAGAGATAAGGGTGTGGTGAAGGACAATGTCACAGGCCTTGCACAAGTCTAGACAGAGTACATCAGTTGCCCTTCCTTGGTCTACCTATGCCATTATTCCATACAGAAGGCCACCAGATTGGTCAGGCAATATCTGCGCTTGGTGAAGCCATGTTGGCTGTCACAGATAACATTGCATGTGCCTTACATGTCTTGCATGTGCCTTAACATAGCTTCCAGGAAGGTCTTTTCCATGATTTTCTCAGGCATAGAATTGATGCCCACCGGCCTGTAGTTTTCTGGATCTTCCTTTTTAAAAAATATGAGTTGTTTCTTTCCCTTTTTCCAGTTACTGAGTTCCTCGCCTGACAGACCCAACTTTTTGAATATGATGGAAAGTAACATGATAACTACATCAGCCAGTTCCTTCAGGACACTGAAATGCATATCAACAAGCCCCATGGACTTGGACACATTCAGTCCCATCAGGTGGTCTTGAACTTTCTGTTTGCTTACAGTGGGAGGGATTTTGCCCCCCAGTCTCCATCTAGAGGTTCAAGGATGTGATACGTGGGAAGCCTGAGTGCCAGTGAAGACTGAGGTTAAGAGCTTCTGGAATACATCAGCATTCTCCATGTCTGTTGTAGCCATTTCTCCCTTCTCATTTATCAGAGGAGATACACACTCCTTGGCCTTTCTATTCTGACCAGTGCACCTGAACTCTTTCTTATTATTTTTCACATCCATCACCAAGTTCAGTTCCATGTGTGCCTTGCCTTTCCTGATCCTGTTTCTGAACATCCAGACAGCCTCCCTATATTCTTTCTGGGTCACACTTCCTTGCTTCCACTGTCATGTCCTTCTTTTCTCACTGTTTGACCTGCAGGTCCTTGTTAAGCCATGCCATGCATTTCCTGCCTCTTCTGCTTGATTTCTTATGATGGCAGAATGGAGAGCTCTAATGTTCTCACAAAGGTGTCCTTAAAGAGCTGCCAGCTCTGTTCTATTCCTTTATCCCTAAGCACAATTTCTCCTGCGGCTGATGAAAGATGGCCTCGTCAACAGGATCCCCTTGATCAGGTGGCCTGTAGTAGAGCTCAAACACCAGATGTCTTTTATCTGTCTAGTCTCTGATTTTAACCCACAAGATCTCAACCTGATCACGGCTGTTTTTTAGAGGTAGCTTTTCAGAATCTATCCATTTTTTTTAAGATAGAAGGCAGCTCATTTGCCTCTCCTGCTCTGCCTATTTCTTCTAAAAAGCTTGTTGCCCTCAATCATAGTATTCCAGTTGTGTGGTACATCCACCCTGTTTTCATGATAGCAACTAAGTCATAGCTTTTTAGTTACACCATGTCTCCCACTGCCTCCTGCTTATTTCCCTTGTTGTGTTCATTGGTGTACAGGCACTTCAGCTGAGATACTGACTATGTTACCTTATTGAAGGAATCCTTCCAAATTCCTGATGACAAATTTGAGGCTTTTTCTGCTGCTTCATAAAGTGACAGTGTTCCCTGACTCTTCTTTGTCACACAGAAGTACAGCTTCTTCCCCTGTCAAATCTTGTTTAAAGCTCTGTAGGTTGCTGGTGTTTTCTCTTGGTTGTTTAATTTTGATGCAGTGCCTAAAAAAACATTCAGCCAGCCAGCTCCCCCAAGAAAATGGTGTGGTGAATGTATTAAAAAATGTAAGCTCCTGAAATGGACCTTGGGACAGCCAATAAATACTGGATGAGCACATCTCTGTGCAAAATATCTTTCTTGTAGCCAAGTCATGCTCTCTATTGAGCTATAGGTAGCAGATGGCTCTGGAAAAAAAAAGCATATTGGGCAGAATGCCACAGGGCATTATTAAATTCTTCAGCTCACAAAAGGATTCACATGAATTGCTTTTCCCTTCTTGGGTCATATAAACTGCAGTGTGTGACTACACACAAAGAAACTCAACTGAAAATTCTAGGGTCATCAAATAGCTATAAAGTATTATCTTTAGGAAAACAGCTGGTGGTTATGAGTCTTAGGCTATCCAATTGATTCAGTGTCATACTTAAAAATAAAAAAATAAGGCAAAATTTCCTAAAACATCTTGCATTTAAGAATGTTGTCTTTGTTGTTGCAAACACATTATTGTATAATGAGGAAGCATTTAAAGAATATAATATATAGCAATAAATTGTGTGTTAATATGCTGGTGAGCTTTGACTTATCAAAGTAAATCTCATAATCAGCTTTGAGTATGGGTGCATCAGACCACATTTGATCTGACTCACCAGTTTGATCAGTTGATTACAGAACAGATCAATTTAGACTGCATACTTGATTTGGACCATTTGCAGTGTCAATTTTTCCTGGCATTTATTTATTTCACTTTCCCTATTTAAATTTCTGTGATTTTAATTTTGTTATTTTTGTAAAAATATTATAATAATAATAGTAATAATCATCATCATCATCATCATCATCATCATTCTGAGTATCTAACTGAGAAAAAAGTCTGCTCCACTGTCTTCTTAGTAGAGAGTTGGTGAAAATGGTTGTAGTTTCTTCTAAATTGTGCAGAGGACAAATCCCACATTTAAGCCCTTCGGCATCCAATATGTCAGTCCCTATTCACATTTATATTCACATTTACATGTAGTCAACCTTACCTGGCCACACTTCATCTTCCTTTTTTTTCCAGTAATGTCTGAGAACTTGCTGCAGGTCTTGCACCAGTACTACAGTTAAAGAAAAAATCTATTTTATGGCATTTCAATCTTCTTTCTCAACCAGAACTAATAATGAAACTATAGGTGACCTGGATAATAAAAGTAAGGGGAAAAAACGGTAAATACTGTATGAAGTAAAACATTAAATTTAGAAAGAAACCACGTTCTAATATGGCAATGACTGTTTCTCTCAGACTTGATTCTGAATAAGCATACTTTGGAAAACTCAAGACTTAAGGCACTAAGTAGTACCTTCTCTGAGCAAGTTCTTTCATTCAGTCTTATGCCAATAGATTGCAAATAGTGCCTTAAATAAAATCTTCAAGAACATGTAATCTAAGTATTTTTTAATGACAAAACTAAAACCTCAAACCTTTAGCTATATACTTGAAGTTCTGCTGACCTTCAAAAACAAAAAACAAAAACTAACCAAACAAGCCTGTTCTGATCTCTTGAAACTATTTAGGGATTGTTTAGAGCCAATATCCTAATTAAGGTATTTATGCTCTGGAACATATGGTCTTAGAGACTAATGTCTGAAACATTGGAACGAAGCGACAGAGAGAAATCACATGAAAATACAATTAATATTCTCATGTGTTTGTTGTCTGAAACCAAGGAGCAGAACAGGAATAGATATTCACATTGCAGAGTAGAAAACTCCAGTGTCCGCAGCTTAGTATAGAAATATCACAGCTTTTACCAATAAAATCAAGTATTTTTTTTAGGTTAGCACTATACACGAGGAATTGTTAAGAGGATAAAACAACCTCATCCTAAAGAAGGGCCTCAAGAAGCAAGGAGAACTGCAAAGAAAGCTCTGAAACTGCTGTGGTATAATCCAGCAGGTGGCTGAGCATTACAGTCCTTCGCTCACTCCTTTCCTACCCCTTAGGATGGGGGAAGGAGCTGAAAAAACAAAATATAACTCGTGGGTTGAAATAAAACTATTTACTGAGAAAAGGAAAAGGGTAAAAATTATGACAAATATATATGTACTTATATATGTGAATGTACACCCCTTGACCAGCTTGTTCCCTGAGCAGGGAAGTGAGCAAGATGAATTCCCATCCCCTTCAAAATTCCTACCTCTTGGTGTTATATGGTGTGAAATATCCTTTTTGCTAGTTTAAGTCAGCTGTTCTAATTCTGTCCCCTCCCAGCTGTTTGGGCCCTTCACTGTTTTTGACTCTGTACAACACTGCTTAGTGGTAACTATAAACTGGGTGTGTTATCAGCATTGGTTTTTTTCCTAGAACCAAAATGTAACATCGTATCAGACACTCTAAAGAAAGAAATTCTGTCCCAGTTGAAACCAAGACAGGAACAGTGATCATTAAAGCAAAATAATCAGACCCAAGTTGAGGAAAATAGAAAGCTGACTAACACACAGGGGGTCAAAGCACTGCAAAAGTACTGCAAAAAGCTATTTTTAAAATGTATACTTGAAAAGTACATGTGTATGTGTTTCCTTGTGGGAAGAAGCGTCTTAATCTGTCTAAATACTAAAGCTAACTCAGAAAAGTACTTGTCAAAAGAGTTTATACAAGTTGACAACCAGAAAAGCCATCTGTGGCTGGGTAGCAGAGTAACCCAGACTATGGATTTATTTGATCACAAAACAATACATTTTGAGAGAGGGCCCAGTCTAGCTTTCCAACAGATTGGAAAGATGTGCCACAGAAATAAATACCCACAAATATATGTGCCCCCTCTTGCTGGAGTACTCCCTGCACAGACTTCCATCGGTCCTAATAAAGACTGCAAAAAGTACCAGCAGGCATGCAGAAAAGAGGGAGAATGTAGGAAAGACCACCATTTATGAAGAAAGGGCACGATGTAATCAAGCTTTGCCTAACGTGCTAGGTTCAACTACAAACACCTCAGCAAAATAGCACTTCTGGTATAGATTTTATACATAAAAGCTGTGTGTCCTTTCAAAACTCAAAACCTCTGCTATGGGGTTATTAAATTTATATGATCCTTCACTCGTCACCATGCCAAAAGACACAGTCTGGGTGCTGGGATATGGGAATGCTGATATTAAATAAGGACAAAATTTCCTCCTTTGAATACTTTGTCTGTGGTACCATTTTGCTGGGAGTAAATAGAAATCACTATGCAGGAAGAAGTTTCACCAAGTCATGATCAACAGCTGTTGCTTTAAGAATGCTAAATAAATTTAGTTACTGAGTAGCAGTGATCAGCCAGCTGATCAGCTCTCTCCCATAGCCCTGGTGTCCATTTTTGTGTTCTGGACAGCCTTTGTTGTAAGACTCAGAATTTCACAGGATTTTGTAAAAACATATTTTGTTCTGATTCATGTATCAGAAAACAGGATTATATGTGTGGAACTCCAATACATGAGGATAACTTTATCCTGGGAAAATACCTAGTTCAAAAGCTTCTAATGCATACATCAGTTTTGGATGTGCTAAATTGAAAACCTAAAACTTGAAGCCTTCAAAGACAGCTAGATTTGATGCCCATTAAGTTCAGGAATGAAGTCAAGATGAGAAGTCTGTGGATGGAAATGTAATTTGTATGTTTTTGAAAGGAAAGTAATGCCTTCTTGTCATGGCCAATTTTGGATTGTGCTAATGGAGATAGACCTAGCCATAACAGGAGGAAGTACCAAAGAAGATCATTGCCAAGTGAAACTGTCCATCTGTTTTTCCTGATCATCACTGCATACTGCATGCATATATTGGCCCTGGCTTTTTTTCCTTCCAAAGAGACTGAGGTGTTTGTTTTTTTTTCTTTCTGACATTTTCATTTCTGGTGTAAATGTATTAGTCTGAATGGGAGTCTAATTCATGTTCTTAAATTTACCAGCTAGAGGAGTTTGCCTTCTCCTCACTGGTTCCATGGGGAATTCAAGAAGTACTGCCACAGTATTGGAAGTTAGCCAAAATCCAATTTCACTATAGCACTGCTAACCACAAGTACCCCATATTCCGATCTTAAAAAATGCCATACTGGCTAAAATTTCCAAAGGTTCTTCGAAATGATATTTGTCAGGTGCTACCTGGTTTTGGTGAATCACATCAGTGAACAGCTTTCTCCCAAAATCCAAGCATAAATATTCATGCAAAAATAACAGATCTTTTTATCTTTTTACATGAAGAGGGCACTCACTACCTATGTTCTCTTTACAGGTGTGTAGTGTTCCTCTTCTAGACTTTTCTGTAGATGATTAGTAGCTTCTTCATCCTTTGTTCTTTTCCATATTCTTTACAACTCCCTTATCTTTTTATTAACTATTATTTTTTTTTTGTCTACTTCCCTCTTACCCAATTCAATGAGGACTGAAAATAATTATTTTCTTTTATTGGGCACTGTGGGACAGGCTCTTGAAGGCATCACTGCAGAAATCAGTTCGGGATATAATTGGCCAGCTGGAAGTTTCCAAGGAGATACACACAGCTCTGCTGTACCTATCTTCAGATAGGGCCCCATTCAGTGCTACAGCTAAAAAGGCACACGAATGCTCTGACACAGATTCTAGTAAAGAGTTGCCATCAGAAGGCATGCTGACCCCACTGTATTAGTTTAGCCAAAAAATGCAAGTTAGAAAAATCCTGGAGGCCTCACAATGAGGAGGATATGCTAACTGGAGGATGGGGAATGAGCCTTTTCATGTGACATATCTGGGTTAGTGTTGACTGAGCAATCTCTAAACTCATAGCAGGCTGCTCAGGCTATGCGCCCACTGCCATACAAGCTGATGCCTTGAGAAGGCAAGGAGGAAGTGAGAGGAAGAAGTCCCAGCTAAGTGCAGACAAGAGACATTTTGATTTAGGAAGTTCTTTCAACTCCAAGGTATATGAGATATCTCCAAGACACAGATGTTGCATTGCTATCTAGAAACTTGTATGCATTGCATTTCCATACACTAATACAAACAGACAAGTATTTTTCCTTCCTGTGGAGACATACCAGAGAGCAGGCAGTGTCCCCTGGAGGCACCCTACTGCAGTAGAAAAACGATATACTGCACATTACCCTAGACAGAACAGCTGCAGCTCTGCTCATTCTTCAGTAATATGACAGCGACAAAATATTTTTTGTTGTGGAATAGGCAACCAAAATGCAACATCTGCAAAGTAAAGCAAATTCTTTTAATTCCTTCTGAGTAGGAGGCAATCTTTGTAGTGAATATAACTCTGTTTATGCTGTTGTTTTCATATACACAAAGACAAAGCACAAAGATTTAATTGCAAGGCCCAGCACAGACAAAATATGGCAGCAATAACACATTAGAGAACTTCATTTTCTGTCATCTACTATCAGTGCATAGGGTTTTTCTCTGAAAAGTGAGCATCACTTCATGATATGCAAAAAAAAGAAACAGTGCTGGCAAGTAATCTTTGACTTCAGTGAGTACTACTTGAAGTCTCACCTGGAGTTCAGTGTTAATTCCAGGACTTGTTTAGAAGGCGAAAGAAGTGAAGATAGTCCTCAAATACATAAAATGATCACTGCAAACAGGGAAAGAATAAACTGTTCTCTTGAGCCAGTGGAGAAAGGAAACCAAGTAATGGGTTTAAGTTTAACAGACTGGCTAACAAAGTGGCAGTGAACTGTGAAGTTATCACTTCTGGTCACCTACATGACCAGATTCCCCTGTACACGGCCTCTTGCTTAGGACTTGTGGATTTCCAGCAGCCTAACAACTGCAAGGATGTCACAGCTCTGTATGTATCCAAGGCATTTGTGCAATAAAGACACACACGTACACAACGTTCAGGATGTACTGGCCTTACAGTGCATGTGCTGAAATGGTGATCTGTACATGTACTCACAGTCTCCTGGGCTCCAGAATCTTTTGACTTAATTGAACATGTAGTCTAGGCCTGACTTGTCTCAAAAACAGGTTATCTGTATTTCGTATGTGCAATTGCTTTGAGGTATCCCAGACGCATCTGTTTTCCTGAGTTTCCATTATCTGGTCAGAAATCTTGAAAAGAAATGTGGGAACCTTCCCTACAATATTAGGAGCACTGGAGAAAGAGGAAATGAATATTACACTACACTGGCCTGCAGTGTATGTACACTAAAGTTGCAGTCATGGTTGAAGTCATTGTTCTTGTACTGGCTGGGCATTAGTTTGTGCATATTAATAATATTTTAATTCGACAGGCTATATCAAGTTGCATGGGACTATTTCTGTTGTTTTCTTTTGTTGCTTTTTTTCTTGTTTTGTACCTTTTCCTGACTTTCCAGATGTGAGATGGATTGCAGTTTGATTGTCAGGCCAGTCCCAGCTGTCCACTCTCCTAAAGAAAGAGATTATTGAACATGTATCCCTTTTTGCCTTCTAGGTGCTAGGCTGCTGGCACTATGAAATTTGAAAGGGAGTGTAAATAAGGAATATAATTTGTATTTTCTTATTAATACTGTATCTCTGCTATCGTTTGTCACATTCTTTGTTACTGTAAGTGCTGTGCAGAATCTCATTAGTGGTCATGCTTTCTGGTTTCTGTTCTCTGTTTTAAATCTGTTTCTCATTTCCTGGCTGCTAGTTTTAGCTTGAGGGTTGTTTTAATTTATGATATTGTCATTCTGACTGCTATTTGTGGTGTGAGATGATGGTGCATGTGCATTTCTAGCAGTTCTTGTAGCTTTACACATTCATGTAATTCTTCGTCTCAAGGACTCCCAAATTCATGTTATTTTGCATAATGTCATTGTTATCTGGATAAAAATTATTGCACTGTTAAGCGTCAGTAAAGACAATTATCACCTGATTTAGAATATTTTGAGGTTTCCGTTTCAAACGGAATTTTTTGACACTGGGCTTTTTCTGTGCCAGTGAATGAGCAATTAAACAGCCTCACAGATTTCATTGAGGATCTTTCAAGAATATTTCCTTGTAATCTACAGGGCAGTGCTTTTGCAGAGAGAGTTCAGAACATTCAAGCCCAGATAGACAATGGAAGTCAGTGGCTATTGGGTGCTCTTCTGCATTGTATCAAGAAAGAGAGTATTTGCCACAGTGTAAGATAAATTATTTTGAGAAATTGGTCCACACTTTCTTTCTGTATTTTGGAATTCCAATTGCGTAGCATTTATATTTAGCTTTAAAACAGAAGAGCTTTATTCCGGGACTGCTAATTCCTAACATTAAAGAAATCCTCTTCCCGAATACAGAAGCATCTTGAAGTTGCAAGGTCTTATGCAATATTAAAGGGTGGGGAGGGGGAAAAAAAAAAACTATCACACATTTTACTTTCCTGGTTTTGAGACTTATAGTTACATGATGACATTTTATTCCAAAACTTTAAGAGATGAACATATAGTCAATTTTGATTATACAAACACACAGGTTCTAAAGCTCCGGCTGTTAAAAAAGAGCCAGGTATTTCAAAAATACCAGAAATTTGGTGATGCTGACATCTCTGACATTTTTTCCTCTTCTTTGTGTACTTAGTAAAATTGTATTTCTGTCTTCTTATTACACTTTTGAATTTAATATTTTCCAGCACACATCCACTTACCTTGGCTGTTCTTCTAGATACTAAAAAGCTTTCAGGATTTTGTACCCAATGTATTTCCAGAGAAGAATGTCTAAAAACAACCAGACCATGTAAAATTTTGACAATACAGATAAAATCTGGAACTTGTGTCACTAGCTGCCTGAAGAGATGAAGATCAGTAGTGTACTTGCAGCGTTAAGCTTGATAGCTGAAATAATGCAGCCATGTACATGTTTAAGTAAAGTTAACATGATTTTAGCTTTGATGATAGTTCACAAGTGTTAAGAAGAGGTAATGCTGAGTTAGAAGAGTGCTTCTGAACATCAGACTATCTTATTTGTACATTTAAATACTCTTGCTGGAAAATACAGCTCCATGGGATCAGTCCAAAAGTGGGTAGTTTTTCTAGAGTGGATTTGGCTTGGTGTATATATTTAAGAAAATCTTGCTTTCCTTTTAAATGTGTCAAACTCATAAATGTTGTGTTCATGTATTTATTAAATACTGACTCTCCTGATATTTTTCTTCCAGATTGATGTTCTTTCTTACTTAATCCATTTCAAACCCTACTTTTCATACGTAGTGATTGGTGGTGGAAAAGTGCTGAAATATATTAAATACTCAATAGTGACCTAAACTGTCTAAAATTGCAAAGTCATGAAATGCCAAGATATTTTTTCTTGAGCTAGACAAATTGAATTTTGATAATAAAATATTTTGCAGCAATACAATTTACAAAACATTGAGAATTAAGCCTTCCTTTAAATTCAGTGTTTGCTGACTTTGGGAATCTCACATAGACCAATATAACTCAATTATATAATCCTTTATTTGCATTAATCAATGGTTTCATAAATAAGGATGAGACAGAGCAATATTTTGAATAGGGAAACCCATGAGAATAGGGAAGCAAATGCATTAACTTCTTCAATTAAAACGAGGAAAAAAAAAAAAAAGGAACTTAATTGCTGACACTGTCTCTTCTGTCTCGTATAGCTAAGAAAATTTGCTGTATGAGATGGCAAGCCATAGTGAAAGCTGCTTATTGGGAATGCTGGAAACTCTCAATGCAGGAGTCATCTATGAAGTCACTCATAGCCTGTGATTAGCAGCTCAGACTAATTCCTTAAGTCACAGAAGTGTTCCAAAGAAATGACAGTTACTGACCAAAAAAATGTGTTCACTTCATATCTGCTCTTTGGAGGCTTGTTTCTTCTCCTGGCTGGAAATGTTTTACCGTATATACTTGACAATTCTGCTGTAATGACAGGGATGCACTGCTAAAGAAAAAAAGAGAAAACACCAATGGGATGACAAACTAAAAATCTTGAGCAAAAACTGTGATATGTAAGACAGTTAGAAGGCAAGAAATATCCCCAAAAAGACAGTTTTCAAAGTCTATTAAAGATTCAGATATTAAAATGTAGCCAAGAGAATTCAGATTCATTTCTGCTGTGAAGAATCTCCAAGAAGGCAATGTGACCTCTATTATTATTAATAATAATAATATTATTGTTGGATCTACTGAGCATTATTTTCTCCTGCTGGCTATATAGAAGCCTTCAGGAATCCGCACTGTTAGAATGAAGCCTATGATCATTAACTGCAGGACGTGATCATATAAAGGATTCTTATCTAAGTCTTAGGACCTTAGGACTTTCCTTGGAAGAGAAAAAAAAAGGATGAGATGATGAGATGTTTCAGCCATTAATTTTTCACTAATCAGTCTCTGAACAGTCCTGACTTCTTCCTTGACTGTGTTTTTGACCACTTCTTTCCAGCCCTTCTCTTCTTCCTTTTCATCTGAGGTGCAGAATGTATCTCACATTGTCTTCCCTACTTCCTTGTTTTTTTACCACTGTCTTCCCATCTATTTCACTTTCCATCCCTCTGTCAAGTTTTCCACTGCTTCTCTACCCCTTCCTTTACCTTTGCTAAGAAAAAAAAAAAGAAAAAAAAAAAAGTGGAGAAATGCCTACACTATAGCAGACAAACTTTGGATTACATATGATACCATTTCACTACTAGCAATTATGGACATGGGTGAGGGGAATCCCTACTTCCCTTACCCTATATCTACAACATTAATGTTGACAGAAGGCCTATTGGACAGGTGCAATTACTTCTAGAAGTTTACATACTGCCTAACACAGAGGCAGTCACACACGGCTGTTCATTAGGTGATATCACAACAACTATAATTAATACCATGATGATTCTGCTGACCATAATTTTATTTCTTATGTAGCTTGCAAAAATGAACACATTCAAAATTCACAGAATGAATTATTAAATTCATCCATGATTACTTTGAATTTGTAATTTCTTTCTAAGACAAGAAGATTTAAATAATCCATTTAGTCATCGTTGTTACATATTAATTCACTGTTTGGTTAGACTCTGGGCAGGCAACCATGTTAAGGTCATTTTAACTGCTGTTTTCATTAACAATTATTATATCCACTCCTAGAATGTATGCAAATGAAGGTTGGTATGAATTTGTCATAATTATCTTAACTTCATTTCATTTGTCAGGCATAGCGAGCTCATTTATAGTTCATTGTTTTGGGAAAGCTTTTCTGCATTTGTGTCTTTAATTTCATTTTGCATGCAGGGCTGGTCATTTCTGTCTATGCTTCCCACGGGGATTCTATTTGCACTTGAAATTGCCTCTGATAACACTGCACTTCAAGGCCTGCATGTGTATTCCTTTGTGTGACTGTGTACCATCCATGCATGTATATATCTATATACATATACACATACACACACATATAAAGTATGTATATGTACCATGCTACTACATCCTTTTAAGAAAATAGTATTAATTATTATGAAAATAAATTCTGCAAAATTCATACCGCAAGTTGAAGAGCAGAAAATATTATCTCTCCAGAGAATGCCAGCCTGCACAGAAAGCATAATTGATAAAAAATAAGAATAATAATTAAAAAAAAAAAGTAAGGAAATCTCTATGGATTTGTTTTATTTCTCTTTCCACAAATGTAAGAAAAAGAGAAATGATAATTAGGACAACACAGTTGTTCCTTGCAGTGATATAAAAACATCAGAAATCATTAAACATGATCTTGTGATTTATTGCACATATGGAAATTTGTAGCTGACTTACTGATTAATAGACTATAGAAGGGCTGGTGATAATACTGATATTTGGCTGATGACTTTTCTTATGTACTTCTTCCTCTTCCTCACTTCTGGGTTCATAGAATGAAGAGAAACATTGGATTTTACAATAGTTATCATGTTCTAGTTACCTTTCCCTCTTCCTTTCCTCTTTCCAGCTCTGATGAAAAATGGCAAGTTAATATTAAAACAAAGTCTTTTTGCTGGCAGAAGTATCAATGCATCTGACTTCCTGATTGACATCAAAAGCCACATCTTTTCTTCAACCAGTAACTTTGTGGATATTACTCCTAATTCTTTTATACAGAGAAAAGAGAAACATTATAATAAATTTATATGTGTCTGGTATTCAAATGAGAAAGAGAAGTGAGACAATCCAGAAGAAGATAGCCTTTAAGGGGAGATAAGAGTTTGCAGAAAGACAGCAAAACAGCAGGGAAAGAATGGCACAACTCTTCCATTTTGAGCATTTCATTCAGTTCTTAATCTGCTTTGTTATAGAGGATGTCTGGTATCTAGGCAGATACCTTACTTGAGTGATGCAAGGGAACTGGGGTGCTTTCTCCCATTTTTAGCATCTTCAAGTATTCAGACCCTACAAAACTCTATTTGCACTCTCCAGAAAACAACTTGTCTGGATTTTGTCTTCAAGGTTATCTATAAATTCTATTGTATGCCTTCAACAGTTTTAATGTAAGCTACATAGTAACACACGGGTATTATTACTAAAATTAAGAGGCCCAAACCAGCTACTTCATTGTGCTTTAAGACATCCAAGTTCTAAAACAATCAATGTTTTATGAGTTCATAATGGACCAGGTCAAAAGAACTTTATACGCTCAACACAGTCAAAGTGCTTCTACTCTAGTCTCCATTAAGGATGTGTTTTCATATAGCTTTCTCCTTCACAGTATTGTACATTATAAAAGTATTTTCCAGAAGTAGGAACTTCATTTTCTTCTGAAGTGCAATGTTTGAAAGCTGCATCATTCAATCTAAAACTGATAATATAAGCAATTCCATTTTGAAACAAATTAGAACTCATAATTTCTTGTTGCTCAGATTGAAGGCAAGAAAAAACTTATTAACAATACAATAAATAGCCTCATAATACTCTCTGCAAATTAGATGGCAGAATAGAGGAGTTTACGTAATACTGTGGAAACTGGGTACCTTCACCTGTCCACTGAAAATAATTCTCTAATTTACTCAATTTTGATCCCAAATTGTAACTTCAGACAGTCTGACATAAGAACTAAGTATGGGTAATTAGAATCAATTTAGCAATTAAAAAAAGAAAGAAAGAAAGAAAGGAAAACATAATTAAGAAAGGGAAAAAAATTGAAATGTATTTTTAGAATGATAATCTGCTTTTTGTCAGAACAGTTACTGCATAGATTCAGAGGAAAACAATTAGATAAGCAATACATGTATATCTTAGTGAAAAATGAAAGATAGAAAATATGTGATTATAACTTACTATCATTGTGACTAGATAAGTGGGTATGTATTTTTGTTTTAAAATGCAAATAAAAAAGATTTTTTTTACTCACCAAATCAATTTCAGCCATACTGTAAAAAATTTGAACTAGATTTGTTTGCAAAAGAAAACATCCGTATCCAGACACATTACTCTGTAATTGTCATCTGAAAGTAGTATTGCTTTGATACATAATCATCCATTATGTTCAGCATAACACTTATCAGTTTTAATCTTACAGATTGTCAGAATGATGATTTCCTTTTTGTTGTTTGTTTTTTCAAAAAAGGCTGTGTGTAAATCCATTTAAATACTAATCCAAATATTTGCCCCTATCCTAGGTCAATTTTGCTATGTTTTAGACTTGATTTAAGCTCAGAACTGAAATCAATAGTTAAACTGAGCTGGCTGTACCCAGGAGGTTGTGGGTTGATCTTGGCTGGCTGCCCTCCCACTCCCCCTCCTCAACAGCGCAGGTACTAAGGAAATGCTCCTGAGTGAAGATAAAAACAAGGAGATCACTAGCATCATGACAAAAAGAGATTCAGCTTGGGGAAAATGTATATAATATACATTGTCAGTTAAAAATATGTTTGGAAACAGAAAAAACAAACAAACAAACAAACAAACAAAAAAAAACACCTCTGAAACACCCTGCTCTGCTACCCCTCCTTTTCCAGGCCTCAACTTCACTCCTTTATCTCCAACTCCTCCATCTCCTCCTGTCAAGCAATGCAAGAGGATGGGGAAAGGGTTGTGCCCAATCTTTTCACAGCTTCTTTCTGCCTCCTCACACTTTTCTCCTGCTCTACTGTTGGTGCTTTCCAAAGGCTACCGTGCTTCAGAATAAATCTCTCCCTGCATGGGTGTTCCAAGGGTTGCAGTGTAATTATATGGTCCATGTGAAACTCCACATCCCCCAGTCTTGATGTTATCTCTGCTGTCAAACACTCTCTGACCCTTCTTCTCTCTCAATGCAGTGCTTTCTGCTCTCCCCAGGATGTCCCCAGGGTGGCTGCTGGGCTTGGCCCTGTTTTGTGCTGCGGCCAATGGAGCCAGATGAGTCAGGCACCAGGCAGCCCTTTAGCCCTCTACTGCCAGCACCTGCCAACACCTTGGCACCTGCACACAGCAGAATGCTGCCTCTTCACGACTGGGAAATAGTTCACACTATAATAGGACTGTGATAGTGGGAACAATAAATCCTGAATTTGGGTGGGATTTGCTGTTCCAGCTGTATGCATACAAGTCTATAGGGCCTGATAGGATTCGTCTTAGGGTACTCGAAGAGCTATCTGATGTCATCATGAGACCTCTCCCAACTATTTTTCAGTGGTCTTGGGAATCTGGAGAGGCCTCAGTCGATTGGAAGCTAACAAACATTGTTTAAGTAGTCACTGTTCACAGCCAGCACAGCTTCACTAGGGAAAAGCCCTTTTATGACAAGGTTTTCCACCTACCTGACCAAGCTAAGTTGATACAATATTCCTAAATTTCAGCAAAGCTTTCAATACTGCTTCTTACAGTGTCCTTCTGGACAAGATGTTCAGCATACAGATAGACAAAAACAAATGCGTTGAGTGAGCAACTGTCTGGCAGGTCAGCTTCAAAGGGTTGTAGTAAATGAAGTTACATTGACTGGTGTCCAGTCAGTGCTGGGGCCCTGCAGGGCTCCATTCTAGGTCCAGATCTCTTGAATTTTTTCATTAATAACAGGACTTGAGTACACATTGATCAAGTTCGTGGGCAACACTAAACTGGGGGGATATCCTCGAGTGGCCTTACAGAGAGATCTTGACAAATTAGAGGGCAGGGCAATCACCCCCTGTATGAAGTTCAACAAAAGTAAGTGCCAGATTCTGCAGTATTCAAATGTGTACGTTCAGGCTGGGCGATGAGATTTTTTATACAACACAGGTTTTGCTTCACCTTTTTCATTCTTTTATACTTTCCTTTTCCATTTTCTTTCCTTCTCAGATATATGGGATTTTTAAATGCCTCCAAAACAGAAAAGCGTCTCAAGCCAAGAAATACACTTCATACAAAAAGCAGAGTCAAACTGTGAAAGAAAACATTCTAAAAGTGACTTTGTCCCATGCTGCTGTGTAGTTGAGAAGTTTAGAGAATGAAGACACATTTTAAGCATTTTGAGTGAATTTAAGATCCCAATCACTGAACTATAAAATCTTTGCATATGTTATATGCAGTAGATATGGAGAAATTTTTAAAAAGCCCGTGGGACCATTCATACAACTAAAGCAAATCATGATTGTACTCCACAGAACTGGGATATAAACCTTCTCTTTCATTTCATATCAGCCCACATATTCTGAGGGTTCATTGTATTCTCTTGCTTTCATATTCAGATGTGCTTCAGTTAATGTTAAATGTGATGCATTTGATATTTACAGACTAAACCAAGATTTTATCCCAAGCCTGTTTTTCAGTGGCATAAAACACTCTTAAGCCTCACTCAAATCATGCGTGCAAAGTCTTAGCCAAGCTGTTTTGACAGTTTTCTCTAATACATTGTAATTAGAATTTGTGGGGGTCTTTCTTGTTTGTTTGTTTGTTTTGTCGGAAAGAAGCTGTAGAAGAATTATACTATGCCTGATTTGTACCTGCAACTGAAATTTAGTTTATTCAGTATTCAGTATTCAGCGATAAGGATTATAGGTATACCTACGCCTTCTGACTTTCTATGTCAAGTTGCATTCAGGTTGAATCTGTGCATGTCAGGCTTGTTGACCAGAAATATATATAAATAATTTTAAGCAGTAATCATGTTTACTTCACATATAAGCCATCCTCCTATTTATTTATTTATTTATTTGAATCTCAGTCTGTCATTTATCTGAAATATTTTAAAAATAATTTTAAGGAGCATTAAGGTTTTCCAGATCAGATATTATACATGGCATGGAACTGATCATGCTTGGGAGAATCGTGAAGAGTATTCTGCGAAGGGGGGAAAAAACCTGCCCGAATGCCTTCAGCTTGATAAATAAAGAGGAAGGGGCAATATCTGAGGCTTCATTGTGGGAGAAATTGTAGCCTTGTTCTCTTTAGGAAAAGAGCAGAAGTAGCAGATTCCCAAGATGTTTTCCAGAAAGAAAGCAGGAAAAACTTTTCTAGCTGCTTCCTCTCTTGACTATCTCTTTGTGAGAATTTGTTTTACTTTTGCAGGTATGTACTTAAAGAAAGGTAAAATTTTTTAAAAAGACAAATTATCTTGTCTTTTTTACATAAGCTGGAATTTTGAATTAAACCTCAGATTTTAACAAATACATATATTTATACCAGTGAAAATTGCAGTGTTTTTTTTTTACTGTTCTATCTTTTTTAGCAAAACCTTTTTTCTGCTACAAATACCCATTGGAACTTTGAGTGTGTTTCTTTTCAGACAACGTATGTCTAAAAATCAGTAATTGTTATTTTGTGTTTATTGGGACATGAAAACATGTACTAAGCAATGTGGCTATTTCTATATCCGGAATTTTCCACTGTTTCATAATTGCAGATTCTCTTTCTGGAATACCTTTATCTCACGAATGTTTCAACCTGTGGTCATGCAGAAACCATAGATTTCTCAAAATCTTTGCATTCTTGCTACTTAGAATGCTTCTGATGACAGAATCACCGCAGCAGCAGCAAACTGTGTCTGCTTTTGCAGGCATCTTCTGTTTTAGAGGCTCTGCAGATTAAAGCCTGTTAAGTGTGTGAAATAGTCTGTGCTACTGTGAGATGGGCAGTAAGACAACAACTTTCAGGTTTTATGTGGGCACAAGAACATTTTTGTAGAACTGATATATACAAAATGGTTTGTGAGGAACAAATTCATATTGTCCCTGTGGTATTAGGAGAGAGAATT
This sequence comes from Centrocercus urophasianus, assembly GCF_019232065.1. NCBI lineage: Eukaryota > Metazoa > Chordata > Aves > Galliformes > Phasianidae > Centrocercus > Centrocercus urophasianus. Next base: position 23,102,733 of record NW_024884364.1, read on the forward strand.
TTAAGGCAAAGTTGCTTCCAGCTAATCCCTGTTGACGTATCAGACTCAGTAATGTGTCTGAATGTTAGTGTTGAATAGCAGAAATTGCCTATTTACATCTGTGCCTGGGATTATTTTTAGATTAATGAGAGATGGCTTGAGTTACTGAAACTGAATCTAGAATGGAGTTTAACAAGCAAAGACAGTGGTGGCTTTCCCAGACAGATTTTTTAATTCGGATTGTTACAGAACATATATAAGCTCCATTATTAAGTTCCTGATTTACTTTCTCAAACACTGAAGGATCAGTGATCGGATTGGGAGCTAAAAGCCACTCAATGGTGTAGAGCAGGTGCTTCTGTGGGTCAGGATATGCATTCAGCCATTACACCGGGGCATCTCAAAAGAGTCTGGCAGCACTAAGGAGACCTGAAGAAAAGCAGCAGTGGGCAATGAATGGCGTTGCTGAGTCACTCCAGCCTCTTCCCTGAGCTGAGACATTTTGCCTTCTCTTAGGCAGGAGCCTAAGATGCTCCTTGAAGAAAGGCAGGGCTATGAGGGTGTGCAATTTTTCATTCCTTATAGAGGAACCTTTGAAACATCAAGGTTTTCCAGAGGTTCATTGCCACAAATGCTTTGCATGGCACATTGTATTGGTCTGGAATGCCAGCTGCCCTGGTCAGGAAACAGTGCAATTCCACAATTCAAGTGCGGCAAGCTTTGAGGCATGAGACAAAGAAAACATAACCCAGTGATCACTGATTGCAGTGATTCTGATTGCAACGGAAAAATCAATTTTGAAGGCTTAGCCTCAGTTTTCTAAAACAGAAGGTACTTCAGAAGCAAAGACAGAACACACTACTGCAAAAAAAAAAAAAAATTGTGTAAAACAAAAACTCATTTTAAAAATCTTTTTTATATTTTTCAGACCATTTTATGTTAAAATTGCTCCCCTCTCAGGAAAAAAATAAAAAAGAAAAAAAAGTAATTTTTAAATCTGTTTTTCAATCTATTATTTTCATTATGGTGATCTCAGTGAATAAGCATTGAATGTGCTCCTTCTATATCTTTTTTTATTATTCAGCTTTTTTTTATTACCCTCTTATTAATCAGTGTAACAGGAAACATAAACATCCCTAAGTACTTCAGTACAGGGTTAATTCAAATCCTTTACTGACAGGTCTAACTAACCTGGCTGGCAGCACAGTGGTGAGCTCATTGCTTTCTGCAGATTCTGTTGTGGAAATAGTCATTTGTAACAGAAGACAGAAGATCTTTCACCATTGCAACTTTTTGCTGACCACTGTGTGTGTGTGTGTGTCTGTGTGTGAGAGAGAGAGAGAGACCCCAGAGAAACAGGGAAAGAATTATTGATCATTATGGAGATAGCTTATGGTGAGAAAGAATGACATCTGTTACTATGGGATAACGGGAAGCTTAATTTTCCAAATGCTAAAATAATTATTGCTGAACTGTTCGTTTTTTATCTACTCCTCAACGAAACTGAATTCCCTCTTCATCTGCCACATGGCATTGCAAGCTTAGTCTGTACATTTTGGAGGTTCTCTCTGGATGAACTGCAAAGTGATTTCTCCCTTATGAATTAGATTTTATTCGGGCTTTTTATAATTGCCAGCGATTTGAATTCATTTCCTTACAGCTTCTTTTGTGAAGTCTAATCAATACAGCAAAATGATTTGTTTGTAGGACACTACCTGTTCTGGAGGTTTATTCTTGCTTATGCTTCTGAATGCTGTGGCAAGAAGACACGAGATAAGCACAGTAAGATTTTTGAATGTAATGAAGTGTCAGCATCTCATTTAAGCTGGTTACGTAGTGAAAGTGCATGTATTAAAAACATCAATATCTCATTTTTGTTTATAACATTAAAAACTTGATCACATTCTCTTCCTTCGGTTCATGGTCCTGTCTGTTGCTAAGAAACCCTTCCTCAGGTGGCTTTGAACCTTCTCAGCATTTTCATCTGTAGTTGTCGAGCCGTAGGATACTGCTGCTATGCTGCTGAAATTTATGTTCCTTGCTGAAAGTAATAAAACCACTGTGCAGATAAGTAGCTACTTCATTGATCTTTCGAAGCATTATGCATTCATTTCTCTTTAACATTTCTCATCTCATTTTTTAAGTGTAGCACATACAGTGCTAGATAGTGAAAAAGTGTGCTCAAGACAAAGATATTCATGACATTTCAATTTGATTTGGTTCCTCACTTCCTGTGGCTTGGGCTTGGGCTTCTGTCACAGGCGAATATACTTCTTCATATCCCTAAATGCTTGCCTTCCATTAAGCTATCTGCAACATATCTCCTTGCTATGAACAAAAATGTTTGATGCTTTTTTCTTCTTTTATTCACGCTTCAAATACAATACATTTCAGGATGGTTGCAGGAAAAATGAAAAATATAAAAAGAGACCCTCAGAGCTAAAGACTTCTTTTAAATACTGTTTTATTGAATTTAAGTGCAACAGATTCAAACTGGTAACTGTTGATTGACAGTCTCAGGAGCAAACTATGCTGAATACTGCATTTTTAACTGCCTGTGGAGTACTAAATAAATGAAACCTATATAAAAGTATATGCATATTTGAGCATATGGAGTGTTTGATCAGAAAACAGCTCCATAGAATCTATAATGACATCATCTCTTTAGTAAAATAAGTTTTAACATCTGATAAACATTGGAAGTTTGGCACATAGAAATAGCTCTGACAGAATATTTATGAATTGTCAAATAAGAGTTTGTTTTTCAAATTAGTGAAGTCCAAATCAGTTCCAAAAGTAAGCAGTCATGGAGGAAAAGTTCTCTGCTAGGAAAAATTAAATCAGCCAGGAACTGGATGATTATTTGAGAGGAAAAATATATCTGACCATCATAGTATGAAGTTGCTTTTAGAAATGTTCATGCTCTGAGTTTTTCCTTTTTCTTTCTTCATGATCCCAATAGGTGCATTTTTGTTTAGTGCTTTATATCTTAATATGGATATCACCATATTTGTGATGGAAGCATATACTCACCTAGCCCTATTTGCACGAGAAGATTAGCAGCGTGTATTTTGTATGTAGTAATACTGGATCATACTCTCAGCAGGTGGAAAGTGGTTCTTTTGGCTTCATTAGAGCTGTCCTTGTTGCTGATTTAGTCTGTTTCATTTCACTTGGGTCTTGAGCACTTCCAAAAACATACCAGTCTGAAAAATGTACCAGTCTGTGAATGAGTTTTCCAAGAGTACAAAGATATAAATATATTTCTTAAAATAAAATTTCTTAATTTGCAAAAGGAATTTCAGGACTGTAATCCCTAGTACTGTCTGTTCCTGCAAACTTTGGTTATACGGCTTTGCTGTGCACTGATAGTTCTTCATCTGAAAGGTTAAGGCACTCTTTAAAATCTGCTTAGCTTGCCATACTGTATTTTTATTTTCAGGCAGCTAATGTCAATAGAGAAAAGAAATAAAGTATAGAACAAATTTAGCTGTGTTTCCTGTGATTTTAGGATATATGGTGAAAGTATCTATGGTTTTAAAATTAAATAATAGACATATAATTTGGGGTAGTTCTTACATCTATATACATTAGTAGGAAAAGGTCAAAACATTATGAAATTTAGTAGTAAAAGCTTTTGTGCATTGCCTCTTCTGAGTGGAGACCAAAGACAGAACAAGGGTCTAGTTCTGTCTTCTTTAGTCCCCTTACCAAGTATTTATATACGTGGATCTCTCTGAGATTTCCTTACTCCTGGTTGGACAGTCTTTACTCCTTCAGACATTCCTGATATGGCAAATGCTTCAGTCCCTTAATCACTTTTGTGGCCCTTTGCTTGACTTGCTCCATCATTTCCATGTCTCTTATAACCAAGAACCCAGCACTAAAACCAGCACTCCACATTGTCTCACCATAGCTAAGCAGAGAGGAAGAATCATCTTACTCTACCTACTGTCTCTTACACAGGAAAAGAGCCTGTTGCTCCAAAGACGTATTGCTAATTCATAGTCAGTGTGATACCCACCAGAACTCTTTTTCTGCAAAGATGCTTCCAGCCAGTTCATGGAATCACAGAGTGGTTATGGTTGGAGGAACATCTGAAGTCATCTGGTCCTACTTCCCTGGTCAGTCAGGGCCACCTGGAGCAAGAACACTAGGACTGTGTCCAGTTGGTCCCAAGTATGTAGACGTGTATGGAGTTAATCCTCCCCAAGACTTTACATTGCTTTTTGTTGAACTGTGTGATGCTCCCATTAGCTCATTCCTCCAGTCTGTTAAGGTTCCATTGAAGGGTAACACAACCTTCTGTTCTATCAGGCACTCCTCTAGGTTTTACATGACCTGCATGTTCTCTGAGGATGCATTCTGTCCCATTATCCAGGTCTTCAATGAAGATGTTAAAAAGTATTGGCCCAAGTGTCTACGCTTGGGTTACACCTCCCTGTCTGGCTTTCAACTGTACTTTTTGCCACTGATCACAGCCTCTGAAGTCTAACAGTAAAGACAGTTCTCGGTCCACATCACTGAGCACCTATCTATTTTTATAATTCATCATTTTGTCTTTTACCAGAGTCAAAAGCCTTGTTAAAATCAGGGTAAACAACACCCACCATTCTCCACACACCCATCAAGCAAGTAATTTCATCACAGAAAGCTATCAAGTTGGCAGGGCATGATTACTTTCTCCTTCATAAATCCATTCCAACTGTTCCCAGTCATCTCGACTTTCACATGTTTGGAAATAATTTCAAGGACTGTTTTTCCTCTTACTTTCTCAGGCTGACGCTTACCAGCCTGTAGCTCATCTGGCCCTTCTTGAAGATAAGGGTGACATTTGCTTTTTTTTCAGACCTCAGGAACTTTCCTCAATTGCTGCAAACTTAGATAATTGAATGGCCTCCTGCTGACATCAGCCTTCAGCAGTCAACGGGTGAATCCCAACCAGACTTAGCAATTTATGTACATTCAGGTTGCTTAAATGCTCCCTAATATTCCCTAAGTCTTCCTTGCTCTTGACTTTTTCTCAGGTCTCAAGGATTTGGGATTTCTGAGGGCAAATCTTATCAGCAGATGCTGAGTGAGGTCAAAAAGGCATTCAGTGTAACTCTGTCTAACAGTTTGAAATGCAGAACAACAATAACCAAAAAAGCTAGGAATTTTGCAAGGTAATACGTCTGAATATATCTGAATAACTTTTTTGTTTTGATAAACCTACTGCCAAAAACAACATCAGAAAGTGCTGGAAAAGCCTTGTTAAATCACTTAGTCCATTCCTTGACCCCTGCCAGTGCAGGATTATTCCTCAGTACATTCTCCACTGTCTTGTCCAAGCACGAATGCACATGAGTCAAGCAAGGGGTTTCCATCACTTCTCTTGAGATGTATTTCTACAGTGTAATAGATCTTATTATTAAGAAGCTTTTCTAAATGTTTCTTCATTTAGTTTTAGTCATCAATCTTAACAACACACTAGTGGTTCAGTTTAACCAGCACATCTTTCTCATTAGTTTTCCAGTTCTCAGTTTACACATGACCAGAACTCTCTCTTTCCTCTTAGTCATCACTGAACATAAGTGGCATATCTGGATGTTAAGATCTTTTTTCTGCTATTTTTACAAGACAGTTTATGAAGTTATTTTCATTGCAATGCTATGAGTTACGGTGAGTTAGTTCACTTTTTCTGATATATTACTTCATTTCCCTCCCATTTCTATACTTGTTTCATTCTATCTGAAAGGTATTAGTATCAGATTTCAGTTACAACAATGAGTATTTCTAATAAGCTCATCCAACTTATCTTTCATGCTGAAGTGCGCTGTTAGGACAATCCACATGATGTTCTGAAAGACTGAGAGAGGTTGCAAAATGCAGAAATAAGAACTATCGTTAGAAATAAAATCTCATTTAATATTCTGTATTTCACATTTAAAGTGCTTTTAATTGTTATCTGTTGCAGGAGACAAAAAGATTATGAATAAAAATCAATCTAGAATGTTCCTTCCTCCCATATTTCCATGTCTACTCATGGTGTGCAGTCATTGACATCAGGGGACATATCTGCGGTCCTTCTCAGGATTGAAGGAGTAGGAGGGATCATATTAGTTTGTCAACATTTTTATTTTTGCTATAGCATTCTGCTATGAACATAATCTCAGCTGACGTGTCCAGACACACATTCCTTGAAGGACTGGTCAAGTGTTCTCAGAGAGCTGTATTTCCAGAGACAATTTGGATTTACCAAAATTGAACAGACTAGATTCAGGATTGAGCAGTCACCTTTGCATCTGCAGAGAAGCAGTAAGACTTAAACTTCCAAAGAGGATTCTAATTCATCTGATAGAAACTATATTTATGTTATGTTCTAATGAATCTTTTTCCTCTTAATGTTCTTTCAGCCACTGCTTTGATATCCATTGATGAAGTTTTCTAAGCATATTCTGACTTGGGCTAAAAAATTGTTATTGGCAATTAAAAAAACTAAAGGTGCTTAGGAACTTAGATTTTGAGGGATGCTGTTTGTTTGTTTGTTTGTTTGTTTTATGCCATGGAAAGAACTTCTGAGTGGGTCTTTTTATGTTCTTCTAAAGTGTACAGTAATGAAATAGAGTGGATTGAACCAGATTTAGGGATGACGTTATACTTTTTTCATAAAAATTTTCATTAAGGACTACACAAATCCCAGTCTTCAGTATTTTGCCATTAGCAGAGTGGTTATCACACAACCAAAGCAAGCATCACATTCCAAAACCAAAATATAATGGGTAGAAATCTGAGAAAGTGTCTCCTGTTAGTTGCTATTAATATTTACTTGTTTGGTGTAAAGTTCTATACTGAAAACAGCCTAACAAAGGAGAAAAAATGGCATGCCACAACTCAGTGAAATGCAAAGAAATAGCTCTTGAATTACAGCATTTGGGTGGAGAATGCAATCAATACAGTTTCACCTAAAATATTGCCATGTTATGATTGTGAACAAAGCTCAGAAGTCACTGAGAAGGAAAACCTGCTCAGTTATCTAAGTTATGAACTATGCTTTGTGATCTATACAAACTATACTTTCTGTATACTGCACCTTCTTTTTGTTTGTGACTTCTGCCTGTCCTTTCATGTGTATTAAAGCTCCATTAACTTCATATATATTTCTTCCTTATGAGCTCCTGTAAGGGGAAACAGCATGATTCTGACTAGGAGACAATCTGCTAATAGAGAGTCTTGCTATTGAAATATGATACTCAGTCTGGAAAACATTAAGAGCCTATATTCTATTTCTTTCTCTCAGAAAAAAAAGAATATTTGTCATGTTCAGTAAGTTTCTGTCTATATGTTTATCCTTAGGTATTTCAACCAGGGAAGCTTCTGTATCCTTCAAGGTTTTTTTTTCCGTAACAGTGATCTTCAGATGTTCCTTCTTAATTTTATCCCATTCTAATTTACAAATTCCTTTTGAAATCCTCATTACTTCCTTTTCTCCTTTGTCATTCTGCTACTATGTACTTCTGTATTTTATTGCTATTTTTTTCTTTTTGGTTTGTTTGTTTGTTTTTAATTCTTGTCACATCCTATTCCCATTTCCTATTGTGTAATGTGTAGGAGCACACAATTGAATCCTTTAGTACTCCTTCACTCCATCGTTTGAATTGAAGATAGGATACCATCAGCCAAATGTTTGTCCCATCTACAATTACAACTGTGCTTTTCTAGGATTAAACGTAAAACTTATTTTTCATGTTTACAAGTTTACAGTATCCTACTGCCCCTCAGTACTAATTCTGATCTTTTATCTGGACCAGGTTATCTGCAGGGAGACCTGTCAATCTCAGAAGGTCTTTCCAGAGGAACAAAGGATACAAAGGTTCCTAAGGATACAGCTGCAGACTCAGAATCTCAGTGACTGGGGCAAAGTCCTCGTCTTTTGTGTAACTATATTGAACACTAAACGCACATGCAGTGCTCTATAAGCGAAAATGAAATGTTGCAAATGCTGAACCAGAACTGTTAATCACAGTGTTTAAAAGTGAAATGTTAGGTCACTTCCCACAGGAATTTAAATCTCTTTTACCCTTACTAGTTATAACAGACTTAGGAGAGAACAGAGTTAAACAGTTTGTCTCCATAGAAAAAAAGCAACAGCTCCAGTATTTGAAGTTACTTCTTAGATCACTTCTTAGACTGCCAAACTTACTGAAGATTTACACTGTAAAAATTGCAAACAGGAAGGAATGCTAGAAACATCAGAACTTTCTCACAGATATCAATCTCAAAAGCAGCCACTAAAAAATGTGTCAAAATAAAGAATAGGTGTAAAAAGAGCATTCATGCTTTGACAAAGTACTTGACTAGTCAAGTAAAAAATAGAAGCAATATCAATTGCTATGTATTATTTTGATGTAGGTGATTTCTGTACTAATGGCCCAGAGAAGTTTCTATTTTTACATGCAAACTTTTAGAAAGATACCAAAAGGATAAGACTCACTACATATGTACAATTGCCAAAAAGGAAAAAATACGTCCCTGGACTATTTGCAGTCACGTCATGTGATTACCTAGGCTTGCATTTGCTTTGATAATACAGTCAGTGAATCTTTTTAAGTCTACAGTTTACTCTAATGATTCCATAGGCTTTCTTAACGTTTGCAACTTCAATTAACCTTAGTGGCAGCAGATATGCCAACTCTCCTTGTGAATTTACACAGAATCACATCACTTTTCATCACCTGCAGCTAAGCAGGATGGGAGAATTACTATCACCAACTTCACAATCAACTATATATAGCATGTTACTCAAGTATGATCTATATTTTATTCTACCTACCAGTTATTCTGAATTGTCCTCCCCTCGCCTTTCCCCCAGATTTCCCAAAGGGCTCCTGTAAAAGCAGCAAGCTATTGGAACATGTACCTCAGAAATTTTAAAACAAATGATCTGAGTGTTATTAATGTATGAAGACATATGGCTTATGGGAAGGAAATTATCCTAGGTTATAAATCCTGGTGAATGTAGTATTTTAAGGGGATTATGAATAACAAGAAATAACAGTATTTTCTCTGTTCAGTGAAAAACATTAATGATTTGACTTCTGTCTCATTGTCTCTAGTTTTTTGTTTGTTTGTCTGTTTTTTATGAGAGAAAGCACAGGTTTACTTAATATTTGCAGGTTTTAATTTTATTTTTCTCATCTAATTGAGTACCTTTCTTCAATGTTTGGAATACTTTATCTGGCACAGCTCCTTATGACCCACCTCTGCCTTCATATACACAAGCACAGGTCCCAGTGAAGCCAATGGAGTTGCACTTGAACATTTGAGAAGAGGTTTGAAGCCTTTCACCTGAACACAACCAAGTATGTTATGAATTATTTTTAAATTTTACTAGCAAAAAACTAGCATTTCTCCAGTGCTGTTTATTCTATTCATTCTGTATCAATGATTTTTTTAAAAATTTGTTTAGGAAATGCTTACAGGTGAAATCACATCTCATATCTGATTAGCTGAATTGTAAATATGAAAGATAACTGGCTTGGAATTAGGTAGCAGGGACTAAAAGTGCCTTTAGGAATTTAATCAAATGTATGCTTTTAAATGTTGAAAAGAATTACGTTTAACATTTTTGATAGATGTTATAAATCAAATTAAATTTTCAAAGACCCCTTTGTTTAGCATGAATTGTAACTGTAGCATAAGCTATTTCTTCCTATACCTATAAAAAATGTAAATTATTCATACAACCTGTATTCAGTGACCTACCAATGAACCTCCCCAAACCAGAAATGATCTGCTGCAGCATAAATAATGAGTCCATTGCCAGCCTTTGTGCTCAAGTGTCTAAATGAATCTTTCAAAGCTGTAATTACAACTAATGTTACATTTTATTTGGCTGCAGCAGATGATTTGTTGGTAAATAAGGAATTTAATCACTCAGAGAGAAATCTTTAAAGTGGAGTTTTCAGAAATCAGAGATCAAAAAACTTGAAAGTGACCTTGTTTGTATGCTTCAGGCTTGATTCTCAAAGCAATCTTGCAGATCTCACTGGTGGCATTTAGGATCTATCTTAAGTTACTGTGATAAGATTCTTATTTTGTTTTTCATTACACACAATAATAGTGCATACCAGGGTTTCAAATAAATTCCCCCCCCCCCCCCCAACAGTTCACAAATGATATTTGTCTTTCATCACTTAAATTCTTCAATTTTCTCAGTTCTCTCTTGAGAAAATTAATAAAATCCCTCCAATATTTACCTTCTCTATCAAGCAAAAGGAAGTTCATTGTTTTCATTTTTTTCTTAAATTTATGTGAACAGTCACCACAGTAGATCTGAAACTGGTAGTGCTATATACCTTTGCTGACTGACTGGAGGTGAAAATGCAAATTACTTTGATTTGTTGACTTAAGTCTAAGTTAGGTCACATAGAATTGCAGCATCAGCTATTAAAAATTCATGATTTTAGTACTCTTCCAACCATTACTTTTATTAATGTTTCAACCATGTAACATCCTCACACTTCCTCTAGTGACATGAGATGGAGAATGGACTGTGTTGACATTTTCCTTACAATGACACCATCGTAACAACTTTGAAAGAATGGGTCACCTCTGCTGGTGAAAATTTTTATGATTGTGGCATGCAGGCTGTTGATCCTCACTGGCAAAAAAAAAAGTGTAGTTTATGGTGGTGACTACGCTGAAAAAGTACCTGAGAGTTGGTATCTTTTCTGAGCTGAGCTCTGTACGTTTTTTACTTTCCTTGGAAATAAATAGGAGGCATTCCTTTCTGAAAAACCTATGTTTTAAAGGATAAAGTATTTTAATAAGTTCTGAAACCTTAAAATATGAAAGCATCATATTCACTTAAAAGACTATACACCTGTGTCTTTTGATGAAATTGATAAAGAATGGTGTCTGTAGGACAACATAATCAGAAACCTACCTAGCTGCTTGCATATCCTGTTAACATCCAGTTCAATGCTATGTAGTGTTAGTGTTTTGGTTTGTTTTTTTTTTCATCTGACCAGGAGATATGAGCAGGTTTGTTTCCTTCCCTTTTCCTTTCAGCTAATGTTTTTGCAGTATATTGGATGCTTAAGTTGACAAAGACCATGTGAAAAAAAACATGTAACATTAAATTCCTTAAACAGTGGAGACTAAAAGGTTTAATTGAATGGAATGGACTAGATGGATCCGTCAGAATTTGTCAAGAGAAAATGCTTTTGTCCTATTTTTTTCTCTCCTCTTCTGAATATTAATGAGCCTTTTAAAATGGAGATAGAGCAATGCAGAAAGTGTAAGAATCAATCCGCATAAGAAAACAAAACAGTCAGAGTATTTACAGGTTTCTGGGACCTGGCAAAAGATCCAAGACTTTCTACAGGCTTCTGGAGCCTGAATGAATGCCTGGAGTATTATGTACTAATGCATTTGGAAAAGACTCAAGTCACATAGGTGGCCCAATGAGTGTGAGCCATATTGAGTTCATTATACAGCCTTGTGCTCAGTTTCAGTTGTTGATTTCTTTTAATCTGTATGCTTTCAGGGATCTAATAAATGCTGTAGATGAACTGCTGCTTCAGAATTCAGTATGAGAGTCTTAGTCTGTCATTAAAACTAGCCAGTTGAATGAAGGCTGGGCATTTCTTGCCAATGATAGTACGCTTGCTAACTTTTTTGTTCAGGCAGTTAATTAGAATAAAAGCACAGCTAATGCAGTAGAATTGTTTGTAGCAGGTTAACTATCACATTGCATCTCTGCAGCCCATATATCATTTGGTCAGAACACAAAGGAATGGCTTGTAGATAATATCCTTACAGATGGGATGCCAAGGCATGTAAAAATCTTATGGTAGCTCTCTGGATCATTGGTACTACATTTCAGAAACCACAGACAAATCAAACAGCTTTCTGCAAGCAGGAGATTTTTTTTTTTCTAGGATAGCTATTATGTTTTGGTTTTATGTGCTGTTTAACTTCCCAAGGAACTACAAAACATAGCCAAAGAACCTAGTAAGTCAAAATTATCATGTGAGCACTGTCAGTGTTCTCTCTTATTTGTTACATAAAGTGCAAGTGGTGGCTTATTCCAGCACTGGAAACTCTTGCTAAGGATTTCAGTATTGAGAGCTGTTTTAACATCTGGGTGGCTTCACTTGCAGAAGTGCCAATGCTGCACTGCCTGTTGTGGAGAGCTGTAAGCCAGGCCCCATCATAGGGCTTTGATTTAGAAGTCAGCTGAGCAGAAGCCAGGAGCGGCCATTGTGTCTGCTGCCTCTCAGGCGCTGTGCTGAGGAAAGGCTGCAGGCCCACACAGCTGTCTGGTCCATAACTGCAGCTGTTGGGATAACACAGTGCTTTGCTGGCAGGGCTGCAGCCCTCCTCAAGGAGCTGAGCCTGCTGAGAAGTGAAACACTGCAGTACAAAGAAACTGGTAGTTACAAAAAATGGGAGATTACTACCAGAACACCTTTTTTGAAAGCCTGTAGCAGGGATACTGGCAGCTTTTGGAAAGTGTTCCCAGTTGTGTTTTTAATAACACTGATCTTCGGGGTGAGGATGCGTACTCTGCTAAGTTGTAATAACATTAGGAATGTACCCGACTACAAACCGAGCATCGTAAAATTGTTGTTTTCATATTTTCCTAATAAAATACTGTGTCATTGTAGATCTGTTTTTATTTTATCTATAGTGGCAGAAATATCATAAAACCAAATCCTTTTTAAAAATTTAGGCTATAGGACAGTGATATATTTCATATTTCTAGGGATCATGGCTTGCGTCACTTCAGTCTGAACAAAAAATTGCAGAGCACTACTTAAAATCTTTTATTTTCAAAATGCATCATAAAGTTCAGTGCACATTCAAGTTTGTAACAAGGTGAATCAGAAACTTATAAAGCAGTTAAATAACAACATATGGGGTAAGACACAACTATACGGGATATTTGTGAGAGGAGCCAGGTGTGGAATAGCAAACAGGACTGATAGGTCATAGTATAATTAAATGTGTTCAGGTTTCAGCTTATCAAAGTTTCCTTTCATCTAAAGTGCCAAACATCTAGGTATCTATTAATTAAATTTAAAATTATACTTCAGACTAGAAATCATGTGGCTATAATTGGGTTTCCTCAAAAAAGGCCATTACGTTGCTCTGTTTTGTGATGTGTATATGAGCACCTTATCTTTATAGTAATACAAAAGTGTGTGATCTTGCAATGAAGAAATGCATGTGATTAGATGTATGAGAGCACTCTTCAATGGCTCAGTTGTGTCAAAATTTCACAGAAATATTGAATATTCAGCAATAAAGCGTACCAAATCAGTAAAGAACTACAAACCCATTGTGAATTGCAACATAAATGGTCTTTTATAAATGATCACAATTAAAACTTTTTAGAAGATAACAGAACTGACTTTCATTTCTAAATAGCACTATGCAATTAATTATTTTTCCAGTCCTCTTGGTATGATGCCTGAAGTATGAAGTGTGGGGGGTTGTGGATATATCATAAATTGTGAGTGGGAAATACTGTAGCTGTAATAAAACAGAGCCACAGATATCTGCGTTAGTAGAACATTTTGATCTGTGCACTTGATTTTTCACTTGAGAGGGTAACAGTTTCATTTTATTCCTCTTGAGAGGGCTGATCCTTTCATAATAAGTACCACTAAACTATGAGACACTGAATACAAATATCAAGAAAATGCTTTTCACGGCTCTGCTGTTCCCTTCTGGGAAACACATAAACCAGTTTGAGAGGAGAGCTGAGAGCTGGAGAATCACCCAAAGACAAGAGGAAAAGACCTAACACACTTGGAGACATCAGAAAAGGAGCACGTTTATCTAGCCTCTGAACTGAGGAAGCCTGTTTTGTTATTTATCTTCTGTTCACCTCCTGTGGCATTATCAGAAAGGCTGCCCTGTGGGATTTTTTTTTTTAGAATGAGTCTCCTATGAAATAGTCTCAATGTATTCATGAAACTAAGCATACAAAATATGATTTAGGATACAAACTTAAACATGTTATTGATACAAAATATATAATAAAATCATAATACAGTTTGAAATAATCTGCATTTTGCATTTTTTACAAAGCTTATTATACCAGCTTGAAATAGATGTATGTTTTCATTGCTTGTTCATTCTTAGAGAGCTGAAAAAAATCTCCATCAAGGGAGGATCTTGCCTAATATCCATTTTCTCCATTACATTCTAGCAAGAGATTTAATATAAGATTAAATAATTAATTAATAAGATTTCCTCTCTTATAGTTTATATTTCATTCTCTGTGTTCTTAAACTAGTCATAGATGATTGAAACAGAGGTTATGCATTGATCAGTGCAAAGAAAAGAAAAATAAGGGAAGAAAATCTGGTCAGCCAAGTTCAATCACTTGGTAGTAGTTGTATCTTTGAAAAATAAAATGTTTCAAGGCAATGAAGATGATGAGAAGGGCCTGTGAACGTCTATGACCTATGAATCTCTGGGACAGATTATCCCAAACCAGATTATCTTGGAAACAGGATGTTTAGCTGTTGAAATGCTCTGAGCAGAGGATCCAGTCAAACAGAATAGTCCTTGGACTGGGAAAGATAGTTAATGAATTGTTTATGAATTTATTGTGAAGTGGCTGAAAATATATTCTTCAAAGTCTGAGTTTCCTTTTTAAAAAAATTTTCAGCCCTCAGGTTGTGAAAATATCCTGAGGACATTTCAGATCTATTTCTATTCCTCAGGAAAACTTGTACAGAAGTTACTCATTATTCAGCAGAGGTTATTGAAGGTTTGTTGTGATTAAAGTGAGGCAACTGAATAGATTATTCATGCGGGTGCCTAAATTAATGATTAAAAAAAATTCAGGTCAAGCATCTCTCAAATATTTAATATACTCACCTCCAAAATCAATGAGGCTGCTTAAATTCCCAACAAAGCCCAACATCTCCCCAGGCTATGCTGCACACTTGGGCATCTCAACCTGCATTTGAGTAGCTTAGCAAGAACTGAAAAGGATAACAGGAAATACAATTTAGTCAGACAATTTTGTCTGAGAAATTTGGTCTGTAGAGGAATTTAGTCTGTAGAGGAAATAGTGTCCTGAGATCTCAGAGCTGGTGTTTCCAAGTAGTGTTCAAAGTACTTCCAAGTCAATTTTAGAATTTGCAAAAGAATACTTTATTTTTTCAGCTTTAGGATTAAAAATAAAATAAAGTATAAGAAGGGCAGAAAAACAGTTTAGATCAGGAAGCTTTTAGGTAAACAATTTTATTCAGTTGAAACTGCTTGTGTCAAAAAGACCATTTGCTACTCTGCTCTAGTGATTTGAAACTGGTATAATCAGATCAGTACTTTGTTCAGAGGCAAAGAACTATAGTGGAAGCAAGTGCCAGATTTTCACATTCAAAAGAAAAAGAAGGAGAGTAGGCACTTTGTTTTACTTTCTCAGGGCTTGAAAGGAGAAATGGCCTCATATTTATCCCATACATAAGAGCTGAAGTTGGGTGAGAAAGACGGAGAGCCTTTAAACAGCAATAAGCACCGTGGTTAAAGTAATCCCAGTAGGATGACAAAGTATACGATAATATTCAATATATAACATATTGAGTTACTTTTAGTAACAGAAAAGCAGAGGTGGTTTATAAACAAAAATAATTGTTCCATTTTATTAGCTGCTAGTTGAACAGATTGTAAGGAATATGGAAGACTAAATTAAGGAGAGGAGCAAAATTAAGGGGGAAACAAAAATAGGGTGAAAGAACATGGGTGAATCCATTTGTCAGAATAAAGACAACCACAGATTATCTGAATGACAACTGGAAGGCTGTAGGTAGATGCATATGTTATGATTCTTTAAAATTTCAGCCAGTTCACCTGGTTCTGCATGTCTAACAGGAAACAAGCTGCACTAAAATATTCTGTACTGATTCTCTGAAGTGCTTGTTTGATTTTGCTGTTTATGTGCATACTTCTACATAGATATCTTTCCCTTTCCTTTTTTCAACTGTCTCAGTGTTCAAAATGGTTTGTAATTATGTTTTTAAAGAAGTTTGGTAGCTATTAAATATCTCACTCTATCTTAATATTTGATTTTCTGTACTACACACAAAAGATTCTTTTCCTATCACAGACTCTGTTAAAATTAAAGTGAAAGTCCTTTCTTCTGGAAAGTCCTTCAGAAAGTCCTCAGTGAAATTAATTCAATCTGCAAACACCTCAACAGCTCTTATGCTTTCTAGCCATTGTAGGATTCCCTTTTGGTGACAGCTGCTGTAGATTCTATTGTAGAGAATTCAGAATATAAAAATCCACACAGGACAACTCTGTACACTCTTCCAGTTTCCTCTTCAGTGTAATATTTTCCATTCTTTGAAAATGCTGCCTTGGCTTCTTCTCATATGTTTATAATTGGAATGAGTGCTTTAGCCAGATTTTATTCTTCGCGTCTCTCAAGACAGCGTATAAAAGCATGTATATTCTTTTACTGATGTAACTGATGGTCCATGGGAGAACTGTCCTATTGTCCTGTCCTGCAAAGGGCAACAAGTTCCCCATCCGTTACTGAATCTCCAAGGACTTCTGCAGTACAAATAGTACATATATATTTCATGGAGAAAAGTGATGAAAGAATCTTCTTTTCCAAGAAGGAAGGATAGCGCATCTCCCAATAAAGTGTTTCATTGTCACAGTAGGTAAAATCAGATGAATGCAATTTGAACTAATGCGGCTTAACTCAGCTAAAACAGATCTTGCACAAAGAGTACTGGCCTCAGATTGATTTCCTGCATCTGTTTTGAAGTTATCTTTATGGATATGAGGAACAAAGTCTTAGAAGATTGTATCTTTATATTTGTAAGGAAACACGGGTGAGGCATGTGATTGCACATAATGTACACCATACTTAAATTTATGGTAATTGTTGTAGCTAATATAAGGGGTTAGGAATCCTGCACTTAACCATTTTCCTTAACATATGTACTTTTTATAACGCTACAGCAGGGTAAATGGAAAAAAAAAAAAAAGACATCATTTGAAAGGAATCTCACCTTTTTTGTGTTTTAATCTGGAATAGAAAAGACAGTTTTGAAATGTGTAGTCCAACGATTTTCAAGTAAAAGCAAACCAAACAAACAAAGAAAAACAACCAAAAAACCCAGCAGCCTGCTAGCACAGTATAAAGATTTTCTGAAAATGGGATATTCATGAAAGAGGCTCCATTGAAAAGAATTCACACCTAACAAAAATATTTGATAATTTTTAAATTCTACCAATAACTGCTCAGGGACACAAAAATGAAGTGTTATGTTATGGAGAGGAAATTGTTAGTAATCAATTATTTGTTGAAAAGAATGCTAGAGAACCTTACAGAGAAGGAAACTTGAAATCTGAAAACATTCATTAAGGGAATCTAAACTGAAAATGCAGCTGTAAACAAAAAGATTTTGAAGAAGGAGGAATATCCAAATCGTAGATGGATTCACTTTGCAGATATTCTCTCTTGTCCTGTGGCTTTTCATCACTTTATTCAAGAATATGCACAGAAGAGTTATTTTCAGATTTTAAAAATGTGGAGCAGATTGGATCACATTGGAGCAGACTAATTGCACCTTACTTTTTTAATACTATTGTATGGGAACTGCTGAGTCACGGCCTGAACCTCTGATTAATCACCTGAGGTGAGCCTTGAGTCAGCCAGAGGAGCACAGGTGAAGGCAATTCACCTGTGCTGCCGGAAGGGGTGGAGCCTGGCTGCACCCCTCCTGGACCTATTTAAGAGCTGGCTACCAGTGGGGGGGAGGATCTCTTCTGGAGATCCCCTCTTTTGGTATCTTCTGGTGAGCTCAACCCAAGGGTAAGCTCTTGCACTTATTCTCTTTTGTGATCGTTGTCTGCTTTGCCTTACTCTCTTGATTATATTGCAATTATAACATCTTGGTTATACAAATTATAACATCTTGATTATACAACTATGTTGAATTTTCATCTCCTGTGTAAACTGCGTACTCTTCCCATTGGCTAGCTTGCTTCCCACTTCATCATCCTAATATCATTTTTTCCTCTATTTTATTCAGACTTGATTCAAAGTACACTTCCATACATATAGGGAAACTCATAAAGCTCACGTGGAAAGTGCTTTTGAACTAGTTTTCACATGTAGTACAAGGGATTAATCATTTAAGTAAAGTGTTCTAAAAAGGAAAGGACTGTTTAAAAGCCAGAATTTTTGATCTGTAAAGGGAAACAAGTTCCATATGCTAAGGAGAGCTCCGAGTGCTAAAGCTCCTGAAGATTTCAACGTGTTTTGTGATGGTGCTCCTTTCTCCCTCAGGATCAAGACAAATGGTTGGACCTCCACATCTTCAGCTTTTGGAGAATGAACCCAGTTCTGCATTTCTGTGTGTTTTTTTTTTTTTTTTTTCCGACTTCTCTATATACATTTTAACTTCTCTAGATCACTGACTGTTTAAAGGAGGAAGAATCTGATTTGTGTTTCATGAGTTTTTTTGGGCTGATATTCCACTGATATAATGGAACACAAATCACATCACATTTCAGCCAACAGCTTTAAATATGTGCATAAATGTCTTCTTTAAACATACATTGTGTCTTTCTCAGTCTTCTCCGCTCCAATTAATATTTTCCTTTATAGTTTACAAATAGAAGAGATAGATTGAAGAAGCTAGTGACATCCTGTTCGAGATGTAATATAAGCTTCTGCTTGTTGTCATCCAATGCCAACCATTTTCTGTGTGTATACTGCTTTGTAACTCAAACTGTGATGAAACAATGTAAATACAACGGGAAAATTTGATGAAATAAATGCCTTGTTACAGCTTGCCTTTGTATGAAAAAAAAACAAACAAACAATTTTACCTACTTCAGTGGAACAATATAAATTGATAGATATTAGCCAAACTGTTTAAGAGCTGCAGCATCTAGTCCTTTTCTAACAAAATTAATTATGTTTACGGAACTTATCTTAACAAAACTAATTATGAAGAAAGGCTGAGTGAACTGGGTCTGTTCAGCCTTGAGAAAAGAAGACTGAGAGGAGACCTGATCCAGGTCTATAAATATCTAAGGTGTGGGGGGCAGAATGGCGAGGCCGGACTCTTTTCAGTGGTGAGTGGAGACAGGACAAGGAGAACAGGCCAGAAACTGCAGCATAGGAAGTTCTGCACAAATGTGCGCAAGAACTTCTTTCCACAGATTGGAAAAAAAAAATGTGTAAGTAATGAAACCATAGAAATGCAGATTTTTTTTTTAAGAAAAAAAGAAAAATTGGAGTCTGTGATTATAGCATTGCATCATTTCTTCATAAACTGCATCATATAAGCTACTGCTGTTTATTTTTCTATTGTTTTTTATTTTCTTCTCTGTCTTTGTAGTGAGTTCTTAAAATTTTCCAGGAATGCTTCCATTGCTTAAAGAGTTACTGGACAACTTATTTTGGATAATTCTTTGTTCATGTTTTGATTGTAACCAGTACCTCACAGTCTTTGATATGCAATTTTGTTTATAAGGAGTCACTTGAGATAAATCTACATTGTGTTTAAAAACGAGTAATTATCAACATTTTACATTCACAGAATCTTAGAACACTTTAGGTTGGAAGAAACTCATGTAGGTCTAATAATCCAACTTCTTGTTGAAAGCTTTTATGCATAAACTTTCCTGACCTCATTTCAAAATGCAGTTTCCATGACTATACAACTCTCTCAGATATGTCTGCAACACATTCCTTATAGCAAATGTGGTAATGAACATATTGTCACTATCAATATTCAAACAATATAGTTTAAGCAATCAGATACATATTTGTGGAAACGATCTTTCTAAATCTGCTTTGCTCTAGATGCAGCTTTTTTTCTATCTCTCTAAAATATGTAAACCTCTCATTTGAAAAAAAAAATGGTTCTGAAGGATGAAATATTGATTTGAAGAGGAAAATTATTTTTGCTTGAAAAAAGAAAAAAGATTTAAAAAGTTTTAAAATATGACAACCACGTTATTACTTCCTCTGTGAGGAAAGGTTATGCTGACATGAGGAGTAATAAGTACACACCTGATTAATTCATTTCTAAATATGCTCCATTTAACTGTTTTCTGCTTGAACCAGCTTTGAAGAACTGCAAGAACATGAAAATTCCTAAGAGGAGATGATTATTCATTTAGCTTGCTGTGCCTTCTCCATTTTTTTTTTTTTATTTTTATTTTTTGTGCCCTTTACCCCTTTGCCCTCATCACTCCCCAACTTCTGCTTTTATGCCATTTTGCATGCACTACTAGAAACAGAGGAGGGAATGAGAATTCCCTCTTCTGTGTTTTTTTTTTTTTTTTTTTTTTTTTTCAGCAAATTCATTTACATTAAAAGAAGTTGATTGGCAGGTTGATTGAAGAAACCCAAATTTTTAATGCACTAGAAGTAATCAAACTCCATTTCCAACCCACAATGAATTTCAGCTTTCAGAACACATTTGTGGAAACAAAGTATTATCAGTTGCTGTAAAACAGTCAATTTCTATAAGTAAAAATACCCATTTTACTGCAGTAAAGTCATCAGTTTTCCATACTATAATCTTTGAGATCTTTTGGATATCAAATGAGCTCAAACATGTTGATAAATGTCTTCATTCACCCAGTCACTATTTTAGTTACGATATTTTAAAAGCACTAAAATTAAGTAAACTGAATTAAATTAAAATTGCTGAGAGCCACTCAGCTGGGAAGTGGCTTTGCAGAAAATTGACCTAGAAGTCCCAGCGGATGCCAAGTTGAATATGAGTCAGCAATATGTCCTTGCTGCTCAGAAGGTTAAAAATATTCTCTGCTACATTAGGCAAAATGCTGCTGGCAGGTCAAGGGAGATCTACTCAGCACAGGTGAGCCCACTCCTGGAACGCTGTGCCCAGTTCTGGGCTGTCCAGTTCAAGAAAGACATGAACATAATGGAAAGTGTCCATTGTAGAACTGCTGGTTCTACAATGTGATCAAAGTGATCAAAAGGTGATCAAAGGACTCAAGTACCATAGCACTCCTATGAGGAAAGGCTGAGGAAGCTGGACCTGTTCAGCCTAAAAAAGAGAAAGCTCAGAGGGAATCTCATCCATGTATAAAAATACCTGAAGGAAGAGTGTGATGTGGACATAGACAACTCTTTTCAGTAGTGTTCTGCACTGGAACAAGAGGCAATGGGCACAATCTGGAACTCAGTGGTTCCATCTAAACATCAGGAAACACATCTGCACTGTGCAGGTATTGGAGCACTGGTACAAGTTGTTCAGAGAGGCTGTAGAATCTTCTCTACGGAGATACTCAGCTGTCTGGCCATGGCAACTTGCCCTATGAGCCCTTGCTTTAACAGTGGGTTTGGATCAGATGACTTCCAGATATGTCTTCCAATCTTAACCAGTCAGTGATTTTGTGATTATTTAAAGAAATGAAATTTGTTTATTTATGAATGAATCTTGATATTATAGGTCTAATGGGAAAATTTTCTTACTTTAGGGGAAGGCAATCACTTAAAAAGTGATAACAACTTCCAATAGTTTAAATTCATTATCAGCATCAGATTTTTGGCTTCATGTCTAAAAGTTGTCTAGAATTGAGATTTTTTGAAAGTAAACAAGATTTCCAAACTGAAAGCTCTACATAGACCTAATGAATTAAGTTTACTTGCTTTAGTTTTGCTAATTTCGGCTGATTTCACTGAATTGTTGTGGCTCAGTGACTGTTTATCATGATGATTTTTCCCCAGAATATTCACAAAGTTCTTGAAACTTCTGGTAGCTTTATGAAAATAAGCAAACAAGTAAATAAATCTCACAGGCCATTAATCATATCTTATTTGAGGAACTTTTTTTCTGTCATGTTAGGTCTATATAATTTCCTGAGCATGGGATTTATCAGCTTTTTCTCTGATTACTTTCCTTCGTCATACAATAGGGCCCAAAGGACCTGAGGTCAAAACCACTTTGTCAAAAGAGCTGTGTGTCCCCATAAAAGACATAACCTCCACTGAGAGAGCTTTCACTGTAAGTGATAAAGGCAGCCCAAGAAAATATTTTTATCCCCTATTATACTGACAAAGAATGGAGAAGGAGATTAAGTGATTTGGCCAGAGATCTCCAGGAAATCTGAATCCATGAGTCCTCAGCTTTAATCCACGAGACCATCTTTCCTCTGCTAGGAAACAGATGTTAAATTGGATGTTAATTTTGCCATGAAACTTTTTTAGAGAACTCTGAAAGGCAAATAGTCTCCAAGAGTCATTATTTTAGCAAGCTACCAGCGCTGCAGTCTTGCATCTCAAAAGTAATTCGTTCCATCTTTGTTGGCAGGCTTTAAAAGGTCTTTTGTTTTCACTCACTGATTAGCGTACAATCTATTTTGAAAGATATGTGGGCTGATATGGGATATCATTTATTTGTTTCAAATGGTAGCTTTTTGCAGCAAAATGTATAAAGCTTTTAAGTGTTGTGGATTGAAGCCTCTGATGTCAAAGATAAACATTAGGATTATAAATACAGATCCTCTAAAGCATTGCAAGTACTGTAATCAGTAACAGAATTTCACATAATTCACTTGCCTGCCTTAAAGTGCTGAAGGTTTTTCCTTTTAAAAACCGCTGGCGCATACATTATCAGCCAAAACAAACAACTGAGCCAAACATGTAATGTGAGTTAATTATATAATGTGTATGGTATTATATAAAATTCCCATTTAATACTAGACTTCAGCACCATATGGGTTAACATACAACACTACTTGGCCTTCCTCTCCTCTTTTCTGCAATTCAAATCAGTCTTCTGGAAAATTGGCCTCGGTACCAGTGACGTGCTGCTGAACTTACAAGATCTCAAGAATATCCTACCAGATTTCATCCTTTTGTTGAAGAATTGTTTCCATCTGGGGCCTAGATATAAACTTGGAAAATGTAAAGGCTCTTGCCTCTCACCCTGTCTGACTTCAAAACATTGGCAAATAAATTTCCTTGTCAATGCAGTACAGATTGGATTAAAGCACTGGAGTAAATTATGTTTTTGTGGGTGCATGAATTAGTGGCATTTATTGAAAGTTTAATGTACTGCCTAACAACCCAATACATACTTTAAAATCAAGTGAAAATTAACATTGAACACAACAGAGTACTAGAGAATATTACATTCTAGAAAGAAATATTAGTCACACGGGGCCAGATCTACTAAAGAGCACCGTTACTCACATTTGCAAGTGCTTCATTTGTGTGCAGAACCTCAGTGTGTGAGCATAACTCCCTGGCTTGAGTCCACGTAACTGTTTTACTCAACAGGAGTAGCTAGGCTAGGAGCATAATTGCTATCAGCTCCTCTGTGCCCAGTGAAGGCAATGGTGATTACATATTTGAATCTGCATCTCATGCAAAATTAAATTCATGTTCATTTATTTGCAACCCATTGCTTTATGCCACTATGTCGAGTGAAAATGGTTCCGGTACGGATATTATCTACAAAGATATTGGCTACTATCCCTCAAATGGACAAGTAAGCAAAAAAGCAGAGGATGTACTTAGTTTGGAGGTAGGTCAGAAGAGGGAATCAGATAACTCCTGTGTTTCCAGGGTGGTTTGTTTGTTTGTTTGTTTGTTCTGATACATACATCAAGCTTTAACAGTTTCTCATTTGACACAACCATGAAGTGTCCCCAGGCTTTGTGCTAGACTTCCACACATAAACTTCTGTGTATGTCTGTGTGTCTTCACTATTGTTAGCACATCAAGAAACATTCATACAACTTTTCCAGCAAAAACCCACTTAGTACTAACAGAAGGAGTTTACAATGACTGGAATTTGAAACATGCTGTTTCAAGAGCTAGTAGCCTTTCATATTTTCTCCAAGTCTCAGCAACAGTAATATTGGAAATTATAATCTGTAATTTTGAAATGAAAAAAACAAGTTTCTTTTTGTTCGTAATTCAATCTGTGTAGCCTCCCCGTTATTCAATGGATTTCTAAATGAAAGGGTAATCACTGCGTTCTTTGCTAGGATGTATAATCACAGAATCATAAAATCATAGAACAGTTTGGGTTGGAAGGGACCTTTAAGATCATCTAGTTCCATCTCCCCTGATATAGGCAGGGACACCTGCCTCTAGACCATGTTGCACAAAGCACTATCCAGCTGGCCTTGGATGCTTCTAGGGAGGAGGCATCCACAACCAAACTGGGCATCCTGTTCCAGTGTGTTACCACCCTCACAGTAAAGAATTTCTTCCTAAAATCTAGTCTAAATCTACCCTCTTCCAGTTTAAGCAATTTCCCCTAGTCCTGTAACTACACGCCCTTATAAAAAGTCTCTCCCCAAGGGCCTTTCCTGTAGGCCCCCCTCAGGCACTGGAAGGCTGCTATAAGGTCTCCTTGGAACCTTCTCTTCTCCAGGCTGAAAAGACCCAGATCTCTAAGACTGTCATCATATCAGAGGTGCTCCAACCCTGTGATCATCTTTGTGGCCCTCCTCATGACCTGCTCCATGCCTTTGTGTTGGATGCATGATTATTATAGCCCTTTTTTTCAGAAGCAAGAAGAGGTTTATGATCAGATTTCAGTTTAAAAAGGGCAAGTCTACTAGAAGTGAACACATCTCCTCTATTTGAGCATACTGACATCATTTCATTACTGTCCATAAGCAAGTGTACAAGCAAGCATTTGGCTGGTGAAGATCTGCGTGGGGACCGTTTTTAGAAGCACCAGGGTGGTTGTCCATGTTATCAAGTAGTGCAGATTAGCAGGAGCCAATCTTCCTGAGTTCTGACTATGTAACACCCACCCTGTACACGCTCTCTCTGCAGAAAATTGTCATCCAGCTATATTCTGGTCCCAAGAAATAAAAGTCACTGGCATGGGACACATACATAGACTACCATTTTCAAGAATATGTAAATCCATTCACTACTTCCTGGTATAGGCATACTGCTGATGGCCTCAACTTTATTACAAGGTACCCCTAATATTTTCCAAGGTACTATTCAACTGTGGCTCTCATAGACGCTGTTTGTAGCTTCTGATGTTACTCGTCTATACTTTTTCTTCCAGATGTAATGGCTCTTTCATCTTTAATCTGCACCAATATTATTTGCTTTGCCTTGATATATGCCTTTAATGTGAGATAATATCCAAATAATGGGTACGTGGTCCTTGTTTATTTAAAGTATGATTTCCAGAAACCTTCACCATTCTTTAGAAAAGTAGGTCTAAAGTATCAGTTTCCTTCCTAAATATTGTTTTTCTGATTTATTTACTGATGTGGTAAATCTCATATTCCCTCAGTATGGATAACCTTATAGCTCTGAGTTTTATTAATGCACTTCTTCCTTCCTTCTGTGTTAATTTTGTTGATTTTGGCTCTCATGCAGCTAGTCCTACTCAGTAAATATTTCATTTGCTTTTATGATGATAAAATAGGGTCTCATTCATCTTCTGCTAGAGTGTTTTCCACTGGGTTATGGAGAGTGCTTCTGGCTTGTGATACTGTTGTTATCCTCTTCATCAATGCTGTATAATCACAGCTGGGCCTGGTACTAACCACAAGGTTAAATAGTTCATTGCATATGTCACTGGATTGACTTACAGTGTTTGACAAGGCATGGACTGCTCAACATGAGTTGCTGTGAGCTGTGACTTCTAAGTGCCATATGAATCATAGAATCACAGCATAATTTAGGTTGAAAGGGGACTCTCGAGAGCACCAGATCCTACCTGTAGTCAAAGCATGGATTTCCAGAGCAAGTTATTTTTCTAGAGTAGGAGGCTTTTGTGTTCAACAGCTTACTTTTGTTTATTTGTTTTTGGGTTATGTTGGTTTTTAGTTGGTTGGTTTTGTTGTTTATTTATTTGTTCTCCTAAAAGTTCACTTCTAAAAATTTGAGATCCCATTTATGAGCCTAGTTCTTGTGATCTGGAAGGTTTAGGCATCTAAAACTTTAAGACTGACTCTTCATTTGTAAATCAATTAGAAGTTTTCTGTGCCTTTTCCTTTGATAAGAAAAACAACGTACTTTTTAAGGTGACTTTAGTACCAAGTTTTGAAATCAAGTGTCATGCTTGACTGTGCAAATTTTTCTGGGAAAACTGAAAGCTATTAAAACACTGATATTATTGCCATACAGTTATTTGACAACTTTTCATAACCATCTTCCTTTTTTAAAATGTATAGGTTAAAGATACAAATTAAGGAGAAACTTGAACTTTCTCCAGTTGCTTTTTAAGGTGTCACTTCTTTGAAGCCCTGTTCTTGCTTGCTGAATGTTAGAGAGAAACTGAAGAGACACATCCACCCAATAACATCTGCCTTATCTCCATGCTGCCTTGCTAGGGAGGTTGTAGAAGCAGTTGGCTGCTTACTATCAGCAGTAAGCTGAGGACTATGAGCAAACAAGGAGGTTACATCTTCAAGAGAACCTCTGACAGCAGTTATGTACTTAGTAAAAAATAGCTGGTGGCTAGAAAACATTTAGTTAAAAATGAGGAAGCATTCTGGTATTATGAACAGAACTAGACCATACAGCAAAGCCAGTGAAGGTGTCTACTGCATATTCACCTGAGGAAGCATGAAGTGGTGCTCTGTGACCAGAAGCAGCATCCAAGCCAGTTCTGGCCATTCACTCTCTCGTTTCTGTTGCAATCTGTGTGGACAGAGACATTGTGCAGCACCTTTAATTACCCTCACCATCAGATTTTTTGTGCCCATGTTTCAGCTGACGCTTCCCTTATTGCACGTGTGATCATTGCCTCATGTTTTGTGCATCCCTGAGGAGGATTTGACTCTCCCTTCTCTTTTCTGAAGAAAAAGCAGATTGTGATTTCACATTGTGCATACTATACACCAGTACAGAGACCTAGACAAATCCTGCAGAACAAATGGCAAAAACTGGAGCATTTCCTTCATCCTCATTTAAATTGATCACAGGAGGGGGAAGCTGTGTTGTCACCATAACTAAACCACAACTGCAGCCCATGGGGAAAAGAAGATGGGAAGGGGATCCTATTCTCACTGGCTTTGGAGGAGCTTGCATTTCACTCACAGAAAAGACTACTCATTTTTGTACAGTGTTCAAAACCTATGAAAACTGTGCTGTAACACTAGGCCATTCTGGAGAAAGCCATTTAAAACAGTCTTCCACATCACTGACAAGAGCGTGTTTAGAGCTGAAATTAGACATCTGGATCTTATTTTACCAACAGCAGCAAAATTCATGAGCAACAGTCACCAGTGGGCAGTCCTTTCTTAAGAATATATTTACTGTTCTTCATGTACTTTTCAAGAGTGCGTCAAAAAGTTGCAAAATTTTAGTTTTTGAAGTAAAAATTCCCTCTCTGTAAATGAAAACTTTAAAGTCTCAATAGAACTTAGGAAGCTGGTCTGTGCAGTGTACATCATATCATGTTTTGTCAAAATTAGAATGGAAGTCACTGTATTATTTAGACCTAGATATATTTAATTTTTGAGACAACATTTCCAGAAACATTTTTGTTTTAAAATCCCAATCTAACTATATTTTCAAAATTGCCAACAATTTAGAAATCGTAATACAACAGCTATGTTTAATCTTGCTTGTACTTTCAAAGAAGCAGATCTGTACAAGAGAGAATAACAAATAAATATACACTTTTCCATTCCTTGAATATTGAAGTCTTTGGGCCTAGTGCAAGAGAGGAAAGAGTAGTTTTAAGTAGAGAGAAAACTGCCTCCTTTTATCTCAACCACAGCAGTGGAGCAGAGTGAAGTTGCCTTCAGTAAAGAAGCCAACAGTAGTTGCCATAACATTCCTGTTTAACATTTTTCTTTTGAGATTTTAAATGCATTTTATTGTAGCTGCTTTGCATGCTGAAACTTTATAATCTCAGCTGTGCTATAGATTTAATACATACGAAAAATAGATTCACAAGGAAGTCTTTTATCCCTTTATGTAATGCCTTAAAAAGGTTTATAATATTACGTACATAAGAATCTAGGAGATTGTTTTTTAATACACATTAAAGAATTTTCTGAAATGCATTTCTTCTCAGCGTGTAACAGAAGGTAACAGAAATTATATTTGGTCTGTAGGTCCCTAGCCAAATTTGCATAACTTTTTTCACTAATCACATGAGATTAAGCTGTTAATGGCACATACAGTGTGAAATGCATGTGCCATGTGAAAACAGAATCTAATGGAAGTATTTTTCAAAAACATTGTAGAATGGGATGCAGAACTTTGAGAGCTTTACTATCAATTTCACAAATTGAAACTATTCCTCTAAGTTTATTTTAAACTTTTTAAAAAGTTGTCTTCAGGACTAATGAGTAGACATCAAATAAGCATTTTTCTAACTATTGAATGATTAATCACTTCTACAGTATTTATACCTTGAAATCAATGTAATGCACAAGTCGATACATCAAAGCTGCTGCCACTGCTCAAAGACAACAGAATGTTTTGACAAATCATTGACTTCTTAGACAGCTTTTCTCCCAATGAAAATGAGATATACTTGCCCCATTCAGAATTCACAGTCTTCTGAAGACTGCGGCTATTTTAAATATATATATATTTGCTGATAATTTTTACAGTGTAGTTCAAAGTAAGAAAAAAAATGAAATCTTCATAAATCTGGTGATTATAAATACTAAATCTGGAGAGAAATGGGAATGAGTTTATGTTATTTTTAATTATTTCCAGTAAATTTCCAGTGCCTGGCTCAAAAGAAAATTCAAAAAACACATTAATATTATATGAAAATGAATATTCTGAAATTTTGCAATTCTCAGAAAACCAGCGGTACAATTTTTTTTTTTTTTTTTTTTTTTTTTTTTTTTTTTTTTTTTTTTTTTTCTGAGATCGGATAGCTTTTAACAGTAGAAACAAGCAGCCATCATTGTGAATATTTCTCTGAAGTAGTGCACTGACTACATCAAAAGTTGTCTACTCTGCATTTCTATTTATGGGACAGTTGCATCTTTAAGCACTTCAGATCTTAAGGAGAAAGGAT
Source organism: Centrocercus urophasianus (assembly GCF_019232065.1). Taxonomy (NCBI): domain Eukaryota; kingdom Metazoa; phylum Chordata; class Aves; order Galliformes; family Phasianidae; genus Centrocercus; species Centrocercus urophasianus. The sequence goes on from NW_024884364.1 coordinate 23,131,700, forward strand.
CTTGAGCAGAATGAGATTTTCCTTCAGTTGGGTCATAGATTTGATATAATCTATTGTTACTTTGTCTGAGTAATTATTAAGAGCAAATACCTGGGAAGAATTGTGTGGGAATTAAATACAACTCCTCTAGATACACACAAAAAGCCTTTATAATTTCCTTCTGAAAATGCTTCTTAAAAGTAGCTAGATTTTTACTTTCCATTATTCCAACAGAATGATTGCCTCAAATCTTCTACTTTGTAGGCTGGAACCTTCTAATTTCCAGGCTAACTTGGTTTGGGAAGACTTCTTTATTCCGATGTTCTTCTTTAGTTTGAGAAATTCCCTCTTCCTGCTGTTCACTCCGACATAGTTTGAATATATCCGCCTGTCTTACGAGCTGAGAGTGAGGCAGTTTTGAAATCTTCAGTAAGAGTAAAGCAGTAAAGCTGTGCTGTGCTGGAGTTAGTAAGCCCAGCTAAGAGCCTGGCTTTTTGAGCTCTGGCATGGTGCAGTACTCCTGTGGTTTTTGAATAGGATCTAGTATGCATCTTGTTCAGCTTGGTTGGAGCAGAGGTAGCTAAGACCTATCTGTAACTAGTAGTGTGGCACATACTAATGATTGCATCACACACACATGTTTAGATGTGTTTCTATAGCTTAGAAACATACTTCTTGTATGAGCAGATCTCCAGTCCCCAGTCTTCCTAATCCTTTACTATAGCTGTGCCATTCTCTCTTAAATATACGCCATACATTGCACAAATGACCTTGATAATTGTATTTCAGTGGAGATAATTGCTTTCGGACATCTTGCATCTGAATGCCACTGCATTATGAGAATGTCACTACTTTGATAACAGTGATGTGATCAATCACTGAAGATCCACCTGTTAATTTTAAATATGAAAAAGTTTTGGTAGTGGACTCAGCAATGGGTAAATTTTCTAGAAGTAATTTCTCGTCTAATCATGAATAGTAAATATCCCCCTGAGAAGCTTCTAAACAAAACCTAAAGGAGTTCTACACATTTGGTCAGAACATCACTGGGAAACAAAGTGACAATGGAAAGCTCCAGATGTTATGAAACAAAATATTAAAGAGTATTATGCTACAAAAATAAAATAACCGATGTTAGTCATTATACAGCATATTTCATATCAGTATTTCAATGTTAACTCTAAGAATAGATTGCTTTGATTTAGTCCAGACTTTCCAATGTCACTTTGTGTTGGGAATGGGAAGGACAGAAAATCTTCTGATTAGTATGAAATAGTCCTTAAAGTTTTTTAACATCTATAACTCCTTGACATTATTCCACTTCATTGTAAGTTAATAGAAATTTTATCCTATTGTTCAGGAGAAGCAAAACTGAGTCCATGGTCAAGAAGTCACACATGCATGGAAAGCATAAACATTTTGTTGGGAATCTTAAATGCTGTGACTCTTTCTTAAGTCCTCATGAGAGTACAAAAGAAATCTAGAACAAAAACCTGAAGTATTTCATCTACTAAACCTGACTTATCTGTGACTAATAGCTTTTCAACCTTGGTTTTGATATGCTGCTACTCTTTGAAACCTTATTTACTGTACAATTGTACTTTGTTTCTCTGATTTATATATGTATGGGAACTGCTGAGTCACGGCCTGAACCTCTGATTGATCACCTGAGGTGAGCCGTGAGTCAGCCAGAGGAGCACAGCTGAAGGCAATTCATCTGTGCTGCTGGAAGGGGTGGAGCCTGGCTGCACCCCTCCTAGACCTATTTAAGAGCTGGCTACCAGTGGGGGGAGGACCTTGTCTGGAGATCCCTCCTTCTGGTGTTTTGTGGTGAGCCCAGCATAAGGATAAGCCTTCCATTTATTCTCACTTGTTATCATAGTCCACTTTGCCTAACTTTCTTGTTTATTTTGTGATTGTAGCATCTTGATTTCCATTGATTATACAATATGCCTAGACCTTTTGGATAAAATAATAACAAACCTTAGAATAGTTATTCATGCTGAAATCACATTGCTGTTTATGATATGCAAAGCTGTAAGTAGTGAAATTCTGATTAAGATTTAAATGTTGGTTAGACAACATGATTTAAAAACTGCCCTTTGCAACTGAAGTATATGAGAAACTTGTGTTTCAGAATGCACAGAAAGACTATTAAATGCAATAAATAAAAAATCAGATGAAAAATTTTCTTATTCCTTGAAGAAGTGGTTAATTACTTAAGTCAAAAATGTATACTAATTTACAAAATTTTTGTAAAAGTTGAGATACTGTGAAAAAATATTTGAGCAGGTGGCTCACAATTCCACTTCTGTTTGCAATAGTTTTTAAAAACTAGAAATCAGCACATAAGTAAAAAGAAATAGATTGGCTCTTTATTTTGATTCATGAAGATGGAAATAAAGTTTTGTTTGAGTAAGCACATTCTGTTAAATTCAATTAAGATGTGTGCTCTTAAATCTTCATTGTGATCACTATCCTTGATAATAAGCAATGGAAACAGACAGATTTCCAATTAAACCAGTCATTGGGAGAGAGCAAATCATGACCCATACTTAGCTCCTTCAAGACATGCAAGAGGAGAAAATGGGTATTTAAGCATCAGGCTGCAACTTTATTAATTAAATTATATGGGGAATCATCTATTCAGCCTTTCTCATATACCAGACACTTATAGTTGGGACCACTGTGCATTTGCTGTGTTCCCACTCTTGATCTACTAGCTAAAGATAGAATCTCTGCATTCATCTATAGGACTTATCTGATATCTGAGTGATTCAGATCCTTGCAGACAAAACTGAAGAACAGTGAGCTCAGAGAAATACCTGCTCTACAAAAGGTTCAGTTTTCTATTCTCTCCTCAAACACTAGGTGTTGTTTGACAAGGCTTCTCTCCGTTTAATCTCTGTCTCTTCTGAACTTTCACAATCTGTGAAAAGTAATTTCTCTTATTCTCTATCTTTAAACTCTTACTTTTCAATGACAAATATCTTCACAAGAAAGATGGAAAATCTCTGTCAATATGACTCACTTTGGCTCACTCCTTAACTAATCTTAAAATGGGCAATTGATCAGAAAAACAGAGCATGTTTCCAGGAAGCCAGATCAGATTTTGAATGATATAAATCTCTCTAACCTGTATGAAGCAGAGAAAATAATTTTCTTCTTTTATGTGGATGTTTCTGTAAACTCTATGCTGTAAAATAAGTCTATTTCAATTTCCTCATTGCCTGCCATGCAAAGGCTTGTTACACATTTATGCCCTTCTCTATAGGAAGACATGAGAGTCTTATGTCTCATGTTAAGCCATTCATAGACTTCCAGAACAGGACAGAGGCCATGCCTTCCTTTGCAGCAGTGGTCATCATGCTTCTCTCAGCTATGTCTGAAACTAAATAATTCAAAACTGGATCTTGAGCATGGAATTCAAACGTAAGTGGAATTCAAAAGTAGTTCAGCTTCACATAAAGTAGGCTGCATCCTGTGCTTGAAAACTTCTCATGAGTTCTGGATGCTCTACACGTATTTAGATTTCTTTATCTTATCTCTTTCTTACTGTAATACATTTGAGTCAGATAAATTTGCATTTGGACACATTGGGTACAACTATAGCAGTGTTTTATAGTCCATCACAATATATCATCTAGCATTTGATTTGGCTTTTATTTAGTCCCTTCTCCATCTATTTCAAATGGTAAATTAGTGTAATTACAGCACATAACTTTTGTTATTTCCAAACATATTTTCTTTTGAACATGAAATGTGCATATAGGTGTGTCCAGTCTCTGTACCCCAAAAGGTATGCTGAGTCAGTTGTTTTGTCATGTGCCTGACAGGCAATTTGTTCATAATCTGCTATCCCCTACAGCAAGAAATACAGCTGTGGGTGGCATAGCTAAAAATAGTCATCAGGCATTTCCTAAAATTGTATCTAGAGCATTTCATTTTCCATGGCAAGGATCACTACAAGTAGTGACAAACTGTGGCACGCATTGGACTTCACTTTCCATTTCTGGAAAGACCTGGACACTGGGATTGGAGCCATCTGGAAAAAGTGCAGAGCAGAAATATATTCCTGTAGGCAGTTTGACACAATTCACTGGCCAGTTAGTGAGAAAAAATAAGTCCCTTGAAGATGATAGTGTGGGCATCCCCTGCAAACTACGCTGATCTGTTAATTTCCTGTATTTGCTAGAAAGAAAAAATGGGAACAATGGTAAGATAACACAGCTCTGTTTATGTGATGGGACAGTACTCCCACATGTGAGTATAATGTCTTTGCTTTGTGATCCCCCACAGGGCAAAATTATTCTTTGAGGTCAGATTTGTTTTTTTTTCAATGCATCTAGGCTGTCAGGTATGCAGGGTATATTGTCTTTCTATCTATGTTGGTAGATTTGAAAGAAAAACAAACAAAAAGCAAACCTGGATAAAGGGACCACCAAGACATCTACACTTGATAATACCTTGTGAAGAAGTAATTAAGAAAAATATTGCTGCATCACATCTTGCTGCTCCAGCAGGGCTCAGCGGAGGAACAGTTGTTCTCTTGTTGAGGTCCTGATGTGTCCTTTGCCCACTGTTCTACACTGCTGAATTTTTCAGGTCCTGGGAACATGTAATGAAATTTTAAGATCACATTGCCAGCTGATGGATTCCCTATATTGGATATTTGTGAGTGTTACTAATGGAGAAGGTGTGACACGAATTCCTATTCTTTTCCTTCCTGCGGTGTATGAAGAAAGGTGCATATCAACTCCTTTTATGATACTGCCCATTGGCAGTGTTCTAATGTTGCTGCTCAGAAAAACAGTGCAACTGCATATTTGTATGACATACTTATAACCGGTCTGGATATATAAAGTTGAATCAGAGCTGTGTGGAAAGGAAATAAATTATCATCATTTACATAGAAATCCTAGGGAAAGACGGAAAATAATACAGCATTAATAAAATGTATTTTAACCATATCTACATATACATGAATATAAAAACGTATCATACGTATAGAAATATATTGGTACGTTTGTTGAAGTAGGTAAGTAGCTTTTGGAGACAGGATTGATGTTCATAGGACGTAGACAGAAAAAGAGGAGTTGGCCACCCTCCCTCTTCAGTCAAGCCTTTAGCTGATGGCTGGGGATTGCCACTGCAGAATGGACACCTAGGCAGTGGCAAGGTCACCTGCTGTCTCAGCTGATGTTTGACAAAACAAGGGAAGAGGTTTTCTTAATCTGTCAATTTGCTTACCTGTGCATTATGGTTTCACGTACATAAGAATTAGTCAAAAAGGAAGGAATTGATTCATCTTACTGATAGAAGGGCACATCAGTCTGCCCTTCTATCTCCTTTTGAGGCTTTGGAATGATGCAAATGAAAGTAGATATCTCAGTCAAAAACTGTGTGAACCTCTCTCACTGTTTGCTGGCAGCAGAGAATGTGTTTATAGGAGCTCCTTTGCATAGCAGATATGAGCAACTCCTTCATCAGCCTTAGCCTTCATGGCTAGCAAAAGAGTTGGCCTGGATGCTAGCTGAGTATGTCTGGCTGCCTTAATACTCTTCTGGTGCCATACACTGTGTGCAGAATCTGGGACAGCTCTAACTGCTGTCTGAGAGCCAAGCAGGCAGTCAAGGTGCAGCAGGGGAAGGGAGGCTTCTCGAAGCTGCACTTGGCTAAAGCTCAGGTTTGAACTCTGCATCTGTAAAAGCTAATGAGTAGGAATTTGAAAACAGATGACTCCCAGCCTTCAGAGTGCTGTAAAATACATTATTAGCAGAAGATTATTTCCTAATATTTTTTATGTCAGAAGGGTCCTCAGTGAGATCAGGATCTCACAGAGCTGTGTGCTAAATGTACCAAATGTGCTAAATTGTGAGACACTGCATCTTCAAGCAGTTTGCTGCTGAATTGATGAGACGTGAAAAGGCAGTCTTTTATCCTTGTTTAATAGGTTAGGAAACGAGGTGATCAAATAGTTTCCATGAGAGTTTTTAAGAGCTTTCAGGGAAAGAAAGAACTGAACTCAGCATAAATATCTGAATTCAGTTCCTTAACTGTCAAGTCATCTTTCGTTTTCTCTTCCCTACTGGTTTTTATTAGAGTACTGTATCAGTTGTTACATTTTGGTGTAAATACTCCTACAGCTGTATCAGAGCAGTTGCTTGATACAGTGCAGTCCATTATTTGCAGATAGGCTCCCAATGTGGTCTCTGCTGCAGGCAGTTGTGTTGTGGCATATGAAGCTTTCATACGATCACTGTGGCAGGAAGTAGAGGGAAGGAGGGAGCCTCCCTGCTGCTGCCGGAACATTTATTCGTGGTGACATTTTAAAGGTGATAAAACTTGTTGTCATGTATGCATTTTAGAAGAGAGGTTTCAAAGAATCAGGAAATAGTCAGAAAGTGTGATTGATTGTTAAAAGCAGTACAATCCCATAGATGTTGGTCATATTCTCAGTGTTGGGGTTCAGCAATAATAGAGGCATAGTGACTTTCACTCAATGAATCACAAAATTCTACCACTTTGTTTTTTTAAGCATGTACAGATAGTTAATGTGTTAGTTTTGTAACAAATTCTACAATGCCCCCTTTTTCAATAAAGTATTTTAAAGTCTCCTCCTTAATTACTGAACTATATATCACTCCAGACGTGATCATTATGGGACACAGGGTTCCATTTTCAGAAGAGATGGTTCCAAGTTAACTACAAATACACGGACTGTGAAGTTTGTCTAACAAAGTATAACCACGAAATGTTCAACATGGAGAAATAAATAGGATATTTTAAAATCTGTTACAGTATGACTTTTGTTTATAGTGCTGATATATCTGAAATATACATATGTATGAAATTATTTTCTTTTGCACATAGTGGAAATCAGTTTCATTTTATTGAAAGTGCAGAAGAATAATTTTTGCCTGTATGCTACAAGTGATCTCCATTCTATAGATGTGCTGCAAATGCATCCAAATGTATACAGCAGCAGTTTTGTGTGTGAAAGAGCCAGGGAATGTGTGATTAGCAAGCCATTGTGAGGTGCTGTGAGAATTGAAACTTGTGAAATGTATACCTCAACGAAGTTGCCAAAAAGCCCCAGATGATTATTTTTAAAGTGTTTTCAAATATTTACAGGTCTCTGGGGGACCTGTAAAGACCATTTACTTTCCTGAAAGTAGACCAATGTAATCTGAAGAAAAAAATCATTTTTTCTGGCCACCCAGCTACACCAGCAATCTAGATGAAATATAATGATATTACTTGGACGTAAGTAAGTCAGAGAATGGTTTTCTTGGTATATGAGGCTTGCAAATTTTTAGTGGAATGTAGCAAAAATCAAATTTTGTACTGGAAAGTTATATTAGTTTTGCAGTTCTGTTAGTCATTGAGATGACACAACTACAAACTGTTTCACAGCCTTCCTTGAAGTAGACAGAAACAACTTCACTTTCTAAGTCTCCTGAGCCCCCTTAGCTTTCTCCAAATGAAGAAGTAAAATATCTGTACATTGCTAATATGAGCAAAACCTACTATGAATTGTGTCTGTTTTGCAGAGAAAACTTGCATCTGAAAATTGTGAATTATAACAGAATGCTGCAAGTGAATGCTACATTTCTGAGGCCGTTTGAAAGGAGAATTGGAGTTATTCTATTGTTTGAAATGGCATTCAATAAGTTCTTAAGTGCTCAGAGCTGCAAATCTGGTATACAGCTTTCTTGTCCATAACAGACAATAAAAAGTATATGCACTTGCAGGTATGGCTGAAGAAACCTAAACATCAGAGTACTTAAGTGGCTCACATTTTTTGACTGGGTGCTACGATAATGAATGGTATCACTGTAGTTTACTGTCCCAAAGTGATTTTTTTCCATACACCACCAGAAGTATTAATTTCTCTGTTCTAGGGAATTTTTCACTCTTTCTTTCCAATAAGTTGCTACAGCAATTTATACAGGGATTTAACTCTTCCATAGCATAGTATCAATTCAATTCATTTTAGCTTTTTAAGCAAAAGACAAAAATATTTCTTTCTCCTAGGAAAATGAAGGAGGAACTGTTCTGTCACCAAGTTCCTGTGAACCACCTCAAGGGAAGCTTTCCTGCGTCCAGATTGCATTCACATACCAGTCTGTCTTTGACTCAATCATTCATTTCATAGCACTACATTTAAACATAAGACATTTTAGTATTACTTTTTTGAATGTTCTTAATGTTCATAATATTATCTAATGAATGTTCTTAATTCCATAATTGATTCAGATAAATATGTTTTGTCAGTGTTATTGAAATGTTTTGTAAAGTACTTGATAACTGTTTAGTACTTTTGTCTCACTTGACAAATGGGAGACTGAGGTAAAGAGAAACAAGGGGTTGGTCATTCCAATCTGGGAAATGTGAGGAGTTTCCAAGACTATTACTGATCCAAGTGGGGTGGTCTTCCAGCTTCAGTGCTGAGTGGTACAAACTCACCTGGCCCAACTAATCCAGTCTTTACCAATGAGTAAACAAGATACCCTTGCTTACATTCCACTAAAGTTTGCATTGCACTCCCAACACCTCTCCATCATAAATGTTAATGAGTCTTGGGTGCAGCACTTCAGTGAGACTTGCTTTGTTCCGTTCAATACTGTTAGTCTAGACCTTTTTCACTGAAGTAAAGTTTTTACTGAGTTAGGTCTGTTTATCACTAGGAAATACTGTTCTCACGTTCATGGGAATATCAGAACAAGACACAGAGGTGAAATGAAGGTATTAAGCTTTGAACTGTGTGAAAACTTCAAAAACAATTGTGATTTGAAGAGGCAGGAACAAAGCAAGAGAAGTACTGCCAATGCTCACTCTATGTACAAGATCTTTTTTTAAAAAAAAAAAAAAAGCTTTTGGACAAAGTATGCAACAATAATCAGAAAATGTGAGATAATTTATTTTATTCTATTTTGGAATGTTTTTATTCAAACACTCCTAAAGTTGTTTTTTTTGTTTTTTTTGTTTTTTTTTTTGAAAAAGCACAGGAAAAGGAGAAAAACATTTTTTACATCTCAGTGAAAATAGTAAAAGGGGAACACATTTTTGTCTGTGTGCTGACAGCTTACAAAGATCTTTTCTGTCACTTTCATGCTCATGAGGTGTCTTTTTCAGCCAGTTTTATTTTGTATTTATTCTGGATAATTTTATACAGAATTTGCACTGCAAAGAAAGGACCTAAGTGTTTTAAAAGATGGATGTTTTAAAAAATACAATAATTATATCCTACAGACTTGAGCAGTCTAAGTTTTATGTAAAGTTTCAAGTTGTCTTTTCTTGGAGAGGATGAGAAGGAGGAGCTGAAGTACATCACTTCCTAGCTGTTGCCTCAGCACCATCATTTTGTTAGTTTTCCAAAACAAAGCCACAAAATGGGGCCACGTTCTTCCATTACCAGCACTTGCTTCTTGACAGTTGCAAACTTCAACCAATCATGCAGGTCGTTTTAGGTCCATAAAGGGGAATATCATGGAGCCAGCTGAGGAACTGAATCCACACACTGATCATTAAGCTTGAATGAAGGTGTTAATCCTCAAGAGTTATTAGATGAAAAGTACCAGTCTCTGATAACTCAGAAGAACTCTGCGTATACACAGAGTAGGCTGATTCTTAGCAGTAACATTGCTTTATTCACAGAAGTAGAAGCAAAGTGAGGAAAAGAAGTTTGCCATGATGGAAGACGAATGTCAAGGGGACTGTATGACGTGGCTGTCATTGATAGCAGGGGCAGAATTTGATGACCAGGAAGTTCTTTCAATTTTGTACTCTCGTGTAAGTGTCAAATGCAAACAGATTTTGGAGAGTGTCAGAGACTATTCTGCCTGATCTTACCTCGTCTGTCATGTCAGGTCTATCAGGAGGTAAATTGCTCCTGTTCTTCGTATTGTGTGGTTCTTCATAGGTTGTATGTCACAAAAGACTTCTTTGACTGTGTAGGTACTTCAGAAGAAAATGCAGCACTTCTCTTTAGAATGTCACACAAGATGTGAAAAATTGGAAGCTGTACTGTGGGGGAAAAAAAAAAAAGGAATAATTCACTAACAGTGAACAGAAATGTATATCTAAATGTACTTAAAATTCCCAGAACACACTGTAGCCATGTTCAAAACTGATTAAAAAGGGAAGCAACTTTGAAATTTTGCCAGATATTTTCCAGCATGAATGACTCTCTTTCTGTCTCACACACAGAGCACACTGAGAAGCTGTGCTGCATACTGCAGCAATCTCCTATTTCAGCATGAAGGAACTGTCAGAGATAAGGCCAGAGATATGTAATATTATAACCATTATTTATTCCAGTTTAATGAAAGGGGAAAATAGCCCTTTTAGCTGCAGCTTGCATACAGAAAAACATTCATCTTACACAGCCTGCACTGTCTATTGTATTCACAATATATTAGCAGTTAGCCAATCTATTGGCTGAGATGAATTATTACATTGGCTTATGCTGATATCAGTTTTCATTACAGGGCAGTCATCCAAGTCCTTTCCTATTCTGTTTGTACATCCTTATTTCTTTACTTTTCTTTTATGCTTTGGGTCCTCTCAGACCAGGAGTCTCATACACTGAATATGTTATCGTTTAAAGTTTGAATTCCATATAGAAGCAAATAATCAAGTAAACGGTTTTACAAGTAATTAGTTAATTTTATTCCACATTTTACTGCTAAAAGTGCACCTTCATATAGACCACATTTTCTTCTCCTTACCTAAAGCATATTACAGCTGTGGTAGACGGGGAGAAAGGAGGCCAGTTTATTTTGTGCTTGTTGTTAGGATTTGCTTTGCTTTATCTTACATTGTTGGTATGGTATTTATGGGGAGGTTGGGGGGCAAGAGGGACAGTGAGAGGTATTGATTAAATGATGTTACACAGCAGTGAATCCGCTGGCTATGTAAAGGAAGAAGTCCTAGAGAGAAATTTACAAAAATGGGTTGATGTAGGGTGAGGGATTTCAAGATAAAAGAATACAGATAGGCAGAGGGGGAAAAGGCAGGTTACATTTTTGCAGTATAGCAGTGACAGCTCAGGAAAGGACCTCAAGGCCAATTTGCTGCCCTTTGACACTCCAAATCTACAAGCGCTGCTTTAGGCGCAGCCTGAGCAAACTCACAGAATCACAAAAACACCAAGGTTGGAAAAGACCTACGAGATCATCCAGTCCAACCATCCACTTATCACCAATAGTTCTCACTAAACCATGTCCCTCAACACAAAATCCAAACGTTCCTTAACGTGGAACATTGGATCCCACAGGACTCTTGTACCCAACACCTTAAGCACCTGTCCTGAGACTGACCCCAGGAATTCTTTTTCTTCCTCCAAAACTACAAATTTTGGGACAGGAGTACATGGTCAAGCAGTGGCACTCAGATATGCGTTATATTCATATGTATTCATAGTATTGTCATGTTAAAACAGTAATACCATTTGACTTACAGCTGTAGTGGTTACAGAATAGTTTCTATGTTACAGAATAGTTTCAAGCCATGGATACCATCTGTACCCATGTTCAGTAATTCTGCCTTCTCAGTACAGCTCCTCTAAGTATAATAGCCTTGACAGTGTAGTTGTCTCTGAATCACATCCCCTACAGATTCCTTCAACTACCCAGGTGCTTCTGTGTGCCTGCAACCATGGAATCCACTGTGGAATCAGGATGCTCTTCAGTATGAGAGGCTGTTTTGCCATTCAAAAAGTGAGCAGGTACCTATACATAGGAGCCCATATAAATGTATACTTATATTTGCAAGCAGAACTTTGGCAGATTTTTTTTTCTTTCCTTAAGCAATTTGTTCTTCTCCTCCAGTCTCCTCTACTCCCCTTAGAAACCACTATGTCTCATAGATGGCTTGTAGGATTAAAGCTGTATTTACATGGGGCAATTTGGGGGACAGACTTTCTTTACCTTGCCTATGTTTGAAGAGAAAGCAGTGGGCACCATTTCAAGTCTAAATAATGACAGTAATCATTTCCAGCAGACAGACAATCTCTTCCTGGCTGGTTATAGTCTGACACTTCAGCCAATGTAACTGGCAACTCTGATATTTCCTCTGAGCCTGGCACAGAATTAGGATGCTTGGTAGTGTTCTAGATGCCAATTTATCAATTTATTCCTTAAACTGCCTGATTTTGTTGCCTATGAAAATATATACTTATCTATTAAAGGAAATGCAAGTAGAATAGATCAGGAAATATTAAAACACAGCATGATGCACTAAGATATGGTGTTTCTTAAACAGTAGCAGTAATCTTAACGAAATGCAAATGTGATCTTTTTCAGGGAAAAGTGTGGTAATAAAAAGTAAAGAAAGGAGAAAGGTGCATAGAAAGAAGGGGGAGCTCTTGGATAGAAGAATGTCTTTGAATTTAGCAAAGACATAATGCAGTGCCTGCTACAATTGCACAGCTTTGCTTTCAAAAGGTAAAGACAGTGGGTGGGCTCCTTTCATGCCTGGTGTAATTCCACCAGAGTCAGTGGAATAGTAACCATAATAAATATATCTCTGCACAAGCAATACAATAATCTGTAGATGTCAGTAAAATAGGATGGATGTTCTTTCAGCTTTCAGTAGCTGAAACAAGTGTGCAATACAGAATAATCCTAACTTCTGTAAGAATCATTTCATAGTAATGAGACATTGAAATAAAAATATTTGGCATAGTAGAAGGAAGATATGTATTTCTTTATTTGTGTCCTTTATTATTAGTTACTACTAAAAGAAAAAAAGAATGGATACCACTCTTAAATATTGACCTCAAAATTTAGAGCAATTCTCTAAATATATGTGTACTTTTCTACATCTTAACTGGTTCCTCCATTTTTAAAATACTTCTCTCATCTACTGAAGTTTTAGTAGTCTATTCACTAACTGAACTTGCTGTGGTTAAGCTCAATCCCAAGAGACCCTAAAGTAACAAGGGGGTGGAGAGGGTTTGTTGAGGAGAACCTCCTGAAGTTCAGCAAGAAGAAGAAGAAAGTTATGCACCAGAGAAGAAGTAAATTGTATAGGAAATACTTAGGTGAGTGGCAGTTGATAAATAGGAGCTGGGTTCATGGCTGATGTCCAGTTGAATGCAAGACAACAGTGTGCTCCAGCTATGGACAAGGCAAAAAGTGACCTGGGCAACACTGGACAGCAGATGAGAGGAGGGGTGCACTTCTGCTCAGTATTTGCAGGGCTAAACCTGAACTTAGTATCTGCTGCTAGATATTCAGTTTCAAAAGGGCCACTGAGAGACTGCCCAGTATTTAGTAAAGAGCTCTGAGATGGTCAGGAGATAGACCACCTGACATAGAAGTGGAGGTTGATAGGGTCATGCTTGTTTAGTGAGACAAAAAAGGAAGCTTGAAGGTGAGTAATAGCAGCCTATAGCTTCCTTAAAGGCAGTTACAAAAATCACTGAGAGGTTTTTTTTGTTTTTGTTTTGGTTTTTTTTTTTTGTTTTTTTGTTTGTTTGTTTGTTTTTTAGTAGCGGAAGACACACAAAAAAGGAACAAAACCCATAAATTATGACTCAAAAGGTTCAAACCAGGCTTTGGAAAAATAGTCTTTATTGGGGTGGTGGTACTGCCGTGGAACAGATTACCCCAGTTTGCTGAGAAATCATGGAGATTTACAAGACTCATCTAGACAAAGTCATGGATTACCTGACCTAGTGCTGCTTGGAGCAGGGGTTGGGAATAAATGACCTCCAGACATTCCTTCCAGCCAACACTATGATTCTATCATTCTAGTATCTATTTGGTTTGGTTTGGGAATCTCTGTTTTTTTCTTCTCTGGGCTCCTTTGGCTGACTTTAAACCCTAATGAGTCCTCTTCCACACACTGCTCTTAAAATGCAATGGCTTCACATTTTTACAGTACTTTTGAACTCTGTGGAAAACTGACCACAGAATGTATCAAGATATTTCTCTGTTCATTGATTCATCTGGTATCTGTAAGAATTTCTCAGAGATATCAACTGGGCACAAATACAAACCAGAAGTTCTAAATGGTGAGCCTGAGTAGACATTATCTTTAGCTGCACAGAGTTTTTACACATCCTGTATAAAAAAAATCAAAGATCTCGAGTAATACTTTTTATTTTATTCTGAAAGAGGGTTGAGAAGGAGAGGAAAATGGTGATAATGCAAACCAAACTCTGAAATGCTTTCCAAAGCTATTACATTTGGCATTGATATATAATAAGGAAAGAGTCAGATGTTCTACATATATAAGGACCCGCATTTATGAGAGACCCGAATCAGGGCACACAACTTTGACTTCCCAGGGGAACAAAAAATAGATGTTTTAGTGGAATCCTGTAGTTGTCCCTTTTTTTAACATATGCAGGTAATGCTATATAATAGTTTTAGAAGAAACCAAAGCTTATTATGTATTTGTCTTTATTTTGCGTATGTAGATGATATAAAATTAAGGCTTCCTCAAATACATCCATATGTGCAATTCATGTTTATAGGTTGTGTTTTGCTGTTAGTCTCTTGAAAAATTCCTAAGAGGAAATTTAGCACTCTGAATAGAGCTGCTGTTTTCACTTATTATGTCACAAGAGGCTTTCTTTGAAAAGAAACTTCCTTTTAAACATGGATCTGTAATTGTCTGAGATACTCCTAATACTTACTAATTACCCTCTAGTCGCTTTAAGGGACAGCACTACTATTACGTAGCTCAAACTTATGAAAAGGTGAACTCTTCAGGAAATCAAGAATCTCTGTGGTCTTGGTGAATGCACCCCCTCAGACAACGGTATCATTTTTTTGAGGCTCTGTTGATTCTTCTCCATTACTCTTCTGATATTAAATGTTTTTGTTTGGGTTTTGCTTTGTTTTTCAATGAATATGTTCAGATATGTCTTTCATGTGTTCATCATTCTTTTTTCACTGGAAATAATTCAGCTTTTACCTCTTCCTCTCTCCAGTGAACAGCTTTTTGGAGCAGCTTAAATCCAAAGTGGGTCAGCCAGGCTTCATCTTCTTTCATGTTTTCAGACTGTTGCTGTCACATTTCTGCAGACTGGAAGATTTAAAAATAGGCTCCCTATGCCTTCAGTTTCAGTCCCAAAAGTGATGTCTTTCCCCTATCAAAACCAAGGATTTGTAATGGAATTCAGCATCATACTAGGTCAGGCATCTCTTTTCTAGCCAAATCCTTCAAAAATACCACTAGCACTCAAGTTTCAGATGAGGTGAAATGTCAATGGTGCAATTACATCCACGTGGAGGAATTCAGTGACACACCTTTGCTCCATATGCACTTCCATGTCAGGTGTCATTTTGTCAGGCTGCCCCTCTGCTGCCTTCTCTTACACACAACAAAATGTAATAGAATATTGGCAAGAAGGTTCAACCTCTACTGCCATATGACCAACATCTGCCTCTGGAATTGTAGGCCAACATTATAAAACAAAAGGCATTACTTTTGGAGCCGTCCTCAAATTTTTATTTGGGTTACCTCCAAATAATGGCATTTCAAATTGTTCCTATGACTAAGTTTTAATACTATAAGATATTCACTACTAATTATATGTGCAGGCACTAGACCCTGGAAAATCTGGTCTGTGACTACTTAGCTGCTGAGATTATTAGTGATGTGAAGATGCCATTTAAAATTCCTTGGGCTTTTTGTGTGCTCCTGAGTGTGACTGTAGGAACTGACACTGGTCTATAAAATAAGAATTTGGATAATGCAGAAGTATAAGAATTTGGGTGTTTAAAAGATCTTCTTTGATTCGAATCTGGCCTGGCAACAAAAAATAATATTTAAATATTAACGTGAAGAATATTTAATGGTATGTCTACAGATGATATTCTTTGTCAATGACTAGGGATACATACTGTTTCTTTTTTTTAATGAGGTTGAGGTAAATATAAAAGAACATGAGGAAAGTAAAAGGGAATTAATAGTTCATAGATAAAAGTTTATTTGTAATACCTCTGAAAACAAGCAAATGGTTTGTTTCTGACTCACATACTACACTCATGCCCTGAGTGTAGTATGCCCTTGCTCTGTCTTTAAAAAAAATGTATATACATAAATAAAAGAAGGTCTGATAATAGTCAACAGTTGTTGAGATGCACTAAAATGCATTCAGTATATGGCAAATACAGTGTTATCAATCACTTGAAAAAGTACAACAAAAAGCCACATACACTAAAATCAAACATTGACCTTGAGAGTACACATAGATCTGAATCAAAATCTTCAGTCTGAATCTTCCAGATCATTGGGGAATTTCAACAATTTAAAGTTTGTAGTTTCTTCCCGTCACTACAAAGAGGCTCAGCCAAATTTGAGTTCCATGTACTTTTGAACACTGATTTAAACAAGTGGTTTAAACATTCATTATATGGCATAAAGAAACAAATAATAAGAAGGCCGTATTTTGATTTCATTTTATTTTTAGCTTCACTGGTTGTTCTGAACTACTCCAAGCAGATGTAGATGGACTTAGTAGAGACTCTTCTGCATGTGCAGAAGTGGTACTTTGGTGTTCAGATTTGTTTGGCAGTTGGGAATCCTCTAAGTAGTGCTAAAATTTCCATACTGCACTGAGACAAGAGAGTCAGTGCAATCACTACAGATCATATGAGGAACTACTGCCATTCCTCCACAACTGCTACTATGTACTCTCACCAGCATGTCTCTGGCTCATAGGTCCAACCATTTCACCACTCCCTGAAGTCTAATGCCTTAGGAATTACTTAGTTTACTGTGCCTGACCTTCCTGGTATGCCAACATCCTGCCAAGCTACTGACATGCTGATATGCTGAGTGTTCTAAATGCACATGGAAATGTATGCTCATACAACCAGTAGAGCTCCAATACAGACATTTCTTTCCTTCTCTGGGTGGAGCTGAGTAAGTCTGGCAACTTGATGATTTGATTTCCATCACTAGTAGCTTTGCTTTATGGGTAGCAAAAGACATTCTGCTCCTTCACTGAAAGATATTGTCCCAAACACCTGGACATCTCTTTTGAGCTATAGACAGCAAAGACTGCATGACTTACTGAGAGCCCTCTGTTGTGCTGAAACACTGGTTGCATAATAATCTATGTGAGTTATAAACTCAGCAGATACCATTTTCCTTCTAAAACTACCTTTAAGTGCCTGTAATTTCCTTTGGCATTTCTGATGTTTTCTGTAACGTTTTAATTTCATCTAATAGCTGTGTAACCCTGTTGCAAACCTTTTCTGTTCATTCTGTGAATTTCCATCCCCTGTCCATCTCCCAAATGCATGTTTCAGAGTCTTACCAGGTTTTTTTTGAAGTTGGGACTACTTGAAAGACAGATTCAAGTCATCTTATGCCTCTTACGTTACAGCAGGAGATCTACAAATTTCAAAGTCTCTTGAAGAGTAACTAGTGTGCTACTTCAGTTTTCAGGCTAGAAAGCTGGAGGTTCTTGTTCAGTAGATGTAGGTCAAATCATAAATGCTGTTGCAGAGCCATGAAAATGCAAGGCAAATGCAAAAATGCCTGAATCAGCTTATTCTGGCCTCTCAACCTGCAAATCAAATTGTCAAAAGAAAGTTATATTTTTGGACCTCTTGCCTTTGAGGTGGCATCTTCTTATGTCTTCACTGCACTCTATAGTTCTGTTTAGTACCCTGAATATAGTTCTCTAAACTGATAAAATTCACTGGAATCTTATTTTCTCTTTGGGCTACCAGTTTGGTGTGACTGGAGAAGCTTCTCTACAAAAGCTCCAAACTGCAACATCCCACAATCATACACAACCCACCAAGCTGATGACTGATTAATTGAAAGAGTACTTTGTCCAAGCTTCCTTTTCCATAAGCAGATCTATTACACTGCATTATGGTACAGGAAGGCAAATGTATGAATTTGCAAAACCCTTTCTATGTTTCTTGGAAGACCCTTCAGGACAACTAAGCTTGCTTCATGTGAGCCAGTCCCCTAGGATTCCTCTGCCAGTTGACAGAGAGGAAGACATTTCCTCTTGTTCTAAGAGAAATATCTACAGTAAGTGAGTTGAAGTGCTTGGTTCTGTCCTTAAAGTACATAGAGAACTTCAGATATCTACATCGTAGATACATACTATCAGGTTATGTGTATCCTTCCTATAAATCTAAGTAATGATTTGAGACAGTGCAGTGTTATTTCCAGTACAATTTTTGCATTAATAGTCACATCGTTGTGAGGTTCAGTTACTTCCAGACACATCCTTAAATCCTTTCTTTCCCCTTTTTTTTTAATATTTCAAGTTGTAGTCACTTTTAAAGAACTGCCAGTCTCTTGGGGAAACATACATCTTGTTGATGATGGACCAATAAATGTATATTCCATACTGGAAACTCTAAGAGTCCATGAGCTTCGTGTTGAGAAGGTAAGCTATCACAGCACTCTCCTCATGGCAATTTAAAGTGATTACCTGCAGGCTGAAAATTATTGTGTCATTACTCCCTTCAAACAGATGAACTCTTTTTAAAATCACAGGTAATCTGTTTTTAAGGATCTGAGAGTAACAAAAAGGTGAAAAAGTGAAATTCCCTCCCTCCTTCTCCAGATTCACCTTTGTTAAATCTTTGGCTCTTTCTTACTTTCCTGATTATTTTCCTTATTTTAAAATGCCCCATTGTGTTATCTGTTTTTCAGATATCAGTAGGTTTGCTTGAATATCCTTGGGGTGTAAATAGGTCTGAATAATGAAGAAATCAGCCTGATGTAAAAGCAAAAGGAGCTTACATTTACGGCAGTAGCAATAATGATGGTACAACATCACACAATGGCTCCTGGAAGCACACAAATGTCAAAACAGCATGAAAAACTCCTCACACACACTGGTAAGATTGCCCAGAATTTTTCCAGAATAACATACACAATCATTTTGATGAATTCAAAGCTAATACTCATGTCATTCCCTTCACAAAGATGACTAGTTTCAGACAGGAACTAATTGTGCTGTCTTGTTTAAAAATAGAGAAATCATCTTTTGTTTTAGCAGGATCCCTCTATGGTGTTCTGCTGTTATTGCCTGAAAACATGCTGTGTATAAAATGGTTGCGTGAAAGGGTTAGCAATCCTAGGCAGGGTAGTGGACGCTGTTGCCAATGTGACAGCACATTTCCTTGCCTGAGAGAAGGGTGTGGATGATGATATTTGGAGAGCTAGCACACCTCTGTGGAAAATGCTTGTACTACAATGATCAGTATTGTTTAACTAAAGAAATTTCTTCCCAGTGGTGACTAATGTAGTCTAGATTCTAAGGTTTTCGTGTATTTATTCTGTTTGTTTTGGTTTTTTTGTTTGTTTGTTTGTTTTTTGTTTTGGTTTGGTTTTTTTTGCTCTCGCAATTTCCATAATCTTCTATTTATTTATAAGTTTATTTATAAGCAGAATTTGAAAACAAATTTCTTTTTAATTGAATAGGAAGAATTCCTCTGAAGGGATAATACCTGAAGAAACAGCACTGATCTTTCTGCACAACCTGCACTTCAAACAGTAGCCCTTCAAAGTGCTTTTCCCAGACCAGGGACAGTAGTTAAGGATTTCACTTGTTAGAGCTACCTGGTCCCTAACACTCTGCACAAAGTAAGTGGGAATGTGGGTAGATACCACATCTATGGCTTGGGCCTCGAGTTTATTGGAAATGGAAGTGACCCCTCACTGTCTGCTTATACCGCTATTACAGACATTGTGCTTTCCAAGGCTGCAGCCTCCATATTCTCTGTTACAGTAATGATTTTTTAATGGAATGGAGTGGAAAGGTGCACACCTAATAACCGCCTGCACTATGAAAAAATCCTATTTCCCATGAAAATAAAGAAACTGTTGCTAGAAAAGTACACTGAACAGAGAATTGTCTCTATGTGCTATTACCTTACACTGGGTAAAATATAAAAGCAGGTGGAGGAAGAAGCACATCTGCATTTTAGCACGGATAGATTCTGTATATATGCATATATACATGTGAGCTACAGCATAAATGGAGAATAACCTCTTGCTCTCCCTTCCAGTTTTCACAAGGGAGAGGGGCAAAAAAAACGGAAGTAAAAAGAAAATGTGCCTTATTTTTCTTTTCTTAGATGTTCATGCACCCAATAATGATATTACATAGGGACACTGCCAGAAAATATTTATCCCTTTTTGTCTGACCACTTTCCTCTGTTGTGTGACTGATTTCCAGTTCAATTTCAGCCTTGTTTCAGAATGTCACTGTATTACCTTCTTCTGGTATTCTCTTCTGAATGACAAGGTGTTTAGTGCTCTTCCTGATCTCTAGCCTACCTTTTCCAAAAATCCTACCATGTGACTTTGCCCAGTGTATGCTAAGATTTAACAGGTTTAATGAGTGATTTTTTATTTTCTCAACTCTGATACTCTATTCCACCCATTATGGTATAAAAACAGATTGGTGACACATCTGTGGGCATCTTGCACTGCCACTTACCACTGCTGAGGCTGTGTGGCAATGACATTGTAGTGCATATCTCACTGATGTTCAGAAAGCTTCCTAATTATGTTGATTGTGAAATTCCAAAGCATAGCTAGTCAGTAGGGTGAAATCACTGCTTTTGATTCTTTTATTGCTGTTTGTTTTAGAGTGAATGATAGATTATGTAAGTCCTTTTCCTGACCCCAGAGAGACAATGAGACCAATGAATGTTGAGAATCCAGGCTGGCAATAAGACTTGTAACAGAGTGATGTGTGAAATACAGATCAACTGCAACACAATATGTTGGATCATCAGGTCAAATGTCTTTACTTTCTCTGAAGTTTCAAAATCTATTACTGAAAAACAGAGCAGCGTTTTTCTCTCCTGTTTTCTATTATAATAACTAATGATACTTATTCTTCCAGTTTAATCAACTTGAAGACAATTCCAACTTTGAAATCATTGATATAGGTACATTGGGTCATAAAAATTGCCGATAGATTGGTAAAGACAATAGGTCTGCAGTTCATGGTACTGCTAGAGACATCGCTTCAAAAATGCAGATACCTTTGTCTAATACTTCTTCCTTCTTGTTTTTGGAGACAACCATGAATGCCCTCTTAGAGGAAAACTGAAGAATATGAAAGGTGTGAATTGACTAAGCATACTATACAAAAACACATACATGGAATAAAACAGGGCCAACTTCCTGTTATCCAAGTGTTCTCTTCAGTACAATGACTACTTGACTGTTTCATGTAGTAATAATTATTGACAAAGGGACAAAGCATGGAGCAGTCAGATTTTGCCCCACTGTTAGTTCCCATAATTTGGAGCTGTGCTGTCTTTGAAACGTACGCATATATCCATAATACATGTGATTTCTAAGATCTTCTGTAGGAGTTCTTTTCAAAAGCTGTATTGTTTCCATGGATGCCGCCGTATAATCTAATTATTCCTGATGGGTTGCCTATTGTACGACAGGATTCTTCAAAGGAAAGGAAAACAGCAAGGTAGATCGTTTGAGCAAAAAATCTTTTATTTGTTTAGGACAATGTTTCACAAAAGCTCTATCTGGGAAGGAAAGGAAATCTCTTCTGAGCCTCCTTTCTTTCAGAACTCAAGTTGCTATAATCATATAAAGCTGCTGTGTGTACTGTATGTTTTATCCTTTCCTTTCATTGGATGATAGAAGACATTTCAGCCCCATGTTGTTTTTTTCTTCTGCCTCTGAAAAATTAAATCATTTGTGTTGTAAGATCTACTGTAGACAGCCAGGGTAATGCAACCCCAAGCAGTCAGAAAATACATGCCAGGCCCAACACCTGCAGTTTGTCAAAAGAATTATTCCACTCAACTCAGTTGGAATCTTTTAGTGATAAGATATACAGTGGTGTAAAGGAGTTGATATTTACATCCACCTCATTAAAGTGAATCAATTTCCTATTATCACAGAGTCCCAAGCTCCTAGGCCATATGATGAATCTCACTTGGTCTGTGTGTGTGCAACTGCACTGTTTTTGACCTAGGCCATTGTGCTATCCACTCCCTTTGCATGTGCTGTTTCTCAGGACACCGTTGCATATCTAGGCTCCAGCCAGTTTTCCCAGTGAAGGTCCTGAAACTGTACTTCATCATGTCAAGTAACAATATCCTCAGCACATGAGCATGCTCTCATCTTGCTGTGAATGCAATAAAAATGAATGTTTCTTTCACATGCACTGCCTTCCCAGATACCTTAACGTAAGGAGGTGATGACTGTGTGGGAAACTAATGAGTGGATAGAAAACTCCTCAGGCACATCAGTATCAAATGGGAAAAGGATGGAAGCTCAGAACTGTTTCCCACCATCACCCACTCATTTCTTAGAGCTATTGCCATGGTGCTACTATTTTGCACAGCTAGCTTCCATGTTTTGGAGTTTTGCCATCCTTTTATGTATATGTGAAAAGATTTTCCACTGTTTAAGTGGAGTCTTTGTTTTGTATATAAATAAGTCAAAGCTAACTGTATTTTTCTTTACATTGCCGTCTAAGAGCTATTAGTGACTGTTTGCAAAAATGACCTGTGTTATTCCTATATCATCATCATTCCTATATCAATCAACAGTTCTGCAAAACTCAGCTTTGTTTCTTTATGCAATAATTTCTAGTGGGAAAAAAAAAAAAAAGAAGTTATTAAGCCAATAAATTCCAGTTTTTAAGTAGAGATAGCTCAGCTCTCTTTCTTCTAATCGTTACTGGTTACCAACAGAGAATTCAGAGCTTTAGTCCTTAAATTTGTACAGGATCCAGAAACAGCTACAGCAGAGAAAATCTGAATCTTTGATTCCCCCTACAGAAAGATGCTGAGCAGTGCATAGCTGAACTTTGGTGGAGAGAAAGAAACGTAAGGACTGATGTCAAAGCAGCATACATCTTGGAAGGGCTAACAGAAACACTTGGAAGTCAGCTGTCAGTCAGAGTCGAAGGAAAAAGACAGCTTTTTTCTCTACCTAGCCTCTTTCCCTCCTTGGTTTTCTACTATTTGTTCAACTGAGATAGAAGGTAATGGTGTTATAGTACTTACGTATGTCTACCTTGAGTCTTGTTCCTCCCAGACAAATCTGATTCTTCATTCAAATTAAATAAAATGATGGATAAATTGGTTAAATAAAATGATTTGATTTTAACTTGGAGAGGGTTTTGCTAAGTGTGGGGGTGGAAAAGAACAGAGGCAATGAAAAATAAGAATTGTGTTCAGTCCTGACAGCGGTGAAATCTGTGGGGCTGAAAACTGTGAGTGCCAAAGTCCATCTCCTTTGAAGATTATTTCACACTTGCTCGTAATTCTTTCCTGTGATTCAGCCAGTACATTTTTCATTTGAAAATTTTTTTCATTTGAAGCCATGAAAAGGAAGAGATGTCAATCCTCCAGTTTGCAGTTGTTATCATGTGGATCTTTGATTCAGTGGAGAAACAGGACAACAGAACAACATAGCCAGGAGGAATGTGTTTCCAAACAAAAGGGTTACCTTTTAAAGGTCTTCTTCCATTAGTTGGATAGCTTATGTACATATTTAAGCAATGGAGATGAAAGGTAGCAAATATATGGAACAGCATAGCTATAGATCTGAATTCAACACAATGAAAAGTTCTAGCACTGTATCTTAATTTTATTTGTCTATATTGGCATATCATTTTTGGTTAGGAAAGCTAAGTAGCTTACAAAGTAGCCTGGTAAATTAAATGTAAAATGGTGCAGTATTAAATATTTTTTAGTGCAATGAAGTTTTATACAACTTTCAAGGAGGAACAAAACACTGACTTGGTATCACTATTCATAGTGAATGAAATCCAAAAAGTCTCATTTTCACAGGAATACTTAAAAGGAACTTTTAGTGTTCCCTCCAGTTTGCTCCAGTTAGTCTGAGTAGCAGCTGGAGATGCAAAAAAATGCATGTTCTCAGGCTAATTCCATTGGGTAAGATATCAGGTTATAAAAAAATACAGAAAACTTCAGTGCTTTATATGTATAGTTTTTGAACAATTGCGGATTTTCAGCATGGTTTATTTTTTATGTTGGATACTGTCCAAACCTTTACCAACGTTGACAAGATATTTAAATCCTTGCTAGTGCTACAGTTATTTTGATAATGTGCATCAAGTATAATGTAATACTTCAGGCTAAACAAAGTATACAAAAAGTATTAACAATCAATATGTTGTTCTGTGCCAAACCACTGATCACATGTTTGGTGATACTCATTGCTCATTCTTGTTCTTCCTTTAATAGTGCCAATGTTTGAAGCAGATGGCTGGGATAAATTAAGCCTATCAGCTGATGCGCAGAACTCGGTTGGCGTGATGGACAAGGGGTGCATGCTACATTTCTGCACTGAGTTTCATGTTTGTTTTTTTTTCCCATTTGGATTTTATTGCATTCTGGGCTTTTTTAACCAATGTGCAGTGTCCTATCCTGTCCCCAAAACTGGGCCTGGATGAGGATGATGTCTCGGATTGGCCACAGTGTGGCCATCCTCAGATGCAATCACTGGCCCTAAGCCCAATTGAGAAGGGACATGATGGTGTCAGGATGGTGCCAGCTATGTGGGGCACGTGGCCAGACAAAGACATGGCTGCTGTGGGGCTGGGCTGCGAGCAAGGAGAGTACTGGCATGGACATGCTGAGGACAAGTCTTCAATACTTCTAATTCCTGGAAACAAAAGCCATATAAACAAAACAACAAAAGCCTAGTGTGAATGGCTCTATGGTCCCCAGGTCCATTCAATTTTTTTACTCATTGTATATAAATAGTGCCTATTTTTTTCCAGCTTGGAAAATGTCATGCAAGGGTTTTAAACATGTATTTGAAAGAAATCAGTATTCACTGCGGATTGTACCATTGAGAGCATAAGTGCAGATAAATATGTAGAGAGGTAGGGTTACAAATTGCCTCTTGTGGCTCCTTTCTCCAGGTTTTTCCCTTAACAAAATTTCTTCGACAAGTTCAGCTCTTGTTGCAGAAGACTTGAATTTATTGGATTGTTGACTTTTGCTGACCCTAAGCTGAAGCATACAGAGCTCCTAAGAATCACTTAACCTCAGAGGTTTACCATGGTAGGATATTTCAAGTTAACTCATAGAGTTGTTACAAAAGGGCTTCACCTGCTTAAGATTGAGAAGTTCAGCCTTTGTATGTATGTTAGACTACTGCTGAAAGTGGAAAGACTACTAAAGTTTGCATTAAAATGATTTTAAGTGTAGATGATCTAAATGGGAAATGTTCTTCCCTTAGAAAGTTTCCTTGCTCTTTATCTTCCATCACAGCTTAAAATTTACTTTTTGTAATTAAAAACTGTGTGCATGGTTGTATTTCCCTTACAGAAGCAAACAAACAAAAAAAACCAACCAACCAAAGCAACAACAAAGAGACTATGAAAGGGCTTCACAGTGGATGATGTTCTGCCTGATAATGTTCCTGTGCTAAGAAGGATCAAGCTCAGCTCACACAAGCAACA
Organism: Centrocercus urophasianus; assembly: GCF_019232065.1. Lineage (NCBI taxonomy): Eukaryota > Metazoa > Chordata > Aves > Galliformes > Phasianidae > Centrocercus > Centrocercus urophasianus. The sequence continues at coordinate 23,157,108 of NW_024884364.1, forward strand.
AAGCATTTTGGTGCTTTTAAATAAACTAACAATTTACTTCTCCCAGTAGGACTAGTTAAAAAGGGTGCCACACTACATATGCAGTTGCATTATTCCTGAAACTGATTTGCTAATGCTGGCTTGGAGGTCTCAATTTCTGTTGTGATGGTATGGTCATGTTCTTGTGCGACTCTATCCAAATATCCATTCTGAAAATTGTACAATGCTCCAGTCTTCATCCACCACCAAAAAGACTGATCTCATAGGTTTATCTTGCCTTCTGCCTGTATGGGCCTTTCCACATTTCCTATTCAGTTTTACTTTGGCTCTTTCTTCCAATGACTGCTGACTGAGACCTTTACTGTCTTAAACATTTGAGATCTGCTTAAAACTTCCAGATACAGTCTCTCAATGCCTTTTGCTTAGATAAACTAATATCACATAGTATTTTATACCGTTTTACATTCTTGATGAGGAATAAGATTCTTAGTATAAACTGGTGCTACATGAATGAAATAACTCGAATGATTACAGTTTACGCCAGCTGGCAATCCAAATCAATTTTCATATTTCCATTAAGTAACTAGACTGCATTAACTGCAACTGTCTAAAATCCCTGGTTTACTGCTAAATTCACTCTCTGATCTTCTGTATTTCTCATTTTTCTTGGTTAATTGTTTATTCAGTTTGTTCACTCTGTTTAAAGTCCTATGTTGATGAAACTCCTGTCTGTGGTCTCCCTAGGTTGCATCACTGCTTTTTCTGCATCACTGTGAACTGAAGTGTCACACACATATTACAGATAAGTAGCTAAATAGGATTCTTGCTGCTAAATTGAGACAAGTTAAGCTTGTAGCTAACATCTGTAAGTATTCCTATTGCTTGTAACTCTTCTTGGCAAATCAGGTGGCTTAATGTTTCTTAAATCATCCACAGGAAATAGAAATTTCATTTTTACAGTATTCTTGCTTTACAATAACCAAGTTTTGCTGCTGGACATTTGATGACTTTCAGGTCCTGATAAGTGTAGCCAACAGAGATCATAGAACTATAAAAGGGAAGGGATCTTAAGGCCCACCCAGTCCAAACCGCTACAATTGACAGGGTTGTCCCCGCCAGTTCAGCTTCCCAGGGCCCCATCCAACCTGGCCCTGAGTGCCTCCAGGGATAGGGCACCACAGCTTCTCCGGGAAGTTGTGCCAGCACTTCATCACTCTCATACTGAAAATCTCTTCCTAGAATCTAATCTAAATCTACATTTTTTTTTGTTGAAAGTCATTGCACCTTGTACTATCACTACATTCCCTGATTAGAGGTCTTTCTCCAGATATCTTGTAGGTCTGCTTTAAGTACTGGATATAATATACACTAATATACAGTTACAATCTACTATACAAGACTGGTCCTAAATTCCTTTTCAAATTTGAATATGTAAGTCCATAGCTCTTTGTGATTCTAGCTTTATGATAGAAAGAAATAATTTTGTATCACAGCAGAAGTGTCAGAGCAGTGCCTAGATATATTACTTAGAATTATTTTATACTAACTTAGTAATGCAGGGAGTCACCGTTTTTTCATTTTTTAAAGAGTCCAGAGGAGGGCCACGAAGATGGTGAAGGGCCTGTAGCATCTCTCCTATGAGGAAAGGCTGAGTGAACTGGGTCTGTTCAGCCTTGAGAAGAGAAGACTGAGAGGGGACCTGATCCAGGTCTATAAATATCTAAGGTGTGGGGGGCAGAATGGCGAGGCCGGACTCTTTTCAGTGGTGAGTGGAGACAGGACAAGGGGAAACGGCCGGAAACTGCAGCATAGGAAGTTCTGCACAAATGTGCGCAAGAACTTCTTTACAGTGAGGTGACGGAGCACTGGAACAGGCTGCCCAGGGAGGTGGTGGAGTCTCCTTCTGTGGAGATGTTCAAGACCTGCCTGGATGCCTACCTGTGCGACCTGCTGTAGGGAACCTGCTTTGGCAGGGGGTTGGACTTGATGATCTCTGGAGGTCCCTTCCAACCCCTACAATTCTGTGATTCTGTGATTCTGTAACCCTACCACATTTATTCAACCTAGCTCACAAAGGCAAACCTCAGTACACTGGATTATTATATTACTTTAACAAACATATTGCCACAATATATGCCCTATGTTGATCGCTCACTGTGTGGTTAATAGTTTTGCCAGATCTGTAAAATCTCACCTGTCATTGATATTTTATACTCTAAGACCTCCTGTAAACCATTATATACATGTATACATAGACATACGTTCAGGTGAGTCAGATGAGATCATGAGGTGAATGAAGTAACTACAATGTGGTCTTGGGGTCACATCTTTACTTCTCAGAGTTGTATCCTTTCACCCTTGTCACTTCATCAAATGGTAGAATGGAGTTGCCACTTCTACATCAAATCATGGATAAAAACATTGCTAAGATAAGTGGTAAAGACGTGAACACAGCACTTGGTTGCAGCTGTAAAAAAAGGCAGTCTGTTTGTTACAGCAGATTGTCACAGCTTTTCTTTGGCTTTGAGACCTGTGGATCAGGATATAGGAAGAAAAACTTCCTTGTGGGCTGTGAACATCCCACCTGTACTGTATTTTTGATGCAGGAAAAGCAGGAAGATATGGTGTGCCTGGAAAACTGTATATCTGCATCCAGTAGGATAGACTGAGCGGAAAGTCTAAGGGAGGCAAAGTCATGAGGCTTGTTATTAGACCTTTATTTTGAGTAGGGAAATGTCCATGTACTCCAGGGAAGCAATCCACTGTATTACAGTGTATTTTTCATGGCCTCTCAGGCTATGCAGCAGACATGCAACAGACCTCAGTCATTTTGCACTGAAGACACTGCTGAGCTTTAATATGTGTGATCAGAAGCTGTTCTATCATTGCTTTGAGGAATGGACTTGAGTCCTCCCTTTATGGTTTGCTCTATGCTAAAGGGGTTGTAAAATATTACTGGATGGAAGAGGGAGAAAAAAATCGCTGTTTGTGAATATTTACATTTCCTGTGCCTGACATTAATTGTCTCAACAGTGGAGAACAAAGGCCAATAAGCCAGTTCTTGTTTGCACATAATACACACAGCATTTTTGCTGTGGTTCAATAATATAGCTATTGTGAAAATAGAGTTAGGGATAGAAAAAATACACTACATGAGTGTGCAGCAGAACTGAGTAACTGATGATTGAAAGGAAACTGTTAACAGGAAAAAAATTTATCTGATCGCTGCTTCCTTCTTGGAGTGAGAGATGTGATAAGGGGACCAGAAAAATATCTTGGGAAATTCGCCTGCTCTTGTACTGTTTCTGATAAGCATTGCCTATTCTACTTTTTATATTAATGTCACACCTGCTATACTGAAGGACCATAAATTCCTTCATACACGTTGTTCCAACACTGAAACATAACCACTCTGAGAACACTTTGTCCAGGTTGTCCAGGTGTCAAAACTTGAGAAGGTAAAATATTTGGAGATAAAACGTAGCCTGCAGATCGAAACTAGTTTATTCAAAGACAGATGGAAGTAATTCATACCAAAAAAAAAAAAAAAAAAAAAAAAAAAAAAAAAAAAAGCAGAGTTCAAGAAGTGTTCAGTTTGAACACTATAGCAGCCCTAAAAAAGGAGAAAGCATACTAGGTTAGACAGAAATAAAATGATTATTCTTTGACTTTCTTTTAGCAGACAGAAGGTGGCAATTTCTTAAATATTTTTTGTGTTAGTTCGCTGAGATTTTCCAAAAGCTTTCCTAATAGCTTTTGGTAATATCTTCATTTAGGAACATAAGGACTTACCATATTGGATCAGATTTGTGATCCATCTGGTCTAATAGCTTGTCTAAATAGTAGCTGGTACCAGGCATGTCACAAGAAGGTGCAAAAACCACACAGTTGACAGAGGTCATTTCATGTCTTCCCTAATAGTCAGAGCATGGTAAATGGATTTTTAAACTTTCACAATACTTTGTATGTATTAACTATTATAATTCCGGATATCTTCATTATCTCTGTAAACAGTCAGTCACTTCACATCTTCCTAAATCCCTGATCAGCATGCTCCATTGTATGTCTCATAGCCTATTGATATATTATCCAGAAAAAAAAAAAAAAAAAAAATCTTAGTTTTACATTTGCAACCTTCTGTTTTCATTAGCTGATGCTTATTTCAGTCATCATCTTACTGTATCTTTTAAAGTCTTGGAACAGGCTCTTTAGCTTCATTTTCTGTATCAGGAATTGCTTTATGCTCATTTCTTGTCCTCATTGCTTCCTTTGTAGAAGAGCCCTTTCATTTCCTTTTCATATGAAACTTTCCCACATCTCCGATGATTATCATGCTCCCTTGAATTTAATATAACAGATTGCAGCAGGAGATCTGTTTGGCACAAAATGCAGCATGGGGAAAAGACAAAAACAGAGGAGTGACTTGTGAGCTTCAGGTTTTTCTTTACACTTGGAGGCTAAGGAAGAGCAAGACATGATCTCAAGCCTGTCTAGCAGAAAGTGGAGGGAAGAAATCATAGGTGAGCTGGAGAAGAGTCTCCAGGAGGGGCCACACAAGGTATCCTAAGCTCTGCTATCTTGGGATCTGCCTTGCTAGAAACATTGTGATACCAATCACAATGATTTCAGGAATGAAGAACTTTTCCAGCAGTATTGACAGTGACTGAAATTGAAACATCAATATTATCTCAATACCTTGACAGTCTAAAAATCAAGACCTTGGATTTTAGGCCATTTCATGAGAAAGTTCTGAATCTTATTCTTCTCTATACTTACTGCCTTGTCTTTTCTTGGGCTGCTTTCTGACCATAAAGGATTGATTCTTGGATTTGGAACACTTAAATAAATCCCATTGTCTCCAAATTCTAATAAATTTCATTATATTTTTTCCAGGAGGGTCAGCTCCTAAAAGAATCACTTCCACACTGGTATGATTACCAATACTCAGTTCCTTGGTAATGAAAGTAACTCTGAAGAGTGTCAGAGGGCTGTGCACAAATGATGTGCCATTGTGAAACATGTTCTTGTCACAGAGTTGACTAGATCTATCTATGCCCGTGACAGGGGGGCAGTAGGCCCCTGTTCCCCCCCCCTCCCCAGCTCCTTCCTCCAAGGAAGGAAGGAAAAAAAACAGCGGCAACAATCTATGTAGGAAAACTTATTTTACTAACTATGATATTGGCATGCAAGATAACACAATATAATGCAATCTAATCAAAACTGAGACTAATAAATGAAATGAGATAGGAGAGAGAGAGTTCCCGGGACCGAGTCAAACCTGAAAAGCTTGGAACGGCTAGGAAAGCGCCCTCCAGCACCCACTGCAAGGCAGTAAGAGAGCGCCCCCCCACCCGGAAGGGCCAGATCCCGTGACTGCTGTAATGTACAGGGATAGGTACCTGGAATTGGAGCATATGCACTTTAACTCCCAGTGCACTACATGATGTTATGATGAGGAATACTGAAATCCAAAAAAGACAAAACCATGACAGTTCTGAAGGCCAATCTTTACTTTTCTGTTTATTTATTCTTGTATTGCAATGAGACTAATTTTTTTCTAAGGAAAGACAACAATTCCTACGCGACTGACCTGGGGGTTCAGTGGAAGCAGTGGGAAATGTTTACTACATTTGTTTTCATAAAGATTTATCACAGGTGTAACCAAAGGATTGTGGTAGCATCAGTTGAGCAAACCACAAAGCACAAAGAGAAAGAATTCCATTCCTATGTACATTTTCTTTTTCACAAGTAAAAGTACACACCCAAGTAAATCAGAATCCACAAAGCATCCACTTACTTAAAAGAAGAACTGTACAATGAATAAAGCATGCTGAGAGGCAGAAAGACTGAGAAGTGTTTTCTTTTTAATTCCTTTTTTAGACAGTAGAATTCTACATAATTTTTAACTATTGGAGTTAAGATGTGGTAGCTAATCCTAATACAAAATAGGAAAACATACAGAAGATCTACTTCAATTAGTGTATATTAACATTACATTTGGAGTGTCAACCTCCAGATTTTAGTATTAAACTGTAATTAATAAATACAATTTAAATCCATCCTGGTTACTGGAAATCTACTGAGAAGTAGAGTTCATCGGGATACAGGAAGTTCATTAACACAGATATGGATTAAATCCCTCACTATAACTTGTAATAGGGTTACATATTTGTGCTGTAAAATGCATCAAAACACTGGATTTCAAGACTTTTTGCTGTAGACTTAAGTATTTCTGAAAAATAAAATTGAACTAAAATTTAGTTTTCTTATTATGTTGCAAGATATTTCAATTAATGCTGAAAATCTGGTCTTCACTGATTATTTTCTATTTACTTCTCTACTACTAATAGGAATAGAACAAGAGGTAATGGCGTTCAGCTGCACCAAGGATATTAGGAAAAACTTATTCCCAGAAAGAGTGGTGAGGCACTGAAACAGGGTACCCAGGGAGGCGGTGGAGTCCCCTTCCCTGGAGGTGTTCAAGAACTGAGTGGATGTGGCACTGTGGGACATGGTCAGTGAGGTCAGTGTGATGGGTTGGCAGTTGGACTAAATGACCTTAGTGGTCTTTTCCAACCTGAATAAATCTGTGTGATTTTAGATGTAAGTGAATTTTATAAAATGTTATAATTATTTGGGTTTGTGGTTGATCATTTACTGATGTAAAAACTTGAATGGAACTCACTTTTGTTATTGCTTTAGTAACTAACTTAGAATACTTGTTTTGTCATTGATCACTGATAGTCTGGTCAGTCATCTGTAACTTAGTTTAATGTAAAGCTCCTTAAAATGCAATTGTGGAGAAAAAAATAGTAAAAGTAAAATATAGCATGGTGGAGGATGGTCTATCATCAGTACTAGATATCTACATCTCAGATAATAGAAAGAAAACAAGTACAAGCTTGTGTGTGTTAGAGAGAATGATGTCTGTATGTACACGATACATATTTACACTTGACTTAAGAGACGACATTTGAAAAATTGAAAGATTTCAAAGCAGGATTAGGAAATGCTAGAATCAACTACCATTTCAATTGTAATTTGGCAATCCAGTACCAGAAACATTACATTATATTCATTTATGCAATCATTGCTTCTTTTTTTTGTTTGAGAATTGAACCTTTTCAGTTCCCAGACTCACAGGTACTGACCAAATTCATTGCTATTTGAGATTATTCTTCTTCTTGTATGTGTATGATATGAGACTTTGATTACTAACTCTTTTCAAACTCTTTCCTAAAACAAAAACCAATATTAACTGATGACTTTTTTTTTCCTATGCACTAGTCCTTGCATCTGTTAATACTCATGATAATTTTAAATCTATTTTTATAGCACCTCTCTGAGTTGACAGACAGAGGGGTCTCATGTCCATGAATTGAGTCATCAAGAGATCCACCAATTTTGGTTGCCAGTGAAACTTTATTTTGTGGCATATTTAACATTATGCAACATATGTACACACAGTCCTTTCACTGACTTTGTACTGCTCTGCGTTCCTTGCTTCTGCTGGTTAGATTTCACAGAGTTAAGCAGATAGCCAAGAAACATAGAGAAAATAGAGTGTGAAAAAGCAAATGCTAGGCAAAAATGATATATATATATTTTTTTCTTCAAATAGTTTCCTACTCTCCTTTTCACTTTATGAAAATATTTCAACTTAAATGCCCAGGAACAAATTCAAGTAACAGGATATAACTTCACCAGTATGGACAGTTTCCTGTTCTTGCTGTGACATATATTCATTAATATCACTGTTCATGAAAAGCACTACAGACAGAGGATGTTGTTGCAGTGTCAGGGATTTTGTTAGGTGGAAGATACTGAATACAAAAGGTTAACTTTACTAATTAGTAGATGATAGATTAGGACCATGAATAGCTGCAGAGAACATCAATATGAGCATTGAAGAAGGTCCCTAGGGATATTTAATCTAATTCAAGAGTCAGAGTAATAGCTGAAGTAAACGAAAGACTGGCACCAAAATGAAGCAAAAGTCAATGAACTAGAGACAGTGGAGCTTAGGTCTGATGGGTTGTTTTGGTCCAAAGATTTAGAGTGACTGAACCTGAGAAAGCAATAGATAATGGACTAAGGGATTTTAAAATATTAAACCAAAATATACTGCAGGACAAATCTATGAGGAAATGCCATTAGATTGTGATGAAAAGCTCTTGCATAATCAGATTATGTAGTATCTTATTGTATAGATTATCTATAGAGCACCATCCTGTCTGCCTTCAGTCTTTCTTTTGTTCTACGCTGATGAACTCTGGTTAGATTCTGTTTCCATCAATCCAATTGGTATTGTCCCTTAATTTTGGCCTTCCTGCCATTGATCTTATTGTCTTTGCAACATGAGAAACATCTTTTTTCATACTGAAGCCCAAGGGCATAACACTGAATGTGCCACTGCATTGACTTCTATGATTGGTAGAACCTCAGATTTGTCACTTAAGACAAAGGATCAATTATACCTTAAGCTGAGTTACTGTTTTGGAATGTTGAATCTACTTAAATTGGTTAACATTAATGAATATTAAAGCATTTAAAATAATTTAAAATAATCCATCTGAAGGAATGAAAGAGTGAAATACAGCTTTTTACTTCATCAAATTATTTCATTGTCTTTTATGTAAATAACATTTTTGTTCAGGAAAACATTTTCTTTCTGTTTCAACAAATCAATATTTTCCTATATAGACCATTTTTATATGTTCTAGGTATAAGGCTATTGATGTTGCTAAACTTTTTTTTTCTGTCACCTTACACCTCTCTTGTTTAATGGTCTTTCAAGTCCTGATAATAAATTTTACAAAAAAAAAAAAAATTTCCTCTCTAAAATTAAATGAATGTTCTAATTTATTATATTTGCTTTCACAATCGCAGCCCTACTTCTCTACATCAGGTTTCGCGCTCCTTTTTTCCTTCTGATTTTTTTTTTTGTCCTACTAGCATTTCAACCAATCCTGATAGAGCCAATTAGAACCAACCCATCCTGACAGAAAAAATGTACTGGTAGAGTTTGTACAACTGCCAGTTGCAAAGAAAACCCCAGGTTTTTCTATTACAATACAATATAGAGAGAGATGCAATTACTGAGTTTGGGTTTCCTTTCAGTTATCCCTGAAAAGTTCTGCCTTCGCTATAAAGACATTATTAGAATGACTGGTTTGTGACATTATATCAGAAAGCTTATCTCCTCTCTTTTCCTGAAGCTAACGTGTATTAAACGCCACAATGATTAATACAAAACTAAAAATAAGGTGCTGGGATGTACTTTGTAATAATTACTTCTACTTCTAAAACTTCTAAGTTTGGCTTTGGTCTGCAGAAACCCCTTCTCCATTTTCAGGGGGCTGTATTATCTGGTAGCTACTTTCCGTCAAACAACAGAAATCACACATAAGTTGATGAATTATGGTATTTCACTTTAGAAAGCCTTGTACTGATGTCAACTATTGTTCTGGGTGTCAGGGCAGTTCTGTTTTTAGTAAGAAGGGAGCTGTTGGAAATTATGAAGGGTGGGGGAACTCTCCCAAAAATGAAACTAGGCTTTCAATGTTGCACAAAGTCTTGGCTTTTAACTTCAATATTATTCATGTAAAGCCAGCACTCAACTTTAGGATTATCTTTTTTTCCCATATATTAAGAAAACTACAAGAAAAGAAACAGTCTTCAAAAGATTCTGATGAGTCCAGTTTGGTAGATGTTTTGCCTTGTGGGATGAGTAGAACACTAATAACGCGCAGTGCTGAGGACCCACCAGCAGCCTTGCTGCTCATGCTCTGACCCACTGGATCCAAAATGTTTTGCCAGGCCTCGCCAGCGTTCATTGGTGCGCTCCTTTGCTGAGCAGCAACAAAGTGCACGAACAAATGCAGACCTGTGTATGAAAGTGCAGAAGTCACCCACGTAAGGAGGTGACTCCTAGCCAAAAGATTTTGTCTACTGCCGCTCAGCCCACTTTGCAGCCCTTCTACCACCTCTCTGCTTCCTCTTGAGTGAGAAACCCACGTGGCTGCTGACACACCTGCTGATCAGGTTTTACAGAGGCAAATATTGGCAAAGAGGTTGCAGCTGCCCTGGGTTTGAGGGGGAGCAGGCTGGCTGCATGCTACCGAAGCAGCAGGTGTCCGACCTTGGACAGCTCCCCAGATTTCTTATCTCCATAAAGCTGCCTCAATGTAATTAGAGGTGCTTCTGACTTCAGTGGATAATTTCAGCTTGAAATATGGAATGTTTAAGCTACAGTGTTGTTTCAGACAAGTGCAAACTCCCCATGTAGGCACGATGACATAAAACTGCATGTTGACAATTACAGACAAACAATTTTCTGATACACCTTTGGTGTAATTCTACCCTTAGAGCTTTGGCTTCCTTATCTAAGCAAATTAGGGTTTAACAACCAGGCTGTGTGCACATGCGTGTATATACATGTCTGTCTTCTCCACCCAAGCTGGACTAAATCAGGTAGTAGGTCAAAGATATAGAAGTTAATCATTTCAAGCATGTTTTGTGAAAACAGTTGTCTTGAGAGAAGCTGTACTGGTCTACAGCTTAGGAAAATGCAGCAACTGCCAACTCTATTACACTCTTTTATACAGCAGAGAACCTACACCTTGCAACACTGGTTTTGCCACTCCCATTTATTTTTTTTTCCCTCTACTTTGCTTTTCTGGGAGAACTTAAAGTCTACAGCAGAAGAATCCTGTCAGCAGCAAGAGCATTGC